>NC_133658.1:928789234-929484234 GCF_037893015.1 Macrotis lagotis | reverse complement strand
GGGGAGAGAACCTGCCCTCGGACCCAGGCACAATTGGCTTGAAGCCTCTCTCAGCCCCAGGCTGGCTAGGTGAGCCTGGACCAGTCTATGAATCTGTGGGGTGAGTTGGGCAGTCGGGGAAGGCTCTGGGTGGCAGGGAAGATGCTGTATTCCCTACATTACTAGAGACTGCTCAGCTCTCTGTCCCCGTGGAATTCCAGGTCCCAGATTTCACACCCTCTCTGCCTCAGGAGGAAAGTAGCCCGGAAGCCCAAGAGAGAAAGAGGATGGGCAGCTCTGCCAGTGACCCCCCCAGTTGGGTTCTGCAGGCCTTCTCTCTGATCCAAAGTGTTTGGGGGTGGGGGCGCATCGGAGGAGGGAAACGTGAGAGAGGAAGAACAAGGCAACTCAGTCAGGACTCAAGTCCCACAGGGAGAAGAGGTCACTGGCTCCTCCTTCCTCTGCTGCACATTTAGCACCAGCCCCTCCCCCCTCTCCTGGGCTCCCACCCCATTCTTCCCACCGCTTTCCCCTTAGTCGTCTTTCCAAGGTCACACTCCTCTCCTTCATGTTGTTCTCTGACTTTCCTCATTCTTCCAACTCCTTCTTCTCCCACTTCCTCCTCTCTCCCCTTTTTCTCTCTTTCTCATTCCTTTTTTCTCCTTTTCTTCCTCTCCCCTTTTTCCTCCATCTTCTTTTTCTTCTTCCTCTCTCTTCTGCCTCCTCCTTTCATTCTTCTCTCTCCATTTTCTCTCCTCTTCCTCATTCTTCCCCCTCTTCTTTCTCATTCTCCTTCTTCTTCCTCTTTCCCTCTTTTCTCTCTCTCTCTTCTCTCCTCTTCTCTCGTTTTCCTTCTCTTCCCCTTTTCTTTTCTCTTCCCTTTTCCTTTCCCCTCTTCCTCCTCCTCTTTTTCTTCTCCCCTTTTTCTTCTTGTCCACCTTTTTCTTTTCCTCCTCCCCTCTCTCATTCTCCTCCCTCCTCTTCTTCCTCTTTCCTTCTCTTTTCTCTCTTCTTCCTCTTTCTCTTTTCATTCTCCTCTCCCTATTTTCTTTTCTTCTTTACCCCTCATTTTCTTCCTCCTCATTCTCCTCCTCTTCCTCCTCCTCTTCCCTTCTTCCTCTCTTCCTCTTCTCTCTCCTCATTTTTCTTCTCTTCCTCCTTTCTCCTCTTCCTCTCTCCCCTTGTTCTTCTCCTTCTCTTCTTTTCTTTTTCCCTCTCCTTTTCTTCCTCTCCCCATTTTCTCCTCCATCTTTTTCTTTTCCTCTTTCCCCTTTTCTCTCTTCCTCTTCTTGCTCTTTCCCTCTTTTCTTTCTTTTCCTCCTCTTCCTCTGTTTATTCTTCTCTCCCCATTTCCTCTTTCCTCTTCCCCTTCTTCCTCTTTCCCCTCTTTTCTCTCTCCTCCTCTTCTCTCATTTTCCTTCTCTTCCTGCTCCTCTTTGTCCCCTTTTCTCTTTCCTCTTTTCTTTTCCCCTCTTCCTCCTCTTCTTCTCCCCTTTTTTCTTTCTCCTGCCTTTCCTTCTTTTCCTCTTCCCCTCTCTCCTCATTCTCCCTCCTCCTTTTCTTTCTCTTTCCCTCTTTTTTCTCCCTTTTCTTCCTCCTCCTCTTCTCTTCCCCTCCTCCTTTCTTTCTTCCCTCATTTTCTCTTCTTCTTTCTTCTCTTCCCTGTATTCTCCTCCTCCTTTCTTCTCCTCTTCCTCTTCCCTTTTCTTTCCCCCCTCTTTTCCTCTCTCTCTTCTTCTTCCTCTCCCCTTTTTCTCTCCTCCACCTTTTTCTTCTTTTCCTCTTTTCCCCTTCTCTCTCTCCTCATTCTCCTCCTCTTCTTCATTCTTCTCCCTCATCTTTTCTCTTTCCCTCTTTTCCCTCTCCTCTCTTCTTTTCTTCCTCTCCTTCTTCTCTTCCTCCTCCTTTCATTCCTCTCTCCCTATTTTATCTCTTCTTTCTTCTCTTCTTCCTTATTCTCCTTGTCATTCTTCTCCCCTTTTCCTCTTCCTCCTCATTCTTCTCCTCTTTCCTCCTTTTCCTCCTCTGCTTCCTTTCCCTTTTCTCTCATTTTCCTCCTGCTCTCCCTCTTCTCCTCCTCCTCTCCCTCCCCTCCTTTTATTCCTCTCTTCCCCTTTTCCTCTCTTCTGATTCTCCTCCTTCTCCTCCTTCTCCTTCCTCCTCCTCCTCCTTCCTTCTCCTCCTTCTCCTTCTCCTCCTCCTCCTTCCTTCTCCTCCTTCTCCTTCTCCTCCTCCTCCTCCTTCCCCTCCTTCCTTCTCCTTCTCCTTCTCTTCCTCCTCCTCCTCCTTCTCCTCCTCCTCCTTCTCTTCCTCCTCCTCCTCCTCCCTTCTTCTTCTGCTCCTTCTCCTCCTCCTCCTTCTCCTTCTCCTTCTTCTTCTTCCTTCTCCTCCTCGTTACTCCTCCTCCCCTCTCCTCCTCCTCTTGCTCCTTTATCATCATCAGCAGCAGCATCTTCTCATTTTTCTCCTCCTCCTCCTCCTCCTCTGCCTCTTCCCCCCTCTCCTCTCTCCTCCTCCCCTCCCCCCTCTTCTTCCTCGTTTCTTCTTCCTAGTCTTCCTTTTCTCCTTCTTCTTCTCCTTGTTCTGGTTCTTCTTGTCCTTATTCCTCTTGTTCTTGTTCTACGTCTCCTCTTCTCCTCTTCCTCATTTTACTACTGATACTCATTCTCTTCTTTGTCTTCCTCTCTTCCCCTTGCTCTCTTTCCCCCTACTTTTCTCTCCTCTCCCTTTTTTCTTCCTCCCCTCCTCTTCTTCCTTCTTCCTCTTCTTTTCCTCCTCCTATTCTTCCTCTTCTCTCTCTCCCCTTTCTCCTCCTTTCTTCTTCCACTTCCTTTTTTCTTTTTTTCTCTCTCCCTTTTCATTTTCTCCTCATTTTCTCCCTTCTTCTTCCTCTTCCTCATCCTTTTCTTCTCCCTCTTCTCCCTCTCTCCTTTCTCTCTCTTCTTCTCCTCCTCATTCCTCTCTCCTCCTTTCTTCTTCTTTCTCCTCCACCTCCTCTCTCCCCTTTTTCTCTCTCCTCCTTCTTTTCTTTTCTCCCCCTCCTTCTGCTCCTTCTCATTCTTCTCTTCCTTATTCTTTTCTCTTCCTCATTCTTCTCTTCTCATCCTCTTCTTTTTCCTCCTCTTCTACCCTTTTCTCTTTCCTCCTCTCCTCTTTTTTCCTCTCTCTCTCTCCCCCTTTCTGACTCTCCTCTTCTTGACACTTCTCTGTTGTGTTTTCTTTCCTTTCTCCCTATCTCTCTCACTCTTCTATCCCCCTTCATTTTTTCTTCCCTTCTCTCTTTCCTTATCTATGCCTGTCTCCCCCTCTTTCTCTCTTTTCATCCTTTCTTTCTTTTTCTTTCTTCCTTTCTCTTCTCATCTTCCTCCTCTACACCTCTCCTCACTCTCCCTGTATTTCCTTTCTCCCTTTCTTCTCTTTTTCACTCCCTTTCTTACTTTCCCTCACCTGTCTTTGTCTCTTTCTCTCCATCATTCCTCCATCTCTTGCTCCTTCCCACTATTTCCTCTCTGTCCCTTCTCTCACATTTCCCCTCTTTTTACCCCATTTCCATCCTCTACCTCTTCCCTTCCTTTCTCTCCATTTTCCTGTCTCACTCCCCCACCTCTATTTTTATCTCTCCCAATTCAGTTCCTTGCTTTCTCCCATTACTCTCTATTTTCTCTCCCCCTCCTTTCTTTACTTCTTTTCCTCTCCTTTCTCCCCCTTTGCTCATCTCTCCTCTCCTCTCTCTTCTTTTATACCTTGCTCTCCTTACTTTCCCCCTCTTTTCCCTTCTTTTTTCCTCTTTCTCCTTCACTGGTTCTGGTTCCCTTCACTTTCTCTCTCTCTCTCTCACTCTCTATTACTTTCCCCCTCTCTTCTCCTGCCAATATTCTTCTGTCCCTCCGTAACTATCCCTCTCTCTTCCCTTCTGTCTCTTTTCTCTCATTCTTTCTTCCTCTCTCCTCTCTCCTTCCTTCCTCTTTTTCTCCCTTTCACACCCATTAGTTCTTCTCTCTGACTTTCCTCTTCTTTTTCCCCTCTCTCCCTTTATCTTTCCCCATTCTCCCTGTTTCTCTCCTCTCTTCTGCCCCCCTTTTCTCTTTCTCCTCTCTATCCCCCTCATTTTTCTATTTGCTTCTCTCTTACTCCCTTTAAAGTTTTCTCCTCTCTACGCCTTCTTCCTCCCTCTCTTCTCCCTCATCTCTTTCCCTGTCTCCGCTGCTCCACTTCTTTCTCTTTTCTCTCTCCTTTTCTTTACTTTTCCCCTTGATTTCTTATTTCCCCTCTTTTCCCTTGCTTTCAGTTTCACTTTCTTTCCTTCCCTTCCTCTCTCTTCTACTCTCTCCCCTCTCCACTTCACTCTTTCACTCTCATTTCCCCCTCTCCTCCTCTCTTCTCTCCCACTCTCCCCTTTCTTTGTCTCTCCTATTTCCTCTTTTTCTCTCTCTTCCTCCCCAGCCTTCTGCTACTCTGTCTCCCTAATTTTCCCTCTCTCTGTCTCTCTGTCTCTCTGTCTCTCTCTGTCTCTCTCTCTCTCTCTCTCTCTCTCTCTCTCTCTCTCTCTCTCTCTCTCTCTCTCCTCCCATCTCCCTTCCTCTCTTTCCCTCTCATCCTTTCTCTATCCTTTTCCCTTCTACCCATACTTTCCTCTCTCTCTCACTTTCCTTTCCCTCTCCATCTCTTTCCCCACAGTCTCTCACTTCCCCCCCTCCTTTGTCTCCCCTGTCCCCTTTTTTCTTTTTTTCTCTTCTCTCTCTCCCTCTCTAACTTTCCCTCTCTTGATCTCTTACTTTCCCTTGCTTTCTCTTTTACTTTCTTCCCTTCCTCTCTCTCCCATCTCTCTCTCTTTCCCCCTATCCAATTCTTCTGTCTACTCTCTCCCTTTCTCTGTCTTCTCCCCCCCCCCATTTCTGTCTTTCCTCTTTCCCTGATTTTTCCCTCCTTTCCCTCTCTCTTCCTTCTTTTGCCATACTCTCCCTAACTTTCCCTCTCTCCAGCCCCCCACCTTATCTCTCACTTTGTCTCTGTCTCTCTGTTTCTGTCTCTCTGTCTCTTTCAGTTTCTTTGACTCTCTCCTTTTATCTTTCTCCTCTTCCCTTTGATCTGACTCCTCTCTCTCTCTTTTCTTTTTGGCTCTCTCTCCTTCCTACCTCTCTAAATTGCTTTCTTTCTCACTCCTCATTTTTCTCCCTTCTCTCTTCTCCTCCTCTTCTCTTCTTCTCCTCCTCCTCCTTTCTTTCTTCCCTCCTCCTTTTCTCTTCTCTCTCTTCCTCTTCCTTCCCTCCTTTTCTTCTTTTCCTCTTCCTCTCCTCTTCTCTTCTTCGTTTTCTCTCCTCCTTTTTCTTCTTCTCTTCCCCTTTTTCCTCTCTCTCCTCTTTTCCCTCTCTCTCTCCTCCCTTTCTTCATTCTTCCTTCTCTCCTCATTCTCTCCCTTCTTCTTTTCCTCTCTTCCCTCATTTCCTCTCTTTTCTCTCCTCTCTTCTTTTCTTCCTCTCCTTCTTCTCTTCCTCCTCCTTTCATTCCTCTCTCCCTATTTTATCTCTTCTTTCTTCTCTTCTTCCTTATTCTCCTTGTCATTCTTCTCCCCTTTTCCTCTTCCTCCTCATTCTTCTCCTCTTTCCTCCTTTTCCTCCTCTGCTTCCTTTCCCTTTTCTCTCATTTTCCTCCTGCTCTCCCTCTTCTCCTCCTCCTCTCCCTCCCCTCCTTTTATTCCTCTCTTCCCCTTTTCCTCTCTTCTGATTCTCCTCCTTCTCCTCCTTCTCCTTCTCCTTCTCTTCCTCCTCCTCCTCCTCCTTCTCCTCCTTCTCCTTCCTCCTCCTCCTCCTTCCTTCTCCTCCTTCTCCTTCTCCTCCTCCTCCTCCTTCCCCTCCTTCTTCCTTCTCCTTCTCCTTCTCTTCCTCCTCCTCCTCCTCCCTTCTCCTCCTTCCTCCTCCTCCTCCTTCTCCTCCTTCTCTTCCTCCTCCTCCTCCTCCCTTCTTCTTCTTCTTCCTTCTCCTCCTCGTTACTCCTCCTCCCCTCTCCTCCTCCTCTTGCTCCTTTATCATCATCAGCAGCAGCATCTTCTCATTTTTCTCCTCCTCCTCCTCCTCCTCTGCCTCTTCCCCCCTCTCCTCTCTCCTCCTCCCCTCCCCCCTCTTCTTCCTCGTTTCTTCTTCCTAGTCTTCCTTTTCTCCTTCTTCTTCTCCTTGTTCTGGTTCTTCTTGTCCTTATTCCTCTTGTTCTTGTTCTACGTCTCCTCTTCTCCTCTTCCTCATTTTACTACTGATACTCATTCTCTTCTTTGTCTTCCTCTCTTCCCCTTGCTCTCTTTCCCCCTACTTTTCTCTCCTCTCCCTTTTTTCTTCCTCCCCTCCTCTTCTTCCTTCTTCCTCTTCTTTTCCTCCTCCTATTCTTCCTCTTCTCTCTCTCCCCTTTCTCCTCCTTTCTTCTTCCACTTCCTTTTTTCTTTTTTTCTCTCTCCCTTTTCATTTTCTCCTCATTTTCTCCCTTCTTCTTCCTCTCCTCATCCTTTTCTTCTCCCTCTTCTCCCTCTCTCCTTTCTCTCTCTTCTTCTCCTCCTCATTCCTCTCTCCTCCTTTCTTCTTCTTTCTCCTCCACCTCCTCTCTCCCCTTTTTCTCTCTCCTCCTCCTTCTTTTCTTTTCTCCCCCTTCTTCTGCTCCTCCTCATTCTTCTCTTCTCTTCCTTATTCTTTTCTCTTCCTCATTCTTCTCTTCTCATCCTCTTCTTTTTCCTCCTCTTCTACCCTTTTCTCTTTCCTCCTCTCCTCTTTTTTCCTCTCTCTCTCCCCCTTTCTGACTCTCCTCTTCTTGACACTTCTCTGTTGTGTTTTCTTTCCTTTCTCCCTATCTCTCTCACTCTTCTATCCCCCTTCATTTTTTCTTCCCTTCTCTCTTTCCTTATCTATGCCTGTCTCCCCCTCTTTCTCTCTTTTCATCCTTTCTTTCTTTTTCTTTCTTCCTTTCTCTTCTCATCTTCCTCCTCTACACCTCTCCTCACTCTCCCTGTATTTCCTTTCTCCCTTTCTTCTCTTTTTCACTCCCTTTCTTACTTTCCCTCACCTGTCTTTGTCTCTTTCTCTCCATCATTCCTCCATCTCTTGCTCCTTCCCACTATTTCCTCTCTGTCCCTTCTCTCACATTTCCCCTCTTTTTACCCCATTTCCATCCTCTACCTCTTCCCTTCCTTTCTCTCCATTTTCCTGTCTCACTCCCCCACCTCTATTTTTATCTCTCCCAATTCAGTTCCTTGCTTTCTCCCATTACTCTCTATTTTCTCTCCCCCCTCCTTTCTTTACTTCTTTTCCTCTCCTTTCTCCCCCTTTGCTCATCTCTCCTCTCCTCTCTCTTCTTTTATACCTTGCTCTCCTTACTTTCCCCCTCTTTTCCCTTCTTTTTTCCTCTTTCTCCTTCACTGGTTCTGGTTCCCTTCACTTTCTCTCTCTCTCTCTCACTCTCTATTACTTTCCCCCTCTCTTCTCCTGCCAATATTCTTCTGTCCCTCCGTAACTATCCCTCTCTCTTCCCTTCTGTCTCTTTTCTCTCATTCTTTCTTCCTCTCTCCTCTCTCCTTCCTTCCTCTTTTTCTCCCTTTCACACCCATTAGTTCTTCTCTCTGACTTTCCTCTTCTTTTTCCCCTCTCTCCCTTTATCTTTCCCCATTCTCCCTGTTTCTCTCCTCTCTTCTGCCCCCCTTTTCTCTTTCTCCTCTCTATCCCCCTCATTTTTCTATTTGCTTCTCTCTTACTCCCTTTAAAGTTTTCTCCTCTCTACGCCTTCTTCCTCCCTCTCTTCTCCCTCATCTCTTTCCCTGTCTCCGCTGCTCCACTTCTTTCTCTTTTCTCTCTCCTTTTCTTTACTTTTCCCCTTGATTTCTTATTTCCCCTCTTTTCCCTTGCTTTCAGTTTCACTTTCTTTCCTTCCCTTCCTCTCTCTTCTACTCTCTCCCCTCTCCACTTCACTCTTTCACTCTCATTTCCCCCTCTCCTCCTCTCTTCTCTCCCACTCTCCCCTTTCTTTGTCTCTCCTATTTCCTCTTTTTCTCTCTCTTCCTCCCCAGCCTTCTGCTACTCTGTCTCCCTAATTTTCCCTCTCTCTGTCTCTCTGTCTCTCTGTCTCTCTCTGTCTCTCTGTCTCTCTGTCTCTCTCTCTCTCTCTCTCTCTCTCTCTCTCTCCTCCCATCTCCCTTCCTCTCTTTCCCTCTCATCCTTTCTCTATCCTTTTCCCTTCTACCCATACTTTCCTCTCTCTCTCACTTTCCTTTCCCTCTCCATCTCTTTCCCCACAGTCTCTCACTTCCCCCCCTCCTTTGTCTCCCCTGTCCCCTTTTTTCTTTTTTTCTCTTCTCTCTCTCCCTCTCTAACTTTCCCTCTCTTGATCTCTTACTTTCCCTTGCTTTCTCTTTTACTTTCTTCCCTTCCTCTCTCTCCCATCTCTCTCTCTTTCCCCCTATCCAATTCTTCTGTCTACTCTCTCCCTTTCTCTGTCTTCTCCCCCCCCCCATTTCTGTCTTTCCTCTTTCCCTGATTTTTCCCTCCTTTCCCTCTCTCTTCCTTCTTTTGCCATACTCTCCCTAACTTTCCCTCTCTCCAGCCCCCCACCTTATCTCTCACTTTGTCTCTGTCTCTCTGTTTCTGTCTCTCTGTCTCTTTCAGTTTCTTTGACTCTCTCCTTTTATCTTTCTCCTCTTCCCTCCCATTGATCTGACTCCTCTCTCTCCCTTTTCTTTTTGGCTCTCTCTTTCTCTTCCTACCTCTCTAAATTGCCTTCTCTCACTTGCATTGCTCCTTCTCTCTTCCCCCTCTCCTTTCTCCTTCCCTTATTTCCTTCCCCTTGTTTGCTCTTTCCCTTTCTGTTTTCCTCTCTCTCCTCCTGCTCTCTCTTTACCCATTGTCTTCCTCCTCTCTTTAATTTTCATTCTTTCCTCTCTTCTCTGTCCTCTCCTTCCCCACTTTTCTTCTTTCTATCCACCTTTGCCTTTCTTTCTTCCTTCCCTCTTTTCCTCCTTCTTTCATTTTCTCTCTCTGCCTCCTCCAGCTTTCATCTCTTCTTTTCCTCCCTCCAACTCCTTTCTATCTGTCCTTTCTCCTTTTAACTTTCCTTCTTCGATCCCATTTCTGTCTCTTTTTCCATCTCTCCTTTCTCCTCCCCCTCCCTCTCTTAAATTTCCTTCTTTCCCTATCTTTGATTTTACACTTTGCTTTTCTCCACCCTGTCTCCTCTTCCCCTTCCTCCCCTTTTTCTTTCCTCTATTTCCCCATTTCTCCTCTCTCTTCCTTGCTCTCCCACATTCTCCCTTTCCTTCATTTTTCTCTCCCCTTCTCCCCTCCTTTCTCCTATCACTATCTCATTCCCCCTTCTCTCTCCTTTTCTTTCTCTTACTCTGCTCCTCTCTTCCTCTTCCCCCCCTTTACTTCATTTCTTTCACCCCTCTCTTTGAGCTCTACCTTTCTCACTTCCATCTCTTTCCTACTTACTCTCTCTCCCTTCCTCTTATCTTTCTCCTCTTACCCTCTGTCTCTCTCCCCTTTCTTCCCTTCTTTCTGCCCCTATTGCTCTCCCTAATTCTTTTCCCTATCTCTCCTTTCCTCAAACTCATTCATTCTCTAACTTTCCCTCTGCTTTTTCTCTTTCTCCCAGTACCTTTCTCTCCACTTCCCCTCCTTCCTTCCCTTTCTAAGATTGTTTCCCTCTCTTCTCTTGCCCTCTTTCTCTTGTATTCTCTCACTTTTCCCTTTCTCTCCCCTGTCTCCTCCAACACTCTCCATTTTCTGTCCCTCATCTACTTCTCATTTCCTCTCCCTTTCTCTTCTCCACTCTGCTCTTCACTTCTGCTATTTCCTTCTCTCCCTGCTTCATTCTCTCATCCTCTTTCCTTTGCTGTCTTCTCTTTCTCCTCTCTGCTTTCCCCCATCATCCTTCATTCTCTTTCCCTTCCACACACTTCTTCTCTCTCTCTCTCTCTCTCTCTCTCTCTCTCTCTCTCTCTCTCTAGCTTACCTTCTCTCATTCATCTTTCTCTCCTCTTTCCCTCCTGAACTTTCCTTTCTCTCTCTCTCTTCCCTTCTAACTTTCCTCCTCTCTGGCCCTTCTTCTTCTTTCTTTCCCTTCTTTCCTCTCCCTTCTCTGCATCTTTGTGCTTCCTCCTTTTTCTAGTTCTTTCTCACCTTCCCTCTCTTTTGATCTCTTATTTTCACTCTTTTGCTAGTTCTCCAATCCAATCCCATCAATATTAAGCACCTACTAATTGCCAGGCCCTCAGGGAGTTTACAATCTAATGGGGGGGAGGGGAAGGTGAGGAGGATGAAGGGAGACACAATACAGCTGTGACTGGAAGAGGGAAAGGGCACCAAGGGCTTGAACCTAAACTGAGCAGCAAATGCAGAATGGACTGAGTCCAAAAGTCCAATCTCTGCCCTCTCTAAAGGAAGGCATTAGGAGGAGGTTGGTGCTCCACCCTCCAACCCTCCAATCAGAAGGGAGAAGAGAAGGAGGAAGAGGGGTCAGCCAAGGCTTGAATTAGCAGCAGGGTAGTGATATTAGAAGTGATGAGTTTAACCTGAGCAGGGCATTGGGTTCTATGGAGTTGAAAGGAGGCATAGCTTTAGCTTCCACTTTTTCTCCTTTCTTTCTCTTTCTCTGTCTCTACTCTGCCTCTCTGTCTCTGTCTCTCTCTGTGTGTCTCTGTCTCTTTGTCTCTCTTTTTCTCTCTGTCTCTCTTCTCTCACTTCACCCACTGTCTCCTCTCTCCCCTTCTTTTTCTGTCTTCTCTCTCCCCCCAACCTTCCCTATCTCTCTTATCCTCCCCCTCTCTCTTCTATCTCTGTTCTCAGTCTTACTCCTCTCCCTCATTCTGTTCCCTCTCCCTCACTCCTTTCTCCTTTTCTGTCTTTCTCCCTTTTATCTCTTTCCTTTCACCCCCTTTTTCTGTCTCCCCTTCCCCCTTATTTCTGTCTGATTCTCTACCTTCCTAACTTTTCTTTCCCTCTCTCACTTTAACTTTCTCTCTCTCTCCCCTGGGTGTCACTCTTCTCTCTTCCCCCTGTCTTCTTTCTCCCTTTTTACTCCTTTCTTTCTTTTTTAACTTCCTCTCCACTCTCCCCTTTATCATTCTCTCCCTTCCTCTTTTCTTACTTTCTCCCTCTTCCCCTTTTCTTCCTCTCCTCTCCTCTATTCTCTCTCTCTCTCTCTCCCCCCCTTTCTCTTCCCCTCTCCTCTGTCCATATTCTCCCTTTCTTTCCCTTCTTCCTTTACTTCCCCACTTTCTTCCTCTCTCATGCCCTCCACTTGACTCACCTCTCCACATCTTCATGCCATCCATCTCTCTCCCCTTTCTCTGTGTTCTTTCTCTTCTCTCTCTTTCTAGGACTTGATCCCTAATTTTCCCTCTTCGCTTCTCTGTCATTATTTTCCTTTCTTCCCATTCCTCTTTGCTCTCCATTTTCCCCCTCACCCTTATTTTCTTCCTCTTTCCTTTGCTTTCTTTTACTTCCTTTGTTATCCACTCTCTTTCCCTTTCTCTCATTCTCATTTTCTCTTCCCCCCACTCTGCACTTCACTCTCTCTTCCCATCTCCCTCTTATCTGTTTTCTCTCTCCCTCATCCTCTTTCTTCCTCTCCCTTCTCTCACCTTCTTCCATCTCCCATTCCCTAACTTTCCCACTTCCCCTCTTTCTCTTTTCTCCCCCTTCCTTTTCTCTCCTCCCCATCTCTCTCCTCCTTTTTATCTTTCCTTTCTTCCCTCTTTGTTTCCTTTTTTCTCTCTCTGCTTTTTCTTCTCTTTTCCTTCCTCTCTCGCTTTCCTTCTCTCACTTGCTCCCCCTTGTCTCTCACTACCTCTGTTTACTCCTTCTTCACCCCTTTCTCTGTCTCATCTCTCCTCTCTTTCTCCCTCCTCTTTCTGTTTCTTCATCTTTCTTTCCCCTTCTCCCTCCTTCCCTAATTTTTCTTTCTAGTCTTTCTCTTCCCCCTACTCTCTTCTTCCTTCTCTCTCATTTTCCATCTCTCTCTCTTTTAGCTTCATCTATCTGCTATCTCCTTCCCCCTTCTGTCCTCCCTCTTTGCCTGCTATGTTTCTCCTCTCTCCCTTTTTTTCTTTTTCTCTCTATCCCTCTCTTATCTCCCCCCTCCCATTTTCTTCATTTGTCTCCAACTGCTCTCTTTCCCACTTTCTTCCTCTCCAATTTGGCTCTCTCCTTTCCCTTCTCTCTCTTCTTCCTTTATCCCTCTCCTCCATTTCTCTCTACCTATCTCATCTTCCTCCCTTTCTCCTCCATCTCTTTCCCACTTTCTCCTCCTCTCTCACTTCCTCTTCCTCCCTCTCATTCACCTCTCCATGTCTTTTCTTTCTCTTCTCTCTACTCTTTCCCCCATTTCCTTCTCTCTTTTCTTTCTCCTTTCTCTCCTCTCTTTCTTTACTCTGCTCTCCTATATTCTCTCCAATGCTTTCCTCACTTTCTCTTCTCTGATCATTACTTCCTCCCTTCTGTATCGCTCACCTTCATGATTCCTTTCTCCTTTCTCTACCTTTCCATCCTTTACCTACTTTCTCCCCCTCTAATTTCCCCCTTCATATATGTCTCTTTTCTCTCTTCCTTGTTTCTTCTCTCCCCCTCAATCCCTTCTTTTATTCTTTCATAATTCTTTCTCCTCCTCCCTTGTCCTTCCTTTCTCATTCCCTCTTCAACTTTCCCTCTATTTTCTCTCTCTTTCCCTCATTTTCTTTTCCTCATCTCCCCCCTTTCTTTTTTACTCATCCGCCCCCTCCTTGTCTCTCTCCTCCTCTGTCTCTTTCTCATTTCTCTATTCTTCTCACTTTTCCTCTCCCACTCTACTCTTTCTTCCCTCTCCCTTCCCTGTTTCCCCCACCTCTCCATCTCTTTTCCACTCCCCCTCTCTCATTTCCACCAGTAATGTCTGTGCCTTTTTTCTTCCCACCCTCTTTTCTCCTTCTCCTTTCCTCCCTCTAATCTCTCCATTTTTTTCTCTTTCTCACTCTGTCTTCCCTCCATTTCTCTCCCTTTTATCTCTTTCCTCCCTTCCCCCTCTTTATCTCCTCTCTTTTTCTCTCTGTCCCTCCCTCTCTCACTACTTCTAATCTGCCTCCTCTCCATTCCATCTGCTCCCTTCCTCTCTTCCTTGTTTTTCTGTCTCCTCTCTCCCTCTTTTTTCTCTTTTCTCTTCCTTCTTTTCTGTCTCCTCTCTCTCCCATCCTCTCTCCTTCTTTCTCCCTCACTGTCTTCCTCTCCTCTTCCTCTCTTTCTTCTTTCTCTCCTCTCCCTTGCTTAGTACTTTCTTCCTCCTCTATCCCTCTCCTCCAGAACTCACCTTTCTCAACTTTCTCCACATCCCTCTTCCCCTCTCCATCTCTTTTTCACTTTCTCTTTCACTCCCTCTAACTCTTCCTTTTGGATTCTCCTCAGTTCTTCCTTATCCTCCCATTCTCTTCCCCCTTTCTTCCTTGCTCTCTCTTTCTCCTTTCTTTCCTACCTCTTCTGTCTCCTCCTCTTCCCTCTCCCTCTCCCTCTTCTATTCCTTTCTTTCCATTTCTCTCTTTTGTTTCTCCCCTCCACTCTGCTCGTATCTCTCTTCTTTCACCTGTCTCATCTCTTTTCTCTCTCAATTTTTCCTCTTCCTACTCTTTCCTCTCTTCCATCTCTTCCCTTTTCCTCTGTCTCTTCTTTCCCCTTCCACTTTCCCCTTTCCTCTTTCTCACTCCCTAACTTTCCATCTCCCCTTCTTCTTTGTCTCCATCTGTCTGCTTTTTCTCTTTTCTCTTTCCCCTTTGTCTCCTTTATCTCTTTTCCTCTCATTTTCTCTTCTCTTCCCTTCCCTCTCTCTCCCTCTAATTTCACCCCTCTCCTCTTTTCACTCTTTTACTATCTTCTTCCCCCTCTGCCACTTTCCTCACCTCATTCTCCCCCTTCTTTCCCTTGCTCAATGTCCCACTCTTCCTCTCCCCTCTTACTCCTCTAGCCCTCTCCTCCATCTAACACACTCTCTCCCTCTTTCTTCTCCTCCTCCATCTCTTTCTTCTCTTTCTGCTCTCTCCTTTCTTTACCCTCCTCTTTCCTTGCTCTCTCCCACTTTTTTCCTTTTCACTTCTCTCTCCCTTCTCTCCCTCTTTCCTCTCCCCTGTTTATCATTCCTTTCCTTCTCTATTCCTCTCTTCTCCATACCTCTAGCCCCACTTCTCTCACCTTTCTTCCTTCTTCCTTCTCTTCCCCTACATCTTTCCCACTTTCTCTCTCACTCCTTTTAAACTATCTTTCTCTCTCCATCTATCTCTTCTCTCTCATTCCTGTTCTCTCTGCAGCTCTTCCTTCCTAATTCTAATTCTCCCCCCTTTCCTTCCTAGTTATCACTCCCTACGTTTCCTTTTCTGCTTCCCTTTCTTTCCCTCTTTCCTTCTTTCCCTTCTTCCCCTTATTCTCTCCCTCTCCCTTACTCTTTATCCTTCACATTTTCTCTTCCCTCTTCTCTTTTTCCTGTCCTCTTCCCTATTACTCTCCTTCTCTATTCTTTTCTCTCCACCTCTTTCCCCTCCCCTTTCTCTCCCTTTAAATTTCTCCGTCTCTTCACTGTCTTTCCTCTCTACTCTCTCTCCTCTGTCCCTCCTTTCTCTTTTCTCTCCCCCTTCCTCTCTATCCTCTCATCTTTTCTCTGCCTCTCTCACTTCCTTTTCTCTTCCTCTCCCTTCATCTTTCTATTTTTCTCTTTCTCCCTCTCCCTCCATCTCTCTTCCTTTTCCCCCCTCTAATTTCCCCTCTTTCTTCCCTCTCCCTCCTGTCTCCTCTTCCTCCTATTTCTGTCTCCTCTTTCCCGAGCTTTTTTCTCCTTCCTTTTCTACTCCTCCTTCACTCTTTCCTTCCTTATTTTCTCTCTCTCCTTTGCTTTCCTACTTTCCTTTTCTCCCGTTCACTCCTCCTCTTCCCTGCTTTTACTCTTTTGATCCTTCTCCTCTCCTTCACATTCCTTCTCTCCCTACTCCGTAACTCCTCTCTCCATTTTTATCTCTTGCCTCTTCCCCTCTTTTTCCTCTTCTCTCCTTTCTTTCTCCTTTCCCCCTTCATTTCCCTTTCTCTCCCTCCCTCTTTGACTTCCCCTTACTCTATCTCGCTCTCACACATACTGTGTCCCTCCATCTCTCTCCCTTCTTCACCCTAGTTTCTATCTCCCGCCTCCCTTTCTGTCTCCTTTCTTTCCTCTCATACTCTCCCCTACCCCTTGTTCCCTCACTTCCTCTCCTCTTGCTGCATTCCTCTTCCCCCTCCTCTCCCTTGTTTATCACTCTCTTCCTCTTCTATTCCCTCCTCTCCTTTTCTCCATTCCTCTTTCTCCACTTCTCTTTCCTCCCTCTTTCTCTCCCCTCCATCACTTTCCCACATTCTTATCTCATTCCCTCAGTTTCTCCCTGTTCCCCTTTTCTTTTGTTTTCCCCTCTATTCCTCTATCTTCCCTCTCTCCATCCCTTTCTCTATCTCTCCCTCTAGTTTTTTCTCTTTATCTTTCCTCTCCCTTCTCTCCCTCTCTTTTCTCTGCTTGGAACTTCCTGATTTCCCCTCTCTGCTTCTCTTCTACCCTTTTCCTCTTCTCTCTCTCTCTCCACCTCTCTCCCTTTCTTCCCCTCATCTCCCCCTCTCACTTTCTCTTTCCCATTCTGCTCTTTATCACCCTCAATCTCTCTCTCTCTCTCTCTCTCTCTCTCTCTCTCTCTCTCTCTCATCCCTTTCACTTTTCTTCTCCATCTTTTTCCAACTCTCTCCCTCTCTCAAACTTTACTTCTCTCATTTCACTCCTTTCTCGCCCATCTCCTCTTTTTCTTTCTTTCTCTTCTCTCTCCCCTCTGTTTCTATTTCTCTCCCCCCACCTCTAATTTTTCTGGATCTTTTTCTCCCCTCGTCTTCTATTTATTTCCCCCCTCTCTCTCCCTTCTTCTCCCATTCCTCTCCCCCTTTCCTTCTCTCTCCTTTCTCTCTTCTCTTCACTCTCCACCTCTGCCTCCATCTCCTTCCTTTTCCCCCTTCTTTTTCTTCTCCCTCCTTACCTCTCTCATATCTTCTCTTACATTCCCTCTCCCCTCTCTCTCTTTCCTTGTCTCCTTCCTTGATCCATTTCTGCCCCCTCCCTTCTCTTTTTCCATTTCTTTCCCTAACATTCTCTTTTCTCTTTTCTTTCCTTCCTTTTTCTCTTCCTCTTTTTTCTTTCTCTTCCCTCCTCTCTCATTTCTCTCCATGTCTCTTCAATCTCCCTCTTTTTCTCCTTTCTCTCCTTCTCTGCTTCTCTTTCTCAGCCCTCTCACCTTTGTATTAGGATTCTCTCTTCTACCTCTTCTCTATCTGGATTCTATTTCTATCCTTTCCCTCCATTTTTTTTTGCTTTCCTTTGATCTCTTGAATAGTCATTCCTCATGCTTCCTCTCTATCCTTTGTTTCCGCCTCAATCCCTTTTCCCCACTCTTTCCCTTGAACCTCCAGGTGATTTCTCTCATCTCTCCGTTCTCTCCCACTTTCTCCTTCACTCCCTTTTTTTCTTTCTTTTTTGCCTTCTTCCCACACTCTTCCTTTAATCTTTCCTCCTACTTTCCCCTTCTTCTCTGCCTCTATTCTCCCCTTGTCTTCTCTGTCTCTCTCTGTCTGTCTCTCTTTCTCTGTCTCTCTCTGTCTCTCTCTGTCTCTCTCTCTCTCTCTCTCTCTCTCTCTCTCTCTCCCTCCCTCCCTCCCTCTCCCTCTCCCCTTTCCCCTCCTCCCTCTCTTCTTTAATTTCATCTTCCTGATTTCTCCTCCTCCGGCTCTCCCCTTCTGCTAGTCTGAGAGACTCATTCTGGCTCTGTCTCCTCTGGACTGGCCACTGAGCTTAGCGTTTGATCGTCACAGAACCTCAGGGAGATTGCAGTTATTATCCCCACTTTACAGTTGAGGAAACTGAGGTAAGCAGCAGTGGAGTGATGGACCCAGAGTCACCCGGCTGGTCAGTGTCTGAGGCCAACTGCAAACTCCAGTCCTCTTTCACACCTTGCTGCCTCTTGTCAGCAGGCTGGATGCTAGGCCACACGAGGAGGGAATGAGACATGATTTTTTCACTGCCCTTTCGAGGGGTCCCAAAGCCCTCCTGTCTGCCGTTTCTAAAGTTGCCTCCTCCTTCCCCTTCTGCCAAAGTTCTCTCCTCTCTAGGCCCTGGTTGCCTCCTGGTCTTCCCCTCTGGCATCTCCATCTTCCAGACCGCCCCACACACTCAGGGCTGCCCCCCAAAACCTATGGGACCTCCTTTGCCTCTCTCTCCACTCTCATGGCAGCCAAAGAAGGAGAGTGGCCAGAAGGGGCTGCAGCTTAGAGTAGCCTCCAAAGGGGCCTTTGGATCCTGTAGCTGCGGATTGTGGAATGTGGCTGGGGTGGGGGGGGGCAGGAGACTGTTTCTGAGAGTTTGTTGAGTGAGCAGAGGCTGGCCACGTTTGGAGGCAGTGGGGAGGAAACAGGGATAGGGGCAACCTTTTCACAGAGAGATACAGAAGGAACTCTGTGACAAAGGGGAGACAGGATGGTTGAGTGGGAAGACTTCCCTTCTGCTTCCTACCGGTGTGATTCTGGACAAGGGGATTCCCAGCTCTGGGCCTCAGTTTCCTCATGCATAAGATCCTGTGGAACAGGGAATGGCTTATAGGACTTGAACAGAGAAATGAAGGCTTGGAATAGCTAGGGCAGAGGAAGGAGAAAAGAGGAAGGAGGGGAAGGAAGAAAGGATTTCTGGGCAGCAGTAGGGCCCAGTCCTGCCAGCTACTCTGCCTCTCTCCTTGGGGACATTTCCTACTCCTCTCCTCTTCATGGCTCCATGTTCCAGTCAACTGCAAATGGATGCCCTGGTCCCAGTGGCCCCCAAGCCATCCCCTCCTCCTGAGGCCCCTGGGTCACACAAAGCCCTACAGTGTACCTTCCCCCTCAGACCCCCCCACCCCACACTACCAGACATTTCTCTGCCTGCCCAGTAGAATGTAAACTCCTGGGTCTCACCTAAGATGGGGTCAGGGAGGGCTTCTTAATGTTTTTGAACGATCGACTTCCTGGGCAAGCTGAGCCCTCAGGGCCACCTGGAAGAGGGTTTGACCTGGTTCTGCTTGTTGTGGGTAGGACAGGCATCCTCCCCAGAGCAGATGGGCCACCCCAGCTCCCAGTGATGGGCCCCCCTTCACAGGGAGGAAGGCGCTGCTCTGCCCCACCACGGGATGCTCTAAGGGTCTCTAGGGAGGGATTGGCCTAAGGTCCCACCTCAGCCAGTGGCTTTTTGATAGTCCTCTCTCCCCTTTGTCTTCGCCACAGTCTGCTCCTCACCTCAAGGACCCTGAAAACTCGAGGTTCAAGTCCTTTTTGCTGACAGACACAAGCCTTTCCCCTTTTCTATGACTCAGCTTGTTTATCTATGAAATGAGGATGGTCCTCAGGCTGCCCCCACCCCATCCCCAGGTCTTTGGAGGAGAGAGCTAGAATTAGGAACTGTCTCTTCACCCTCTCCTCCTAGGTTTCCCTCCCTCCTTCCCTTCATCCTCTCTTTCTTCCCACTTTTCCCCAGATCCAGCCTTTCACAGGTGTCAGGAAGCTGAGAATTCCTCTCACCCATTCCCTGTTCAGGAATCTCTTCTCTTTACCACTCATCCCCTTCATGGCCTAGTGGCTAGGACCCTGGCCAGGGTCTCCGTGAGGCCCAGGTTCAAAAGCTGCCTCAGCTGTGTACGAGCTTCGGAGTCTGAAGCCTTCCAGCTCCGAGCCCCCAGACTCTAGTCTTCTGCTTTTCTTCCTGCCTGCTTTTTTCCCTCCAATTTCTTCTCTTTATCCCCCTCCCCTCATCTCTAGGCCTCACTGTTTTGTCCCTTCTGCTGCCTCTTCCCTACTTCCTTTTCCTCCTTTCCTTCCTTTCTCTTTGCCCCAGTCTCTTCCCTGGCAGCTGGGTCTGGCACCAAAGGGATGTTGGGCATGGTGGCAGAGACCCCAGCCCCAACTCTGGTGCCAACTAGGTACCCCTGAACCCTTAGACTGGGAACCTGTGTGGCTCAAGCTCCCATTTTCCAGCCAACGTCATTCTCCATTAGCTCTCTGGCCTCTCTTTCTTTGCCTCCATCATTTTCTTTCTTCTTCTGCGTCCCCTTCCCTTCCTTCTTCTCCTTCCTGTCCCCCAGCTCTCCTCTCCTCTCTCTTCTCTGCTCCCCGAATCTCAGAGGCTTCTCAACCCACATGTACTTGCCCAGCTCTAGTTTGAAGGGAGGGGAAACTGCAACCCCAGTATCTGGGACTCCCACTGCGATGCCTGGGCTCAACCCTCTTTTCCCCTCCCCCTTCCCCCTTCCCCATCCTCTTCTTCTGGCCACTGTCATCTGGTTTCTTTCCCCTCCCTTGTTTTTACCGCCTTCCCTTCTTTATCCTTCACCTCTTCTTTCATCTCCCTTCCACTCAATGCAATCTTCTCTTTTTCTCACTTTTTTATTTCTCCTTCTTTCTTGTCTCCCTACTCTCTTCTTTCTTCTTCTTTCTCTGAAAGCTTTTCCTTTTCTTCCTTCTCCATTTCCTTTCTTTTGTTTTCCTCCCATTTTTGACCTGTTAAAATGTTGATGCTCGGGACAGCTAAGTGGCGTAGTGGATAAAGCACGAGCCTTGGAGTCAGGAGTACCTGGGTTCAAATTCTGTCTCAGACACTTAATAATTACCTAGCTGTGTGGCCTTGGGCAAGCCACTTAACCCCCATTTGCCTTGCAAAAACCTAAAAAAAAATGATGCCCGTCTCTCTCTCTCTCTCTCTCTCTCTCTCTCTCTCTCTCTCTCTCTCTCATCACTTCTACTTCCCCAATAGAACATTTTCCAGTGTAAAAACAGCACATTGGTCAGGTTTGTAAAGGGCACATCTAGAGTTCACCAATTCTGTTGAGATATCCACCTCCCCTCTTTTCTTCCTTTCTCTCCTCATTTTCTCCTCACTGTTTCTTCTTCTTTCCTTTCTCTTCTATCATCTTTTTCCAGTTATTTTCCCTTTTCTTCTTCTTTCACTCTTTTCTTCTTCCTTTTTGCTGTTCTTTCCTTTTCCCTCCTCTCTTTTCCCCTTTCTCACCTACCTCATCTCCCTCTTCAATTTCTTATTTCCTGCCTTTTCTCTCCATTTCTTGGTCTTTTTCCTCCTTTTATCTTCTCTCTCCTTTGCCTTTCTTCTGCCTCTCATTTCTTTATTCCTTTCTCCTCCCTTTCTTCTCACTCCCTTTCTCTTTTCTTCCTTGCTTCACTTATCCCTCTTCCTCTCTCCTCTTCAGCTTTCTTCCTTTTCTGCCTTCTCTTTTCAGATTCTTATTTGTCCTCTTCTTCTTTCCCCTTTGTCCATGTCTCTTCTCTCTTTGCTTTCTTCTGCCCACTTTCTTCATCTTTTTCTTCCTCCATTCTGTTTTTGCCTTTGCCCTTTGTCCTCGCCTCTTTCTTTCTTGCAGTCTTTTTTAGTCTTCTCCTGTATTCATTTTTATTTTACCTTCTTCTTCCCCCTCTATCCACTTCATTTTTGTTCTCCCGATCATTTTTTCTTCCTCTTCTCTCTTCCTTTTCCTCCTCCCTCTTCTCATTGTCTTTCTGATCTTAATAAATCATAAGATCTGAATTAAGAATTCCACTTCTGACCATCAGTACCCAAGTGACCTTGAACAATTAATGAACAAATATTTATTCAGTGGTTCTTTGTTTGCATAATGAAGAGATTGAATGGTTTCTGAGGTCCTTTCCAAGTCATGCTCCAGTCTAATGGGGAAGACAACGAGCACACAACTCTGAACAGATAATCTATAGATGGGATAAACGGGAGATAATCAACAGAAGAAAGGCATGAAGGGGGATGTGGAAAGGCCTCCTGTAGATTTAGAAAGCGGAACTTGAGCGTAGCCTTGAAGTCAGCAGGTAGAGGAGAGGAAGAATAAACCAGTCATGAGGACAGTAAGTGAAAATGGCCAGTCAGGAGATGGAGGGGTTTGTCTGAGAACTAGCCGGGGGGGGGGGGGTGTAAAGATAGGAGAGAAGAGAGTGAAGGAAGGATGAAAAGGAATGGAGAAGAAAGGAGAAAGGGCAGAAGAAGAGAGGAAGGAGAAAGTAAAGAGGAAAATGAATGAGAAGTGAGCTCTTTCCAGATTGTTCTTCTGTCCTGTTTTCTTCCTTTGACCTCTCTCTCTCTCTCTCTCTCTCTCTCTCTCTCTCTCTCTCTCTCTCTCTCTCTCTCTGTCTCTCCCCTTCTCTTCTTCATTCCCTTACTATTGTCTCTGACTGTTTCTTTTCTTCCATCTTTGGTTGTTTCTCCTTCCCCCCCCCCATTTTTTCTTGCTCTTTCCCCTTCTCCCTCACTCCTTCAATCTTTTTTCTCCTTTTTCTCTTTCTTCCTTCCCTCTTTCCTAATCCTCTTTTCATTTTTGTCTCCTTTCTTCAGTTCTCCCTTTCTTGTCTTTTTCTCCCTTTCACTTCTCTTACTCATTTTTCTCCCACCTTAGCTTCTTTCCCCCCTCTATTCTGTCTTCCTACCTTTCTCTATTCTCTTGACTTTCTCCTTCCTCTTTTCTTCTGCTCTTTCTCCTGCCTTCTCCATTCTTTTTCATCCTTCATTCATTTTCTTCTCTCCTATCTTTACCCCTTCTCCTTCTCTCTGACTTTCCTCTTTGCAATTTGTCCTTCCTCCTTTGCTGTATTCTCCCTCTCGATTTCTTCTTCCTTCTTTCCTCCATGCTCTTTCTTCCTTTCCCTTTCCTTGCTCTCTCCACTGCCTTCCTGCCCCTCTTGGTTTCCTCCTCCATCAAATCAGGGGGTTGGTCTGTGTGACCTCTAAGAAAGATAGATGAGCATCCTTCCTCCTCCCTCTTTTTACCTTCTTAGCCCTTTCTTCTTTCCCTTTCCTTCCTCTATTCTCACCTCACTTCTATTTTCTGACTTTTCTCACTTCTTTCTCTTCTCATTTCCCCCTCCCCTGTCTTATTTCTTCTCCTTTTCTTTTCCCTCATTTTTATTGACCCCCCCTTCTCTCCTCTCTCCATCCTTCACTTCTCTCTCCTCAGCTTCCCTCTCTTCTTTGTTCTTCTTCCTGCTCATCACCTTGTCCTCACTTTTCTTCCTTCTTTCCTCTCTTCCCTTTGTGTTCCCCCCTCAGGATTCCCATATTCGTGTTTTTCTTTTCTCCCTGCCCCCCACTCCTGTTGCCTTCTTTCCTCCTTGTTCAGTCTTCTCGCTCTCTTGCTAACCCAACTCTTCTCCTTTCTCTTCCTCCTCCCTGTTCTCCCCATCTGTCTCTAGCTTTTCTCTTATTCTCTTCCTATTCTTCCCCTCTCACCTCTTCCTTTTTCTTATTCTTCCCTTTTCTTCTCCCCTCTTCTCTGTTTTGCTTCCCTTCTGCCTTTCTTCCTTCCCCGCCTCAGCACTCATCAAACCTCAGACCTACTGTGCACAGTGCTTGGGGCAGACACAAAGTGTCTGGGGGGAAATTTACCAGCCATCCCAGGTTACAAAGGAACCCAACGAGCACCCAAGAAAGGGATGAAATGCCTCCCTGAGGCCTTTTCTAAGGGGGGAAGGTTGTGACCAACAGGGAATCCAAGGAGGTTCCCCTTGGCTCCTTGGGTCATAATGATGACTGAGAATCCAGTAAGGGTGGAAAAGTGGGGGGGGGGGCTAGTTTAGGCCCAAGGGATGGTGAGGATACACAGGGTGGCATTTGATCTGATCCTAAACTGAGAAAGGGATTAAAAGGACAGAGGCCCAGAGCCACCTCCTCCGTCCTTGCCCACAGGCTCCTCAGATTCTCCCTCAGCCCTCCAGGCTTCCCTGCCTCAATCTGCCTTCTCTGTACCCACCCTCAAGCATCTCACCCTTCCCTCTGCCACTTCTCCCCGTCCTTCCTGGAAGGCCCAGGTGGTGGTGGTGGCAAGACCCTCAGGCTTGTCTTTGGTCATCATTAGCCCAGTGATACTGGTGGCTTTCTCAGCCTCTCTGACCTCATTGCCTCATCCATAAAATGAGACAATCTTCACTGCGTGGGAGGGCGGGAGAGAGAGAGGAAGGCTGGCTCCTGTTCCTGTGCACCATCTCCCATCCCATCCTCTGCTCCTACTCTGGCCTCCTCCTCTCCCTTTCCTTTTCCTGCTCATCCTCCCTGCTTCTTTCCTCTTACCTCCCCTCGGGCCTGGGTTCCCTTCTGGATCCCCTCCTCCTTCCTTCATCCTCTTCTTCTCTCCCTCTCTCTGAACATGTCTCCCCCTCCTCCTGTCGCCCCATCTCTCCCTCCTATCTCCATCCTTCTCCCCCCCCTTCTCCCATCTTCCTCCCCAACTCCTATCTTGGCAGCACCCTCTTTGCTTTGACCTCTGCTTGGGTTTTCTCTCATTAGCTTTGCAGGGTGCACTAGACCCTTCCTCTCTGGGATCCTTGGGGATCACTGCCACTCCCTGGGGTAGGGCCTAAAAACAGGGCTAGGCAGGGATCCCCAACCTTTGTCCTCTCATCCCTCCTCCCTCACTTCCACGGAGCCCAGAAGCTGGCAAGGCCTTTGGACTACCAAGCTAGACCCCCTGGTTTGACCAAGGAGGAGATGGCGGTCCAGGGAGCAGCAGGAACTGCTCCAAAGTCATCAGGCTGGAGCTGGAGGAGGCTGTCCCAGGCCTCAGAACAGGGGGCATGCTGATGGGGGGGACATGCTTGGAACAAAGCAGGTCAAGGCTTTGCTTCCTCCCATCTTACAAATGGAGAAACTGGCATGCGAAGTTCTTCCCTTGTCTTCCCTTCCCAGGTGTGGGCAGGCTTTCGTCTTGGTCTCTTTTCCTTCTCTTTGCCTTGGCAGCCCCCCACCTCCCCCTCCCCCCATGAGGCTGGGTGGCCAGAGTCAGGAGCTCCCTTGGGGGTGGGCTGCTGGGCAGGTTGGCCGGGCCAGGAGGGGAGCAGACCCTTTGTGACCCCTCTCTGCATTTCTTCTTCTCTGCCTGCCTTGCACCCTGGGACACCTGCCTTGAACCCTGGACGCCACTGGCCAGCAAGGAAGAGGACAAGGACACATCCAGAGTCCAGCCTCCCGCAGGGTGATTCCTAAGGGTCTGGTGGGGGAAGGGCTGACTGGCTGGTCCCCACTCCCCCTCCCTGCCCCTCACTCACCTCACCCCGACTCTGGAGCCTTCCTCTCTGGAGTGTCTGGGCTGCCTGAACAGGGGGTGAGCTCCCCATCTCTCTAGGCTCCTGCATGGTGGTCTCCTCAGTCTGGATTTCATAAGGCCCTCAAACCCACCCTCCAAGCACAGCATGTTCTTCCAAACAACCCCTCTCCAACTCTGGTTATCTCCTCGTCCTTCAGAAAGCCAGTGGCCCCCTAGGATTCCAGGCCCCAGACCCGGCCCCCACCTCGCGTCCAGCTGCTCCCAGCCCCTTCCTGGTCAAAGATCCACCTGACCTGCTCCTCTGACCTTCCCGGAAAGAGCCCTTTAGAGACAACTTGCGAGACAAATTGGAAGACTCAAGACCCCTGAGGCAGCCAAGAGGGGCAATGAAGCCTGCTGCTCACTCTGGACAGAGGGGCCTGAGAAGGCCCAGATAGACAGTCCTGCTGGCGGGGGGTGGGGGGGGTGGTAGTGGTTTTTTGTTGAATAAAAATTTGTTTTGGACTTGCATGCTCCTCTTGGGAAACCGCTCTTCCTCCTCTCCCCACAGCTCATCATGGTCCCAGGGCTCAGAGTCCTCCCAAGGACCCCAGGCAGGGACACCCATCCATGAAGGGCATTCAGGGTGGGCTGTCCTTGGGGGTCTGTGGGCACCATCTGCCAATGAAACTCCAAACTGCACCCCAGCTCTCCTAGACACCCGTGAGCCTTGGGCCTGGTGAGGATCCATGCGGTTCTGGATGCTGGGCAATAGAGATGGCATGGGTCCCACTGGCCCAGCCCTGAAACGCCCTCCCCACCACCCCCACCCTCCCTCCTAGAGGTACACGTCCCAGAGTCCTGGAAGAGATTTGCCCAGAATCA
Organism: Macrotis lagotis; assembly: GCF_037893015.1. Lineage (NCBI taxonomy): Eukaryota > Metazoa > Chordata > Mammalia > Peramelemorphia > Peramelidae > Macrotis > Macrotis lagotis. Next base: position 929,459,276 of record NC_133658.1, on the reverse strand, counting down.
ACCTGGCAGCCCCAGACCCCCTCAGTTCAAGCCCTGGGCCTTTCCCTGGCCACATAGACACCTGGGCGTAGGGCCAGGTCCTGAACTGACCACTTGGGGGACACAATGTCTCTTCCACCACCACCCAATTTCCCTTAATACCAGTGGATGAATGCAGGGTGGATTTTTCTTTTCCCTCCAGGCTCCCCCCCAGGGCTCACAGGGCCCCTGGCCAAGTCCCTCCCTATCATGGGTCTGCATTTCCTATGGTGACCCTGTGTGTGTGCACGGCCCCCCCGAGGCCAGAAGGTGGGGGTCCCCAAACAAACTGAAGACTGAGGGGCAAACTGCCTGCAATACAGAGAACATTTTCCAACATAAATGTGGGATTTTAAACCTCTTTTCTGGGCCTCAGTTTCACCATTTGTAAAATAGGGGGCCATCAAAACTAAACCAGGGGTCAACAAACTATAGCCTGGGACCCAAATTCAGCTCACGACCTATTTTGTTCAGTTCTTGAGCCAAGAATGACGTTTTTAATGATTGCTAAAAATCGAAAGACTTACGTTCTGGCATTGAAAATTCTGGATGGCCCTGGCCTCCAGGTCACTTTCCTTGTGTGGGGGACTGCATGTTGGTTCGGGGGTCACCACACCTTGACATTGCAGAGCCCCCACTGTGTCAGACCAAAGGAGAAGGGGGCTCTCAATGGCACATGTTCTGAAGTGTGGCAGGGCTGGCAGTGGGCTTCTTGGCCTGGACCCTCGTCTTTGTCCAGCAATGGTAGAAACATGAGAAAATGAACGAGGTGCTTCATCCTAGCAAAATTCCACCCCCAAATAAAAACAAAGACCCCCCAACCCTAGCAGCGGCCAGCAGGGCGCCTAAGCCCCCTGGGGTTCCATTTCAATCCCCTGTTTTGGATTGAGTGAAAAGGCAGCTCTCAAAGAGGAAATAGATAAAATCTCAGGGACCACCTGAGCTCTTGCAGAAAATTTTGTAGGGCGGCAACATGAACTTTGAACCCCAACAAATGTGATCCACCAAATAACACCATTATTCTCATCAGACCTAAAGTCTAGAAACTTTTACTCCATTACATTTTGAATTTCATCAACCAAAAAAAACCTGTGGAAATTGTTTCCTCTCTGCCGGGCCCCCCGCCCTCAGGGCCCTTGTCACCCCTCACCAGGTGCTCCTGGGGTCTGACCTCTCAGGGAAGCCCCCTCCCCCCATGCTCCTGCTGGGCTCTGGGCCTTGACCATGTTAAGCAGCTCCAGGGCCAGGCCATCTACCTCCTCCAGGCACCAGCTGGCAGTCCTGCCCCCTCAGCTGCTCTAAAGGGGAGCCCCCCCTGGAGAAGGTGGGTCCCTTGTACTAGGAGGCTTCCTGGCCCCCTCCTGCATTCAAGGTCTACAGGCCCGAGCCCCTGCCTCAACACTGGGATTTTACAAAGGAACAAACGGGCCCCTCACGGGGGCTGCCTCAGCCCCTTCCTAGGGGGAGACTGTCCCTGCCCACAGCCAGGTTCCCCCCCCCACCTCAACCTCCCTAGAAGGCCCTTGGTCCCCAGAGACCCTCTGGCCAGCCCAGGGCATCGGAGGATGGGTCGGGGGCTGTGGAACCCCTGGGACTCCCACAAATCCCATTGTCTGTCATCTGTCTGGGAGCTCACTGTGGCCTCCTGATTCTCAATTCGGTCCCCTCATCTGCCCAGGGCCCCCTCCCCAGGTACCAGTAGAGGTCACAGTGCAACACAAAAGCACGTGGGTTTCCAGAACTGTTTATTGAGGGGCAAACCTCCCGAACCCCTGGCCCTTACCTCCCACTGCCCCCACCCCCTCCCCCACCCCCTCCTCCCTGGCCGCCAGCATCTGGAGCTCCAGACATCATAAGGAACAGGACAATGGGAACGATGTACATCCACTGTGGAGAGGAGTCAGGCAGGAAGGGGGAGACCAAAGGAAAAGAGGCCCCAGAAAAGGGGGGCCGAGATCACCCCCACCCCAAGGAGGTGAAGGCACATCAACCCCCAGATTGGGGAGGGGGAAGGGAAGAGAAGGGAAGAGGGGGAGGGGAGGGGGGGAGAGAGGGAGGGAGGGAGAGAGAGAGAGAGAGAGAGAGAGAGAGAGAGAGAGAGAGAGAGAGAGAGAGAGAGAGAGAGAGAGAGAAAGCTTGGTGAGAATTGGTGCTACTTCCCTTTCTGCCCCCCAGCCCAGGGAAGGAGGGAGAGGAGCCTCAGTGTGAGGGAGCAGCAGAGGCGGCAGTGAGGGAAGTGGGGGCCCAGGGTCCCCTATGTCTCTACAGGAGGGAGGGAGGGCTGTCCTAGGGGAGGGGGAGGAAAAGGGGGTTACTTGGGTCCTCACTCAAGCCTCAGACGATGGTGCTGGGCCCCGGGCCGGACGCATGGCAGTAAGAAACACGGCGCCCCCCAGGATGAGGTGCCACTGAGAAGGGAGATGGGGGGTGGAGGGTCAGGGCAGCCCGGGGGCCCCCAGCTCCATCTGGTCCTCCTTCTGACCCCCCCTCCCCCCAGAGGGAGCTTGGGGCTGACTTCCCCAGGGAGACTCTAAGGGATCGGAAGCAAGGCCAAGAAAGACAGAGAGAGCAAGAGGATGAGGAGGATCGGGATGGAAACCAAGACGATGGGGAGACCAAAGGGAGAGACCAAGTGGGGACGGCAGGGGTGCAGCAACCCCAGGGGTGCAAGAGATGAACAGATGGAGGGTGGGGTCAGGAGGAGAGGGAGGGGCCACATGGGAAGGGGGTGGACCAAAAGACCCAGTGTCTCTGAGGAAGAAGGGGTGAAGGGAAAGAAAAGCAAGACCCCCCAAAAAAGACCTCGTCGGAGGCTCTGAATAAGGGGACACATTCTCAGGGGTCTGGAGGGTCTGAGAGACCAGTGGCCTGGAAAGATCAGAAAGAAGGAGATGGAGGACGGCACCGGCTCGGGGCCACGATGAACGCATCCCTCGAGGACTTAAGAAAAGGCCCACGGGATGTCTGAACTACTGGGGGACACGGAGAGGATCTGGAGGAGGGGAGAAGAGTGGTGCCGCCAAGTGACCTCTGATGCCTGCTCAAGCCGCACAATGTGACGATGTGAGGACAGATCACGAGCCACAGGAAAGGCTGTTGCACCGCCCTTGTCCTGCCGCCCAAAGTAGGTGGGTGCGACGACTGGCCCAAAGCTATGCTGCGCCCCAATCTAGCTCCAATTTAGCAAAGCTGACGGAAGGACGGCCCCTGGCCCTTTCTCGACACCCTTGAGCCCACCACCCTGAAATGACTTTGTACTTTGGTGTGGGCCACTGTGGCCACGAAGCCGTCTGAGCGCAGGAGGCTGAGAAATTGGCCCCAAATGGGGCCCTAAGAGAATCCAAGGGCAGGAAAGACGAGGGCTGGGGAGAGGGAGACTGAGGGGCACCAAGAAAGCCCAGAGAAGATGGTGAGAAGTGAGGTTCCCTCCCCCCAAGTCTCTGAACCCCTCGAAGCCATGAGAAAGGGAAGGCCCTGAGCAGATGGGGAAGAACGAGGCAGGCGGAGGTTGGGCCTCCCTGGTGGGGGTCCCCCTCGGACCCCTCCAGACCTTCCCCCGGGCTCAGCCAAGGCTAGCCTAAAGAGAGGAGTCCGTTGGAAGAAAAAGCTGCTGAGTGGAGGGAGGGGGAACCCCAAAGACAAGGACAAGAAGAGGGCCCTCAAGTCAGAGATGGTTGGGGGGAAGACTGGGACTCGGGGTCTGAGCAGTGCCCCCTTCCCTCAGGTGAGGGGGGGGGTCCTCTCTCCTCCCCCTGCCAGGGCTCCCCACAGTGCTCAGGGAACTCACATATTTGGCAAAGAAGGACTTCTGCTCCTGGGGGTTCTTGGCCTTCTGGGCCTGTTCCATCTCCAGACGCTCAATGAAGGCAGCCGTCTCTGGGCTGGAGAACAGAGCCGGTGAGAAGAGCAGGGCTGGGCCCGGGGCGGGGGCAGGGCAGGGGAGGGGGCACACAGACACAAGGGGCTCACCCGGGGGCCGTGAGCGGGGGCTGCAGCTGCACCGTGGTGTTGAACAGCTCCAAGTCCACGTCCTCCACCTCGTGGCCGCGGCAGCCCCCCGGCTCCGTCACCACCGACAGGCCCACCACGTTGCCGGCCACGTCCACGTGCAGGGTCAGCCGGTCCGACAGGTGCGACTCCACCAGCGAGCACTGGGGGAGGGGAGCGAGGCCATGGCGGGGGCCCGGGCCGGCCCTTCTCCGACGCCCCCTCCCCTGTGACCCGTGGGCCGGGTGTCGGCCCCGCCCAGAGAGGAAGGGGACCCTGGCCCCCCACCCCCCCGCGCCCCCCCGCCCCGGCCCCCCCGCGCCCCCCCCTCACCGCGGGCACGAAGGACGACACGTGTCCGGCCGCCGCCCCCTCGGCCAGCCCGGGCTTCCGGGGGACCCTGACGCGGTAGAGGCCGTTCAGCGCCGCCACGTCCTGGGGAGACAGGAGGGTGAGGGGGGCCCGGACCCCGGCCCCGGCCCGGCCCCGCCCGCCGCTCCCCCGGGCCTCACCCGCAGCCGGCCGCGCTCGTCCTCCGTCAGCTGCCGCTGGCTCAGCGCGATCGTCCCGTCGGCGCCCCACGTCAGCGAACCCCGCTTCCGAAAGTGGGTGCTGTCATCTGGGGGGTGGACGGGGGTTGGGCTCGGGGACCCCCCCGGGACAGCCGGGCCCCCCAGGACAGCCGGGCCCCCCGGCCCCCCCCGGGACAGCCGGCCCCCCCCGGACAGCCGGGCCCCCCGGCCCCCCCCGGACAGCAGGGCCCCCCCGAACAGCAGGGCCCCCCCGGACAGCAGGGCCCCCTGGGACAGCCGGGCCTCCCCGGCCCCCCCGGACAGCCGGGCCCCCCGGGACAGACGGCCCCCCCGGACAGCCGGGCTCCCCGGCCCCCCCCCGGACAGCCGGGCCCCCCGGCCCCCCCCGGGCCCCCCGGACCTCACCCGTCTCGAAGGAGTGCTCCAGCAGCAGCCCCGCGGGCCCGCAGCCCTCCGCCGCCGCGGCCTGAGGGAGAGGGGTCTGAGGGCGGCGGAGCGCCGGCAGCAGGGAGCCCCCCGCCCGGGGCCACCCCTTCACACAGCCCCCGAGGACAAGGCGGGGGGCTGCAGGGGCAACGGCCCCCCAGGAGCCCCAGGCCCCGAGGGCGGCCACACGGGAGGCCGCCGGCCCCGCCCGCTCATCCGCATGCCCCGGCCGCCCCCCGACACTGAGCGCCCACCCCGACCCCGGGCCCCCGCCCCGGCGGCACTGACCCCCCGAGTCGCGGCCCGGCAGCCGCTCCCCCGGACCCAGCCCGGCGCCGCCAGGAGCAGCAGCTGCAGCAGCGGGAGCCAGGGCGCCGCCATCTCGCGCCGGGCCCCGCGGCAGGGCGGAAGCTGCCTCCGCGCAGGCGCCCTGCGGCCGGCTCCGTCTCGCGCCTGCGCTCAGGCCGGAGGTTTCGCGGCCCGAGTTCCGGCACGCGGCCCCGCCCCGCCCCGCGCGTCCTCGAGCCGCGCATGCGTGCTGCCCCCCCCTCGGCCTTCTGCCGGAGCCGAGGCTCTCGGGCCTCCCGGCTTCCCAGGCCCGGGCTTGGACGCATGCGCATTCGCTCTCCCCCGTGACCTCACAGAACCGTGGGCCCCGCCCCCGTCGCCATAGCAACCTGGTGGCTTCGGCGCTGCGGACTGGGCGGCGGGAGCCGCGCGCGGGACTTCTGGACTTGGGGGGAGCGGCCCCCCCCACTCCAGCCTCCCCCGGGGGGCCGGGCCGGGCGGCGACCCCCGCCCCCGAGGCCCGCGAGGCCCGGGGTGCGGCGGGCATGAAGCCCGGCGGGCGGGAGCAGGGCGCCCCCCGGGGGGCAGGTGAGGGGGGCTGGGGGGGGCCGGCGGGGGGCGGGGCGGGGCTGGCACGAGGCCCCGCCCCCTCCGGGCCCTCACAGGGGGGGTCCCTCCCCAGGGCCCCAGGCCGCCCCGAGGCCCCCGAAGACCCCCTGCCCCCGGGCCGGCCGCCTCCAGCGCTACCTTTGCAGCGGGGAGTTCGACCAGCTGGGCGCCTTCCCCATGTTTGAGAGCAACTTTGTCCAGGTGCGGCCCGGCCCCCCCCCCGGGTCCCTGTCCGAGCCCCCCCCCCCGAGGCTCACCCCTCCCCCTCCCCCAGGTGACCCGGTTCGGAGAGGTGGCCAACAAGGTGACCATGGGCGTGGCCGCCACCAGCCCGGCCCTGGAGCTGCCCGACATTCTGCTGCTGGCCGGACCAGGCCCCGGCAAAGGGGGCCTACAGCTCTTTGAGTGAGGACCCCCCAAAGCCACCCCCCCTCCCGTCGGGGCCCCCAGGTGGCGGCAGGAAGAGCCCACCCCATGCTCTTGTTTCCCCCTGCTCCTCAGCCTCGCTCTCCCCGGCTGTCAGCTGGGGGCCGGACCCCCAGGAGGAGCCCGCCTGGGCACGAGTGGGGTGAAGGCCAGGCCGCTCAGGGGTGGTCAGTGGGGGAGCAGAGCACCCTGCTGCCCCCCTTTCTCCCGGTGACCCACAGCCTCACGGCACGGGCTGGCTAGCAGGGCCCCTTCCAAAAGGAGCAGGCTGTGACGAGGCACCCGAGGGCAGAGAGCTCTGGGCAGCTCCAAGTTCAAATCCAACCTCAGACTAGCTGTGTGACCCTAGGCGAGTCACGTCACCAGCTTGCCTCGGTTTCCTCATCTGTAAAATGAGTCAGGGAGGAAATGACAAACCCCTCCAGAGTATCTGTCAAGAAAACCCCAAATGGGGGCAGCTAGAGGACGCTGTGGATAGAGCACTGGCCCGGGAGTCAGAAGGACCCGAGTTCAGATCCAGCCTCAGCCACTTCAGAATTAACCCCACTGCCTTGCCAAAAAAAAGCAAAAAGAAAACCCCCAACGGGGTCACAGAGAGTTGGACATGACTGAACAGCAAGAGTCCTGGGGGAGCTTCTACTGGAGGGGGCAGATGCCCTGCCCTGGACACCCAGGATGACCTGGAACTGAGCACCAAGGGGAACTGGGAAGGGCTGCCTGTGGGGTGGGAGGAAAGGGTGGGCTGTTCTCCAGGTGGAAGGTCCTCAGAGTCCTCCTGGTTCCACCTCAGGATTTTGCAGATAAGGAAACTGAGGCTCAGGGGGACCGCTACCGAGGTCCCATAGGGAGTGTCCGAAGAGGGTTTCATCATCAGTGCCCCCCACCCCGATGAGGATTGACTCCCGCCGGTGGTCCCTCTTCTCCACAGGAGGGCCACCCCTCCTCCGCCACTGCCCCTCCTCCGCCACTGCCCCGGCTGATCTCATCTCTGGGGGGGTGGGGGGGCAGACTGATCCCCCTGCAGTTTGTGGAGCTGTTCATCCATGATGAGACGCGCCAGCAGCTGAAGGTGAAGCTGTGGTCGGGCCGTACCTTCTACCTCCAGCTGAGGGCCCCCCCCTCAGAAGAGCAGGAATTTGGCCGTTGGGTCCGGCTGCTCTACCGGCTGCGCTACAACTCGGGCACCAGAGTGCCTTTCACACAGGCCCCCAGCCCCAAGGACGACAACAGGGTTGTGATGCCAAAGAGGGTGAGCCAGGCCTGAGCCACAGGGCCACCCAAGCAGACCCAGACCTAGGCCTCGTCCCCCATACAGCCTCCCCCCCTCCTGGGGATCCTAGTGAAGACCGAAAGACACCCCCCTCCATTCTGCAGACTCCAGCTACAAGAGGCTGCCGCCACCGCCACTACTGCCATCTTTCCCACAGAGTTCTCGACCCCAGACCCAGGGCTCTGACCCCACTTCTCCATGAGCTCCGGAGATTCCATCTTGCCTTCACTTGCACCCCGGGCCAGGACACCCACATACCACCCTCCTTCCCTCCCCTGGACAACCAAGGACCAGAGAGAAACTTCTATTCCCTGGCCAGGGACAAACAGAATAAAGATTTCCATATGTTGGACCAAGGCACTGTGTATCCTTAGGGAGGACACCATCCCAAACCCTCCCCCCCCACCAGGCCATTGGCCCCCTGAACCCACAACTCCCTGGGGCTACATGGAGATGGGGTAGGCATCAACCCCCAGAGCTCTAATTCCTTCTACCTTCCATGCATCCATCTATGCATCCGTCCACCCACCCATCCATCCATCCATCCACCCATCCATCCACCCATCCATCCACCCATCCATCCACCCATCCATCCATCCACCCATCCATCCACCCATCCATCCATCCATCCATCCATCCATCCATCCACCCACCCATCCATCCATCCATCCATCCATCCATCCATCCATCCATCCACCCATCCATCCATCCATCCATCCATCCATCCATCCCTCCATCCAGGTAGGAAGCACAAGAGGAACCACAAGAGTCAGTCAAATCTCATGTTGACATCATTTGGATAAGGGAGAGGTGTCTCCATGGATGGGGGCCCAGAGGCAGGGTCTTCAGGGTCTCAGCAAAGCCCAGGTGGGGTAGGAGGGGCCTTAGCTGCCTTTAGGATTACTGAGGCACTGAGGAGAGGAAAGCAGAGTAAGTATCATTGTCTCCATCTTCAGACCATCCCTACACTGTGCTGACCTGCCAATCTCTAATCTGGACACCTGGGCATCTCTTGTCTGGTTCAGGGCATGACCCCCCACATGGACCACTCTTGAACTACTAGGTTCCTGGCTTGGTCCACCCCAAATGTCTGTCTCCATTCAGGGTCTAGTCCAAGGCCAGGTTGGGGACCTGGGAGCTCATTGGGTCCAGCCTTCACCTCATAAAATGGATGGAGAGAGGTTAAAGGACCTTTCAAAGTCTCACAAGTAGTCACTGATGGAACCAGGATGTGAATCTGGTTCCCTGGCTTCCAGATCTTTCCCAGCTGCCTCTCTGGGCCTGCTTCACTGGGCCCACTTTGCTAGGCCCCTTAGCTGGCCCCCACTTCTCCAGCATACCACACCAAGGCAGGTGCTTCCCCTATCCTCACCTCTGACCTCCAACTTGCATTCTGCTAGTGCCTCGCCCAAGTCATTGACTGCCCGGCAGGAGTAGGTACCACCATCAAAGGGACTTGGACGCCGGATGTTAAGGGTCAGGATGCCCTGGAAGTTGGTCATTAGGAACTTGGGATCTTCATGAATCTCCATTTTGTTCTTCATCCAGACCACTTTGGGCTGTAGTGAAGGGAACCATGGAGTGGATCACTGGCGTGTGAGTTGGGCATGACCTTAGGGGTCATGCGCTGCTCCCTTCACACACATATGGGCAAACACATCCTGAGAAGGGGGTGTCACAACCGAGCGATTGTTCAGTTCCAGGATTTTGGAGTCATGCTGATGCCCAAGGATACCCCCAGGGATCATACCTTGGGATCCCCCCGAACAGCACAGTAGAGGGCAGCTGTGTATCCAGCCACCACAACCCTGTCCAGCAGAGGGGTCAAGAATTTGGGGGCCGAGCGGAAGTCATGTTCCTGATATTCCAGAGGCTTGAGGTGGATCCCTAGGGAGGGGAGAAGACCAGGAGTTCAGCCACCTGGTCTTTCCTTGTCTCGACCGGTGCCCATCCCCCCAACTCCCCTGGATCCAGGACTGAGCTGAGAAGGACCTTGGAGAGCGACCACAGCCCTAGCCGGTGCTGCTCCTGATTTCCCTTCCCCTCCCCTCAGCAGCTCAGGAAGCCCCTGCCCCACACCATGAACCTACTGGCCCCCAACCACTGCTCCCAGTGCCTGCCAGAGGTGCAAAGGCTGCTAGGAAAGGATCATCTGCTCCAACTCCCTCTTCCTACACATGAGGAAATGGGCAGCGACATGGTCAAGAGACAGGCAAACCCAACGACACAGCAGAGTCGTGGAGGGAAAAGAGGGCTGGGCTTGGGGTCAGGGAAAACTTGGGTTCAAATCCCACTCCTGAAAGATATAAACCCTGTGATGCTGGTCTAGTCTGAGCAGGGGTGATCCCACTTCCACCATCCCTGGAGGTTCCAAAAGAGATCAGTTGGGTGGGGATGGGGGATCCCACTGAGCATGGATGCTCTCTGACCCCCTGCTAAAGGTCCTGCTTGGCCACTCAGGCTCCCTGGAAGGAGCCAACCCCTAAGAAACCCCACCCCATCTATAAATGTGGATTCTTAAGCAGCATATGCCCCTCACCCTATGGCTCTTCACTCCTTTGGGGGGGTGCTAGGGTTGCCCCCACCCACCCACCCACCCTGTGGGGCCAGGGTGGACAGTACCTGTTTTGAGGATCTTGGCTGTGTTCTTGGACATACCAGGGGAGTCACTGAGACCACAGATGTTTTCACTATACACTCGGAAATAGTATTCATTGCCAATGATGAGATCGGACACCGTGCATTGGGTGTGCCGGTTGTGTTCATAAACAGTGAACCACTCCTGGGGGGAGGGGGAAACAGAAAGGGGCTAGAAGAGGCTGAGAATTCTGGGAGGGAGGGAGAGATGGAGGCACATGTGCAGGAGCGAGCTTTGCAACATGGGGAAAGCAATTCATCGAGTGACTCTGGGCAATCCTTCTGCCTCCCAACTTTACATCTATGAAAAGAGGAGACCCCAACCAAATCTCCATTCCCACCCCCACCCCCCACGGACCTGGTGTGTGGCTCTCCCCTCACCATAGTCTTTTTGTCAGCTTTCTGAATGAAGTAACCGGTGACCTCACTGTTACCATTATCCTTGGGGGGTTGCCATTCCACCAGGGCATTGGTCCCCCACACCTCCTTCACCATCACATTCTCAGCAGGCCCTGCCTTCTCTGGGGAGGGGGAAAGAGGTTCAGAAGCCATCCCCTTCCTCAGTTCTCAAGAAGCCTCCAATTCCATTTCCTCTGCCCAATTAATCCCTTAACCCCCATGCCCCACTCCCTTATCCTGTCCCCTCATCTTCTTTCCCCATGCTCTTCCCATCTCCATCCCTGTTCCCCCCTCTCCTCTCCTTATTCCCATCTGTCCACATTATCTCTCATCTTCCCTCATCTCTTCCCACTCCATTTCTTCATTTCCCATCTTTCTTCACCTCTGCCTCTTCCCTCTCCTCTACTTCCTGACTTTCCTCACTCCCTCCCCTCACACTTCAGTCTCCTCATCTCTCAGTCAACTAACTCTCCCAAAGCTCTCGCACCCACAACTCGGATCCGGATGGTGGCCGTATCTTTCATGTTCTCTATCTGCACGCTAAGTTCATACTCCCCAGAATCCTCCCGTGTTGCCTGACGCACGAAGAATATGGTGTCGAGGTCAGTCGTCCGGATGTGAACGCGGGATGTATCCACAGGTGCTCCACCCTTTGTCCATATCACCTGTGGCCGTGGCTTCCCCTGTGGACAATGGGGGAGGTGAAGGGCTTGTTCTGACTTCTGTCCCTCCCACCCTGGCCCTGTACTTCCATACCTGGAAAGGAATGACCAGATTGAGCTGCTCTCCCACCTTGCGAATGTAGGTCTGACGAAGGTGTCTTGGGAGCCGGATCTTGGGTTGTTCTGGGAAAGGACAGAAGAGATGTGGGAGAAGAGTCAGGATCAGGGATCGAGAGGTCAGGGATCACTCATGTAGGACCATGGTGTCTGAGATCAGTGGAGGGTCAGAGGTTAAAAGTCAGGAGGTTGATTTTGGGTCATGGTGGCCATTGTCCATGGGAGGTCAGTGCTAGCTTCTCACTCTCCAGTACTGTGACCACTTGTGCCAAATGAGGGGTATCCACAAGAAGTCAATGATTACCCATAGGTGAACTCAAGATAGTGCTCAGCCCACAGCAGCCAGGGTCAGAGGGTTGGTGAGGAGACCTAGAAAGGAGTCCCCAGGGGCTTTGTGGTCACCTCTGGGTACCATTGGCCTTGGCCTGGCTGGTCAGTATCAGGGGTAGGTCAGTGGGTCACTCACGCACAATCTCTCGGATGGTGACCGGCTGGATTAGGGTGGCCGGCTCACTACGGCCAGCAATGTTGACCCCAACCACACGGAAGAGGATTTTGGCCCCTGTGGGCAAGCCTTTGACTGTGAAACCACAGCGCTCCACGGGCTCAGTGTTGGCTGCAACCCAGTCTTCAGCTGGGATGGGAGAAGAAATGCAGAGGTTTAGGACTCCCACCCCCTGGTCAATCAAGCCCACCCCCTTTGCCATTCCTCTGTGATTCTAAAGAGGAAATGGAAGCTTGGACATCACATCTGGAAGTAGGAGACCCCAGAGAATTAGTCTCCCAGATCACTCACAGCCCTCCAAACAGTACTCCACAATGTAGCCATCAATGCCCCCAGCCCCAATCCGGTCTGGTGGGCGCCACTTGAGTGTTGTGGTGGTATCGGTGACATCTTCCACTGTCAGATGCAATGGCTCACTCGTGGGAGCTACAGGGATCAGAGGTCACGAGTCAAAGAGATTAGCCAAGAAAACAGGAAGGTAGGAGGCTCTGAGGGGGGCATGATGGGTGACCCTGAATCATCCCAGGGGTGGGGAGGTCAATGGAGAAGTCCAAGGTGAGTCAGTTAGGCACAGAAGGTCATCAAGAGTCATTACATTATGGGTCACTGGGAGGTCTCAGGTTATCCTAATCTGGTCAGTTAGATAGTCTAACTGGGATCATTGTGGAAGATCATTTTACCGATGGGCATGAAAGGCTTGGTGTTCATGCTTGGCTGGGAGACCCCAATGGCATTGACAGCAAAGACACGCATTTCATAGAGGATGCCCTCAATCATCTGAGTTGACTCATATGTGGTTTCCGTGAAGACCTCAAAATTCAGCTTCATCCAACGCTGGGAGCCCTTCTTCTTCCTCTCTATGAGGTACCCTGGGGGACAGGGGGCAAAAACCCAGAAAGGGAAAACAGAGGTACTTGGTCTCAGTCATTGAGCAGAGCATGATGAAGCCAGAGTCCTCAGCAGATGAGGCCAAAGGAATGTGGGGGGGGGGGTCACAGATCAAAGGGAAATCAGAAGTCAAACCAGGAGGACAGGAAGTTGGAAGTGACCGAGAAGTTGGATAGGATCACAGAGATCAAAGGTGTCATGGAAAGTCCACTTCCCAGGAACCCTTCTCTCCTGCTGCCCAATCCTTGGGACCAAGTGGATCTGAGGCATAAAGAGGGAGGAGCCCTGGGTGACTCACCAGTCACAGGCTGGCCACCATCAAACTTGGGGGGATCCCAGACCAAAATGGCCCAGTCCTCCCCCACCGATGTGATCCGCACAGCCTCAGGAGGGTCTGGCACATCTGGGGGGAGGGGAAAAAGGTCAGTCCTATGGAGGCTAAAATCATCCCGCCATTATATTCTTCCCCAACTCCCCTTCTGCTTCCTCTTCCCGAGTCCCACAGTCTCCTTCCCCCCTATTCCTAGCCCCTTTCCACCCAACCATTCTGAGCCCTTTCCCCACTCACCCACGACTTTGATAAAGATGGAGGCCATGTCCTCGCCAGCGGGGTTGGTGACCTTGATAGTATACTTGGCCTCATCAGATCTCTCAGCCCCCTCAATCACAAAACTGCTGTAGTCTGGCTTCTGTTCAAGGTGAACTCGGCCCTCGGTCTCAGTGAATTGCTAAGGACAAGAGACAAGTGTGGACAAGACCATAGGGGACAAGGGCAAGATCTTGCCAGGTGAGAATCCTTCCATTCTCAGATCAGGAAGCCAGGATTCTCACATTCTGAATCTTGACCTTCCCCTGACAGTCCAGGTGGTCCAGGACCTCAGTTTCCTTATCTGACAAATAAGGGAGTTGTATCTGCTGGCCGAGCTCCTTGTTATCTTAAGGAGGAAGAGATTCTGTGGATGAGGCTCAGCACAGGACCCTGCCCAAGCCCCTCTCTGGGAAAGCTCTGGACCACTAATCTGGAAGGGCTTCCCATTGGTACAAATCCCTGCCCTCTCTGGGTCTCAGCTTCTTTCATCTTCAAAATGGAGACAGATTGAGAAGCTTCCAAGGCCCTTCCAGCACCAGATTCGAAGACCCTGTGAGGATGGGCAGGAGCCAATTTCCCCCTTCTCCTGCCTCAGCAGAGCCCAGGGTCAGACCAAGAACTGGCCAGCAGCCAGGAAGCTCAGTCAAGCCTGGCTGATTTTCCCTGAAAGAAGGGCAGGGAGGGAAAGGGGCAGGAGCATCAGAGCTTCTTGTAGGATCTAGCCCACCCCCACTCCCTTTTCTCCTCCACTCGCTCCCCCTTCTTTTTTTGAAATAGAAAAAAAAAGCCCAAAGTGAGCTAAAGGCTTGCTCCCCCAAGTTCCAGAGCAAGTAAGAGGCAAATGAGAGAGGGAACTGGGGCTGCCCAAGGAAAACCTCCTCTCCCCTTCCCCATACCTGATCTCCCTTCATCCAGGTAACAGTGGGAGGGGGCTCTCCTGTGATGGCCACGTCTAACCTGAGCTTGTTCCCAGCCACGACCACGATAGTATTGTCTGAGGTCTTCCCTGAGCAGTCCAGGTGGATTTTGGGGGGTTCTGGTAGCCAATGGGGGTGAGTGAGTAAGGACCTCTAAAACCCAGGATGCCCAAGGCAGGCCTCCCAGGAGATCTAGGCCCCCAGCACCCTCAGGGTCCCCAACCACCACTTGGAATTTGATTCTGGCTCCAAACTTCTTTAACAACTCAGGCATCAGAATTCCCAGCCCCCACTGATCTTGGAGACCCAGGAATTCAACCTCTAATTCCCTTAAGAGCAAAGACATCCAGATCCCTAACCCTCACTATCCTTGGAATGCCTAACTTGGGACCCAGACATCTGAACACTCAGTCCTTCTCCCTTCTGGTCCTCCAGCCCACCCCACCCCTCACTCAGTAATACTTACCTTGCTTGGGGACATAATCAATCTTGATCTCTGGGAGTGAAAGAGAAGGTGTCATTAGAAATTTAGGACTGGCTCCTGGGGCTTCAGTACCCCAACCCCCCATCTCATATGGCTTCGCTAGGTGACAGAAGCAAGCCAGATGCAGACCAAGACAATCCTGAGAGGAGAGAATGGGGGGCTTCCTGGAGTCCTGGAAACATCCCCAAATGGACACTCAACAGTATCCCCTGATTCTCTGGCCAGGGCAGGCACAGTACCCCCATTTGACAGAGAAAGAAACTGAGATCCAGGGGATCAGAGATCTGAGAGTCTTGCCAGAGACTAAACTAATCAACTTTGGTCATTTTTCTTTCTTCCTCTAGAAAATGAAGGGACTCTCAGATACCTTGATCGCTTCTGAGGCCCCTTTCCATTTGTCATTCGGAGGCCTGGAGGGGACCTCAGTGACCATCTGGGCTAGTCACCCAGAAAGGAATCCAAACTCTCTATAGCACCAATATATCAACCATGTGAGTGGGGTCCAGCCCACCACCTCAGGGCAGCCATATTCTACCAGAGGGCAGATCTGATTTTTAGGAACTTTTTCCTATTCCTGGAAGCTATGATCCTCTTGGCTGCTACAACCCCCCCCCCCACAACCCTGCCACCCCATTCCATGACCTCAGGTTGCTTGAACTTTCAGTCCACTGAAATCCCCAGATCCTTTTCTGATCAGTAGCTGCCTAATTCTGCCTCCCCAAACGGCAGACACCGCCTTTTGTCTCTTAGCCCAATGCTGGTACAGGGAAGACACTTAATGGATATTTATTGGTGACTAACATCAAAGTCACAGAAAAAAAAGATAGTCAGGAAATGGTCTTCCAGGAGGGACCAGGGATGTTCCTCATCTCTCAAGGCAGCCTCCAGATGTAAAACCTTCCGTTTACTTCTAATGAATTTCTTTCTTTGCTTGATTGACCCCCGGAGCATCAGTCAGACTGCTGAAGCCTCCTTAGAATCACATTTTTAAATCAATAATTATATGCAGGATTACAAGGGAAACCAATGCCAGAGAAATAGCTGTGATCAAAATACATATATATTTTTTAGGCACTGCTCACTGTCAATATCTTGGGGATGCACACAAGGCAGTTTGAAGTCTTTTCCATTAGATCTGCATGACCCTGGAGCAGTGCTTTCTTAGCCTTTGTGGGGCTGTGTGACTTTTCTTTGACTCCCCTGCAGAATGCTGGCAAACAGCAGGCCTTTAATCAATGCTTGTTGACTTAGCTGTTGGGTATGCTCCATCCCTGGCCAGGAACCTGGCATCCCAAAAGTCCCCATCCCAAATTCCAGGGAGTCTCTTCAATCCCCCATGCCCTTTGGAGGGAATTTCTTTCCCTCCACGGGCCACGGTGAGGAAAACGCAAACCACCCCCTCTGGTCTTCACTGCCTCCTCTAAGACCTCATCATTGTGGGCAGCACTTGGGGCATTCTTTCTAGAAACATGGCTGATGTCCTCAGGAATTACTGACTGGGGAGGGAGCACTCATTGGCATGGCTCTTGGGTGGCTGCTTTTCTGACTTGGACACCCGACCCAGGAAGGTAGCAGAGCTCCCTCGATGCACTAGTCATGGTCAAGGAGGTGCCTCTGCCTTGCTTCTCTCCTCCTCCTCCTCCTCCTCCTCTGCCCCACCTGGCTCATCTCCCATCATCTCCACACCCCACCTCCCTGAGTGTCCAAGTCTCCAATCCATCTTTGAAGCCCTTTATAAGTCCTTTCTCATTCCTTTCTCCCACCAAGAAGTTTTTCTTAAATCCCTGCTATGATCAGGCACCAGGCTCCAAATCTGGAACTGAGTGCTGTTCATTGAGGCTCATCGATAGAACAAGAAACAGGTTCAGCATGGAGGCAAAGCTGTTTCATGATCACACAATGACTGAGGGGGGGAGAGGAGGGAGGGAGGGTGGGTGGAAGTCAGTCTCACCCAAGAAGTTGAGTTTGGCTGACAAGGTCAGGGCAAAGCCATCTGGAACAAACGTATAGTCACCCTCGTCCTCGGGACGGACATCATCGATGACCAGCTTATGGATCCTGGAGGGGGACATGGGAACATGGGGTCCCAGGAATCAGAAGGGGAAGGGAAGGGAGCCTGTACCATCTCACATTATGAGGAGGGGTCCTTCCCCTGTCCCTCTAAGCCTGTTTCTTAGACTCCACACTCCCCCCCCCCAAACTGAGACTGCAGACAGTCGGGCCACAGGAGAAGCCACATTGTTATTGAGACTTTGGACAGTAGGACCACAAGAGAAGTCACAGTGTGGACAGTGAGGCCACAGGAGAGGTCACACTGTTAGTGAGACTGTGGACAGTAAGACCACAAGAGAAGTCACCTTGTTGCTGAGACTGTGGACAGTCAGGTCACAGAAGAGGTTATGTTGTTACTGAGACTGTGGACAGTTGGGCCATAGATGAGGCCACACTTTTTACATGGAATTTTCAGGCCCACAAGGCTCTGCCTCATTTCCATACAGCCGGCAGGCAGGCAGGGGAGTGAGGACCCATTTGCAGAACAGCCACATTTCATGGGGTTTAGGCAAATGAATAGGTTTGCATATAACACTGGGTTATTTATAACAGGTGAGATTGTTTGTGGCCAGGCCCAGAGGCCTCCTGCCTGTGCCCCTCACCCCAGTCCACCAACCCTGTCTCCCAGACCAGCCCTGGCTTAACTTCTCTGGGTCTCTGTTCCCCCATCTGTAAAGTGAGGGGGACTGAGCTGGGGGACCTCGAAGGCTGAGATCGTTGGGTCTACAGGGTGCACTCCCTTACAAAGGGCCAAGTTAGAGTGCAGACCCTCTGAGGGCAGAAACCATTGCCTCCTGCTTTCACAACTCCAGCAACTGGCCTGGCAAACAGGAGGCATGAAATAAATGCTGCTGACTGACTCATCGCTAGGGAAATAGGATGGAAGGCTTGAGTTCAAATGCTCCCTCAGGTACTTCCTCACTGGGCAGGCTACTCACCTGATCTCAGCCTCAGTTGCTTCATCTATGAAACAGGGATTGGGAATGAGAGAAGACTTGGCTTGCCCTGAAGCTGTCTGTAACTGCGCTGCCTTCCTAACAGCACCACTTTAGGGACCAGGGATTTCACTGGCACCTGCTGGGGCGGGCTGCCCAGAGCCCTGGAGGCCGGGCATCCACCCAGGGTCACACCACCCACTCCCAAGTTCAGCTCTCTGGGCTCCCTTTGACCTGGGGGGGGGGGGGAACTGAGGCCCCAGCAGCTGTGGAGAACAACCTGGACTAAGGCTACTCCCACTTCCAGGGAGGGGGAACCCAGTGCCCTTTCTATTCTGGGGAGCCTCGAAGGGTTAGGAAGTTCTGTGTGAGAGGCCTCAACGGTACAGTGTGGATGCTGCCCTCTGAAGCCAAACAACAAACCTGGTCCCTTTTCCTCTGGAAGACCTCTCAAGGCTAGAACTTGGCCCTCATGTCCCCCGAACCCTCCCTACTCCAGGCTGACTGAGGGTCCTATGGCCCGGACCGTAGAGTGACTGGAAAATGGGGTAGAACTGGGGAGGAGCCCAAAGCAGAGGCAGAGGCTAGCCAGAAAGAGACTGCTGGGGGGCCAGTAGCCTGGGGTCTCTGAATGGTGATCTGGGGTCTCTGCTCTCTCATAGGCATCCCATGGACCCCTGGCCTCTCACTGTTGGAGGTAGGGGGAATCCTGATCTCTCTCCAGTATGGGGGAAGAGACCCTGGCTCTCATTAGAAGTGGGGCTGGGGCCCTTGGGCTGTCACCAGTGGGAGGGGGGCACTGATCTCTCAGCAGTGGTGAGGAAGGAGTCCCTGACCCCCACCAGGGGGGGGGGAACGCGTCCTCTCACCGGCCTGTGTGGCTGATGGTGATCCTCTTGCTGGGTCGCACTTCCACACCATTCTTGTACCATTTGCCCGTCACCTTGTCATCGGACACCTCACACTTGAACATAGCCTGTTCTGAAGCTTTCACTGTCAGGTCGGCGATGCCCTGGATGACCTCCAGCTGTTTCTCTGGGGGGACAGAGAGGAGGTTTGGTTACATACTCCTCCTTGAGCCCTCAGTGGCTCCAGGGCTGACTGAGCATGGGATCAGTATCCCTTAGGAGCCTAATTAATGCTTCCTGAGGGGAGTGAAATGCTACTAAACTATGCTCTCCTTGGGAGCAGAGATCCAACAGAGCAGGAGGTCTATGCCCACTGCCCCCACTCCTATCCGATGAGCACAGGGTCCTGTACATAGTACTTTATAAATGGCCTTGAACGCAATTAACCACAAGATGAAGAGGACTTTGGACTTCCTGCCTCCTCCAGGACCCTCGGACCCTCGCACCCTTCTTCCCCACTGGTTTTGGGTGCTAGAGAGGGGATTGGGAGACACAACCCACTGGGTCAGGCACCAGGAGGTCTCTCACCCTCCACAATGAGGTCTGCCTCACACTGGCCGCCATTGGTCATGACCTTGTAGCGGCCCTTGTCTTCTTGGGTGACCTCCGAGAAGATCAGTATGTGCTTCTTGCCATCTTTCTTGAAGCGGTAGTGAGCTTTGTAGGAATCCTCCCGGGTCAGCTCCACACCATCCTTCATCCTGGGAGGGAGTGGGGGCGGGGGGACTCAGATCCAATGGGGGGAGCCAAGATCACAGAAATCAGGGGCCCACCAGACCATGGGAGAGGTTGGCAATGAAGCATGTGAGGAGGAGGGTCGTGGATGTGGATTCTAGGTAAGGTCATTGGAACCATGCAAGAGGTCGGGAATAAGACAAGTTTGGGTCCCTGGGGTGCTCCCCAGGTCAGAGGCAGAGGAGTCAGGAGCCAAAGGCCCAGGCCCTGCATCACTTACCACATGAGCTGGGCTCCCTCTTCTGACACCTCCACCATCATCTCTACTCGGTCACCCACAAACACTTGCTGGTCCTCCAGGGGGGTCACAATGAGGACAGGGGGCTCTGAGGGGGAGAGAGGAGATTGTCAGTGGGGGTAGGCTCCCCTAGAACCCCTTTGCCCTTCCCCCACCTCCCTCTGCCCCCCCCACCTTTGACAAAGAGCTCCGTAAAACATTTCTCATCCTTGACGGCCACTTCGTAGGCAGCGTCGTCTGCCAGCGTGCACTTGTTGATGGTCAGAATCCTCTTCTTGCCCACGTTCTCAAACACATACCTGGCCCAGGCACAGGGAGGCTGAGGGGCCCCCCTCAATGGGACCCCTTCCCCCCTCCAGTTCTACCTCCTGATGGGAACCAGGCCAGAGCTTTCTTCAGTCTCCAACCTTCCACGTTCTACCTGCCAAGGTCCCTTTTGGGGATATTATCTCGTCTTGGGTTTTTTGGGTATTTTTTAGGTTTTTGCTAGGCAATGGGGTTAAGCGGCTTGCCCAAGGCCACACAGCTAGGTCATTATTAAATGTCTGAGGCCGGATTGGAACTCAGGTCCTCCTGACTCCAGGGCCAGTGCTCTATCCACTGCGCCACCTAGCTGCCCCTTGGTCTTGTTTCTAAGAGCCCACCCAAATCTTATGTCATTCTGGGCTTTATGGGCAGCTCATGTCTTCTGTGTTCTCTGGGATCAGCCCCCTCCCAGCCCTAACATCCCCTTTGCTAAGACTCCTCCCAGGCCTGACCTTCTGGGTTCTCTGGGACCTCCCAGCCTTGACCCCCCCCCCAATTCCCTATACCCACTTGCTGCCGGGCTTGATCTCCTGCCCATTCTTGTACCACTTGAGGGGCAGATCAGGGTCACTGATCTCTACCACCAGCTTAATCTTGTTCCCCTTGTCCACCTGGTAAGCTGGGTCCAGCTTCTTGGTGAATGCTGTCGGGATGGGGAAGAGCTCAGGGAGAGGAAGTCGGGGATCAGCTCCCCCCCTCCCCTCCCCTTCCTTCCTCTCCCTCTCCCTCTCTCTCCCTCCCCGGGCTCAGACCTGCGCTTTTCTTCACTTCCACCTTGGCCTTCTTCAGGCGCTTGAGCATGCCCCGCAGGTCGGTGATGCCGTACTGGAAGGCGATCCGCTCATATTCGCTTTTCTTGGCCCCCTTGAGCAGCTCCCAGATCTCGGGGGGCAGCCCCAGGTCATCCTCGTCTTTCTTCTTCTTCTTCTCTTCCACCACCTCCCTGCAGCCGGGAGGGCCTGAGGCTTGGAGGCCGCCCGGGAGGGGAGGCCCAGGCCCGGGGAAGGGGGACAGATGAGCTTCCGCGCCAGGGAGGGGCTGCAGCCCGATGGACGCCCAGGGGGACAGGGCTGGCTGCGGATGGGGCGGGAGGCTCCATCTTGGGCCCAGAATGGGGAAGGATGCTGAGGAGGAAGGGGGGGGCGGAGAGGGAGGAGGGTCTGCCTGGGGCCTCACCTCTTCTTTAAAAGGCCACTGAAGTCCAGCTCCCCAGCATTCTCGGGCTTCCCCTCACCCCTGCGGGTGCGGAGGGAGAAGAGACTCTTAAGTATGGATCCTGCTTTCTGCTTTGCAAAATGACGACCCTGGGGCGGGGCTTGTTGTTTTGATGGATGGGGACATGGAGGATAAATGACTCGTCCAGGGTCTCGTGGCTAATGGGTGTCCGAGACCTGATCTGAATGCTGGCCTCGGGGGCCTCTGGGATTCCCCCTCTGCCAGGGCCCAGACCCTCATCCCCACCCCCAAAAGAGTGAATGGAGGGACGAGAGGGATTGGAGAGCAGGCCTTGGGGCAGTCACTCACGAGCGCTTGAAACTTTCCAGGATGTTGCCACTCTCCTGGCTGGGGGCTGAGGAGACGGGATGGGGAGAAAACTGAGCGGGGACCCTCCCTCAGGCTTGCGCCCCCTCCCCCACGAGCCCCCCTCCCTCGAGGGGGCTTGATGCCAGCCGCCTCACCTTCCACGTCGATGTTGAAGCTGCAGCTGTCGCAGGCGTCCTTGGCCTTCACCTCGCACCGGTAGTCCCCCCGGTCCCCTATGACCACCTTCCCAATTTGCAACTCGGCAGTGTAGACCTGGGGGGGGCAGGATCGAGCTCAGGACTGGGGTCTCCTGGGCTGCTCCTCTCACAGACCCTGCCAAACTGACCCAGGCAGCTGCCCGGGGGGAAATTCCCTCCCAGAAAGACAACCACCCAGAGCGGCCCTGCCCTCAGGGGCTTCCATTCCCCTGGGGGGGGCGGGGGGGCACAGGGATAGTGACCAGGCTCTGATTTCTGGGTACTCCAGACTCCAGAGTAAGGGACCTCCCTCACAATGCAGTTGCCACCTTCTCTGCGAGTGGATGGCTGGGGTGTGGGCCAGGGTCCGACAGACAAGTGAGGCTCAAAGCCCCTCCTCCAGCCCACCTGCTGCCGCCCCAGCTCTCTCTCACTCTTCATGGCTGCTGCTGCCCCAGTGCCCTCCCATTCCCCATGGCTGCTGCTGCCTCGGCCCTTCCCCTGACTCCCCATTATGCTGCCCCAGTTCCTCACCCCCCACCCTCTGCTGCTGCCCCAGCGCCCTCCCACTCCCCACTGCTGCCGCTGCCCCAGGCCCGGACTGCCCTCTTCTTACTGCTCAGTGAGCCTCACATTGGCCTGAGAGTCGTGGGTCTCCTTGAAGCTGAACCGGGCCCCACTTTTGCTGCCCAGCTCTAACCACTTCCCTTTGAACCATTTGATGACCGGCTTCCCAGGGAGCTCCTTCCCGTTCACCTTGACCGTGACCAGCACGTCCTTCCCTGGGGACCAGAGGTCAAGCAGTCAGCCAGACAGTCCGCGGGCCCTGGCAGCCGGGGCTCCACGGCTCGGCCTGGCTTAGAGGTACAGCCACCCGACCTCCTGGGCCCCCTCAGAGCCCCGGGGTTCTACAGCTCCCCTCCAGACTGTGAGGATCTGGCTCCCCAGAACCTCTCAATCTCCAGGTAGCTCCCCCTGCCCCTGGGGACTCAGGTCACGAGCCCCAGGCCTCCCGGGGGGGGGCACCCAAGCACCCAGTTCCAGAGGCTCCCTCTGGGCCCCACTCCCAGGACTGGCCTTTTCCCCCAGCCTGCCCTATGAGCTCAGCCCCACCCCTTTACCTGCTTCTACAGACACAGTCTCTGGCTTCTTTAAGAAGATCCCAGTGGGTTCCTCGGCAGTGGGCGACTGATCCTCAGGAGGGGGCTCTGCCCAAAAGGTCAGGGGGATTAGGTTCTTTTTCTCTAGGTTTTTGCAAGGTCATTGGGGCCAAGTGGCTTGCCCAAGGCCACACAGCTAGGTCATTATGAAGTGTCTGAGAATGCATTTGAACCCAGGTCCTCCTGACTCCAGGGCCAGGGCTCTATCCACTGCACCACCTAGCCGCCCCGGGGATCAGGTTGTAAATGGATCTGTCAGTCTGGGGCTCAGTCAAGGCGCAGAGAGGAGACAGGGCTATTCTGGAGATCTGAAACCCAAGGGGCAGGTCTGGGACCCCCTCCCCACACAAAGACCTTGCCAAACCAGTCAGTAAGCCTGTGAGTAAACATCTCCTCCAGGGTAGCCAAGGGTGGTAAGGGCCCAGGATACAAAAAGAGGCAAAACAACCAGCCCCTGCCCTCAAGGAGCTTACAGTCTAGTCAGGGCGGGGGATGGTGGGGGACAAAACCAAACATAACGCCAGTGAAATTCAGGATAAATAGGAAATAAGTGGGAAGGCTAGGGCCGGGAAAACCTTGTGGCTAGAATGAGAATGTGAAATGCACTGTCTGAGTCTCTGGCATTCATTCCATAGAATGGGGGAAGGGGAGTGAGCAGACAAGCCCCTGCCTCTCGCAGAGCCTCAGTTTCCCCACCTGTCAAATGGAGGATTGGGTTAAAGATAGGGAACATCCAGACCAATTCCTCTCCAGTTCTACACCTGGGGAAACTGAGGTCCAGAGAACCTTAAGGTCGTGCTCACAGTCTGGATTTCACCCTAGTTCTCTGAGCTCTCGGGTTCCATCATTGACGATGATGATGATGATGATGATGATGATGATGATGATGATGATTCAATCCATTCAAGAGGTCCCTAGCACATAGGAGGCTCTTCAGAAATGGTTGGAGACACAAAGACACAAAGGAAGACCCTAGGTTTATGGGCAGCCCAGTCCGGGGATGCAAATGGATACAGATGGATACAAATGGATGCAGAAGAGATACAAAATGGATACAAAAGAGATACAAGTGGATACAGTGTATTTCTGAAACTACAAAGACAAAAGATGTCCCAGTCTAGTCTCTGAGAATTTCTCCACATTTTTAAGGGGAGGGGGCAGATTGACTCCATCACAACACCAGTCCCCGAGGACCTCAGCAGCCATCTCGCCTGACTCCCCATTGCACATACTGAAGACCCTCCGATGACAGGGAGCTCACTATCTCCCCGGCAGCCCATCTCCTTCCTGCTGTCTAGCTGCCTCCAAGTTGCTCCTGACTTCAAGCCTGAATTGGCCTCTTGGCAACTCCCCCCCCCCCCAGGCTCCTTCTGCCTTCTTTATTGGGATCATAGAGTACTTTGCTCATAATTAGGGCAGAACTTATTACATAATTGAGCATCAGATCATCGTGGCAGACAGCTAGAGAGGTTGGAAAAGGGAGGACTAGGAGAGAGGAGAAGGGGACCATGAGAGAGAAGATGGGGGGGGGGTCGTTCACTGGCAAGAAAAGAAGGTTGTGGAGGGAAGGGAACTAGAAGAGAAAAGAAGGGGGGACCGGGAGAAAGAAAGGCAGCTGCTCTGAAAGCAGAGGCGGGAAGGCAGGACCCCCAGGAGGGCCCCAGTTTGGCTCCTCCTTCCCATTTCCTTCTGGCCTCTCAAGCAAGCCAGGTCTGCTGGATCTCTTCAGAAGGTGATGCCAGGAAGGAGGGAGGCCAGAGCTCAGAGATCTGGAGAGCAGAGATCCTGGGGCGCACCCCTGGGAGTCACCCAGTGGCAGGCTTGGAATGGATGCTGTCCTGATTCCGGGTTTGTCCTTCTCCAGGTTGGAGTCTGGAGTCCATTCACCACTAGCAATTCGGACCCCAAAGGGCCGGGTGACTCAGTAGTAGGAAGGAAAACTGAGCCTAAGGAAGCCCCAAAGTTGGGGGTTCAGAGGGAAGAGCTTCCCTAATAACTGCTTGAGAGGCTCAGGGACAAGAAGGAGAATCAGGTGCCCCAAAGTCAGAAGGAAGAAGAACTGGGGGGGATGGGTAGATACTCAACAGAGTAGAAGGCTCAGGCATCGGGAGGGTGCAGAGGACAGTCTATTTAAGGGAAATGTCTTTGGGGGTGCAGATGCAAGGGGAGGGGGGAGCCAAAGGAGGAACAGACATCTCAAGGGCAGAGGTGGGGGTGAGGCTGGACCAGGGAGGGTCTCACCACTGGCTGGGGCAGGCGGAGCCTCCGTGGCAGGGGCAGCCTCTTTGGGGACATCCTTAGTTTTGTCAGCAGGCTTCTTGGCAGCTGTAGGGATGGAGGTGGGGAAGGGTCCCAGAGAATCAGGGAACCCCAGAGCCCTGATCCCCTGGCCCTCACCCACTCAGGGACCCAGGGGTGCTGAGCATAGCTCCTCCTCTCCAGATACATCTGCCCCCAGCACCCAACCCTGGATGGCTCAGGTACTTGAGTGCCCCTCGATTAGACACCTGTTTCCTCACACTTCTTCCCTCCCCCACTCTTCCCAGTCTCTAGGGACAGAGGGCAGGGCCAGTAGAACCAGGGAGGAACCCCCAAATAAAGCCTTGCTCTTTCCTCACCACCCCCCACCCCTCCAACCCAGGCCAACTCGTCTTGACCTTTTTTAGATGGGCTGGCCTGGGGTATAATTAGCTTGATCTGGGGGCAGGTAACTGGATACCATGTGCTGAGGTCAGCACCCAGCACCCAGGACTCAGGATCCACCCGGCACCCAGTGCCAGCACCCTACTCGGACCCCCTTCTCCCTAATTCGGGGGTCCTTTCTCCTACATACAAGGAGCTCCCTCCCCCATCCTGCTAAGGGGTGCCCTTCCCTCACGTTGGTAAGGGGCTCCCTCCCCCACCTTGGTAAGGAGCTTCCTCCCCCCCAACTGGTAAGGGGCTCCCTCCCCAGCCCCCCATCCTGGAAGAGCCTCTGTTCTCACTACTTGTACGGGCTCCTTCCCTCATACCAAAGAATCCCTCCCCTTTCCTCACCCCAGGGGTCTCTCTCCTTCGAACCCTGCTCTTTTCACTCATTATCTTCCAATCCACCTCTCCCCACCCCAATCCTGGACTTCCTTGTCTCTGCCCTTGGTCATCTTCCTCCCCCCCCCCATGAGACCCCTGGCCCTGAGAGGGAGCCCCCTTCCAGGAGGAGGTGAGGGGTGAGGGGGGTCCCCACCTGGTTTGGGCACCGGCATCTTAGCCTGTGGTCAGTCGAGGACCTTCCTGAGACAGCAGGGCCCCGGGATGGGTGACAGGGTGGGGTTTTAAGGAGGCCAGAGGCTCCCCAGAGGCACCTGACTCAGCTCCCACTCCCCACCCCCTTTGAATTCCCGAGGCGTTCTCTAAAAGGCGAGAAATAACAGCTGGGGTGGGGGGAGGAGAACATGGCCGGCCCTCCGGGGAGGCTAGGGCAACCAGCCCCTTTGGCCTCTGTGGCGAGGGGAGGGGAAGTGGGGGCAGGGTTTGAGGGTCAGGACACCTGGGTCTCAGAGGAAGACCTCCGACAGGGCTGGAGAAGGGGGCTCCTGGGTCCCTACTGGGTGGGAGCTGTGGGCACAGGTTATTTCAGCATGGGGGTGGGAACAGGGCTAGGAGATGAGAACAACCGGGTCCTGGCGGGGCTGGAATCAGCATACAGGCTTCTGGCATGCTTTGGGGACATGAGAGGGCTGGGGGCCCAAGCACCTGGGTTTCTGCAAGTTAGGCATCCTCAGAGAAATTGGACCCCTGGGGGAACCACGGCCAAGGCTGCAGGGCCAGTGGGGGGGGCAGCTTTCTCAGAGCGGGCATCAAGTGTCCAGGGCTGCCAGTACCCCAGGGACCCCTCTTTGCCCAGGGGAGCCCTCTTTTCTCCAGCTGGAGGGGGGGTGGAGAACTTCCTTAGGCTTTCACCACCGGAGACTCCACCCCAGAGAATTTTTGTCCTAGCCCAGCTGCTGTGGCTTGGCCACCTGGCCTCAGAGGCCCCCCCAGAGTCAAATACCCCTCAGAGGAACTTTCCACAGTCATAGTCTTCATTTTAGAGAAAGGAGGGAGCCCTGGAGGAAGTAAGTGCCCGGAAGGGCTGGAGAGCCCAAGACTCCCGGGGCCCTTCCGGAGCTGGAACCTGATGGGGAGGGAGGAGCATGTGAGGGGCCCCTCCCTCACCAAAACAAACCTGAACCCCCTTTTAACCTTTACCAGATCCGGCTGGATGTTTGGCCAAAGCAGAGTGGGAGGCTTCAGGACACCACTGGTCTCTGCTCAGACTCTCTCCATGAGGACAAGGGGGTTGGAGGAATAGAGGGAGACCAGAGGAGGGGGTGCGAAGGATGCAGAGGCCTGGTGGGGAGACACAGGAGCCTAGCAAGGGGGTGCTGCCTAGCCAGGGACCAGGGCGGATTCAGAGAGACCCCGAGAGAGAGGGAAAGAGAGATAGGAGAGGGAGAGAGAGAGACTGGGACAGGAAGAGGGAGAGACAGAGGAGATAGAGGAGAAACAGAGATAAAGAGAAGGGAGAGACAGAGAGAGACAGAGACAGAGAGAGACAGAGAAAGAGAGAGAGAGAGACAAGAAAGAGGGAGAAAGGGAGAGAGGAGAGGGAGAGAGACTGGGACAGGAAGAGGTAGAGACAGAGGAGATAGAGGAGAAACAAAGATAAAAGAGAAGGGTGAGAGAGAGAGAGAGAGAGAGAGAGAGAGAGAGAGACAAGAAAGAGGGAGAAAGGGAGAGAGGAGAGGGAAGAGGGAGAGATCTAGAACAGGGAGGAGCAAAGAGATACTGAGATGAGAGAAGCAGACATGGACAGGGAGATTTCCAGAACAGAGACAAACTGCTGGGGAGCCACCAGAGAAAGCCAGAGACTCAGAGACAGATATCATGGATGAGACGGATCCATTGAAGACAAGGAAACAGAAACCCTTATAGAGCCAGAAGCACTGGAGGAGCTAGGTGGAGGGGGGTAGAACACTGGACCTGCTTTCAGGGATCCCTGAGTTTAAATTTAGCCTCAGACTCTTCCTAGTTTTATGACCCTGGGCAACTTCACCCTGTTTGCCTCAGTTTGCCTCATCTGTAAAATGAGCTGATGAGGGAATGGTCAACCAGAATGTAGAGCAATAAGAAGTTGGGGGGGGGAAGTGTCCCGAGCCCCAAACCTCCCCCATTTGATGCATGGTCCCAGGTGAGTGTTGGGGGTGGGGCACTGTCATGGCTTTTGCTTGGGTTGGTCCAGGGTTGGTCATTTCCAAAAGGAATAGCCCAGGCTCAAGTGTGTTCATCTTTTATTTGCAGAATTCATTACTTGGTAGGGTGAGATATGACACCGAAGTCCCTGTGGGAAGGGGCAGGGAGATGGGTTGCTGGGGGCCTCTTGGTAGGAAACAAACTATGCCTTGGAGGTCTGAGGCCCCGGGTTCGAGAGTCTCAACTCATTGTGTAACTGTGCCCCCAGTTCTCTACAAAGGATTCTGAAGGCAGCCTCCTCCAAGCCCCAATGATTTGTAAGGGGGCATAGGGGGCCCTGAGAGAGAATAGTCTTGGAGCCAACCAAGGAGGATGGTGGAAAGCCACCCTAGGGAAAGCTCTCCTGGGCAGGGGGCCCGGAGCCTCCAACAGAACAGTCAACCTCACAAAGGTCCCGCCTGCAGGGTCCAGGGAAGGGTGCTCACTACCTTCACATTGGAACCCCCAAATGCCTTTCAGATTACATCTGGTCCAGTGACCTGAGGGAGAAACTGAGGCCCAGAGAGGAGCAATACCCCCAAGCTTACACAATGAGTCAGGACCAGCACCAAAATGTCACCAAAGGCTCAGGGGGAGCGGAGGCATGGCCAAGGTTGCCCAGCTACCTTAAGATGATGGAAGTCAAGGGCCATTGATGGAACTGAAACTTGAATCCAGAGCCTGGGACCCTTAGTCTTTCACTTCTCCCCTCTACTCCATAACCAGATGGCTCCCTCTAGTTCAAAATCTATGTCCAAGCCCTTGGCAGCCCCTTGGCTGTGCTGAGAACTGGGGGAGGGGAAGAATGGGAAGGAGGGGGGGCTCCCCGGACAGGATGGGGCAAGCCCCAGAATGGCTCCTCACCTGGATCCCCTCAGGCAGAAAGGAGTCTGGACCACTGGGTCTTTCAGAATTAGGAGGATTGAGGTCCAACCACCCCAAAATCACAGAGCATGTGAAGTCTGGCCCACCCGCCCCTGGACAGAGGGCTGGAAAATGGGCTCCAGGATCTCTGGGCTAGGGCTTCGGAGGTTGGTGGGCCACCTCAATCGTTCCCACTCCCTCCTCAGAAGTCAGAGGAGGAGAGCCCAGCTAAGCCAAGGCCTGGGGTGCCAGGGATACCTGGGGGCTGAAGCCACCCCCCCATGGGGCTCCCTGAGCCCCGGCGCTCAGCTCAGCAGCGGATCATCTGGAAGGCACCTGCTAGCTCAGGGTGACAGCAGGGGGATCTCGAGGACGGCCTGGAGGTCCCCCCCACCCGGGGGCCCCGGGGCCCTCACGCCCGCCGGGGGGTCAGCAGGGTGCTGTCAAACTGGTAGGTGAGCTTCCTCTTGACCTTGCGGATCTCCCCAGTCTTGGCATAGTTGCGCAGGGCCCGGGCCAGCTTCTGGTAGGTCATCCGCTTGCGGTTGCCCTTCTGTTGGCCCCAGCGCCGGGCCAGGGCCTCCTTGTGCTTGGAGGAGAACTGGAAGACCCCCGCGCCCGGCTCCACCCACCACACGCACTCCCTCATGTCTCCCCGGGTCAGCAGCCCCAGCAGGAACTGGTAGAGACGCAGCTTCTTCCGGGCACCTGGGTGGGGGTGGGGGGCAGAACAGGCCGGGGGTCAGGCTGGGAGAACGGGAGGGGGGGAACAGGGGGATCAGGCTAGGAGAATGGGGGGTCAGAACAGGAGGGGGAAGGATGAGCACAGGAGAAGGGGCTGGGGGGTCAGGCTGGGAGAGGGGGAGGGTTAGGCCAGGAGAATGGGTGGGGGAGGAGTCACACCAGGAGACCCCCCCCTCCTTTGCATCTTTTGAGGAGACCTGGCCTCCCTCAGCTCTCTCGAAATCAGGCCCCCCAGCCTATGTGCATTCATTAGAGGTGAAGGTGGGATTAATGATGATGCTGGCGCCAGCCTGAAGCACCGAGGATTCCCTCTAATCAGCTCTTTCCAGATTCTGTTTCGTGGGGAGACCTTGGAGCCAAATGGGGGGAAGGCAGAGGTACCAAGAGAATGGGCAGCTCCTGGGAAAGCCGGCCTGAAGGCAAAGCTGGGGGCCCTTCCAGAGCAACTCCTTATTCCTGCTCCACAGATTTCAACTGCTCAAAAAGTAGCCGAAGCTAAATGCTATCTAGAAGCACCTTTGCCCAGCAGCAGCCTGGCCCAAGCGGCAAGGGTCCCCACCCGTGTTCCAGCTTTGCCTCCCACTCTGCCTGGGTCTCTCCTCTCCCTCCCGGCCCCTCACCCTTATCACCTCTAGCCTGAAGGAACCCCAGGGCTCATCATGTCCAACATCTTTGTTTCTTGGGTGAGAAAAGAGACCCGGGAGACCAAGGTCACAGGGCTAGGGCACAGGGGAGCCAACTGGAGGCCCCTCGAGGGGACATTGTATCATCTAAGGAAGCAGGACCAAATGGATGGGGAGACAGGCTGACTTTAGGGGGACACAATAGTAAGGTACAGGATGGAGGGATTAGCTTTATTTTTGGCCCCAGCGGAAGAAGTGAAAGAGAGACCAACTGAGGCTTGGTGACAGGGAGGATTTCCTATCAGAAAACTGTCCTGGGCAGTCTCAAGGGGAGCTCCCCATCTGCAGAGGTCTTCATATCGGGGCCCCTGGAGCCGCAGGCTCCCTCTCCCCCCAGCCACAGCCACAGCCTACCTGCATCGGCTCCTCTCCCTTCCCCTCCAGCTGCCAGCACCTCCTCGGACTCGCTATCAGACACCTCCAGGGCCGGGCCGTCCAATGGGAACTCCTCGTCCTCGGACAAGCCTGGACTGGGGAACTGGGTGAATGGGGCCAGGGGCTGGGGGCAGGGAGGGGGAGGTCAGAGCTTGGTTCTGCTGGCCCCCCTGCCCTCCTCTCCAAGCCTTCTTCCCCTCCCGAGAGGCCCCAGTGTCATTGGGGGGAGACTCAGAGATGTGATTGGCTAAACCCAGGTTCCATGGTTCCCAGGCCCCCCCAACACACACTCACACAACTCCTGTCCCCTCACCTGGCCTCCGAAGTCCTCCTCAGCGTAGGTGCTGAGCCCTGGGCCTGGGGTGGCCTCTACCTGCCCACTGGGGCCATAGCTGACGGGCAGGTAGGAGAAGTGGAGGCTCTGGACCTGGCTTAGTGAGGCTGCTGAGGGGTCAAAGGGCTCATAGGCAGTGGTCAGGTTGGGCGCTGGCTCCGTCCAGCCCCACAGGGAGTCTGGGAAAGGCAGGAGGGAGGTGTCCTGAGGGGGGGGGGCTGGCGGCCCGGCCCCCTGGCACAAAGGAAGAATTGTGGGCAGGGAAGGACAGTTGTCTTTGGCTCCAACATTTGCATGGGGGGGGCAGGTTAGAAGCCTAGAGGAAGGATGGGGGGGGGGGGACGTGGAGCCTAGTAGAGTGAGGAGGCAGGGGCAGTGGGGAAGCCGAGGAGGGGGAGGAAGCGCACTTACCCGCCATGCCTTCGGGGTCCATGTAGCTGGGGTGTTTGCTACTGTCCAGGTCATAGAAGACTCCATCTGAATACTGAGGAGGGGCGGGGGGGGGGGGGTCACTGGGGGGGTCGCTCCTTCCCCTGGACTCCCCACCGGGAGAGAGACAGGCGAGACAAAGAGAAGCCGGCGAGAGAGAGACCGAGTGAGACGGAGAAAGGGGGGGCAGTGAGAGAGAAAGGGCAAGGGGAGAGTTGGAGATAGAAACGGGGGGCAGGGGCGGCTAGGTGACGCAGTGGATAGAGCCCCGGCCCTGGAGTCAGGAGTCCCTGAGTTCAAATCGGCCTCAGACACTTAATGACCTAGCCATGTGGCCTTGGGCAAGTCACTTAACCCCATTGCCTTGCAAAAAAATCAAAAGACTCGGAGAGCAGTGGGAGACAGTTGGAGCGATAGAAAGGAGGGGCAGTGAGAGACAGAGAGGAAGGGGGACAGTCAGAGAGAAACGGGAGGAAGGGTCAGAAACAAAGTGGGGTGGGGAGCGAAGACGCACCAACGACCTCGATAGATTGGGGATCCCGGGGCCACAGTTCGAGGGGCCCCGAGAAGAAGCGCTGGGACAGCCGGGAGGAGACAGAAGGAAGGGGGAGACGGACCGGCCCGACGGAGCTGGGGGGGCTCGGACCCGGGAAACGAAAAATGGGCCTTACCTGGCAAGCGAAGTGTGAATCCTCCAACCTGGGGAGAGAAGAAGCCGGGATGGCGCGGGGTGGCCTCCCCCCCCTCCGAGTCTGCGCCCCCGAACTCGGCTCTTTCCCCCCACTCCCCCCACGGCCTCCCCCTCTCCTCTCTCGTCCCTCTTCCCTACCCCCTGCACCCCCTCTGCACCCCTCCCCCGCCATCTTCTGGCCCGTCAGGTTGCACCCGTTCCTCCCGGCGCCCCTGGATCTCCCCGAATCCCTTCTTCCAGGCCCCTTCCTTTCCATGGCCCCCTGACGCTCACTCCTCTGCACCCCTTCTCTGAAGCCTCTCCTCCCCTGGGTCCCCCTTGCCTGCCGTGTCTTCCGCCCTCAATGACCCCCGGCTCCCCAATCTCTTCAGACTCAAGCCACCAAATAGAACTTCGTGGGCTCCTGGTTGATTTGGGGGGCAATGTGGGGATAGCTGAACCTTGCAGTCGAGGGGTGTGCCTTGCCTCCCCCCCCAGGGTTTAGAACAGGAAGGGGGCAGGGGCGGTTTGGACGGAAATATCCCTGGGGAGATTTGCATGGCCAGAAGCTGAGGTGGGGAAAGTGCTTGCGGGGTGGGGTGGGGGTGGGGGAGAGAAAGTGGAGAGAAAGTGTGGAGGGGACCCATGGGCCAGGAGGAGCCCTAGAGGAGGGGGCCCAGGGGAGAGGGAGCGACCTGGGGAGAGGGCGAGAGGGGGAGGCAGAGACGGAGGACAGAAGGGGAGCAGAGACAGGGAGAGGGGGAGGGGAGAGATGGAGTGGGGAGACAGAGACCGGGAGAAGAGAGAGAAGGGGAGCAGAGAGACTGCAGGGAGCCGGGAGAGAGATGAAGAGAGAAGGGCCAGAAGGGGAGTGAGGGGAGAGACGCGAAGAGAGAAGGGGAGCAGAGATGGGGGGCACCAGAGGGAGGGGAGAGAGATGAAGAGAAGCAGCGACAAATGGAGAGAGGCAGAGGGAGGGAGGAGACCTGTCCTTTGGAGCCTGGGGGTCCTGACTTACTGTGCAGCCTC
This sequence comes from Macrotis lagotis, assembly GCF_037893015.1. NCBI lineage: Eukaryota > Metazoa > Chordata > Mammalia > Peramelemorphia > Peramelidae > Macrotis > Macrotis lagotis. The sequence goes on along the minus strand of NC_133658.1, from coordinate 929,426,088 downwards.
CAAGGTGAGCATGGTGGGGCAGGGGCCTGGCAATGATGGCACAGCTCTCCCCTGGCACAGCCACTACCTTATAGCCAGGGAGGGGAGGGGCGGGGCCCAGTGACCTCATCGAAAATCCCCTCTGCAGATGGGGGATTGCTCAATGAGTCACGTGATCGGGGAGGGCAGGGGAGAGTGGGGCACCCGGCCCATTGGGTCCTCGGGGTGACAGGTTACCTTGGTGCTGAAGGGGGTGGGGGCATGACTCCTAAATCTCCAGGGGATTCTTAAACTGGGATTTGGGGAGAGGCAGAGACCTGGTTCCCTGGGGGGGGGGGAGGTGCCTGGGTCACGAGGGTTGGGGGCACCACAAGCAGGGCTGTCTTGGGGGCTTTCTGGGTCCCCAACAAATGGGTGGGCCAGCCACATAGAGGTCAGATGATCAGGAGGAAGGGGGCACCATCCAATGTCCTGGCAGAGCCCAAGGGGAGGAGTGCTGAGAGATGACCCAGCCTGTGAAATGGGGGGGGGGGGCAGGCGGGGAGAAAGTGGACTTCAACATCAGAGCTGGCGGGGTGCTTAGGGTTCTGGGGGGCCTGCCAAGGGGCCCTTGTGCACCTCCCCAGGGTCATCCTCAGGTGCCTTCAGAGCTGGAAGGGGTTTCCGTTGGGTGGGCGCGCCCCCTCATCTGGAACCCGAGGGAGGCGGCCTGGACCTGGTCAAGCCTGGCCCCCAAGGGAGCCAAGTTTCTGTGACGCTTCTCATGGTGGAGCGGCGCGTGCCTCCCCGGGATGCTCTGGAGGGTCTCCTTGGCAGACGCTGGAGGACTAGGTTGCCATTTCCTCCTCCAAGTCATTGTGTAGATGAGGAAACTGAGGCAGACCGGGTGAAGGGACCATCCTAGGGGTCACACAGATGGCGTCAGGCTGGATTTGGTCTCGGGAAGGGCCTTCTTGACTCTGAGTCAGGCTCCAGGCTTGCCAAACCCCTCCCCCCCAAGATGAGGGTGGCAGAGGAGGGGAGGTGGGCATCACCACCCCTGCCGGAGGAGCGGGCTCTGCCTTCAACCTCCATGCGTTGTGATTCTGGGTCCCCCAAGCGAGGCATGTGACACCCCAATCTCCCACAGCTGGGCAATGCAGGGAGGCCTCAAGCTGGTGGAGCCACAGAACTTGTCTGCCTTGGTCTCCCAGTCTGTAAAATGGGGGTAACCCCAGTTCTCCCAGGGTTGCCAGATCAAACAAGCTATTGAAGGCCTAATCAAACCCGGAACCCCCCCTAAACTTGATGACTGTTTTGGTGGAGGTCACTTGGTCTAGTGGGGTCCACATACCAGCCCAGAGGCCGTGGTCACCTCTCGACCCCTGCCAGACCCCGCCCCCACCAGATAGGAGAAACTGAGGCCAGAGCACCCAGGGCTACGAGGGCCATAATGGAGGCCAGGGGGCCCCTGTGGGTCAGGTAGTTCTGAGCACCGTCTGCACTAGGCCCCTCAGCACAAGGCCCCCAGGCCCCCATTGTAGCAATAGATCCGTGGAGCCCACCTCCCAAGTGGCCCGCACCTTTGGCTTTGAGCCCCCCAGGGACGGGGAGCCCCTGGCCCACTTCCCACTTTTCCTCCCAAAGAACCACACGAGGGGAACCAAAGGCTCAGAGCTTTATTGATCCCCAAGTCAAAGGGCAGGGGTCCCCGGGGTCACCAGGTGGCCGGGCCCGGGGGCCCAAAGCGTGCCAACAGCTGCTCTTGGTCATCCAGGTCCTTCTGCACCTTCTTTCTCATGTAGAAGATGGGACAGTCTCGGCTGCACGGGCGCAGGGGTGGGGGGAGAGGATGCCGTGAGCCACGGAGCCACGGATCCCCCGCTCTTCTGGGGACCCAAATGTCTGACCCACTCCCCTCCCATTTTCCCCAGCCCATTCTGGGACCCCCCGGGGCTCCCGTCAAGTCTCCCAGCAGCGACCCACTGAACCCCAGAGACCCCAGGCTGGCGTCCCTCCAGGCTCCTTCCCCTCCCCGGCCGGATGCCACGGCCCCGGGGCGGGTAACGGTCCGGCTTCTTCACCTGTTCCCAGGACTTTGGCCTCCCCCTGCCCCTGTCCCTACCCCGCCCGGCCATCTCCACCTGGGAGCCAGGTTGTTTGCTTGGTGGGGCAGCGATAAGGCCAGGGTGGGGCGGGGGAGGTGGCCAGCACGGCACCTGTGCCCAACCCGGGCCTGGCTTTGCCGTGGGAACCGGGCCGGCCCGGCCTTTCCCTAGGGAAAGCCCAGCCCCGCCTGGCCAGGCTGAGGTGGGGGACTGAAGAGCAGGGGGGTAGGGGTGGGGGACAGGCCCGGGGGTCATGGGATCCTGTGATTAGGGAGATTGAGGCTGCCCCACGCACGGTGGGAGCCGAGCCTTCCCTCGAGGTGGGACCCCCCAGGGTCAGAGTGGGAAGACAGGGGCCCGGGAGCCCCCTACCTGGTGCAGAGGACATCCTCGTGTAGACTGCCCTGGCAGCGCTGGCACTGTGTCCAGAGGCGGGAGAAGCGCTCCTCCAGGGCGCTCAGGTGCGCAACCTGAGGACAGAGGGACTGTCAGGCCTGCAGAGCGCCACCGGGGAGCCCCCCTTGAGGGTCCCAGCCCCTGCCACTGCCTTCACCTCTTTCTGGTACAGCTCTGACTCCTGGGGAAGGCAGAATTTGCACACAGCTCCTAGAGAAGCAGGCCCAAGGGGGTGGGGTCAGAGATTGACCCCGGGTGGGCACCCCCCCACCCCACAGGCCAGCCTCTGAAAGTCCCGGGAGAAGAGAACAAGGGAGTGTGTGTGCGGGGGGGAAAACTCCCTTGGGGAAATCCCGGGTGGGGGCCGAGCCCAGCCGGACACACCAGGAGCAGGGGCCCCCCCGCGCCCCCCCACCCCCGGGGCCCTCACCGTGGTGGCTCAGGACGGCCCGGCAGCCGATGCAGCTGCTCCTGCGGGTGGCAAAGGCCAGGAGCCCCCCCACCTTGGCCGTCAGCACCGTCTTGCAGCGTGTGTGGTCCCCACCTGGAGAGAGGAGCAGGGGGCGCCCGGTGGGACCCCAGACCTCGTCCGGTGGGCTCTCCTTCCCCCACCGTCCAGCAGCACGGCCCCGACCTGAGCCTCCACCCCCCAGGCCTGGTCCCAAGTCCTCTGCTTCCTCCTTGGGTCCCCCTTCTCCCCCCAGGCTCTCCCCACCCCGGCACGCCGCCCCCCTTACGCAGCAGCACGGCCTCGGCCCGGCCCTCGCCCAGGATGGGCTCAAAGATCCTCAGCAGGGGCTTGGCCAGCTGCTGCTCCAGGTAGTACTGGGTGTCGATGGGCAGACTGTGCTCCAGAACGAACAGGGGGTCCTGGGGGGGAGGGGAGAGGGGGCTGAGCTCCTTGGGGCCGGGATCCCTGGCCCACCTCCGCGCCCCATCGAGGTGTTTGGGGGTGATGGGTCAGAGGTCACCGGGTCACAGTGGAACGCATGGCCCACGGGGACTGACTTGCCCCCGGCAGCCACCTGGGGGCCCAGGGGAGGAGCCGGCCTGGGGAAAACCCCCGTGCCCCCCCCCCCAACCCAGTCTCCCCGGGCCAGAAAGGGGAAGTGAGAGTGGCCCGGGCCGAGCCCCAGGTGGCCGTGCGTCTCTCGGGGAGCGGGCCGGGGGGACGGACCTCAGACTTCATGTAGGCCGCCACGCCCTTGGCGGCACTGATGATGACGTAGGGCACTCGGTCCCCCAGACTGGGGGCGCTGCCAGGGTCCCGTTTCCTCATCCTGTGGAGACCCAGTCAGGGTCAGCACAGCCGCCAGGCAGCACCCACCCCGGGGCGCAGCCCCCCCTCCCCGAGCTCAGGCCCCCGGGAATGGGGGCGGGGAGTGCCACAGGAAGGGGGGGGGCACCCAGCTGAGCGGGCGAGGTGCTATTTCTGGGTAGCCCTGACCCGGCTTCTCTCTGCCCAGCTGCCACCCCCTCCCCGGGCCTCAGAGCCCCAGCGCCAGGCCCACCCCCTCCCATCCTTGACCTCTCAGCCAGCTCAACGTGGGCCTGCTTCCCTGCGTAGTCGGCGGCTGCCCTCGTCAGCTCCTTGGTGATGACCAGTTGGGAGATGTCGATGCGGTTACACAGGAGATCAGAGATGATGTCCTGGGCGTGTGCCACCGCGCCAGAGGGGTCTCTGGTGGAAGGGGGGGAAGCAAGGCCTCAGCCCTGACTGGCACTGGAAGGGGTGGAGTGACCCTGGAGAGTGACTCCCAGTCTCCCAAAGGAGAACCAGCCTGGCTCTCCTCTCTTCGCTTTACAGAAGAGGAAACTGAGGCACCCCAGGGGGAACTCCTGGCCCGTCCCATCTCCCCCAGACATCCCCTTAACTTCCCCAGCTCTCTTCCCCCAGATCTCCTGCCCCACGGACCCCTCCTGGAACCTGGGGTTGGCCCCCCGGGGCACTAGTCTGTATGGCTCACTGGCACTCATCCCTTCCCGCCCCTGCGGGGGCTGCAGCCATGGCCTGTGGATAGTCTCCCCCCACCGTCACCACAAGAACCTGCCTCAGGAATCAGCACTCTCCCGCTTGGAAGCCTGACATGCTCCGGGCGCCTCTGGGAGAGTCACCCCAGGGCCCTCCCATGGACCCCTCCCTCAGGGTTCTGGGTGACCCTCCCCCAAAGGTCTTCTGTTACTTCTGCGGTTCTTCCTGTTTCCCTGGGCCAGGCTTCCTGGTGCAGAGGCGGGGGAACAGCCTGAGCCCACTCCCCACGTGCCCCACAGCACCCTACATGCCCAATGCCAAGCTCCTTCCTCCCTGGAGTTGGGAGGTGGTCAGGGGAAGCCAGGCCCGGTCCAGGCTGCACTGACCGGTCAATGAGCAGCCGGCGCAGGGAAGATGTGACTAGGTTGGCCACCAGGGGGCAGTTGTCCCGGCGGACCGCCTCCAGCCCCTTACAGTCCATCTTGTCGTGGGCATCTGGCCGCGAGGAGAAGAGCAGGCCCGCGTAGCGCTTCTTGCTGATTAGTAGGTACGGGAAATAGACCTGGGGGTGAGGAGGGAGACCTCGGGGTGAGACCCCCCCCATCAGCCCAGGGAAGGGCCCCCCCCATCCCGCCACCTACCTTCTCGAACTCCAAACGGATGGGAGAAATGAAGTGACTGGACACCCAGTCCGCGGCCTCTCGCCCCAGCGTCATGGCCTCGGCCACCGAGGAGACTCCAAAACGGCACATTACCGAGTCCGTGTCCCCGTACACCACCTGCAAGGAGGCCAGCGGGCCAGTATGGAGACAGAGCCCGGCTCAGGGAGGGCCCCGCCGGCCCCCAGGCCACCTCTCACCTTGGCATCAGCACCATACCCATTCTCCACAGTGTACTTGGACTCCACCAGCTGCTTGGTCTTCTCGATCATTTGGCGTCCAAACCCAGTGACGCTCTGGGGGAGGGAGAGGAAAGCATGACGTCCTATTGGCCACGGAACAATCTGAGGCCTTTATTCCCAAGGAAAGGAAGGGGGTGGGGGAGCCAAGATGACGGCCCGAAGACAGGGCCCCGCTGGGCAGAATCTCCCTGGTAATCTCTGGCTGGGCACAGCCCCCGTCCCTCTTTCTCCTTTTTCATGCCCCAGCTGTTGCAGCTGCCCTTTTCCACCAAAGCCCAGGCCACCCCAAAGCCTGAGCTGTTATCATGTGCTTGGATCCCCATTGGATGGGTGATGGCCAAGAGGGCCCCCTCACCCTCTCCCAGGAGCTGGGGGGGTGGGAAACTGAAGATGCCAGTCTACGTCCTGGCAGGGCTGGGGTCACTGAAAGGCCTTTCCTTTTGCCTCAGCATCTCCTGGGCCCAGGAGCAGGCACCTGATGGCACAGGTCTGTGACCTCCTTTGGCCTGGCGGCACAATTTCTGAAGGTGTTCTGGCTCTGGGGTCCCTGTGGCTCAGCTGAGCCTTGAAGGGCCAGGGATGTTCCCCAAAGAAAGAGGAGGTGGCTGGGGGTGCCCAGTCGGGGTTTCTCTGGGAGAGGGGGCCTCACCCCCAGCTCACCTGAGAAATCTCCACACAGGGCAGCTTCCCGACTTGGGCTCCAGTGAAGCCGTAGACAGAGTTGGCACTGATCTTCAGCGCCAGCTGCCGCCCGTCCAGGACTTGCCGCCTCAGGGGGTCCGTCTCTTTGGCCAGTTCCGCCTTGGCCCTGGAAGAGATGGGAGGTCAGAGAGGCCCTGAGCTGGGCTGTTGAGGGGCTGGGGGGGAGAGAGCAGAGAGGGGCCAGAAGGGCTGGTGCCCACCTCTTGCGGGCAGAGAGTAGGTTCTCCAGGATCTGGGGCAGAAGACCCTTCCTCACAGAGGCCTTCACAAACTCATTCCCCGTCGGGGTCTTTATGAACTCGTCTGAAGTCAGGCTGTGGGAGGTGGGGGGGGGGGTTGCCCATCAGGAGGAGGCCCTGGCCTGGGCCCAGGCCCCCCCTTGGCCAGCAAACCCCAAGGGCAGCTCCCCTACCCCAGCTTCTGGGCTGCCCCTGGCCTGAGCAGCGTGGTGTAACACAGGTTGTGAGCCATCATGATGGAGGGATACAGGGAGGAGAAATCCAGGGTTGCGATGGGGACATCATAGTACCTGGCCGGAGAGAAGGGAGCAGAGGGGACTGATGTCACAATTGCCTGAGGCCTCCTGGGCCCCAGTCGAGCTTTCCCATACCCCCTGCCCTGGCTCACCCTTTCAGGGGTTCGATCACCGTGGCTCCTGTGAAGTCCTCACCCCCCTCGGTCTTGACCACAGGCATCACCAGGCCCTCCCGCACTGCCTGGGGGAGGAGGGAAGGGTGGGGGGGGGCGGCAGGTAAAGAGTTAGGGAGTAGAAGGGGGCAGGGACTGGGAGGAGCCAGGAGTCAGGGAAGAGAGAAAGAGAGAGAGAGAGAGAGAGAGAAGAGCTGAGGAAAAACGCCCCGGGGAGGGCTGGAACTCTCTACGCCACCCTGAGGCAGGCCAGGGGAGACCAGATCTGCCCCGCATTGGCACAGCACCTAGGAAAGGCCTCTGTGGCCTCACTGAGCAGCACAGCTGCAAGAAAAGGGGAGAGAACAGGCAGATCGGAAGCAGCGACACCAACAGGGACAAAAGCAGAGGAGGGCAGGTGGTGGTGGTGGGGGGGGAATCCTTGGTTCCAAGATGGGCAGGCCAGAATCCTCCAGATCTGGGATCTTTAGTCTGGAAAGACGTGGAGGCCAACACCCACATGGAAGCTGGAACCCAGGGCAGGGAGGAACAGAACCTGGAGAAGGGGGACGAACTGAGGAAAGGAGGGCAAAACGTGGAGGCTGGAACCCAGGGCGAGGGGGACAAACCCGGAAGCTGGACTCCTAGCATCAGGAATGTGAAACTGAGGCTGTGATCTTGGGATAAAGGATGGAATGTAGAGGTGGGGACACCTGAGGGTAGGGAAGGGAAAGACCGAAAGGAAAAGGGTCCTGACTCCTAGAAGGAAAAATTGGGGCCCAGCCCTCCCTCCTGGCCCCTAGCCTGGGCTGACCTGGCGCAGGAGCTGGGACACGACCTTGACCTGCTGACCCCGGGTGAGCAGGTAGCCGAGGGGGACACCGGTGACCCGGGCCATCTCCACGGCATTGACCAGGACCATGAGGCGCTCCAGGAGCCGCAGGGGCAGAAAGGCGTCCTTCAGGCAGTAGACGGCCAGACGGCGGCGAGACTGGTCATTCCCATTCTGGGAAGACGACGGAGAGATCAGCGGGGGCCAGCGGCAGGGAGGAAGAGGAGGGCAGGGGATGGGGAGGCCGGGCTCACCTGCAGGTCGGTGATGATGCTGTGCTGCACGTCCTCCTTCTGCTCCCCCAGGAAATGGAAGCTGACTGCATTGAGCGTGTAAGATCGCAGCTTGTACTCGCGAAGCAAGACCTAACAAAGGGCGACGAGAGGATTTTGGCACCAGGCCGGGCATGCCGGGAGCCTCCCTGGGCCCCCCCCTACCTGCAGCATGTCCATCTGCACCCGGCCCGTCATGCTGACTATCTTGCTGTCTCGCCGGCCGGTCTGCTTGGACTGGAAGGAAGAATCGCGGATCTGGGAGCGTAAGCCAGAGATGCGGCCCAGGAAGGGGAAGGACGAGACCTGAGGACAAGGGTAGAGCTGTGCAAAGGCCTAAGTGGAGGGAAGGAGGGTGGCGGGGGAGAAAGTTGATCCAGAAACACGCAGTATGGGCCAGGTCAACCCACAGGAGGAAGAAGGAGACATTCGTAACCCAGAACCAGAGACGCACAGCAGCGGAGTAGGGGTGGGGTGGGGGCAGAAGGGTGACTGAGCTTCCAACCCTCCAAGGCCCAGCCACTAGGGCTCACCTTGAGGGTCTGGGCCCTGGAGATGAGATACGGGAGGTCAAAGTTCTGGATGTTGTAGCCGGTGATGACGTCGGGGTCCATGGTGCGAACAAAGGAGGCCCAGGCCTGTGGGACCCAGGCAAAGGGCTCACCCTGGAGGCTTTGGGCTGGCCCCACGCCCACAGAACTACCATGACCTTGTACCACCTGGTGAATACCCAACCCAGGACACAGAATGAATCAGTCTGATCAGAGGGAGAGATCATAAGGTCTAATGGGTCACCTGGAGAAGTTCCTCTTCACGGTCAAAGCTGAGGACGCGCGCGCCCAGAATGGGGGCACAGGGGCGCAGGGTGAGGGCAAGGCGCAAGAAGGGCTCTGGCTCCCCCCAGCGCAAGCCCACAGAACAGATCTGGATCACAGGATCCCGCTCTGGCTCGGGGAAGATGCCTGTGGGGCAGCAAGGTCTCGTGAGCCTGAAAGGGCCTGGGAAAGTCACCGATAACAGCAGAGTAGACCTTGGTGGCAGCCGAGCACAACCGGCCCAGTGTTGCCATTAAGCACGTGAAGAAAATGGGATGTGAAGCCAGGCCTGGTGATCTCCTGGGGTAGCGCCAGCATCCCGCAGCCCCCCCCCCCCAGGGCATCAGAAGGTCCAGACCTTTCCTGCCGGCACACTCAATGTCAAAACTCAGCACCCGAAGGGGTGCGATCTGCTGCCACGGCCCCTCCGGGGGGTGGCTGATCACATCTGCCCACAGCACATCTGCTTCCAGTTGACACAGTGTGGCCTGGGGAGGAAGCGGCGCTCAGAGGGAGCCAGGCACCCCCATAGCCCCAAGCCCCCACCCCACAGCCTGGGCCCAATGGCCTCACCTTCCCCGCTGTCCTCAGCTGGTACTTTTCCGCTGGGAGCTCAATCCAATTGCATCCCACTATGTCAGCATCCACCATGAACCTGGGGGGAGACAGGTGGCTGACGGTCAAGGGTCGGAGGTCAGGCTCCAAGGAGGCTGATTGGGGCCTCGCTTCCTGTCTCCTGAGGGCCTCCGCTCCTTCCTTCAGCACAGGGTCTCGGTGATCCTTTCCGGCCAAAGAGCACGGTTGGCCATCAGCCACCCCACCCCCCATGGATGGTGACCACAAGCCCCTTGTGGAAGGTCCCCGGGCCTTGCGGGAGGGCAGAGTGGAGAAAAGGGACGAGGAAGGGGCTCACCAAACACTTGCCGGAAGGGAGAGAGATCCCAGTGGCCAGAGCAGAGGGAGAAACACCCCACCCTCCCTGGAGGGACCAAGTAGAGGCCCGGCCGAGTTTGGGGTCTCACCGGATCTCAAAGTCCACGTTGGCCTCGTAGGGTGGGAAGCTGGGGGAGCCGAGACCAGGCAGGCGGATGCCGTTCTCCAGCAGGCGCCGGGCGGGGGCCACGAGGCGAGGCAGCGCCAGGGTGATACGCAGAAAGGGCGAGGGGCCCCGGCCCACGTAGCCGTACATGCCTGGGGCAAGGTGGGCTGGTGAGGGCAGCTCTCCTCTTTCCCTCTCCGCCCCCCACCTGTGGGCACAGACTCACTCTCACGGGTGCAGAGCTCCACCCCCAGGACGGCGGGCCCCTTCAGCTCCTTGCCCCCTCGCTGCTCACGGCTCACAGCAGAATTCAGCTCGCGCTGCAGGTCCCCCAGGTGCTCGGGGCCAAAGCCTGAAAAAAGGTCACAGGCATCGGGGTCACCACAGCTGACGTCTCTGAGCCAAAATGCACTCTTCTACGTTCCCGGGTCACCCGAGGACGGAAGAAGGTCACCCACCGGCGGGTGCCGGGACGTAGAAATAGGGAGCAAAGCCGTGGATGTGGCAGCAAACAGAGACACCGGCCTGTGTGACCCCAAAGGCCCGAAGGATGGGGACCGCATCAGGAGCAGAGCCTGGGGCTGGAGTCGGGGTCCCTGCGAGTGGCGGCAGTAATGGGGAACCTGTAGAGAAAACGCTGGGCTCAGGGAAAGAGACTGGGACCCTGGAGACCACCCATCCACCCCCCAACCCCAACCAGCTCCTTCCGGGCCGCCCCGGAGCCAACTCACCCACATAATGGTCAATCTCCAGCTGCTGAAAGACCAGGGCTTGCGTCTTGGGATCCAGGGCTGGCGGCGCAGGCCGGAGCCAGCGGGCATCCTGGGCGGATGCTGGAAGCTGCCCTGCGAGGACACGTCACCCCCTGAGGCTCCCGCCCAGTCATCCTCCAGAGGGTTTGGGGAGGGTGGGGGGCCCGGGGTCTGGGCCACTCCTGCCCTGCCCGTCTCCGGCCGGGGCTCCCCCTCCCCCCACGTGGCTGAGCCGGTGTGCCCCCTCGTCTCCAGGAGGAGCCCCCCCCAGGTGAGGGGCCCCCGCCGGGTGAGAAGCCCCCCCAGGTGAGGAGTCCCCCCAGGTGAGGGGCCCCCGCCCGGTGAGGAGCTGTGCGCGGAGGCCTGGGGAGCCGCGGGCCGCCCACTGCCCGGGTACAGGGAGCACTGGGGAAGGGGCGGCCCGGGGGGCCACTGCGCCCCGCCGCCCCCACGCCGCCCCCCGCCCCGCCGGGCCCGGCCTCACCCTCGGGCGCGCCCTCGGGCGGCAGCTGCAGCGCCTCCTCCTCCTGCTCCTGCAGCCGGCGCTCGGCCTCCAGCTCCTCCATCAGCGCCAGCTCCTCCTCGAACTGCGAGCGCGGGCCCTCGTCCTCCTCCGCCCCGGCCCCGCCGCCGCCCCGGGGCCGCTTGGGGCCCGGCGCCCCGCCGCTCGCGGCCGCGCGCCGCTTGGGCTCCATGCTGCGGGGCAGGGGGGCGCCTGGGTCCGGGCCCGCGCCCCCCGCGCCGCCGCCCCGCGCCCCCGCCCCGCGCGCCCCCCGGAGCCGCCACCCCGCGCCCCCCGCGCCGCGCCCCCGCGCTCACCCGCTCTCTCCCCGGCCCCTTCCCTCGCTGGCGCGGGCGGACTCGGCTCCGCTCTCCGGGCTCGCGTTTCCCGCCACCGGTGCCGTCGTCCTTTGACCCCTGCGCGCGCAAGCCCCTGGGCGCGGCCATGTTGAGCGTGGCGGGAAGCTGATTGGCCGCCGCCTCGCCCGCACAGGCGCGGTCACGGAGCCGGGAGAGGCCGCGCGGGGCGGCCATCTTGAGCGTGGCGGAAGCGGCCCCGTGCCCCGGGCGGCTCGCCAGCCCCGCCCCCCGCGCTCCTCCGGGAGATCCCCCGGGCCGGGGCCCCTCGGGGGTCAGGGCTGCCCGGCGGCGTCAGCGTGCGCCCTCTCCCGGAGGCCCCTGCCCAGGCTGCCCCTGCACCCCGCTGCTGCCCCCTCCTGTCCTCGGCGCCGGCGCATGCAGGAAGCGCCTACTAGATGCTGCCCCCCCCCCCCCCCCCCGGCCTTGGGCCCCAGCCCGGCCCCCCGCCAGCCCGCCCCCCACCACGCCAGGACGCGGCGGACGCTCTTTGAGGTCTTTATTAAGACTTTCCTTTGTCTGGTTTATTAAATATCAGGAGTGGCGGGGGCCCTCGTCTCCCGGAGGCCCCAGCCCGGGCCGAGTCGGGGCACCCCCTTCCCTTCAAGGTGCATGGCGCTGTGTAAGCAGGGGAGGACGGGAAAGGTAAGTGCCAGGGGGCAACAGTCAAGGTCGACGACCCGCCGCCCCTCGCCGGGGAGACGAGCGGGAGAGCCGGGCCCGGGCCACGGCCCAGGTCCGGCCGGGAGCTCGCGTTGGGCCCCAGGGCCCGGGCCGGAGCCTGCCGCCGGCCTGCGGGGGCCGGCCCGGCTCACTGGCCGCGGGGCCTGCCGGGGGGTGGAGGGCGGACCGCGGGGAGCCTCTCGGTCACTCGTGGACGTCCCAGATCTCCGACAGCAGCGGGGGGAGCTTCTTGTCCTGGAGGCGCAGCGCGAACACCTGCTCCGAGTGCACGGAGCTCAGCGTCCGCAGGCTCACCAGCTTCATCAGCATCCGCGGGAACCGGAGCTGGTCCTGGGGGGGGGGGGGAGAGCCGTTGGGGGGCACCCGGGGCCCGGGGGGGGGCCGGGGGGCGCCCGGGGCCCGGGGGGGCCGGGGGGCGCCCGGGGCCCAGCTTGGGGGGCGGCGCCGGCTACCTGGGGCATCTTGAGGCGGGTGTAGGACAGCAGCGCCTCCACGTAGGGCTGCTGCAGGGCCTCCACGCGGCTGGGCTCCTGCACGTTGGGCCGGTCGGCCGAGAAGATGTTGATGGCGATGAGGAGCGCGTACTCGGCGTCGTCCAGGCCCAGCCGCCGCATGGCCCTGGAGAACTCGAAGATGGGGTTGATGAACTCCACCTGCAGGCCTGGGGGGCACGGCAGGGGCTGGCCTCGGGCTCTGCCCCGCCCCGCCCCGCCCCCACCCCGGGTGGCCCCGCGCCCCTACCCGCCCGGTGGAAGTCGTCCTTGCTGTAGGTGAAGTCCTTGAGGAAGGTGATGCACTCCGTCTCGTGGTTGTAGCGCCGGGCCGTCTCCAGCAGCATGATCTGGGGTGAGGGCGGGGGAGGCCGGGGTGAGCTGGGCCGGACCCCAGGCTCCGCCCCCACCCGCCCCGCCACCCCCACCCCCGGGCGGGGAGGACCTCGATGGTGGAGGCCTTGAGCAGCGCGATCTGGTCCTCGCGGCCCAGCTGCAGGAAGCCGGGCACCTGCTTGGCGAAGTCCACGATCTCCTGCACCGAGATGATGGCCAGCTCCGTGAAGTGGGCGAAGCGCTGCTGCCGGGCGTCCCTCGACTGCGGGTCGGCCCCCAGCGGCCAGGGCTGCGGAGAGAGCGGGCGGCCGGTGACGGGCGAGGCCGAGGGTCCCGCGGCCCCGCCCCCCGGGCCGGGTCCTCACCGTGACCTTGGGCTGGTCCGAGAAGGAGCGCTTGTTACACTGGAGCTGCGCCGCCACCAGCTGCTGGATCATGAGCTTCTGGTCCGGGGTGAGCTGGGCCCCGGCCCCGTCCTCCGGGCCCGCGCCGCCGGCCTCCAGGGAGGTGGACGGGGAGTCGGCGGGGCCCGGGCCCGGGGTGCCCGCGGTGCCCGCGGTGCCCGGGGGCGCCGGGGCCTGGTGCTTCTGCGTCTTCTTCTTGCGGATCTGCTCCTCGGACAGGACGCCTGGGGGGGAGGGGGCGGGGGCGGGCTCAGCGGGAGGCCCCGCCCCGCGGCGGGAGGCCCCGCCCCGCGGCGGGAGGCCCCGCCCCGCGGCGGGAGGCCCCGCCCCGCCCCGCCCCCGCACTCACACTGCTCGCGCATGCCCGCCTCGCGGCACTTGCGCAGTCGGCACTCCTGGCACTTGCGGCGCATGAAGGCGTCCATGTGGCAGGCCCCGCCCCCGCGGCAGGCGTAGCGCCGCGCCCCCCCACGTACGACGCTGCGCCGGAAGAAGCCCTTGCAGCCCTCGCAGCTGAGCACGTTGTAGTGGAAGCCCGAGGCCTTGTCCCCGCACACGCGGCACAGCTCGTGGCCCAGCATCTTGGGCGCCGGGCCCTTCTTGCGCTTGCGCTCCGGCTCCGGCTCCTCCGCCGCGGCGGCTGCGGGAGACACAGGCCCGGCTCGGGGCGGCTCGGGGGGGCGCGGGGACCCCCGCCTGGCCGCGGCCCCCCGCCCCCGGGTCTTACCGAAGCCGCAGGCCGAGGCCTCCCCGGCCGTGGGGACGGGCCCGTCGGGCTCGCCGCTGGGGGGCCCGGTCCCGGTCATGCCCGGCTCGGGCCCCTCCTCCTTGATGCACCTGGGGGCCCCGTCGGCGTCGGCGGCGGCTGCGGGAGGGACGAGCCTGAGGGGGGTCCGGGCCCCCCACCCCGCCCCTCACAGCCAGGCTCTCCCCCCCTCCGCCCTGGGGCGCCCCAGTCACCCCCGCGGGGCGGGGCCGGGTACTCACCGGGGGCGGGGGCGGCGGGGGTCCCCGGGGCGCCTCCGGGCGAAGCCATGGCGCCGTCACCGCAGGCGAGCCTCGGGGGAGGCGGGGGGCTCCTGCGGGGGGAAACGGAGGCCTCCAGACCCTTCCCCGGCCCCCCCCTGGCCCGGCCCCCGGCCCGCCCCCGCCCCTCCCCCCTTACCCGGCTCATGGTGGCGCCGGCCGCGGCTCCGGGCCCAGCGCGCAGGCTCCTCTCGGCGGCCGCCCCCGAAGGCCGGGCCCTGTCCCTCTCGGCCGCTGTCGCTCACGGCCCTGCCCGCGGCCGCCGCCTCCAGGCGTCCCCCCCGGGCTCGCCCCGCGAAAAGTAACTTCGCCACTTCTTCCGGCAACCCCAGTCGCGCGTCACTTCCGCCCGGCCTGGGCCGGACCCCACGTGACGCCGGGCTGGGCCGGCCGGGGCGGAGTCCGCCTGACCTCCTTCCGCCCTCTGCCGGAAGCAGGTCCTGACCTTCCCGGAAGGCCCCTCTCCTTTGCCGGCCCGGGCCGTGGGCGAGCCGGCGCTGAGCAGTTCCGAGGCGCGCTGACCTCCCGGGCCACGTGGGCACCCACGCCTTCCCGGGGCCCGGGCCCACGCGCGCGACCCTCCGGCGCTGGGGCCTCAGCACCCCGCCGGGGCTGCCTTGGGCCGTTCGGCCGGTCCGCGTGGCCCCCTTGGCAGCCCCTCTGCCGGCCCCGGCAGTCTGGGGGGACGGGGCGGGGGGCAGAGCCCAGGATGCCCGGGGCCGCTCAGCCAGGCATTCAACGCAAGCGACCCCCCACCACGGAAACAGCCAGACCCCCCCCCAAATAAAAACAGCGATGGGAGGGGGCGGCGGGCCCACCGACTGCCCACCAGCCGCCAGCGCCCACTGTCCATCGAAAGTCGTGTCTGTCTGTCTACAAACCCGTCTCTGTCCATCTAGCTGACCACGCACCTGGCTGTGCCCAGCTGCCAGTCGCTGTCTGCAAACCCATCTGTCCACCTAGAAGTCTGTGGTCACCTGCCTGCCCATCTACCTGCCTGTCTCTCCATCTGTCTGTCCGTGCAGATCCATCTGGCTGCCCGTCTGTCTGCCCATCCACCCAGCTCTCCATCTGGTGGTCCGTCTGTCATCTGGTTGCAAACCCATCTCCGAATCTATATATGGGAGGGGGGCAGCTAGGGGGCACAGTAGATAGATAGAGCACCAGCCCTGGAGTCGGGAGGACCTGAGTTCAAATCCAGCCTCAGACACTTAATAATGACCTAGCTGTGTGGCCTTGGGCAAGTCGCTTAACCCCATTGCCTTCAATAAATAAAGTTTTAAAAAAGAAAAAAGATCTGTATGTCCACCTGCCCATCTCTGTCTTCAACTAGATGCCTGTTTCCGAACCATCTCTCTGTCCATCCATCTAGAACTCTGTCTGTATAGCCATCTGCCTGTCTCTCTTCATCTACATGCCTATGTGCCTGTCTGTCTGTCTATTTGGCTGCCCCTCCATCTGTCTATCTGCCTCAGGATTTCAGCCAGACTCCAGGGAAGGCTGGGGGTGGCCTTCTGTGCTGATGGGAGCCGTCTGGACTTGACCCTGTGGGTAATGATTAGGGGTTGGGGGTGGTGGGGAGGTAATGACTGGGTGGGGCAGGCAGCCAGAGGTGGGAGTGAGACAGGATTGGGGCCCAGTTGCTCAGCTATTGCTATTCTCTCTGGGAGCAAAGGCAAGAGAACCAAGATGGGGGGTCACCAGCACCTGAGCTCCCTGGTGCTCCTGCTGTTTCTGCTGCCCCTGATATCCTGGGGGAGTTGGCCCAAATCCCCCAGGGACCCCTTGCTTTTTGTGACCGTGGTGAGGCATCCATACCCCTGTTCCTGTTTGTGCCACAGCCCTGGGTCTCCACTGAATTGGTCTCAGTCTCAGACCTCCCCAATTTCCCCAGGTCTATCGCCATGGTGACCGTGCCCCCCTGGACTCCTACCCAACAGATCCCCACAAGGACAAGGCTATCTGGCCCTATGGGCTTGGCCAACTCACTCAGGTGAGGAGACCAGAGTATGTGGGAGGGCAACCCAGGCTCCCCATGGCTTCTTCACTCCTCTAAACTCCCACACCCCCCATCTTCAGGAGGGGGTCCAGCAGCAGATTGAGCTTGGTCGCTTCCTGAGGGCCAGATATGGCGACTTCCTGAGCCAGGAGTATCGGCGAGAAGAGGTAAGGAGAAAGTCTGGCCTCAGCTCCCCCTCTCTTGCCTCCCGGGTCTCTAAACCTCTTCCCCTTCCTCCTCAGCTGTATGTGCGAAGTACCGACTATGACCGGACTCTGCAGAGCGCCCTAGCCAACCTGGCAGGGCTCTTCCCGAGGCCTCCCCTCACCCCTGGCTGGATGCCAGTGCCTGTTCACACCGTTCCAGCCACTGAAGACAAGGTCAGGGCTTTGGAAGGGGAGGGACCAGCTTAGAGGTGGAGGGCAGAGACAGAGACAGATAGAGAGAGACACCTCCACCATGAGATGCCAGAGACAGAGACAGCCTAGGGATAGAGCCTAGGTGAGATAGGGAGGCTGGAGGAAAAGGATGGATGGTCAGAGAGAGATACCCAAACAGATAACCATCTGGAGATGGGCAGATGAGCTGCTAGGCAAACTACTATCTCCAGAAAGGGCTGGACCCCCTAGGAGCCTCCAGAGAAACTGGAGCAGCCTGAGGCAGGCATCTCCTGAAGGGAGGGATGGAGGGAGGGGAGGGATGGATGGATGAATGGAGGGAGGGAGGGGAGGGATGGAGAGAGGGATGGATGGATGGGTGGATGGAGGGAGGAAGGGATGGAGGGAAGGATGGAGGGAGGGAGGGAGGGATGGATGGATGGAAGGGATGGAGGGAGGGAGGGATGGATGGAGGGAGGGAGGGATGAATGGAGGGAGGGAGGGGATGGAGGGAGGGATGGATGGATGGAGGGTGGGATGGAGGGAGGGAGGGGAGGGATGGATGGAGGGAGGGAGGGATGGATGGATGGAGGGTGGGATGGATGGAGGGAGGGAGGGAGGGGAGGGATGGATGGAGGGATGGATGGATGGAGGGTGGGATGGATGGATGGATGGAGGGAGGGAGGGATGGAGGGAGGGAGGGAGGGGAGGGAGGGATGGGGGGAGGGAGGGAAGGATGGATGGATGGAGGGTGGGATGGATGGATGGAGGGAGGGGAGGGATGGAGGGTGGGATAGATGGATGGAGGGAGGGAAGGGAGGGATGGAGGGAGGGAGGGAGGGAGGGGAGGGAAGGATGGAGGGAGGGGAGGGGATGGATGGATGGATGGATGGATGGATGGATGGATGGATGGCGTGGGGCACTCAGCCTGGGACCTGCAATGGAAATGGGATTTGCTTTCCTTGTTGATCCTAAAGGAAAGAGTGAGGCTGAGAAAGCTTTGGGAGGGAGGGAGCCACCTGTCCATGAGCAGAGGTTCTGCTCTGAGGCTCCCTGCTTCTGTCCTGTCTGCAGCTGCTAAAGTTCCGGACCCAGGGATGTTCCCAATACCAGAAACTTCTGGAGGAGACAGTGGCAGGAGAAGAATACCGGGCAGCCCTAGAGGGCTGGAGAGTGAGGGGGGAAGGCAAGGGAGGGCGGCATGGGGCTCCCTGGGACTGCTCCCCATGGGAAGGGGGGTGGGGCCGCGTCCAGGGGCCGAGCTGTGGTGGTGGAAGCCTCCGGGCTCCCTCCCTCTAGCTGGGGCTCCTCCCACCCCCAGGAGTTCCTGGTGCATCTGGGGAACCTGACAGGCTTGTCCCTGGCTGAGGGGCCCCTCCACAGGGCCTGGAAGGTTCTGGACACACTGTCCTGTCAGGTAGGTCCCCCCACTGTCCCCCGTGCCCCGCTCCAGGCCCTGGACGTCCCCCAACCTCGCGCTTCCTTCTTCACTAGCGAGCCCACCAGCTCCCTCTCCCAGAGTGGGCCACCCCAGAGGTGCTCCAGTCTCTGGCCCAGGTCTCGGCCCTGGACGTTCGTGCCCACATAGGCCCTCCAAAGGCAGAGGAGAAGGCGCAGCTCACTGGAGGTGAGTGGGGAGCGGGGTCTGGGAGCCAGAGGGAGGAGGACAGGAGGGCCGGATCCCATGCCGTCTGCCTCTGTTCCGACCCAGGAATCCTGCTCGATGCCATCCTGACCAATTTCAGCCAGGCCCAGGCCCAAGGACTGCCTCTCAAGATGATTATGTACTCAGCTGTGAGTGGGGGGAGAGCAGCACTCTGGGGGAGGACTCAGAGGGTCACGGCAGACCCCGGCTGCTGAGGGCATGGCCAGCAAGGGGGGGAAGGGCTTGGCCATGGGGCACGGGGTGACTCGGGGCGGGTACTGGGGAGGCACCTTTCTCCAAAGCGGAAGGAAATTTTTCAGCTGGGGTTCCTTGGGGGAGTGGGGTCCCAGATGAACCCCGACCACTGGGTTCCTCTCCCCTAGCATGACAGCACCCTACTGGCCCTCCAAGGGGCCCTGGGTCTCTACGACGGGCACCACCCACCTTATGCTGCCTGCCTCGGCTTTGAGTTCCGGAAGCGCCCGGGAGAGCCAGAGTCAGAGGAGGACGAGGGGTAGGCGGTCAGGAGTGGGCCAGGCCAGAGGCCGTGCCGGGCGACCGCCGTCCCCCGGTGGGGGTCTCTGCTGTTCTGGCTGGAGATGGAGGGAGGGTGGGCACCGAGAAGGAGAGCGCCTCTGCACCTCGGTGTCTTCCCTGGTCCCGCCAAGTTCGGCCGGATCTCTGGGGGCCCTGGCCGGCGGGAGAGGGGGCCGGGTCCTCGGTGCCCCCTCACCCGTCCTCCTATCCCCAGGAACGTCACCGTCTCTCTCTTCTACCGGAACGACTCTTCTCAGCCACCCCTGCCCCTGGAGCTGCCGGGCTGCCCCTCCCCGTGCCCGCTGGGCCGCTTCCGCAGGCTCACCGCCCCGGTCCGACCACCCCCGGGGGGTCTGCCCTGCCACCCCCCGACTGAGGACGCCCCTCCGACGGGCCGGGCCGCCGTGCCCCTGCTGGCGGGGGCCGTGGGGGTGCTCGGCGTCCTCAGCCTGGGGCTCGGGGCTGTCCTGTGGAGCCGGGACTCCCAGGGCCCGGGTGAAGGACCCGTCTGACAGGACCCTGGATTCTGGGGTTCCCTGTGGGCGGGAGGAGGGTGCGAATAAACTGTGGAAGTGCAGTCCTGGGAAGGGTCGTGTGGTCTGTGTGTGACTGAGTGAGAATACATGAGTGTGTGGGGGGGCATATGTGTGTGCATGTGAATGTGGGGGTGTATTGTGTGAATACGTGTGGAGTGTATGCACATGTGTGTGAGCATGTGAATGTGGGGGTGTGAGTGTGTACATATGTCAGCGTGGGGGTGCATTGTGTGAATACGTGTGGAGTGTGCACATGTGTGTGAGCATGTGAATGGGGGTGTGAGTGTGTGCACATGTCAGCATGGGGGTGCATTGTGTGAATACGTGTGGAGTGTATGCACATGTGTGTGAGCATGTGAATGGGGGTGTGAGTGTGTGCACATGTCAGCATGGGGGTGCATTGTGTGAATACGTGTGGAGTGTGTGCACATGTGTGTGAGCATGTGAATGTGGGGGGTGTGAGTGTGTGCACATGTCAGCGTGGGGGTGTATTGTGTGAATACGTGTGGAGTGTATGCACATGTGTGTGAGCATGTGAATGTGGGGGTGTGCACATGTCAGTGTGGGGGTGCATTGTGTGAATACGTGTGGAGTGTGTGCACATGTGTGTGAGCATGTGAATGTGGGGGTGTGCACATGTCAGTGTGGGGGTGCATTGTGTTGGAGTGTGTGCACATGCGTGTGAGCATGTGAATGTGTGCACATGTCAGTGTGGGGTGCATTGTGTGAATACGTGTGGAGTGTGTGCACATGTGTGTGAGCATGTGAATGTGGGGGTGTGAGTGCACATGTGAGTGTGGGGGTATGAGCATGGGTGCGTGTGCGTGAGACTGCGCACGCGCGCGCGTGCGTGCATGGGGGGGGTCTCTGTGCACGCGCACGGGGGGGGGCTCAGCCCCGTTCTCGCCCCCCCAGCGCGCCGCCTGCCCCGGGGCCTGCGAGCGGACGGTCACGTGGTCGCCGGGCCCCGCCTCTCCCGCTAGGCGCCTGCGCAGGAAGAGGGCCCTGGAGGGGGCGGGGCCTCCGGAGGGGCGGGGCCTGCGGCCGGCACCCTGTGTGACCAGACCCACAAGCTACGAGATCGGAGTTCGAATTCGCCCTTCGCCCCCGTTTGCCTCCGTTTCCCCGCGTGAAGCTGGGGGTGCTCCTGCCCTCACGGGGCCGTCTCCCCTCTAGGGCCCCCCAGGGCATCACTCTGGCGCCGCTGGGGCTCCCCAGCACCCCCAGGATCAGGGGACCCGGAGCCCCCCCCCAGCCTCCGGCCGCACCTCCCACGGAGGCCCTGGCATCCCCAAGGCCGATGGGGGCACCCAACGGCAGGCACCGGACTGGGGGTCCCGCCCCGAGGCCTCTCCGGCGCCGGTGGCCCCCCTTCCTTCATGCCCAGCGATGGGGTGGCGCCCCCCGAGCCCCACGGAGCCCTCGTCTGCGAGCAGCGCACACTCCTTTTATTGTCCTTCGGCAGCTGGGGGCCCCGGAGTCCCGACCCCCGACGGCCCGGCGGGGCCCCCCTCGCTCGTGGCGGCGTTACCTGGGGGGCCCCTCAGCCGTGCCCGGGCGGCCTGCGGCCCCTGTCCCCGCCGCAGATGGGGGGCCCCGAGGGGAGCAGGCCCGCCCGATTTCAGAGGGGCCCCGACTTGTGGTCCAGGGCCCCCCGCCTCGGAGCCGCAGAGGCCCCCCGGGACCCCAGCCCCAGGGCCGGCTCCCCGGCCACGGAGACCCGGGCCGGCTCGCTCATGTCCGAAGCCCGGCGGGGCTCCCCCTGGGCGGTGTAGCGGCACCGGTAGCGCCCCGCGTCCCGGGCCCCGAAATTCTTCAGGACGAAGTCCACGGCGAGCTCACCCACGACGCGAGGGGCCACGGCCAGCGCCCGGCTCTCGCCCTCCCTGAAGAGCTGAAAGGACGCGTGGGGGACCGAGCCCACGCAGCGCAGGACCGCGTCCCTTCCCAGCGGCGCCGTGGGGCGCAGGGCCCGCAGCGTGGGCTTGGGGAGCAGACCTGCGGCAGAAGAGCCCCCCGACGGGGTTAGGGGGGACCGTCCTGGGAGAAGGAGGCCCCGGCGAGCCCAGAGCCCCGGGGCCCTCCAGTCCGGCCTCGGACGCTTCCTAATGACCTTGGGCAAGCCCAGAGAAAGGAGGCTCCCGGTCCTTGGGGGGCTGTGACCTTAGGCCGTGATTCCCCTCTCTCCAGCCCCCCTACAGGTGGCCCTGCAACCCTGGTTAAGCCCCTCTCCCTTCTTGGGCTGACACTTAGGGGGCAGGACAGCTGGGGGAGGACGCCTCTCCAGGACCAGAGTAGCTGAAATCCTGTCTAGCAGAGCCAAAGGGCCTGGAATTAGAGTGAACCAATGGAGGTCACCCTGGAGTCACACTCAGAGGGATGGAGGTCCATCAGCTGGGCTTCCTCCAACCTCCTCTGTCTCCTCATCTATGATCCTTTCTATGGAACTGCAGCAAATAGACTTCCCAGATGGGGTGCGTGTGCACACGTGTGTGTGGGGAGGGGGTGGAGTGGAGTGGGGGGGGGGCCTAAGGCTGCTGGAAGGCAGCCACCATGGGACCTTTCCCTCTCTGGCCTCAGTCTGGGTCCTCTGGGGGTCTCCAAACAGCTGACCCTATTCTTTCCAGTTCTGACAGTCCGGGATTGTTTCTGAGGAAGGAGAGCGCCAAGTTCTGGCTCTCGGACCCTCCTCGACCACTGACTTCTTTAGTTATGCTATCCCTTCTCCACTCTTGGAAAGCCCAGCCCTTCCTCTCACCATCAACTTGAACCTCCACATTCTCACTCCTCAGGGACCCGGCAAATAGGGGGACCGTCTCGAAGTAAATGCAGCTGTAATTGCCCGAGTGGGCTGCCGTGGCATCAGAGAGGACAAAGTCGGCGTGGTCTCCAGGGGGGCTCAGGACCTGCTCTGGTTGATTGGAGCCTTTTTTCAGCAGGGCAAACCTCATGTTGGGACGGGACCCCTGGCAACGCAGTGTCACTTTGGTCCCTCGAGAAATCACGGCATCCGGGGGCTGGACCGAGAGGGAAGGTTTGGGTAATATTTCTGGAAACAGAAAGAGTCGCCCAATATCAGCCCAGGAGGAGTCGGAACAGAAAACATGGTAAATCCGAGCCTGGAGGGGATGCAGAGTCATAGGGAGGGGGGCCTGTGAGTATAGAACGTGGAACCTCAGAATCTGGAAGGGTCTTAGAACAGAAGAATAATAGGGTCAGGAATGGATGGTCCTTACAATAAAGAAAATAAAGTCCATATTTTTATAGAGGGTCAGCAACCGGCCCACAGAAGGCCGGTCACCCCGAGGCCAGGAGTCTAATCGGTGGAAAGGGAATGGGATTCCAGCCCCCTTCCCCCAGGGCTCTCTGAGGCTAATGGGGGACCAGGGCTCAACCCTTAGTAGCACCGCTTATGGCAGAATGGGACTTTGAGATCCTTCGACCCAGCACCTTCTCTTTTGCTCGAGGAAGGTCAGAAGGCCAGAGAGGGGAGCTAACTGGCCAAGGCCCACAGAGTAGCTAGAGATGCTGCTTTGCCCACATCTTTGTGTCCCTGGCCAAGTCACTTCCAGACCCCCCCCCCCGCCCCCAGCACACCCATTGGGAAGATTACATAATGTATGACAAAGTGCTCTGGAGAGGTGCGTGGTTCTTATCCCACCACATGACCACCCTGTTCTCCTTAGCTGATTCTAACCCAATCGATTAATCAACACATTTACTAAGCTCCTACTGTTTGCCAAACACTCTTCTAGGTCCTGGGAGTTACCAGGCAAAGAGCAAAACCATTCCTACTCATGGGATCTTCCCTTCTAATGGTAAGGCAAGTAATAATAATAATGCTTGTCCTTCATTTTTTCAAAAAAAATGTTAAGGCAATGGAATTAAATGATTTGCCCAAGGTCACAAAGCTAGGCAATTATTAAGTGTCTGAAAGCAGATTTGAACTCAGGTCCTCCTGGCTTGGTGTTCTATCCACTGCACCACCTAGCTGCCCCTTGTCCTTCATTTTTGAAGACCACAACATCAGGGAGGTGATGCCAAGACAAACATATGAATTGGATTGGGCTGAGGGGCTGGGCTAAGTCCCTAGCTTCACTTTCTCCTCCAGGACCATCTGGGTCTAGTGGCCAGATAGGAATCAGGACGCCTGGAGATGGGGAAGACAAGTGGATGAAAATGGAAGTAGGGAGAATAAAATGAAGGAGACCCAATCTATCCAATCAGTGAAATACACGGTGATTTGGGAGGGAGGCAGCAGAGAAAGACTTCACGCAGAGGATGAGCTTTCATGGGGAATGAAAAAAAGGAAGGTTGGTTGGACTGGATGGCAGAGGAAAGCTCAGCCCGGAAAGACAGCTTGGGGAGTCCCAGACATGGGCTCTACCCTAGAATGAATCAGAAGCCACTGGTTGAAGAGGGACCCACTCTCAAGAAGAATCACTTTGTCTGAAGTGGGCAAGATGGTGAGGAGCAGGGGATGGCAGGACGACCTCAAGGCCAACCAGAGCCCAGTGAATGCAGAGACAGGCTCCAGCAGGAGAGACTGGAAAGACAAATGTCCAGATCTGGCAAAGGATGGAATATGGATGGAGGGGGAGAAGGTGAGCCCAAGATCATGCTGAGCTTCCCAGTATGTAAGGCTGGAAGGATGGCGGGAACTTTTACAAGTACTGGAGAGTGTGGACAAGGGAAGGCAATTGGTGAAGATGATTGAAGCTTGGGGAGAGACTGAGGCTGGCTATCTGTCTACTCATCCACCCATCCTTTCTCTGTCTCTCTCTCTCTGTCTCCCTCCCCATTCCCTCCCTCTCTCTGCCCATTTCTCTCTATCCACCCATCTACTCTCTCTCTCTCTCTCTCTCTCTGTCTGTCTGTCTGTCTCTCTCTCTGCCTGTCTCTCTCCATCTGTCTCCCCATCTACCAGTCCATCTGTCCATCCATTCACCTATCTATTCATTCACCTCTCCATCTCTCTCTCTATCCAGCTGTCTGGCTATCCATCCATCCATCCCTATTTGGAGCAGTCTCCATAAGGACGATCATGAAGCCCCGGGAAGTCGATAAGGTTACAGAGAGCCAGTGGAGGGAGGAGGAGAGCAAAGGGCCTAGGGCAGCCATGAGAGGAATGGCAGGCTGTTGCTAAGTGGTCCGATGGGTAGGAGGAGAACAATGAGGACGTCTCCTCCTAGCAGCCCAGAGAGGAGGGAGTCTACAGAGGGAAGGGGGTCCCACAGTGTCAAAGTCCAGCCCAGGGCCGGCAGATTGGGCCCAAAAGTCAGCTGAGTGATGAAGTTGCCAGACCACAGGGGAGTGAGGAATGAGGGGGAGGTGGGGACCCCCAAAAGCTGTTTGCGGAAGTTTGAGGAAGGAAGGACTACTCGAAGCTGAGGAGCAGCTGAGTCTAGGGCAGTGTTTTTGCTTTGTTGGTTCTTAAATTATATAAATATTTTATTTTGAATATTACTATTTCTCCCCCTCTCCCCCCAACTCTGATATAACAGGGCAGGTTTTTTTAAGTGGGGAGAAGCCAAACATGTGGGAAGGCCCCCAGGGATCCCCTGAGCTGGTCTTTTCTGCCTCCGAAGCATAGGGCTGAGAGGGGGCAGCTTAACTTGGCTCTCTTCTACCCCAGAGGGCAGACGTAGGGACTCCAGAAGGCTCCAGAGGGCCCTCCTGTGTTGCTAGGTCACCTCTGCAAAGCCAAGAGTGAGGATATCCTTTCGAAAGCTTCAAACCAATCTAGGAACAAGACTGCAAAGGGCTGGGGGTGGGGCGGCGGATGCTGCCTCTTTTCCTTAGGAGCCAACACTCTGCCCTCTTACCCCAGTGACCATCAGATCCTGCCGGGCACAACAGGACCAGCTGCCTCAGGTGGCAGAGGGCATAGCCAGGGAACCCCTCAGATCTGGACTTCCCAGAAGGGAAATGGAACTTGAAGATGAGGCTGAGTCCTCCAGGTGAAGGGCCTCGCCCCAAACAATCAACTGGGGGGTTGACTCTCAAACCCACAGTCTCATGGTTTGATCCTGTGTGTGTTCTTCGCAGCTGCCCCTGGATCAGCAGTATGACCCTGGGCAAGTCATTTCCTCTGGCGGGGCCTCAGTTTACTCAACTGTTTGTATCTTTGTTTGCATATTGGCTCTCCCAATGGATGATAAACTCCTGGAGGGCAGGGTATCTTTTACCTCTTTTTGTTACCCCCAGTAGCATAGGACAGTGCCTGGCTCAAATCTGAAGCTTGGTTGAGAGAAAAGGGAGGAGTTGGCTGCCTCCTTCCCCAGAGTCCTCTCTTCCTCTTTCCCAGGCCCTGCTCACCTGTGGACAGGACAAGCTCCAGGGACTCGCTGTCCTCCGACCAGATCTGCGGCCCATCCTGAAACCGATACCGGCAGCTGTACTTGCCCCCGGCCCCAGGTTCCAGATCCAAAAGATGGAAATTGACTGCCTCAGGGTTCGAGGAAGATATTAATGGTACAAACACCTCTTCTCCATCTTTGAACAGTTTGAATTCCAATAACGGGAAGCCTGCCCAACACGTGAAAGTCACGGAACCTCCAGGCCGGACGACTAGGTTGTCCCCAGACCTGAGAGAGGGCTTTGGGAGGGAGTCTGCAGAGGGAATGATGGATCTCATCAGAGAGATGTCCTCCATGCACCACCCACTAGGCATCTGCTCCCGGTGCTAGCCCTGTAGGGGCTACATGAGGAGAAGACCCCAGAGTTGCCCTTGTTGAAAGAGGAGAGACCAGAGAGGAAGAAGAAGAGCCAAGGGAAGGGAGAGAGGTCAACTGTGCCCAAAGCTGTAGGGGGTCAGGGATGTAGGGACCCAGCAGGTGGGAGGGGAATGAAAATGAGCTGGGGGTCTCAGTGGGTTTGAAGCTCCAGGGAAGTTGATCAGTGTGATGTGGGCAGCTCCCCATGTGCTAACCTTCCTCTCTATTGGTTACTATTTGTTTCCCTGCTCCTCCTCCTTCCCCTCCTCCTCTTCCTCATCTCTGGGTTTCAGTCTTTGGGTCCCCCTCAATTTCTCCAAAGGTCTTTGTATCCCTCTCCCTATGGGTACCAAGAGGGTGCTGGGATGGGGGTGGGCTGCCACCTGGGGTCTCTAGTCTTGTTCTCTTTCTCTACGCTCACCTGGTATCACAACATTTATCATACTGGGGGCTGAGGTCACCCCAGGGGCTGTTGTGGGGGGTCGGTATCGGCAGGTATAGTTTCCAGGATTCCTAATGATGAAGGTGGCTTCTGGCTCCTGAGGATGGGAGCTGTTCATGGGCTCCTGTTCTCCCTCCTGGTACAAGTCAAAAGTCATGCCCAGCAGCTCCCCCTTGCAGTGCAGCTTAGTCTCCAGGCCATGGAGGATCCAAGGTCCGGGTTCAGCCCAAAGGGAGGGGGCAGGGAGGGGCTCTGTAAGGATCACAAAAATGTTAGCACGTCTGAGAACATGGAGAATGTCTGAGCTCAGAACCTTAGAACAAAAGATATGAATGTCAGGAGCGGAAGGGATTTAAGAAGGCAGAATATTAAGAGCTAGGAGTCGAATCCTTTAGTGGTCATTTCATCTAACCCCTTCATTCTCATTTTTATGATTATGAGGGGTCTAGGGTGCTATGTTTTGCCCATGTAGATTTTGTGTGTCTACCTGGATATATATATGGCAGTGGGGTTAAGTGACTTGCCCAAGGCCACACAGCTAGGTAATTAAGTATCTGAGACGAATTTGAACTCAGGTCCTCCTGAATTCAGGGCCTGTGCTCTATCCACTGTGCCACCTAGCTGCCCCGGGTTATATTATTTTTGAATTTGTCATCAATACACTTTACATGTCTATCATATCCCATCATCTCCTCCCTCAACATCCTCTCTCTTTTTTTTTGCAAGGCAATGGGGTTAAGTGGCTTGCCCAAGGCCATACAGCTAGGTAATTAAGTATCTGAGATGAATTTGAACTCAGGTACTCCTGACTCCAAGGCCAGTGCTCTATCCACTGCACCACCTAGCCACCCCCATCCTCTCTTTTTAAGAAAGAAAAAAGTAGTTAAACAAAACCAATGAACACCATGACTACAGTTGAGTAAACTGAGGCACAAAAAAGAGAAGAGATTTCCAGAGAGACCCATAGCAGAGTAGGATCAGAATCAGAATTCAAACCCAGAACTAACACTCTTGGGTTCTTTTCCCTCACGTGATGCTACTTTCCTACAGAAATAACAAGGGGGCAGGGAGAGAGACAGTCTGAGAGACGAATAGAGACAAAGAAAAAAAGAGAGAGACAGAAAGAGAGGGAGAAACAGAGTCAGAGAGAAAGGGGAGAGAGAGAGAAAGAGAGACAGAGGTAGGGAGGGGGAGACAGAGAAAGGGAGAGAAAGAGAAGAGACCCAGAGAGAAGAGAGAAAGACAGAGAGACAGAGAGAAACAGAGAGAAGAGAGTGGGAATGGGCAAGTGATGGTGAGAGGCATCCTGTGGTGAGAGGATTCCCTGCTTCTGGTTCCAGGACCTGGAACTAGTCTTCCCATGTTTTCCTAAGCCTGGGGTCTCTTGCTTCCCAGAACCCCAGAAACTTTCCTTAGCCAGTCCTCCAGATCAAACAGCAGGAACGTGTGCAGTAACCTATATGACATAGTGTAGAATGGAGAAGGAAGAGTCTTCCACCAGAGGACAGATGTTGGCAGTGGACATTTGCTTCGCTCTCAGCCTGCCTTATCCTCTCTGATCTACCCACTTCCCACCCCACCCCACTCACCTGTGCCTGTCACCTCCACCGGGGCACTTAAAAAGTCCCAGCTGTTTCCTTTCTCTTGGATCCGGCACCGGTAAATACCCCTGTTTTCAGCTGTCACTGGCCCCAGTGAGAAGCTGGCATAGGGTGCAGCAGGATGAGAAGAGAAGACTTCCCCATCTTTCAACAGTTGGAACTCCTCTGGCACAATATAACTCGTCAGGCATTGGAGGGTCACATTAGCCCAGGGTGTGGAGGGGGATTCAGGCTTTATCCAGAAGAGAGGAGTTGTGTCTATAACTGTGAGATTTCCCAAAGAATTGATTGTCTCTGACCACACTGGTCTGTTTCCTCATCTGTACAAATGGGACCTGTAATAGCCTTCCCTCTCCACTTTGTTGTGAGGATCCAATGCTATCATATGATTATTATATTATATTATATTATATTATATTATATTATATTATATTATATAGCATTTAGCAGCCTGCCTGGTGCTACAGAAATGGTAGCTATCACTGTTGCTGTGATGTGACTAAGTGCTAAGGGGCTAATGACTAGGAGGGACCTTAAGCCTGGCTTGGGGAACCTTCCAGGACAGAATAGAGAAAAGCAGAGCTGGGAGGGGACCTAGAACATGGACTGTTAGAGCTTGGGGAACCTTCCAGGACAGAAGAGAGAAAAGCAAAACTAAAAGCAGAGCTGGAAGAGGACCTAGAACATAGACTATCAGACCCTGAGGAATTTTTCATCATAGAACAGAGAAACAGAGTTGAGAGGAGACCTAGAACATAGATTGTCAGAACCTGGGGAACTTTCCAGTACATATAGAAAAAAAACAGAGTGGGGAGGGAACCAAGAACATAGCCTGTCAGATTTGGTTGTAAAGAAGGAAAAGAAACAAGCATTCATTGCTTTACAGATATCTTAATTGTTCCTCACAACTACCATTATTATCATCCCTATTTTACAACTGAAGAAACTGAGGTAGAGCCATGAAGTGACTTGCCCAGGGCCATGCAGCTAATTAAGTGCCTGAGTCTAGATTGGAACTCGGAGCTGCCTGACTCCAGATCTAGTACTCTATCCACTAGGCTACTCGGTGATTTGGTCCTCATGTATTCAGGGATTCGGGCTGGGCAGGGAGGAAATTACAGTGAGCACAGTCTGTCTGAGTGGTTTAGGGGAGTAGTAAGGGAAGGAGGGTCTGCAGCTCAGGGTAAAGACAAAGAATGGGTGGAGAGAAAGACCGAATGCTCAGAAGGTCCACTTGGGTAAAGGACTTTTGGAGTTCTTGACCAGGGCCTGGACATGGTGCCCCTTTGTGCCGCCCCTCCTTCCCCCTTGTTCTCCCGGATCTTATGGGCTCACTCACATGTGGCTGCTTTCACCTGCATCTCCGGGTCCAGCCATAGCCCTGGAAGAGACAGACAGAGGCGAATGTTTGAATGAAAAGAGATAATGCAGGGGCGGCTAGGTGGCATAGTGGATAAAGCACCGGCCTTGGAGTCAGGAGGACCTGGGTTCAAATCCAGTCTCAGACACTTAATAATCACCTAGCTGTGTGGCCTTGGGCAAGCCACTTAACCCCATTTGCCTTGCAAAAACCTAAAAAAAAAAGAGAGAGAGAGAGAGAGAGAGAGAAAGATAATGCCACTGAGCGAGCTGCTTTCCCAAGTTCTGGGCACTGTTAGCTTGTGAGATGGGCATTTCAGGGATTATTATCTCCCCATTTTATAGATGGGCAAATCAAGTCCCAGAAAAGTGTAGAGAAGGTGGTGATGCTTGGTCCTCCAGCTCTGTCTAGCAACAGCAAAAGAAGCAGAGGGAATAAGGGAGGAGAAGACAGTGTAGGATTAAGGCAGTGCCCTAAGAAGGTCCAGATGGAGGAGGGTGGTGGCCTGGCAAGATCCTGAAGGGGAAGAAGAGCTTAGAGGTAAGGAGGAATCAAGCAGAGCTCCTGGGAGAGACCGGAGGCAGAGGAATCCGGGGAGCTTGGAACCCTAGGAGAGGGGCCCTCCAGTCTAGGGGGTGTTTGAGGAGGAAAAGATGGGGAGCAAGGGAGGGATGGCCGGGCAGTAGACCCGGGTGACCCTCCAGTGAGGGTGAGAGTGGGGGAGGCTGGTGGTATCGAGGTCTCAGGACCACCTCCCTCCTGCTGAGACAGAACACAGGAACAAGAAATCCAAGGATGGAGGAGGAGAACCTCTCATTCATCCCCCCACCCCATCAGACCAAGAACCTCAAGGGCTGAGGGAGCAGGGGCGCTCTTCAGGGTACCAGCCGCCAGATCCAGGCGGACTCACCTAGCAGGAGTAGAAGAGCAAGCCGGGAGCCCATGGGTCCTTCCATTCCCCCCTCGTGGCCTGGGTCAGAGCTTGCAGCTGAGGGAATGGTGGGGAGAGCCTATTAAGAGAGCTCCCCCCTCCCCCATCTCAGGTTTCCTTTGGCCAATGATGACTGGCACCCTAGGGTCACTAACATCCAAGTGGGAGGTTGTCATTTCTCTGGCCAAGGTCATTTAGCTCTGGGTGGCCTGCTGAGTCATCCCTATTGCTTCCACCCACACTGAACCTGACCCCCAGCTAAATTACGAAAGGGCCAAAGTCCATTTTTGACCAGACCCTCCCTCAAAAAGATTGCATGTGGACCGGAAATCATGAGAACTGGATTCTGTTTCCACCTCATCTAAGGACTTGCTGTATGTCTCTGAGTAAGGCATTTTCTTTTCTTGACCTCAGTTTCCTTTCCTGTAAAATGAGTAGGTTGAACTAGATGGTTGGGGTTTTTTTTGTTTTTGGCTTTTGCAAGGCAATGGAGTTAAGTGGCTTGCCCAATACAACACAGTTAGGTAATTAAGAAGTGTCTGAGGCTGGATTTGAACTCAGGTCCTCCTGACTCCAGGGCCGGTGCTCTATCCACTGCACCACCTAGCTGCCCCAAACTAGATGATCTTTGATGAATCTTTCTCACTTCAGCATTCACCGTTATTTTTCCAGTGTTTTGTGTGCTGGGGTCTTTTTCTGTGCCCATATCTTTGGTTCCCAAGATCCTCCCATCACTGACATTTCTGGAGTCATACCTACTTCAGTCAATAAACATTTATTAAGCACCTACTATCTAAGCTCTGGGCATATACAAGATGACAAAAGACAGGCCCTGCCTTCAAGTAGGGTTACAAGCTAATGAGGAGATTACATGGCAACAGCAATGTCTACATAAGCAATACTACATAAGAATAAACAGAAGGTAGATAAGAGAAGGAAGGCAATGGAATTGAGGGGTTGAGGAAGGCTTCTGGTGGAAGATGGGGGTTTCAGATGGAATTTGAAGGCTATTTATGCAGTTTTTTTCACACCAACCACAGTCTGCTAATTCCTTGACCCAGACTGTTTTGCTCCTTGCAGGGTCAGGACAATGCAAGAAAAAGGTGATGCCAGAGATTATGATCAGCTAGAAGAGTTGCTGATGGAGGTAGGGCCAGGTAATAATAAAAATAATAATGACAGATGTTGATAGAGATCATCTATGTGTCAGTCACTCTGCTCAACATTTTACAAATTTGTCTCATTTGATCCTCATTAAAAATTCTGTGAGGTGGTTGCTATTTTTATTCTCATTTTCATAAATGAGGAAACTGAGGCAAACAGCCACATAGTAGGAAGTGTCTGAGATCAGATTTGAACTCAGATCTCCCTGACTCCAGTTCCAGTGTTCCACCAACTGAGCCATCTTGCTGCCCAAGGCAGGGTCATTTATGGGAGAATGGATTTAACTGATGTAACCACAGGGGTAAGGACAATGAAGTAGTACATAGTGTCAGGGCAGTGAA
Source organism: Macrotis lagotis (assembly GCF_037893015.1). NCBI lineage: Eukaryota > Metazoa > Chordata > Mammalia > Peramelemorphia > Peramelidae > Macrotis > Macrotis lagotis. Next base: position 929,394,266 of record NC_133658.1, on the reverse strand, counting down.
AAGGTCCAGATAGATCTAGATCTTGATCTAGATCTATTTGGAGGGAGGGGGGTAAGGTCTTTGTAATTCAATCCATGATTAATTTTTGTAAACGTTCCATACACAGCTGAAAAGGATGTAAGTTCCTTTCTATTCCCATTCTGTGACCCTACAGAATCTTTAATCTCTAATTTTTATAAAGTTCCATTCAGGCACTTAACTTCTTGCTTGTTTTTATTTCTTTTAGATTTGTTTAGGTCAGAAAAGAGTACAATATAGTCTCCCACTATTAGAGATTTGCTATTCCCTTGAATTCAATTAACTTTTCCTTTAAGCATTTAAATGCTACAATATTTTGTTGTTATTGTTCAATTGTTTCAGTTGTGTTTGAATCCTTCATGACCCCATTTGGGGTTTTCTTGGCAAAGATTCAGGAGTGGTTTGCCATTTCCTTTTCCAGCTAATTTTACAGATGAGGAACTGAGGCAAGCAGGTTGAAGTGATTTTGTCCAGGGTTACAGCTAGTATCTGAAACTTAATTTTAACTCAGAAAAACTCCTTTTCCTGACCCAGGTACTATGATGCCACCTAGCTGCCCCTGCTAGATTAGCACTCTATATACACACACACACACACACACACACAGAAAGTGCATATGTATACATGTATTAAGTATATATATATTGATTAATTATTTTAATGCCTTTTAATATAAAGCAATTTTCTCACTCATCTAAAAAAATCTTTTCCACATTGTCTGAAGTTCTATCTAAAATTCTCTTCTTTTACTTTCAAGGCCAGTGGAAGCATAATGTTTTTGCTTCATCCCCGCATTGTTAATTTTTTTGTGCTTCAAGTGTATTTCTAATTAATAAACAAACAAGCATGTATGGTTGAAAGATGTAGGAGAAGAGAGGGAAGGGAGGCTGAGTTTGAGTCAAGTCCTAGAACCAATTGACGTAGACAAGGACTGCCTTCATCAGACTGGGACACTCCTTCAAGGAATTTAAGGGATCTTCCTGGTGTTTCCCAGGGCTGCAGGACTTCCTTCACATAGGGCTCTGCTTAGGTTCTTTCCCCTCTAATGTGGAGCCCAGGGGTTACTCTCGTACTGGTCCCCCACTACTGAATCCAGTGATTCTTAGGATAGGTGCTTCCTCAGCTAGGCAGGAGTCATTAGTGCTCTGCTGGACATTGCTCAGAATATCCTGTGGCTGCTCTCTTCCCCTGCTGCAAAAGGACTAAGACCTGGGCTGTCCTTCACCTCTATTTCCAGGAGTGGTGTTGGATGAAGTAGTATAAGATGATGTTTTCTATCACCTGGTAGAGCGTATATTGCCTAGCTCTGATGGATGTTTCTTGGGTGCCTTAGAGCTTCTATCTTCCAGTTTGCTAATATTTTTCCATTGTCTCCAGAGACCAAATAGTCAGTTGTCACTGTTGTCAAGTCATGGGGGCTTCTTGGCAAAGATACTGGAGTGGTTTTTCATTTCCTTTTCCAGGGTCCCTGTTTTATAATCGAGGAAATGGAGGTAAACAAGGTTAAGTGACTTGTCCAAGGTCACAGTCAGTGGCTGAGGCTGGATTTGAACTCAGGTCCTTCTGATCCTAGGTTCAGTGCTCTAGGTACTGTTACCTAACTGTACTGATAGTAATTTATTGTCTGATTTCATTCAACAAACTGTAGTTTTTCTCTTTATCTTTTTTAAATTATCTGTTTACTGTTGTCTTGTCTGAGATCATTATTGCCATCTAGACTATTTTCCTTCACCTAAATCAACAGATTTTGTTCTAGCCCTTTGTTTTAAATGTGTGAATTTTTATTGTCCATGAATGATTCTCATAAGCAACATATTGTTGGATTCTACTTTTTTTTTTAAGTTTTTGCAAGGCAAACGGGGTTAAGTGGCTTGCCCAAGGCCACACAGCTAGGTCATTATTAAGTGTCTGAGGCCGGATTTGAACCCAGGTGCTCCTGACTCCAAGGCTGGTGCTTTATCCACTACACCACCTAGCCGCCCCGGATTCTACTTTCTAAGTGTCCTTTTCTTTCATTTTATGGGTGAGTTCATTCCATTCATAGTCACAGTTATTATTGTCAAGTATGTATTTCCCTCTTTCTATTTTCTTATGTTTCCTTCCTTTATTTTCTGTTCTCCCCTGAAAAAGAAGTACAAGGTGGGAGGAGAGAAAGCAGGTGCTTAGCTCAATGCTCCAAATTTTATTAAATCTTATTTCCCTTTTCCTTTTCTCTTTCCCTCACCTAGAGCCTAATCAGGCTCCGTTTTTCTTTCTTTTAAACCCTCTTCAGGATCTACCATTCCTGGTTTGAATGTTTTACTTACAGCTAATCCCTCCCTTAATCTTGTTTTTTTTTTTGTTGTCCAGTTATGTGTGACTCTTCATGACTTTGTGGACTAGCTGTCCAATGGGTTTTTTGGGCAAACATACTGGAGTGATTTGCTATTTCCTGCACCAGTGGATTCACTGCATTTTTTTGTTCTTTAGAGATTAAATGACTTGCCCAGTCACAAAACTAGAAAGTATCTTAGGCTGGATTTGAACTCTGGTCTTCCTAACTCCAGGCCCAGGGCTCTAGCCTCTACATCACCAGCTCCCTCCCTTTGATCTGCCCTCCTTTTCATTCCTTCCCCTTCCATCTCCCTTTTCCCAGTAATTTTTCATCTATCTTTTTGTGTATTCTTCCCATTTTTGAACCAATTCATAGGAAAGTGAATTTTAAGTATTAGCTATTCTTCCCATCCCTTTCTCTTATTTGTATAGTCTTCTATTTATGCATTCCAATTAAGGGAAGCAATTTCCCTCACTCCTTTCCCTTTCCCCTTTCCTTTTCTATTCTTCTAAGACATAACTAGCAATCTTAAGAAATTACACTTTCTCTGTGATTCCTGATGCTAATAGTGTTCTGAAGGACACACACACACACACACACACACACACACACACACACACACACACACACACACTTTTTTTCATATTAGAATACAGACAATTTAACCTTGTTTAATCTCTTAGGACTGTTCATTTGTGTTTCTCTTGACTCCTCAGTTTAATACTTCAAAGTGCCTCTGAAGCTTTGATCTTTTCATCAGGAATACTTGGATTCTTCTGTCTCACTAGAGGTCCATTTCCCCCTACCCCCAGCCCCATAAGATTATAATGTTTTCCTTGATATTCTTGGTTGTAAAGCTTTATCTCTGCCTTTCAAAAAGCATTGTATTCTAAGCATTCTGCTCTTTTATGGTATTGATTGCAAAATCCTGTGGGATCCTAACAGTTCTACAATATTTGAAATCTTTCTTTTTTTGGCAGGGTTTTTTTTTTTAACCTGAAAGTTCTGAAATTTGGCTATAATGTTCTTGGGTATTTTAATTTGGGAACTTTCCATTTTATCCTATTTCTAAGAAATCTGAAAAGTATTTTTTTAATGATTTGAAATATTGTGTTTAGGCTTTTTTGGGGGGGGGGATCCTGGCTTATGGTAGTCCAATGATTCTGAATTTTTCTCTCCTTAATATATTTTTCAGATCATTTATTTCCTATATGGGACACTTTGCATTTTCTTCTATTTTTTTCCACTGTCTTTTGACATTGTTTTAATATTTACTTTTCTCTATTGGATTCAGTAACTTCTGTTTTGCCCACTCTAATTTAAGGGTATAGTCTTCTTTGGCAAGCTTTTATACCTCCTGTGCCAAGCTATTAATTCTTTTTTCTAATTCTTTCTCCGTAGCTCTCATTTCTTTCCTAATTTTTTCCCCAGTGTACTCATTTAATTCATAAAATCAATTTAAATTAAAAAGGGAGAGACTCTTCTTCTTCCAGGAAGTTTAGCTGAACTTGTACCCAAGCTATGCTCTTTGAGGCTTTGTTTATAGATGTTTTGGAATCATCTTCTCTCTGTGTTTATGTCTCAGGCATCCCTGTTGGTATAATAGTTCTATATAATGGGATCCTTTTCTTCTTTTCTCATTCTTTCAGCCTACTCCCTGACTTTGGAATTTATGGTAGGACAAGAATCTGTGCACTTCTGGAGGAAATTATGAACCTGTTTGATATTTTTTTGAGTATTACTGTTGCTTTCTCAAAATATTGAAGATCTCATGGATACCTCAGAGCAGGGACTAGTGAGCTTTAAGTGAGCCTGAACCAGTCTTATCTAGGAGAAAGTCTGAGCACTTCCCTCCCGTTCTGAGACCCTGGTTTGGGTTGATCCAAACTCTTGTTTGTAGCTCCAGAAGCCTGCTTCTGGACTCAATTGCTATCAGCTAGCTGGAAGGTTCTACACGTTCAATGGCAGAACTAGAGGCTCCTTTGCTTTGGAATCCCTGCTCTAGTTATTCTATTGCAGCTTGATATTAGACTTGGGGCTAACAATGAGACCCTACTCTGTTCCTGGATTCAGCATCACCTAATTGTGACTTGTCCCATTAAATCTTATTTTACAACCCAGTGCCTGCCCTGGACCAATCCCTAGGGGCAGGTTCTCTTCTCAGTTTGTGATGATTGCTATCCAGCTTTGGAGAATGTGAAAGAGAATATGTGTGTGTGTGTGTGTGTGTGTGTGTGTGTGTGTGTGTGTGTGTGTGTGTGAGAGAGAGAGAGAGAGAGAGAGAGAGAGAGAGAGAGAGAATGAACCCATTCCCATTCTGTTCTCTGCATCAGGTCAAGCCCCCTCTGACCAGATCTAGGACCTCTTTAAGCTTAGTCCACAGCCAGGACACTTGGTTTTAATAGGTCCATCTTAATTCACTATGCTTGAAAGTTCTGAAGGCATGGAGGTGCTCCTGGCTTCATGTCATTCCAAATATTTGCACATCTCCTATCTTCCTTTGCCAACCTTGTCTGGAAATATGACTCACTATATTTTTTTACCTGATATTACTGATTAGGATTCAGTCTGGTGAGGAAAAGCTTGGTTGTGCTTCTTGCAGTTCCACTATCTTAACTAACTGCTCTTGATGGTAGATAGGTAACAACTGCTATTCTGGAGTGGTTGGCTGATTTCACAGGGAGACCACAGAAAGGCAGTAGCAACATGTCTTTCTTAAAAGTAAACACACACAGAAAGACAGACACATAGCCACACACACACAAAAACAAATAAAACCACCCCCTGACTGTTTAGTCTACAAATTTAAGTTACAACAGAGACCATGTTTACTCATTTGCTACTGCCATCACTCTTCTCCAATAGAGTCCAGCTTGGCTTAACTCTGATCAGAATGTATCCATGGATTATGTGAAATGAAGCTCAATATGCTTGTTCTAGGAGCTTATTGTCAGCTCCCTTCATACTGAAAGTCCAGTTCCAGTAGAGGAGAAGGAATCTTACCATTAGGAAGTTCTGTCTTACTTGGTCCAAGTCTGCTCCCAAGCCTTAGTATTATAGAATAACTAAAGCCCCTTGTAGGTTTCCTGTAAGTCACCACTGCTTTCTTTGTGGGGCACTTGAACAAGTCCTTGAATACTTCTTTGGACTTCTGATCCTACCAATCTGAAGATGGCCCTGCAAGGGCCTCTCTTGAACTTTTAGTTTTGACTCTGCTTAGCCCCATGAGTGAGATCATTGAATGTCTTAGATGATGATTAGACAGTCCATTCCATATTTCTGACAGCAGCAAAAAATTCTAGGAAAGTCATAAGTGAGAAATAATCTTTGATCATGGCCAGTTGATCAACACCAGTTAGCCTTCTTGGTTTGGTTCTATCTCCCTGTTGTGAAATTGTGTGATCCACATACTTGACAGAGAGCTTTAGACCAGCATCTATGGAACCTGGCCAATGGAATACACTTACTGGCCTCTTCTCACACTCTTGTTGGTCTTCCCGAAAGTGATGACACACCAACATATTCAAGTAGTTAGGGGTCTTGTCCATATGTCACTGAAGGATGGCAGGTACTCTCAAGATAACTTAGGACTTATGATCAAACTGGGAGAATTCTGCTGAGCTCATCAAATCTGCTTTGTCTCCTATTCCTTTGCAGTTCATATCTGAGTGTGTCCACAACATGGATTCTGTAAATAACAGTCTATCTAGAAACTAGTCTAAGGTATCATGGATGTATTGAACTACTTTGTTTCTCTTGTTTAATATCTGAAAATCTCTGCACATCTGGACCTTCCTAATGCTCTAAATGACCAGCATAGGTGAGATGCACAGACTGTGAGACTCCATAATGATGCCATCCTCAAAGTGGTTTGAAATGGTTCCAAGGTCTTCCATCTCCAAAAGAGCACTGTTCAAGATCATTTTCACAAAGGTCAGGAGCCATTGTGAATCACTCCTCAAGCAGATTTCATATTTCTATCATGTATTAAAAACATGTTGATTTTCACCCTGTATTTTTTTCTCAAATGATCCTTCTATCGGAGGACTGCTAAGGGTGAAATTATCTGGACTCACAGCCTTAATTAAGGTTTATCATGTGTTGTGCTAAGAACCAGGAATGCAAATAGAGCCAAAAAGATAGACACTTCCTGACTCCAAGGAGTTTATGTTCTTATTTTATTTTTTAAAATTTTATTTATTTAGGCAATGGGGTTAAGTAACTTGCCCAAGGTCACACAGCTAGGCAATTATTAAGTATCTGAGGTCAGAATGAACTCAGGTCCTCCTGACTCCATGGCCAGCGTGCTAACCATTGCACCACATAGCTGTCCCAGGAGTTTCTATTCTAATGGAGTAAGGTAACACACAAAATGGAACTGAAAAGGAAAGCAGTGATGGCAGAGTTGTAGAAAAGTAGTTGGGGAAATCAGAGTTTCAGTTGGTTTGGAAGTGAACATGGCTTGTGGAAGTTATGGAAAATAGGAGGTTGTAGGCTTCAGGCCTTGCTGATGTGAGAAGGCTTCTGAGGCCAAGATCTCAAGGACCTGGGAAAGTGGTCTTGAGAGTCAAGGACTGAGCTGGGTTTGAATTGAGCATGGCTGACCTAGATTCTTCCTCTAAAGGCATAGAAGAATCTGTGATGCTTTGGTGCTCTTTTTACTATTGGTTTCTTCCTCCCCCTGCCCCCCCCATTTCTTCCTTTGAGCTTAGTGCTTGTTTTACTTATGAGTAATCCTTCTACTATCCAGTTGCCATCACCTATGACACCCCATCCCCACCCCCATCCCTGCTCCCTCCTATTCCTCTATTGGGCTGAATGTTTCTTTTCTTTTTTAAAAATCTAGTCTAACACTTCTTTCTTTCTTTCTCTCTTTTTTTGCAAGGCAACTCAGATCCACCTGACTCCAGGGCTGGTGCTCTATCTACTGCACCACCTAGTTGCCCCCCTCTTATTTTTTTCTTAACATTTCAAATTGAATTTTACTTTTTTAAAGGGCAAAAATATGACTTCTTGCCCTCCCATCCCTTGCCCTCTAATTGAGAAAAAAAAAGCAAAACTCCTGTATAGTTACAACCTACATGTAGTCAAGCAAAACAAATTTCCAAATTGCTTGGATCCAAAAAATAATCTATTTCCTTCTGCACTCTGACCTTCACCTCTATCAGGAGGTGGTTGGAATGGTTCATCATGAGTGCTCTGGAATCATGGCTGGACATTATGTTGATCACATTCCAAGTTTTTCCAGATTGTTTGCCTTAAAATTTTTGTTTTCGTTGTAGTCACTGTTCTTTTGGTTCTGTTCCTTTCCCTCTGCAACAATTCATCCAGGTCTTCCCAAGATCCCCTGAAACCATTCCTTTTATCATTTTTTAAAATTTTCTATCAAAACTATATATATATATATATATATATATATATATATATATATATATATATATGTGGGCAGCTAGGTGGCGCAGTGGATAAAGCAGCGGCCTTGGAGTCAGGAGTACCTGGGTTCAAATCCGAGCTCAGACACTTAATGGTTACCTAGCTGTGTGGCCTTGGGCAAGCCACTTAACCCCATTTGCCTTGCAAAAAAAAAAACTATATATATGTGTGTATCATTAAATATTTCCCATTACATATAATTTTTCCATTTAAAAATTTTGAGTTCCAAATTCTTTCTCTCCTTCCTGTCCCTTCCTCATTCACTGATAGGGTAAGCAATATGATAGTGATCACACATGTGAAATTTTGCTAAATATATTTCCATATAAGCCATGTTGCAAAATAAAACAAACATACACAAACAAGAAAAGTAACGAAAGTAGTAAAATGCATGCTTTTGCACTCAGAAGTCATCAGTTTTCTCTCTGGAGGTAGATAGCATTTTTCCTCATGGGTCCTTTGATCTTGGATCAATGCATTGGTCAGAATAGCTAAGTCTTTCACAGTTGATCATCCTTGGTGATTCTTGTTCTTCATTCTTTTTTTTTTTATTTTTGCAAGGCTATGGGGTTAAGTGGCTTGCCCAAGGTCACACAGCTAAGTGCATATTAAGTGTCTGAGACTGGATTTGAACTAAAGTCCTCCTGACTCCAGGGTCAGTGCTCTATCCACTGTGCCACCTAACTGTCCCCTTCATTCTTGAAGAGGATCAAAATGACGTCACTCCATTGAGGTCAAGGTGCACTGTGTCTGATTTTGGCTGATCAGACCATTCCAAGATGGTCAAAAGTCAGGCTCAAATATTGACATGAACATTTGGAATGGAGACTTCTTTAAATGTGTACATCTCATGTTTCTTCTGAGTTATGGCAATTCTGCTTTGCTCACAGAGTACAATGATGGTCCTGTGCCATGTCTCAAAATTAATTCCAAAATTCTTCAGAGAGATCTTGAGTGTCCTTATATCACTTCTGACTTCCATATAATCTCTTGCCTCATGTGAGTTCTCCATAAAATAGTCTTTTTGGCTAATGTACATTTGGCATTCGAACAACATGATCAGTCCATCTAAGTTGTGCTCTCTATAGGTGATGTTGAATGCTTGGTAATTCAGCCTGAGAAAGAATCTCAATGTTTGATATGTTGTCCTGCCAGGTGATCTTCAGATTCTTCCTAACGATGTAATATTCCCCAGCTGCAATCCCTTGACTCCCCCATAGGACCCCATAGAATGACAAGGATACCTTGACCTAAGTCCTGTTTAGACCAGCCAATAAGAAAACAGCATCATAGGGATATGGACCTAGAACCCTTCTTTGGTGTTCTTACGTAAACTTATAATGAAGTCTAGCTAATTGCTATATCATTATCATACATTAATATCCCCCTGAGTGGGCTTCTCTGGATGTATTCTGAGGAGTCACATGCTACTGTAGCTCCCTCAGAGAAACACCCTATTCCACCACTTGTTGAAAACAAGGCCAGATATCATATGATCTAGCCTGCTGATCATCAATAAATGTCATTGCTTGGTTCCAGAGAAGGATTAAGTCTTAATTCTTTAGAGACACACTCTCAAACCTCATCATTAAGACAATTCTGTTTCCTGACTTGGTGTTGGTGGACCATCCAAATTTCACAGGCATTCAGGCATGAGGTTGGTGTGCCATCCTTACACTACTATTGTTATTGTGTGTAGTGTTCTTCTGGTTCTCTTCACATCCATTTGCATCAGTTTGTAGAAGTCTTTTCCAGTTTTTCCTGAAACAATCCCTTTGTAATTGCTTATAGCAAATGAGTATCACATCACATTTATATTCCTTAAAAAGTTGAGCCATTCCTCTGTTGATAGACATTGCCTTTTCTTTCCTTTTGTTTTTAAATTTTTATTGGTTTAAAGCAATGGGGTGAAGAGTGACTTGCCCAAGTTCACAGAGCTAGGCAATTATTCAATGTTTGAAGCTGGATTTGAGCTCAGGTCCTCCTGACTCCAGGGCTGGTTGTTCTATCCACTGTGCCACCTAGCTGCCCTGACATTTCCTCATTTTTCAGTTGTTTGCCACCTTGAAAAAAGTTGTGTACATTTTTGTATGCTTCAGGATTGTTTTGCTTAGGACTAATTTCTCCCCTCAGCTATTGTCCTTGTAATTTCCCCATCATCCTTCTCCCCTTTCCGTGTGTGTGTGTGTGTGTGTGTGTGTGTGTGTGTGTGTGTATGCTCATGCTCTCTGCCTTGAGCACTTCCGATGAGGTCCAGTCTTCTTCCTCACGGGTCCAGCCTCTCCTGGCCGTCCCGTGACGTGGCCTTGGAGGGCTCCCTCGGTCTCCCCTTGTGGGGCCTGTGGCTCGGCCTCAGTGACAGCACTCTGAGTGGAGCCTGGAAGGCCTCTAGTAGGAGACAGGCGACCGGGCCTCAGGGAGGTGAGGCCCTGACGTGTGCATCACTCGGACTTGAGTGCGGGTGTGATGTAGGGAAGATGCCTGCTGTGACTGGAAACAAATTTTGGGGAAGGAAAAATATTATTTGCATTTATCTGGGGAATTCTGTTGTTCAAAGTGACTCCATTCCAGGATGGGGGTGACACTGAATTCTTCCCTTTTTCCGGTAGCTTCCCCCTTGCCCCAGTTTCTGCCACTGATAGGAAGGACCATGATGCACGTTGTCCGTTGGAGCCCCTGGGCGGGGCTAGACCACTGCCACCCCCTGCCCTGCCCGCCACAGAAATGCAGGTGATGCCCCTGGCCCAGTCTCTCTGGCCTTCCAGCCCATGTGGCCACTGGCGCCGCAGGCCGTCTGTCCTTGCCCTCTCACCGTCTGTCCTCCGGGAGTTCTGGGCTGCCCCTCCCTGAGCAGCTTTACTTCGGGGGTCGCAACCACCCCCTTTCCTATGGGCCCCCCGCTTCTCATGCCCCACGGGGCCTGGGTCACAGGGGGGGGTCAAAGGAGAACCCCGGCTATAAATGGAAGTGGAGGAGAGGCGGCCTGCTGCGGGGCGCCCGGGGGGGCGGGGAGCCGCGGGGTGCTGGGGGGGCGGGGGGACTCCGGGGGGGGCGGGGAGCCGCGGGGTGCCCGGGGGGGGCGGGGGGCCGCAGGGCGCCCGGGGGGGCGGGGGGCGCCAGGGGGGGGCGGGGGGGGGGGGGGCGGGGAGCCGCGGGGCGCCCGGGGGGGGCCTTGCTTGGGGTGTCTGCGGGGGCCTCGGGGCAGGCTCAGTGGGGCTCGGCCCGGACCCCCGGCTTCTGTCACCTTTGGGAACAGAGTGCCCCCCACCCCGGCCGCAGAGGCCGTACCAGATGACGTCATCGCCCCCTCGCCACGGTGCCAGCCCCAGGGCGGGAACCCCACTCTCCCTGGGGGCCCCCAGAGGCCCTCTGGAGAGGCTCTGGGGCCCGCCCGCAGCTTCTCCTCAGCAGCCCGGGTGCAGCCGCTTGCGCCGAATTTGAACCCAGATCCTCGGGCGCCCTCCCCACAGCGCCACCTAGCCTCCGCCAGGCTTGAGCCTGGGAGTCCGGACCTCGGAGGGGGCGGGTCGGAGGTGATGGGGCGGGGCCGAAGACGCGCCGAGGATGATGTTATTGGTCGAAAGTTCCGGCCCCGCCCCCTGGGCTGCTCGCTCCGCCTGCTCCGGCTGGGTGGGAGGAGCCGGAGCCGGCGAATGAGAATCCCGAGCGAGGGCTGAACCCAGGGCTGGGGCGCCCCCTGGTGTGGCGAGTCGGCGCATGCGCCTAGAGGCGGTTGGGCGTGGCCAAAGCGGCTCCTCCCGCGGACGGTTGTGCGCGTGCGCGCGCTCGAGTTCCCCCTCCCTGCGGAGAGGCTCGTGGCCACGCCCCCTCCGGCGGGCCGGGGCCTCAAGGGGGGCCAGGAGGGGCCCAGAGTCTCCAGTGGGGGGCGGCTCCGCCCGGGCGGGGGTGCTGGAGAGCCGGGGCGCGCCCAGGAGGGTGGGGGCGGCCCGGAGCCCCCCGGAAAGCCCCGGGCGCGAAGACCCCGCCGGCCCGGCCCCTGGGCTGGCCCTGGGGCCACGGGCCCCTCCCCCACGGGGCTCCGGCCCCAGCCCGCGGGGTTCTCCCTGTTGGGGCCCCCAGTGCCCCGGGGAGAGGGGCTGAAGGTGGAGGGCAGAGAGGCAGCACCTGGGGGAGCAGCCACAGGGGGGCCGGTGCCCCGCCCCCGCCGCGCCCCTCCGTACTCCGCCCCGGTCCGCCCACCCCCCCAGCGCGGGCCCCGACAGCGCGGGGCCCCCACAGCCGGCCCCCCACAGTGCACAGCATGGGCCCCCCCCCACAGCGCGGGCCCCCCCCGGGCCCCCAGCGCGGGCCCCCAACAGCACGGGCCCCCACAGCGCGACCCCTCACAGCCCGGGCCCCCCCCCCAACAGCACGGGCCCCCCACAGCGCGGCCCCCCCAGCATGCCCCCCCAGCGCGGCCCCCCCAATGCGCGGCCCCCCACAGCGCGGGCTCCCCACAGTGCGGGCCCCCCACAGCATGCCCCTCCCCCAGCGCGGGCCCCCAACAGCACGGGCCCCCACAGCGCGACCCCTCACAGCGCGGGCCCCCCACAGCGCGGGCCCCCCGCCCCACTGTGCCCCGAGCCTCTCGGCCTCACCTCCTCCCTCGCGCCTCCTGGGCCTTGGCAGACCCTGGCGCTCCAGACCCTCCTCTCCTTGGCACCAGGGCGCTTGTGGCCTTGCCCCTGCCCATGTGGGGGCCCCCCTCGTGTCTGGCAGGGCCACTAGAGGGGGACCCCACGGGCTGGCCCTGCCCGCTTGTCTTCTTCACCGAACTCCTTCAGCTCCCACGGCCGCCCAGTCTCCCGCCCCACCTGCCTCCGTCCACATCTACTGTTCCACATGCCCCAAACAGAACTCCTGCCCTGTCCCCCTAACACCTACCCCTTTCCATGCTCCGGTCCCCAAGGCCGGGCCAGCCTCCTCCCAGTCCCTTGGGCTCCCAACCTAGGCTGTTCTCCCTCCCCATCCACCCCAGGACCCCACAAGCTGCTCTGCCAGGCCGCCTTCTCACCGAAGGCCTTCCCACCTTCTCTACCAAGGGTTTCCCTCCAGTGGATCTCTGAGAGATCGGAAGCCCCCATCGCTGGTTCCCAAGTTGTCTGGGGCCTCTTTTTTTAAAATTTCTTTTTAATTTAATTTAATTTAATTTTGGTTGGCGCCTGTTTCTCTCCAGGTGATCTGCTTGTAGTCCCCTGACAGAATAGATCTTTTTAATTCCTCCCCACCCCCTCTCATCTCACCTGCTTCCTTGGCAGAAGCCTTGTTCACCTGTTCATCCCCCAGGTGTCGGTGTTATCTGCCTCTGCCTGGGCCCTCCGCTGCCCGGGTCCGGCTGTTGTCTCCCATGGATGTTGGGGTGTCTGAGCTGTCGCCTGCCTCCTCACCTTCTGTGTGATCTAACCTGGGGTTAGACATAGCCTCCCTTTCCTTTTCATCCTGTTTAGAACAGGGTGCCATCCCTGTATTTCCAGCCCTGACCTCAAAATCCAAACACCATCCTCAGAAGCCGTCCTTGTGGCGGCAGCCAGACATCTTCATGTCTCGGAGGGCCGCTGGGTGGTTCAGCAGATAGAGCCCTGGGCTTGAAGTCAGAAGATCCTGAGTTCAAATCCAGCCTCAGACAACTGACAGCTGTGTGATCTTGGGCAAGTCACTTCACCCAGACTGCCTTGCATCCAGAGCCATCTTAAGTCATCCTGATTCATATCTGGCCACTAGACCCAGATAGACCCAGAAAGTGAGGCTGGGGACTTAGCACAGAACCCCCTCCCCTCAAATCCAATTCACTTGCTTGGCATGGCATCAACTCTCTTGTCTTGGGGATACCACTAAAGAAAGCCCACTAAAAAACCACTAAAGAAAATCCCCTACCCCTTCCTTAACCTGCTCTTCCTTCTTCACCAAGACTTTGAAACCATTGGCAGTGCTTTTTTTGGGGGGGGGGGGTTGGCAAGGCAATGAGATTGAGGGCAGCTAGGTAGTTATTAAGTGTCTGAGGCTGGATTTGAACTCAGGTCCTTGCATCTGCATCACTTCATTTGTCTTGCCATATATCTTTGGGTGCTAACTTTTCTTTGTATTTTTAGGGCACTATATTATTTCATAAACTTTGTTTTTGCTTTATTCAATTCTTTATCAATTTTTTTTTTTAGTATATGTTTTTTCTCCAACCTGCTTGACAAAAATGAACTAATTTCCCACATTGGTTATGGCCACAAAGCAAGCCTTTTCTCTCTCTAAAATTCATCAGCCTGTCAGGAAGAGCTTCTTAGATAACTTTACATCATCTTTTTAAGAGACAAAATGATTCTGTAAGAGATGATATACATAGAAGCATAGATTACAATTTCTACCTTTATATCTACCTGAAGATAATGGGTTCTGGGGCAACTAGGTGGAGCAGTGGATAGAGCACCAGCCCTGGAGTCAGAAGTACCTGAGTTCAAATCCAGCCTCAGACATTTCTTAATTACCTGTGTGGCCTTGGGCAAGCCACTTAATTCCATTTGCAAAAACCTAAAAAAGAAAAGATAATGGGTTCTATTGGACATTTATGTATTTTATTCTTACCTTAACAAACATGAAATAAAAATAAAAAATGGCATTTCTTATTACCTAACCAAAGAAGAAGAGGATTGTGCATGATGTTTAGGATCTTTGATCATGTGCAGCTTACTCTTTTATATTCAACTTGTGACTTTCCAGCCTGTTCTGTTTGACACAGTTTCATTTATTTCAGATTACCTGAGTTCAGAGGCAAGCTGTGAAACCAAAAATTCAGTTCCATTTGAGGACATTTACTTAGGGACACTGGCCTACAAAAGATCGCTAATGGATAGTACCCGGAATCCCAGGATGGGAGAATCTCAGGAATGGGAAGTTAGGTTAGAGACAAGACCACAACCAGGAGAAACAGCCCCAACAAGGGACAATCATGCTGGAAAAAACTTTTAATATGGGGAGTCACCTGATGTAGTAAGTTGGTAAGACTTTTGAACATGGAACCAATCTTTCCTCAATGGAAGGGTGACATTGAAGAAAGATTCCATAACTATAAAACCTTTGGAAAGGAAGCCTTTGGCAAGAGATTAAATCTCAGTGGACATCAGGAAATTCGTAATGGAGAAAACTCTTTTGAATACGATTTATGTTGGAAAACTTTTGAAAATGGGGAAACATTTAGTAAATAAACATCAGAAAACTCACCCTGGGAGTAAAATTGCTTGATTCTACCCAATAGGACAAAAGCTTCAGTGATGATGAAATGTGTATTGGACATCAGAAATCTCATTCTCAAAGGAAACCCTTTGAATGTGGTGAATGTGGGAAATCCTTAACTACAAAAGAAAACCTCACTAATCATCCAAGAATTCACACTGGAGAGAAGCCTTTGAATGTAAAGAATGTGGGAAAACTGTGAGAAAACGACCTGGTTATCCATGAGAGGACTCATACTGCAATGAAACCCTTGGATTGTGATAAATGATGGAAAGCCTTCATTCAGAAGGAAAACCTTATTACTCACCAGAGAATCCACACTGGAATGTAACCCTATCAGTCCAATTAATGTAGTAGAGCCTTCAGGGAGCATAAATGGCCATCAGAGGCTCTCGGAGAAGTGAATGTGGTGAAGTCTGCAAGGGGAGGGTGAGAGGACAACCTTGATAATCATCAGCAAATTCACTCTGGAGTAAACTGTGAATGTAACCAATGTGGGAAAGCCTTCACTGGGAGAAACCTCATCAGCATCAACCACTGGAGGATTCAAACTGGAAGAAAACTCTTTGGATGTTGTGAATGTGAGAAGGACTTTGGCAATGTGGGAAAGCTTTTGGTCATGTTCCTCATCTGAAACTCTTAATATAAATCATCAGTGAATTCACACTGAAATAACTTTAGTCTGTAATAAAAATGGGAAAATCTTTAATGATGGATGTGGGGAGGAACTCTTAATCAGTATCAAAGGACTCAGGGTAAATGAAAAGATTGTGTGAAAAACTTTAAAATAGAGAATTCATAATGGAGAAAAAATAAACTAAATATAAATACATAATTATTTAAATACAACAAATAAATAATTTGTAGGGGTGGCTAGGTGGCACAATGGTTAGAGCACTGGCCCTGGAGTCAGGAGGACCTGAGTTCAAATCTGACCTCAGACACTTAAATTACCTAGCTGTGTGGCTTTGGGCAAGCCACTTTAACCCCATTGCCTTGCAAAAAACCGAAAATAAATAATTTGTAAGCCTGATCTTCCATTAGTTGTACTTTGCTCCCCTATGGGCTTTTGAACTCTTCTAGGCATGTATCTGAGAGTGGATATTACAGTTTTTTTGTTTTTTTTTTTTTTGGTAGAATGGGCATTCCTGCTTTCAGCATCATTCGGCATCTTTTCAGGTAAACAGCAGCAGGTAGGAGGAGCAGGAAATCCCAACTCGAGGCAAATTTGACCACAGACTTGTATCCCTGAGGCTTGGTTAAGAGAAGCAGAGGGGGGGTTGGGGTCACTAGAGCTACTCCTCCAGAAGTTGGGTGGGGAAGCAAGGTGGGGAGTATAGCTGAGGGTCCTCCACAGTTTTGTCCTTAGAGCCCACCTAAGTAGAAAGAGGAAAGAGATGAGTGGTTTGGGGGGACAGATCTCCATTCTCTTAGAATTAATGACTAAGATGATTTCCAGATTCATCAAGGGCCAATTGTGGGCCAAGCTCTGTATGAGTGATTAGGGGTTGGGTAGAGGGTGAAGCAGCATTTGTACAGTTGGCAGTGCCCGGGGTCTGGAGGGCATCTGAGCCAGGTGGGCAGCGATGTCCATTGGGATGGAAGAGCCTGAGGGTCAGAGTGGCAGGGGCTATAGTCCAGAGGCCTGTTGTGGTGTTGGGACTGCCAATTTCCAGACACTTTCTGGGACTCTCTGCTAGAAGCAGAGCAGCTGATAACTTCCTGGTATTTCTTAATCACGACTTCATCATCCAAGAGGTCGACAACACTCTTGATAGCAATTTAGGAAACTCATAGGAAAAAAAAACTGATGGCTGGATGCACATGGTGGACACTGCCTGGGTAAACTCTGTTCTGTAGCTGGATGGCACAGTGGAGAGGGCACTGGAGGTAGGAATTCATAGTTGCTTCCTCATTGTTTGCCTCAGTTTCCCCCTTTATAATGGCAGTAATATAATAAAGCCCCTACCTCCCAGGGTTGATGTGGGATCATATTTGTAAAATGCTTGGCACAGTACCCAAGTGCTAGATCAGTGTTAGCTAGCATTCTTATTTTACAGTTAAGAGGCTGACAAAATTTACTTGGCTTTCTCCAGCCCACCCACCTCCTGTCTTAGCCAGGAATTGTAATTATGTTCCTTACCTGAAGTCTAGCTACCCAACTCCCGTGGCATGCCTCCTTGGTGTTTATACTTACCCCTCCTCTGTTTCCCCCCAACCTTCCTTTTGTTCTCCTGGCTATTTTATAGAAAATGTTCTTTGAAGTGTTTAATCTCCCCCCCATCAATATAACTATATCCCTTTATCCCCCAATTCTTTCCAACAAAACTCACCTTTTTTGTGAGCAATAAGCTGGTAAGCAAAAAAATAAAAAAAACTCCATATTAGGTGTTCTCTGAATAGGTTTATTTACTTCTCTTCCTAGGGAAGTAGGAAGCACCATCTAAGAACATTTCAAGAAAGAATTCATAGGTATCCCCAGATTGCAACAGGAGGTTTTTGACCCCAAATTTTATCCCTTATTAAATTAGTGGATAAAGCAAGCTGATGGGTTTTGGTAGGTGGTGCCAATTGATGAAGCAGGGGATTGGTGAATATCTAAAGATGCAGGTATGGCTGTGGCGCTATCCAGACTGAGGAAAGGAAGTTCTGTGCTATAGCCAAGTCATGAAGAAGTGATCATTGGCTGGAACAGTGTTCTTCAAAGTCTTAAGGTGGAAGGGTCAATCCCACTATTTTTCAAAAACGCAAACCTGAAAATTGTAACCAGGATTGAGAGTTGGAGAAATTGTGTAGGATCTAGTAGATTCCACCAGAAACCAAAGGGATCCACTCCTGGATGGCTGGTTGGTTATGGGTTAGAGGAGCAGATGGTATGGTAAGATGGGTGACAAGAGGCCCAGCGGGCTTTGGTCCTGAGATTGGACTGGACCCCTGCTATGGCCATAGAATGCACTCCTGGAGAGTGTAGAGGAAGCCCAGCTCTTGGTGCCATGGGGGGGGTGCCTTGACTTGTGTGAGAATTGGATTGAAGGGCAGCATCATGGCATTCTCTCTTTAAGTCACTGAAATCCAGTGGCAGGGCTTGACCCTAGCTGGGTGACCTCTAACACTTCTATCTCCTGGGCCGGTTGCTGGGTGTGTCCAGCTCCCCCCTTGGGTGCTGACCAGGCCAAACCTCAGTCACTGCTTTAACTTCCAGTCAGTCAACAAAATGTCTTAAGCACTACCACTCTTGAGGAGGGATTTCACAAGAAGATGGTGACCATCCTTGTTTCAAGGAGCCCCCAATTTAATGGGGTGAGGACAGGTACAGAATACTCACAGGCATGCAACACAGTATGCCACACCCATAGAGGTGCAAACATGTACATTTGTAGGGGGGTGGTTTGAGGGGAGCCCTGAGACAAGTCAAAGATCCCAGGACCTGGAGGGAAGGCCCCAGAGGATCCCTGGGATGGGATACTGATCACTAGATATCGCACTATGTGGCAGAAGCTGGAATGGAGGGGGAAAGAAATAGCTAAGATTTATATGGCACTTACTCCATACCAGCTGGGCCAGCCAGGTGGCATAGTGGGGAGGGCCCTGGAGTCAGGAGGACCTGAGTTCGAATCCAGCCTCAGATGCTTGACCCTAGCTGTGTGACTTTGGACAAGTCATTTGGTCCTGGTCATCTCCAGGCATCCCCATTCCTATTTGGCCTACTCTGGAAGGCAGGTGCTATGATTATTTCCATTTTACAGATGAGGAAACTGAGGTAGATGGGTATTCAGTGATTTGTCACATCTGGTGAGTGAGTGAGTGAGGCTGGACTTGAATTCAGGGCTTTTGGACTCTAGACTTGGAACTCTATCTGCCCCCAAGCCTGCAATACCAAACATCCTGGAAGTAATGGGGAGCCACTGCTGCTTATGGAGGAGTGACTGGTGCCCCTGGGTGGTCTCTCGGACAGCTGAGGGGAGCATGGACAGGACCCAACAGGGGGATTTGAGGCTCAGGCTGAGGGTTCCAGGGGTGAGGGGATCCAGGCCTGAGCCAAGAATGGGACATGGAGGAACGACTATCTCTGAGGGGGGACTCAGGCCAAAGAAAGGGCCAGGAAAACCAGAGGGACGGGGCCTGTGATTGGGAGGACCTGGGTCTGTGAATGGGGGATTTGTGAATGGAGGATTAAGGAGCTGGGTCTGTGAATGGGGGATTTGTGAATGGAGGATTAAGGAGCTGGGTCTGTGATTGGAGGATTTGTGAATGGGGGATTAAGGAGATGGGTCTGTGATTGGAGGATTAGGGAGCCGGGCCTGTGATTGGAGGAATAAGGATTTGCCAATGGAGGGTTAGGGAGGTGGGCCTTGGATTGGAGGATTAAAGATCTGGGTCTGTGATTGGAGGATTAGGGAGGTGGGCCTATGATTGGATTAGGGAGCTAGGTCGATGATTGGATGAATAGGGAGGATTAAGGAGGTGGGCCTGGGATTGGAGCAGGAGGGGGCTGGGCCTGCATTTGGAGGATTAGGGAACTGGTCTGGGAGATTAGGGAGATGGGTCCGGGATTGGAGGAACTAAGGACGAGGCAAGGAGTTGAGCCTGTGACTGGGAGAGTAGAAAGTGGGCGGGTTGGGTCAGGGGGTTCGATTTGTGATTTGGAGGATTAGGGTCGAGGAGAGGGGGAACACACGGCCTGTGATTGGGGGATTAGGGTAGGTGGGGCTGTCATTTGGATGGTTGAGGCGGGGCAGAGAAGGTAACGCGGCCCGTGATTGGTTGCTTTGCATGGGCTAGAGGGAGGCCGGAATGCGATTGGGCAGCGTTGAGGAGCGCCGTTGGTGATTCTGATTGGTCGAGAGGCCCCGTCCCACCCCCTTTCCTGAGTTCTCCTCCTCCGGTTCCGAAATCTGGTGGCCGTGAGGCTCGGGGAGCCCCCGGTGCACTCGGGACCCCGCCGCGGGCGCTTCGAGGGGGATGAGGGCCCCGGAGAGAGGCCTGAGCGCCGGGATTGGGCGGCCCTCGGCGGGGGTGAGTGGGCGCATGCGCGGAGGCAGAAAAGCCTGCCTTGCGGAAGGGAGCCCGGCCGGGCGGGTGCCCGAGCGGGTCCGTGCGCGCGCACGTCTAGGTGTCTGGACACCCCCAGCCCCAGGCCGCGAGAGCGGCGCCCCCGGCCCTGAGCCCGGGCTGGGACCCGGGCAGCGTGAGTGGGAGACTGCGCCTGCGCTGAGGCGGGGTGGTGGACCCTGGGGGGGCGCAGAGGAGACTGCGCATGCGCACAGGCCGCCCTCCGAGCTTTGGAGGGAGTGTCTTGGGGCGCCCTCTGCCGGAGGCCTAGATGGAGGTGAGACTGAGCATGCGCGGCCTGTGGCCCGCCCCTTCATTGTCCTGGGGTGGGGGCGGGGTCTGTCCTTGAGGGAGGCCGGGGGAGGGGTCTGGGAGGGGCGTCTTGCCCCGCCCCCTTGGGGCCCGGGGGGGGGGGGGGGCCGGCCCCCTGCCCAGGTGTGTCCCCCCCGCTGGGCAGCCTTCAGGGTCGGGGCCCTGGAAGCCGCGCCCGGCCCTGGGGTGACCCCACCCTGGAGGAGCCTGAGGCAGGGGGCGGGATGGGGCGCACCCCGGGGCCCTTCCCGCCGTCCCTCCGGCCCTGGGCCGTGCCCGGGTCACCGGGCCCCGCCACGCTGAGGGGCTGCTGGCACCGCCTCTCACTGAGCTGCACCCCCAGACGCTCCCACGCTCCCCTTTTTCCTGGCCCCGGGGAGCCAGGCTGATGTTCCCTGCACCCCTTCTCGGGGGGGGGGGGGACCAACCCACCCTGCTTGGGGGTCGCCCCAGGAGCAGCCCCCAGGCACTTGGCAGTGACAGCATGGCCTCCCTTTCCTCCTTCCTCAGCTTCCCCAGGTCACTTCATTCAGTCTTCATTTGCCCAACACTCGGGGGGTGCCTGGGACCCCCAGGAGCCCACGGAACGCTCTGGGCTTGGAATGGAGACCACGGCCTTCTGAGCTGTCCCCCGGCGGAGAGCCAGCCGCTCTGTCCGGAGAGCCCATGCCTTTGTCGCCTTCCCCTTGCTGGCTTCCCCGAGTTCTTGTGCCTCTTTCCCCCTCGACCTCTGCCGGCAGTTGTAAACAATAAGCACCCCCTCTGCGCTGTACACCCCACCCGAGTCCTGGGTCCCCCGGGCCGGCAGGCGTGGCCCCTGGCTCAGCTGGGGATGCTTCTGGTGTTCCAGCGTCCGGTGACCTTCAGGGACGTGTCCGTGGACTTCTCCCTGGACGAATGGAGACGCCTGAGCCCGGCCCAGAGGGACCTCTACAGGGACGTGATGCTGGAGAACTACGAGAACCTGGTCTCTGTGGGTAAGATCAGCACCGGCCCTGGTGTCCACCTGGTGTCCAGGAATGGGGCCCCGGAGAGGCAGTCACCCATCAGGGCCTCCTTCCTGGGACCCTTGCTGACCTCCTTTGCTCTTGTACCCACAGACCCCGCCTTGGGCTGGTCTGGAGGCTCCGGCCTCCCTCTGCTCTTTTCCCTTAGGTTCAAAAATCTTGGAAAAGCCTTAAGACGTTAGAAACCTGAAGATCTCTGTCCTGACCGGCTCTGCTCACTGAGCCCAAAGTAGCTGGGACCCCTTCCTGGACTTCTCTGGCTGTCCCAGGCCCCTCGTCCTGTTGTGTCGACCTTTCTTAGCTTCTAGTCCTTTCCCTGGAGGAGGAGGAGGCCAGGCTTGGACTCTGGAATGACTTTGGGCCCAACCCTTTCTCCTCTCTCTCCTCATGATCAGGACTTCCAGTGTCCAAGCCTGAAGTGATCTCCCTGTTGGAGAGAGGAGAAGCCCCTTGGATGCCCATGGCCCTCAGAGGCCCCTGCCCAGGTGAGGGAGTGACAAGTGGGCTGGGGGGGGGGGGGGGGGGCTCATTTCCTTTTCCAGGCCTTGCTTTCCCTTTTTTTTTTTAAGGTTTTTGCAAGGCAAATGGGGTTAAGTGGCTTGCCCAAGGCCACACAGCTAGGTAATTATTAAGTGTCCAAGACTGGATTAGGACCCAGGTACTCCTGACTCCAGGGCCTGTGCTTTATCCACTGCACCACCTAGCCACCCCTCCCTCTTATTTTTAAAAGTAAATGAAACACAGAGCTGTCTTCTAAATAGGGGCAACTAGGTGGGGCATGTTGGCTTCCTGAATTCAAATCTGACCTCCAGCACTCTTTAGCTGCATGA
Source organism: Macrotis lagotis (assembly GCF_037893015.1). Classification (NCBI taxonomy): domain Eukaryota; kingdom Metazoa; phylum Chordata; class Mammalia; order Peramelemorphia; family Peramelidae; genus Macrotis; species Macrotis lagotis. The sequence goes on along the minus strand of NC_133658.1, from coordinate 929,372,079 downwards.
CCCTGGGCAAGTCACTTATATCCAATTTACCTCAGTTTCCTCAACTGAAAAGAGCTGGAGAAGGGCATGCCAAAGCAGTCCAGTGTCTCTGCTAAGAAGACCCCAAATAAGGTCATGAAGAGTCAGACCCAACTGAAAATGACTGACGCTTAATCATTAAATGAATCCAATGAGATTCTCATTGGAATTGGAATCCTTTCTGTGTGCATTCAGCGTTTCATTCCCAGCATCTCTCATCTCTCCGGGGCTGATTTCCTCAGGAGCATATTCTCTTCAGAGATCCTCTGCCAGTCTTCCTCTGACCCCCTTGAAAGTGTTTGCCCCCACTCTCTTTAGGTGTCACTGCCCTCAGCAGCAGGTTTCTCCGGGGATTCCTATCTTTGTTCCCCTTGAACCCATTCCTTCTGTTTGTTCAGGAGAATCAACATGGAGTAAATTTCCCCTTTTGGGTCATCCAACTGTTGAAGATTGAATCAGTTCTAAGGGAAGGCTCTTCTTTGGGTTGGCGGAGACCCCCGGCAGATACCTGGACATCCAAAGCCCCTGTGGCTGACTCTCCCTCCCAAGCTCCTCCTCTGGGGCCTCTTTCTCTCCAAGTGATTTTCATTGCACTCCAGTGACAGAATCTTGCGCCTTGACCTTCAGCTAGATATCCTCCAATAAGCTTTTCCCATTTGATTTCCTCATGAAGAGAGCCTTTCAATTCCCTGCTGTTCCCCACCTCCTCTCAGCTGTCCTGTTTCCTTTCCAGAAGCCTTGGCCACCTGTTCTTCTCCCAGGGTGTCAGGGTGGTCTCCCCTCAGGGGCTTTTTGCTTCCCCTGGTTGGTGGCTCAGCTCTGAACACCAGGTCTGTACAGATGCCTGTTGTCCCCCAAGGACTTTGGGGTGTCTGAGCCTCTGGCCTGCCTGCCTCACCTTCTGTGTGATCTAACCTGGGGGAAGATAGACATAGTCACCCTGTTCTTTTGCTTTTTAAGCTCTTTTCATCCCCTCCAGAACAGCCACCATGACATCCCTGTGTTTTCAGTCTTGGCCTAGAAATCCAAATTCTGTCCTCAGAATCCTCCTTGTAGTCAGGCCTCTATTTGCTGCAAAGAAAATCCAACCAGTGTTGCCCTGCCTCCCACCCCCCCTCCTTAACCTCCTCTGCCATCTTCACCAAGACTCTGGGCCCATTGGTGATATTTTTAAAGTGCTCTCTGGCTGCCTTCCTCCTTGCATCTGCATCACATTTGTCTTGCCCTATATCTGGTGGTTGCTTCCTTTTCTTTGTACTTTGAGGGCACAATGTTATTTTAGAAATTATATATAATATTTATAAATTTTATATATTATATCTAAATTATATATATATATATCTGAATTATGTTTTGTGCTTCAATGTGTATTTTATGTTTAAAGGTAATTAAATCGATCCATTGTTCTCCCTGCCACCTTCTATTACCCCCCCACTGATAAAAGATTAGGAAAACACAACCCTTTTTAAAAAAATATATCTTATTTATTTTTCCAACTACATGCAACAGTAGTTTTCAGTTATCGCTTTGTTTGTAAGATTTGGGGTTTCATATTTTTCTCCCTCCCAGAAAACAATCTAACATAGGCAAGACACGTAGAAAACCCTGTTGAGAAAGAAGAATCAAATGGAAACGGAGTAAAAATGAGAGAATAAGTAATAAGACAAATTTTAAAAATTGAAGATAATCAGCTTTGGTCTGCATTCAGACTTCACAGTTCCTTCTCTGGATATGGATGGCATTTTCCAGCACACATTTTTTTGCATTGTCTTTGAGCACTGTCCTGCCAAGGAGAGCAAAGTCCGTCACCCCAAGTTGCTGTTGGTGTGCACAACCTGCTTCTGGGTCTGCTCCCTTCACTCGGTGTTGGCTCATGCCAGGCTCTCCAGGCCATCCTGGAGTCCCATCCCTCTGGATGGGTCATAGACTAATAATGTTTCATCACATTCAAACACCACAATTTGCTTAGCCATTCCTCAATGGATGGGCATCCCCTTAATTTCCAATTCTTTGCCACCTCGAAAAAAGCTGCTCCAAATAGTTTTGTACATATGGGGTTTTTAACCTTCTCTCTGGGATACAGACCTGGGAGTGGCATCCCTGAGTCAAAGGGGGAGGCACAGTATTATTGCTCTTTGAGCATAGTTCCAAATGGCTCTTCAGGAAGGTTGAATCAGTTCACAACTCCACCAGGAAAGCATTGGAAATATTTTATTTTATTTTATTTTTTGCAAGGCAATGGGGTCAAGTGATTTGCCTGAGATCACACAATAAGTATCATGTGTCTGAGGTCAGATTTGAACTTGGATCCTCCTGATTCCAGGGTCAGTGCTCTATCCACTGTGCCACCTAGCGGCCCAAAACCCTTCTAATAAATAGATATAGTCAGTCAAAATAAGTTCCTGCATTGGTCATCTCCAAAGACTACGCTATTTGTCTCATTCTTGTCCTTCACAACCCTGTCAGGAGTTAGGCAGAGGTGTCATTTCACTGATAAGAGGTCACCACACTCATATTTCATCACATTAATAGTACATCATTTTCTTACCCTTTCCTCAAACTCAGATTCTCATATTTTTTGCTGCTTCAAAAAAGATCTATTTCTGTCCATCTTTAGACTTTGTTTTCTTTAGGACAAGTCTCTCCATTAAACCACTCTTCCTCCAGTTATCCCTCTTTCCTTCTCCCCTCTCCATTCCAGTTCCCTTTTGGATAAAATTTGCCTCTCTACCCAACTCTGTGTGTGTGTGTGTGTGTGTGTGTGTGTGTGTGTGTTTTTTCCTTATTTTAATCAGCTCAGATGATGGGTCAGCCTTTCTCTGCTCCTGTTGTAGACTTGCCCTTTGGCACCCTCATGCTGGGATTTGTTTTTCCAGCCCTTCTTTTCTTCCCTCTCTTTCTTTTTTTAACATCATTAAGACATAATACACTTGCTCTTAAGGCCTTATTTCATTAGACTCTTTCTGTGACCCCTGATGATGAAAACAGTGTTCAGTGTAGATGCTTTGTGACTTTCCCATATATAAATGTAAACATTTTATCCTTCTTTGGTCCTTTTATTTTTGACCCTTATTTTATTTTATTTATTTAATTATTCAATAATTTATTTATTTATTTATAGGGGTTTTTTTGCAAGGCAAATGGGGTTAAGTTGCTTGCCCAAGGCCACACAGCTAGGTAATGATTAAGTGTCTGAGGCCGGATTTGAACTCAGGTACTCCTGACTTCAGGGCTGGTGCTCTATCCACTGAGCCACCTAGCTGCTCCTGACTCCTATTTTACAGAAAAAAAAATTGAAGTCATTTTACATGAACTTGGTCCTCTTTTATCACTCAGTTGTCCTTTGTCCATTGGAAATCCCTCTCCTCATGAAGGGTGACCGGACTCCTGAGCAAGACCAAACCCTTCCAACCCATCTCCTCTAACAGACCCCCCCCCCCCCCGCCTCTTTGTAGGCTTTCCCCTACAAACATGCCCTTGGTCCTTTCAACCTGCTCCCTAGGGTCCTCTTTCTCTTCTGCCCTTTGTAGCTTCACTTTTTTGGAAAGGTTGCCCCTAGTTGGTGCCGCCACTTAGAATCTGCACTCTGACCCCATCATCCCACCAGTCATGTCCCAGGTCTCAGGCCCACTGGCCTTTTCTCAGTAGCCATGCTTGGCCCTGCAGCTTGGGGCATCGTGGTCTCTCTCCTTCTTACTGCTCCCTCTTCTCCAGACACCATCTCCCCAGGTTCTCCTCTGGCCTCTTGGTGCAGGTGTCCCTCAGGGTGTTATCCTGGGCACCATCTTCCTTTGCACTCTTCAGGTGGCCATCTTTATGCTGGTGATGCTCAGATCTATCTTTCCTCCAAGCTCCCATCTTCATTTACATTTTAGATATTTCTAAATGGATTCCAGTAGAGATCTCAACTCAAAGTGCTCCAATAGGACTCTGTCTTCCTCCTTACCCATTCCCTGTTACTGTCGGGCCCCTCAGCCTCACACCCCCCCCCCCGTCCTCCTGGACTCCTCACTGTCTCACCCCCATCTCCACTGTGGATCCATGCGTCTCCTCCTCTCCTTGGACTCAGCCCCCATTGTCACCTCGGGGCTGCCCAAGGCCAGAGCTGCTGCTTCAGGCTCTCCCCTCGCCAATCCTTCTTCCATTCAGCCACTAAAGTGATGTTCCTGAATCGCAGACCCCCAGGATCCAGGACCATGTGCTCTGTTGGACCTGCACGATCTGTTCTTTCCTCCCTTTCTAGTCTTCTTATGTCACTCTCCCCACATCTCTTCTTGGATCCAGTGATCCCAGCCTCCTGGCCATTCCACTAACCATTTCTACGGTCACTCCATATTTCTGGAGTGATCTCCCTCCTCATCTCAGTCTAACTTAGGCCCCTTCTCCCAAGAAGCCTCCCCTCTACTCATGATTGCCCATGTCTCCTGCGCTTCCCCTCATTAGCCCATAAACTAGGAGGGCGAGTGGCTTTGGCCCCTAGCACAGCACCTAACACGTGGTGAGCACTTAAGAAAGGTGGATTTAGGGGCGACTAGGTGGCATAGTGGATAGAATATTGGTCCTGGAGTCAGGAGGACCTGGGTTTAAATATGGCCCCAGAGATTTAATGATTACCTAGCCATGTGACCTTGGGCAAGTCACTTAACCCCACTGCCTTGCAAAAACCAAACCAAAATAAGACAGGTGGATCAATCATATTTTTCTTTGTATGCTTCTCTTCACTCCTGCGTTTGAGTTTCAGCATTTCTGGACAGTGCAGGTCCTTTTGTGAGGATTGCTGGGGGTGTCCTCTCCTTTGATGCAAGCCCATCCCCCCCACCTCTGTAGTCAATTTGGCCCAGGAGTTTTTCTGGCCGTAGGCAATGTCTTTTGCTTCTTGGAGCATCATTCCAAGTTCTCTGCCCTGTCTGACAGTGGCTGCTCAAGCAGACGTGATCTTGACCCTATGGCCCCCTAGTCCCTGAATTCTTCCTCTCTGATTACTGGGGTATTTTCTTCTTTGATTGGGAAACTCTGGGTTTGGGCTCTAATGATTTCTGAGTATTTGTCTTGGAGCTTCTCTTGGGAGGTAACCAGTAGATTTTTCTATTTCCACTTTGTACTTTGACATCTGGGCAGTTTCTAAAGAAAATTTCTTGACATATTCATCTGGCTTCTCTTGGTCCTACGATCAGGTAGTTCAGGGAGAGTGGCCACTAGGTGGCGGGAATTCACTTCAACAGTAATACTTCGACACTAAGTGGAGCTTCCTAAATTCAAGTCACTTCACCTTGTACCTGTAAGATGAGTTAGATGTGGAAATTACTAACTACTCTAGTATCTCTGCCAGGAAAATCCAAATGCTGTCATGAAGGATTGAACATGACTGAAGAACAGCTTTAAAAAAGTCTGGTGATTCTTAATTTTTTCTCCTCAAAATGTGTTTTTAGAACATTTCTTCTTAGTATAAGACACTTTACATTTTCATACATTTTTTGACTTCGTTTTTAATATTTCTTCTTATTTCATAGAGTCCCTGGCTTCTATTTGGCCATTCTAATTATCAGAGAGCCTGTTTCCTTAGACAGGCTCTTTCGTATCTCTTATGTCAAACTGTTAATTCCCTTTCCAATTCTTTTCCCATGGTTCTTATTTCTTTTCTGTTTTTTTTCCCCTTAGGCATTTACATTCCATTTATAAAAACATTTTCTGTCTTTATTTTTTAAATCTTCAACTCTCTAAGGAATTTTAGTTGTCTGTGCTCAGGTTGTATTTTCTGCAGTGCTCTGCTTATAGATGTTTTGGAGCCATTGTCTTCTAGGCTGGTGTTGAGTCTCTGAGCTCTACAGGTTTCTGACCTGGGTTCAGTCAGTGTAAGGATTGACTGCTGCACAACTCTTCCTCATTAGTTTGATTTGCAAAGCTCTCTTAGTTCAAAATGGCAGAATTGAAAGCTTTTCTTGGTTCTGAGGTTCCTCCATTAGATATTCCTCTCATCTAGGTTAGATGCTGGGGGATAAGAACCTGCTTTGAGCTTCAGGTCTAAATCACCTCAGTGCTATTGCTGACTAGTCTCTGACCTTCCTATTTCACAATGCTGTGTACCATTCAGGTCCCTTCTTACTCTATTCTTGATTGATGACCTTAACTGGGGCCTGGTTATCATAGGACCCTGATATGGGTCTGGTGGACCCTCAGTATGGATCTGAGACCTTTTGTCCTGGTGCACATCCTTTCTCTGGATACTGAAGTTCTCAATGTGGTCCCCTCTATGCAGTTTATTGTTCTGACCCTGATCCTGTCTCAGTGTCTCTAAGCCTGTCCCTCTATCTCCCTGGGCTGTGCTGGCATGGGCAGATGACTCTGTGACTTTTGGGGTCTTCCCCACTTGGGTGAGATCTGGTGCATCTCTTCAGTCTGTTGGGAGGTGCTTTTGAACACTGTCATCTTGGATCCACACCTTGAACATATGCTTAGCACCAGTTTCTGAATGCTTCATTGCCCTGGAATTGAGTGTTTTGGGCTAGTTGGAAAGGCTGAGCTGTTCCTATTTACTCATTCACCTTTCATTTCACCCCTTAAATGTCTTTCTTTGCTGAATACTTATTAAGTACCTTTGCCTTTCATGGAAGAGACTTAATGAAGAAGTTTCCATAAAGCAGTTTATGTTAACAATGGCTGCTAGCATGTTTGTATTGCCATTAGACATTTATGTATTTTTATTCTGACCTCAACAAACATGAAATAAAATGGGCATTTCCATGTCCTTAGCCAAAGAAAAGGAGAATTGTGCATAATATTGATGATCTCTTATTATGTGCATCTTCCATTTAATTATATGTTTATCCTGAATCCTTTAAGCCTATCCTGCTTATCTGATGCAGTTTTTTTTTTGTTTCAGATTACCTGAGTTGGGATGCTAGGTGTGAAACCAAGAATTCAATTCTAACTGAGGGTATTCACCCAGAAACACTGGCCCAAGAAAGATTGTCAGTGGATAGTAAGTGGTATCCCAGGATAGGAGAATCTGAGGAGGAATGGGAAGTTAGGTTAGAGAGACAGGAGGACCACCAGGAGAGACATTCTCAACAACTGACACTGACTCTAGATAGTACGTTTGATATGGTGAGTGTACCTGAATGCAGTAGGTTGGTCAGACATTTTAACATGGAACCAATCTTTTTTACACAATGGAGAGGTGGCATGGAAGAAAGATTCCATAATTATAATACACTTGGAAAGAAATCCTTTGGCAAGAGACTAAATCTTAATGGACATCAGAAAATTCATCCTGGAGAAAGCTCTTTTGAATGTGATATATGTTGGAAAACTTTCTGGGATAAGGAAGCACTTGGTAAACATCAGAGAACTCACACTGGAGTGACATTGTTTGAATTTAATGAATGTGAAAAAGGCTTCAGTAATGGGGGACCACTTAATGGACAACAGAAATCTCCATCTGGAGTGAAACCATTTGAATGTGGGGAATGTGGAAAATCATTATCTTCAAGGAAAACCCTTACTTACCATCAGAGAATCCACACTGGAGTGAAACCCTTTGAATGTGATATATGTGGGATAGGATTTATGCGAAAGGAATACCTTATTAGCCATCAGAGAATCCACACTGGAGTGAAACCATTTCAGTGTAAAGAATGTGGTAAAGCCTTTTTTCAGAAGGGAAATCTCAATAGCCACCAGAGAATTCACACTGGAGTGAAACCCTTTGAATGTAACGAATGTGGAAAAGCCTTCTTTCAGAAGGGAAACCTTAACAGGCACCAGAGAACTCATACTGGAGCGAAAATCTTGGAATGTAATGAATGTGGGAAAGCCTTAACTACAAGGAGAACTCTTATTAGCCATCAGAGAATCCACCCGGGACTGAAACCTTTTGACTGTAAAATCTGTGGGAAAGCCTTCTTTCGGAGGGGCAACCTTTATAGGCATCAGACAACTCATACTGGAGTGAAACCTTTTAAATGTAATGAATGTGGGAAAGCCTTCCGTCAGAAGGGACAGCTTAATAGCCATCAAGGAACTCATACTGGAGTGAAACCTTTTGAATGTAATGAATGTGGGAAAGCTTTCTTTCGGAAGGCACATCTTAATAGGCATCAGAGAATTCATACAGGGGTGAAACCTTTTGAATGTAAAGAATGTGGGAAAGCCTTCAGTGAAAAGACATACCTTATTAACCACGAGAGAACTCATACTGGAATGAAACCTTTTGGAATGTGAAATGTAGGAAAGACTTCATTTGGAAAAAATGCTTCATTAGTCGTCAGAGAATTCACACTGGAGTGAGAGCCTTTGAAAATAATGAATGTGAGGAAAAACCTTCATTACAATGACATCAATGATTAGCCAACTAGATGATCCTTGCCAAATTGAGACCCTTTGAATAGAATGATGCTGAAAAGCTTTCATTTGGAGGAGATCTCTTATTAGCCATTGGAAGATCTGGAAGGAGTGAAACATAGGGAATATAAAGAAGGTAAATTTATTCAGGAGAGAACTCAAAATGGAATGAAACCTTTGAATGTGGTATATGGGGAAGCCTTCTTTTTGAAGGAATATATTTTTACCCACCTGAGGATCCACACTGGAGTGAATCCCTTTAAATGTAATGAATCTGGGAAAGTTTTTAAGCAATGAGGGACTTTTAATTATCATCAAAAAAACTCATGATAGAATGAAAACTTTTGAATGTAGTAAATGTAAGGAAAACCATCATTGACAGGGGAACATTTTTAAACTTAAAAAGAGAATGAATGTGGGTCTATATTGGACTAGGGAGAAAACCTTTCTATGAATTTTGAGAGAATTCATCCTGGGGAGAAACCTTTTTTCAAGTAAATATGAATATATAATTATTTAAATGTAAGAAATAAGGTGAAATGTAATTTCCCTTTGTAGCTTCTTGAGTAAAAGCAGTGTAACATTAACTCACCCAAGCAAAGAGGTTGTCCTTTTTTCTGTCACCTTTTGAAATCTGGGCCTATTCTGGAGTGATGAATTTATTTTTCTAGAGTGTGCATTCCTATTTTTGGGTTCATTATTCTGCATCATTTCAGGTAAACAACAGTGGGCAGGAGGAAAAGCAGGAAGTCTCAGCTTGAGGCAAACTTGACCCTGGCTATCCTTGGTTGGATGAAAGGCCTGGCAGGCACTTGGATAGGGTGGGTGAAAAGGGGGTCGAAGCAGCTTTGGTCACTTGAGTCTACTCAAGGGGTGAGGAATCAGGTGGAGACCGTCTTGGTGAAGATCATGGGACAGTTTGGTCCTCAGAGCCCACCCGGCCAGAAAGAGAAAAGAACTGAGTAGTTTGAGGAAACAAGTCTCCATCCTGATGAAGAGAGTGTATCAAGGGATAAAATGGAAGAACTCGAAGATTTCTCAAGTGCTTCTTATGGCAAACACCGTAGTAAGTGTTTGGCCACAAAGTTAAAAAAATGCTGGCATAATCCAGGGGCTTACATTGTGTTTAGGGGAACCAATCCAAAGAGGAGGCCAGAGCTGGTGGGGGAACGGTAAAGACTGTATATCTAAATAGAGCATGAGGAGCTGGGTTGAGTGCTGGGATGCATCCTTACAGATGGCAGTGCCATCCCACTGCCTTGCCAAATATATATTCATATATTTATATATATTCGTGTATATATAGATATAGATAGATAGATAGATAGATAGATAGATAGATAGATAGATAGATAGATAGATAGATAGATAGATAGATTCCGGATTCTCTCAGTTATCTTGATGTCCTATCAAGTCCTCTTCTAAATTTGCCTACGATCTTGGACATTCACACTACGGCTTATACTATGATTAATCCATATTGTTACTCTTACATTGACCAGTCAGGAAAAACTGGGACAGTTCTCCCATTAACAAAAAAAGAGAAATTGAGAAAATCAAATGATTCTGATTCCATGTCTAATTCTATTGTGCATCACCCCCAAGGATATAAAACAGCTCAAGCTATATTTCTTTGAAATTCAGCTGTCTTACACTGAATTCAGAAATTCATTTCTCCCCCTAATCTGCAAATACCGTTGCTTCTTCCTTTGCCTCTCTAGGGTGGGATGATGGTCATTTTCTTATTGTTCATGTTTCCAACATAACACATCGGTAGGTTTCTCCGCTTTCTCCATGTTAATGAAGCTGCATGTGTGCTACTTTGGGAACATTCAGGAAGATACTATCAGAAAGATTGAGTAAGCAGGACATGAGCAGTGGAGTGGACCGGGGGGATCTTAAGTCTCACAGACAATGTAAACCACCTTAAACTACCAAAAAAGCTCCAACGCCCCCCTGGGAAACATGTGACCCTGGCTCATCCTGGACCCTTGCCCTCTGTTCTGTTTCTATATAATCCCCAACCTGGCCTGGGTTGATCCCAATGTTACTTGGGCCTTCTGCCACCCAGAATGACTGGCCTCTTGGGAGTCAACTCCCTTAAACAACCCAATCAGCCCTAATCAAACCTCTTAAAAGCCAAGCTCGACTGTGTCTATACTCATCAATGCCCATCTCAGAATGGGGCATCCCTACCCATGCTCAGAACATTTTGGTTCCTGAAAACAGCAAAAGAAATCTGCAAAAAGGAAGATAGCAACTTGTGAAGAAAAAGTCATTTTCTCAGATAAAATGAGGAAAGACAAAGCCAGGTAAGAGACTGGTTACTGAACTGCTAACTGAACGAATGAACTGAGGGGACTCTTGAAGGCAGTGAAATGAACATTTTTGCTTTCTCAAAAATTTTCTTTTCTAATTAACTCCAATTCTTTTAAGAGGATCAGAAGCTGTTGAGGATCTGGTTCCCTATGTGAAAATACAGGAAACAGGCGGCTAGGTGGCGCAGTGGATAGAGCACCTGCCCTGGAGTCAGGAGTCCCTGGGTTCAAATCCGGTCTCAGACACTTAATGATGACCTAGCTGTGTGGCCTTGGGCAAGCCACTTAACCCCATTTGCCTTACAAAAACGTAAAAAAAAATACAGGAAACAACACTTTGGGTAGCTAGAGGCTTTCCATCTTAGGCTCAGTGATTACACAAATGTATTCACATCTTACATTTAATTGTATTTATTTACAACTTTTCTCCATTTGTAACAAAAGACTTGGAATGGGTAGATATATTTATGTAATTCCCAACTGTCCGTAGAGAACCCTATCAAAAGGGTACCCTGTAACAAAGCATGTTCAGTGTTAACCATATTCAAATAGAGTATGATATTCGACAATCTGACGGTACTGAAATTCTGTTGTTTAAAATAAAACAAAATAGGTTTCTGACTAACCTCATCAACTACTACATGCAATTATTCTCATAGTATTAAGAAAAGAATGGGCTGTTTTGAGGATTAATCTTTTGTATGACTAGGTAAGTATTAGTCCAAGTACTGATTTACTTAGCTGTTTGGGATATGGAATGACTCAGTTTAGATTGAAAACACATTTGCATTGTGCACTGAGAGTGAATTCTCTTGAGTGTCTGAGGCAAGATTTGAATTCAAATCTCTCTGACTTCAAACCCAGACCATCTCAGACACCCAGCTGCCCCACATGAATGCCCAGGTGTTTTTTTTTTAAGGTTTTTGCAAGGCAAATGGGGTTAAGTGGCTTGCCCAAGGCCACACAGCTAGGTCATCATTAAGTGTCTGAGGCCTGATTTGAACTCAGGTACTCCTGATTCCAGGACTGGTGCTCTATCCAGTGTGCCACCTAGCCACCCCATGATTGCCCAGTTCTAAAGAACAGCCGTGGGAAACATGCTCGATGTCACCAACAGTAAGTGAAATTCAGGTCAGAGCAACTCTGAGGTTTATCTCACAAGCTAGCCAGGCTGAGAGGAACCAGTGATGGAGGGACTGTGGAAAGAGAGGCACACCCCTATGTTGTTGGCGGAACTGTGAATCCAAACTATGCAAAAACAGTTATGGAAATACCTTTTGATCCAAAGATTCCACCGTTAGCATACATATCAAAGATGTTAGAGACAGAAAAACACCATATATGCCACAATATTTTTAATAACTTTTGTTTTTTAGTGGAAGCATAGTCCCCATACTGGAAAATAGAATGTTATTGTGATGTAAGAAGCAAAAAACATCATGAATCCATTAGAAATACTAACAGAGGGGCAGCTAGGTGGCAGAGTAGATAGAGCACCGGCCCTGGAGTCAGAAGGACCTGAGTTCAGATCCGGCCTCAGGCACTGAATTGCCTAGTGTGACCTTGGGCAAGTCACTTAACCCTATTGCCTCAAATAAATAAAAAAAAATTAAATTAAAATTAAAAGAAAGAAATACTGATAGAAATATAGGGGGAGCAGGCCATGTTTGAGCCAGCAGTTAGTTGTCTGGCACGAAGTTTTTGAATTTGATGAAGAAAATCATCTGATTCATGTCCATGGAAAGGATTCCTTGGATTCCAGCTAGATGGTTCAGTGGAAGAGCGAATGGAAAGACTTGTGAACTCTTGCAAAGAAGGAAGCAGAACCAGAGAAACCGTTTCTAAAATGATTAGAGGATAAATGGATTGTTCACCAGCAGACTGGGACTTCAGATCCTGGGAGTATTGTATGAGGCTGACCAGGGGCTAGGACCTCTGCGAACATGCCTCCAGCTTCCACACAGACTAGGGCTACAAAGGAGGAGTACAGAGTCCTTCAGAAGTGTGGCCATTCTTGCCAGGGTAGGCTTGGCACTGGAGAGGTGGGGTGCTTCCAGGGGAGTGGTTCTGAATTAATAGAGAAATGCCAAAGATTTGCCCAGCAGAACTCTAGTTTGCCCAGAGTGTCACTGCTGAAGGCAACCAGGCAGAGTTTTATTATGGATTTCAAGGCCTGGGATAAGAAGGAACCCAAAATCAGAGTGGCCTCAACAGTCCCTGAACTGAGCAGCAGGGGGAAGAGACCCCAGGAAAGAAACCCCCCCCAAAATTTAGAGGGTACCCTGAACCCTGTGCAAGAAGGTTCTCTCCTACAGAGCAGCCCTAGGGTCCCCAGGAAGAACGCCATCCCACTCAGGACCACTCCATCCCAGAGTGCAGGAGCGCAATCTGACCCAAGGCCCTCCCCGTTCTAGACTCGAGTGACTGAGATGAGGAAGCCAAGGAAAGCATCAGATAATATGGAAATACTGTGGGCTCAGACAACTATAGCAAGTCCGGGTAGGTTTGTAGAAGGAACATACTGGTTGTAAGCACCGGAACCAATCCTAGAAAAAATGAAATGCAATGCAGAATGTGATCACTAGGGAGGGAAAAAATGGCCCTAGAACAGACAGTGGACTTCCCCCAAGAACCACTGCCCTCAGGATTTGTTGTTGCTGTTGTTGGGTCCTGTCTGACTCTGTGGCCCCATGGGGGGTTTTCCTTCTCCAGCTAACTTTATAGATAAGGAAATTGAGGCAAACAAGGCAAAGTGACTTGCCAGGCTCACTGAATTGTCCTGACTCCAGATCCAACTCATGATGCAGTGTGCCACCCAGTCACCCTCAAAATTAATGTTTGTCTTTCATTTTTGAAGAAGACCATGACATCAGGGAGGTGATGACTTGCATGTGAATTGGATTTGAGGAGGGGGCTGTGCTAGGTCACCAGTCTCAGTTTCTCCAGCAGAGTCATCTGGGCCCAGGGCCTAGATATGAATCATTACGACTGGAGATGGCCCTGAGTGCAAGGCATTTGGGGTTAAGTGACTTAAGTCACATAGCTAGGAAGTGGCAAGTGTCTGAGGCTAGATTTGAACTTCAGCCCTCCTAACTCCAAATCCAGGGCTCTATCCACTGCACCACCTAGCTGCCACATTCCAGGTTTTTCTGACTATCCAATCCTCATGATTTCTTATAGAATAATAATGTTCTGTCACATTCATATACCACAACTTGTCCGGCTATTCTTCAATGGATAGGCATTCCTTCAATTTCCAATTCTTTGCCACCATAAAAGAACATCTACAGATATTTTTGTACAAGTGATGTTTTTACCCTTTTTCATAATCTCTCCCGGGTATAGCCCCAGTAGTGGTATTGTTGGATCAAAGGGGAATGCACATTTTTGTTGCCCTTTGGGCATAGTTCCAAATTGCTCTCCAGAAAGGTTGGATGAGTTTACAGCTCCACCAACAATGTATTAGTGTCCCAGATCTCCCACGTCCCTTCCAGCATTGATCATTGTCCTTTTTTTGTCATAATTGGCCAATCTGAGAAGTAGGAAGTGATACCTCAGAGAAGCTTTAATTTACATTTCTCTAATCAGTAATAATTTAGAATAATTTTCCATATGACTATAGATATCATTAATTTCTTCATCTGAAAACTGCCTGTTCACATCCTTTGATCATTTTTCTTTTTTAGTTTTTTTTTGCAAGGCAGTGGGATTAGCTAGGTAATTATTAAGTGTCTGAGGCCGGATTTGAACTCAGGTACTCCTGACTCCAGGGTTGGTACTCTATCTGCTGCACCACCTAGCTGCCCCCTTTGATCATTTTTCAATTGGGGAATGATTTGTATTATAGATTTGACTCAGTTCTCTATATATTTTAGAATTTTTATCATAAATACTAGCTATGAAAATTGTTTCCTAGCCTTCTGTATTCCTATTAATCTTTGTTGGCAGTGGTTTTATTTGTGCAAAAACTTTTAATTTAATGTAACCAAAATTATCCATTTTGCATTTTATAGTGTTCTCTATCTTTTATTTGGTCATAAACTCCTCCCCTCTCCATTGATCTGACGGATGAAGCATTCCTTGTTTTCCTAAATGATTTATGGTTGCATCCTTTATTTCTAAATCTTGACCCATTTTGACCTTATCTTGGTATAGGGTGTGAGAAGAATTAACAAATAATTGTAGGTTAAATTACATAATTTTAAACAATTGTTATATAAAATTTTGAACAGATTATGGAAAAAATAGAAAATTTTACAAAGATGAAACCAATGAGGCAACATAGTTAAACATAAAGGATGCAAATAAAGCAGTTCTTGGGGTCAAATTTATATTTCTAATTGCTACATCAACAAAAAAGATGAAAGCAATAAATGAATTTTTTACATTTTCTAAAAAATGTGGATAACATCAAATCAGAAACCTTCAACTAAGTATTAAAGTAGAAATTCTGAAATTTTAAGAAGAGAATAATAAAACAGAAGCATAAAAACCCATTATGATAATGATATATCTAGGAGCTGTATTTAAAACAATAATAAAATAGTTGACCTTTTAAGTAATCTGATTTTTTAAATGAGAGATAAATGAAATTGAAAACAAAAGAAAAAAATTCAAAATAATTGAAGAGAAATGATGTTATGATTTTGTTATATAAATATATAATTTTATTTATTTTAATAAAGGGAATTATTATAGCCTATTTTGCCCAGTTACATGGTCATAGAAATGATAACTTAGAAGAAATAGAACTCTTTATAAAAAATAGGCTGTTTTATATAACCTAATATCAGACAAAAAAATTGAAGAAGCCATAGATACAGCCCAAAGAAAAAGTCTTTATATCAAACATCCAAATAGCAATTTCAATAGTATGTGAACTGTTTGTAGCAACAGGAAAAGAAGGGACCCTGTGAATCTCCCTACATATATGTACATCTGTGTGTATGTATGTATGGGGGGGTATACACACATTTGGGTGGATTTTTTTTTGACTCTTACACTGGATAATTTTTAAAGTCTTCTAAACTTGATCTTAGTATGTGGGCTCTAGGTGTGACTTTAGTTTGTGACACAGTTTTCCTCGGCCGCTTTTGCTCCCTTGCCCATGCTTCTCTACAGTCTCCTCCGGAGGGTAGCATTTTGATATAGAGCCAGTACCTCCAAGAGGGTGGAGAAGCCTGGACAGGGGGTGGCCCTTTGGTCCCCCCTGCATCTGAGAAATTCTCCCCTTCTCACTCTGTGGGGATGCTCCACTCCCATCCAGATAGCTAAAAAGAGATAGACCCCAGAAAAACCATATAAAGCACACTGAAGGCCCTGGTCAGAGGAGTAGTCACTGACTATCTCCGGACTCCGAGGATACCCAGAGATCTCCCTCTCTGACCTTTAGGAATCACTTAAACCCTTGTAGGGGACTCCCCAGGCTCAGTCTGTCTTTCTTCCCCTCACCTAGAATTAGACCTCAATGCAGCCCCCCACCTCCTGACATTGGTGCTGCTATCAGTGAGCCACTAATAAAATCTCCTCTTAGAATCCAAATCAAGCAGCTGGATGGCCAGCAGCAGGTCCACCCAAGGCTACAGATAGCTTCCTTGAGTCTTGGGGTGTGATTCAACCCAGAAGGATGGTCTTCCATGGATGGGGAAGGATGGACATTGGCCACTGACTGGTGGCATCTCCTCCAAGCTTAGGAACTGAATGTGGAGCACTCTGCTGGGCAGTTGTATTGCTATCCCACTGAGTCTGGTTAGGTGATTTGGACTTGAAAACAAGGGTTGGGTGTCATCTTGTGTTTCTCTCTGTCTGAGGGCTACCCAAGGTGCCTCAGCAACAGGTTATTTCTCCTTCCTGTGGTTGAGGCAAAGTCAGCCCCCCTCCAAATGGTGTGAGTGGCTCCATCAGTAGGACAGACAGGACCAAACATCACCTCTACAATTTGTTCTGTGTAACAGAAAGGGCAGACTTTTAGTTTGGTCGGCTCGAATTTGTCCCACAATGACATGCTCTCTCAAGTCTTTCAATGAGAATTTAATGATTAATATACTTATAACTCAAAGGATGTATAATTACCTATGACTTATTACCCAAGTTTATTATACTTAAACCCCAAATGATATACTATTACATGTATGCATATATGAAGGAAATGTTAGCATAGATAAAGGGAAGGAAAGGTAAGAGATAAAGAAGAAAACAGTCACCCAACTGAGGAGGCTCCAATTCCTGGAAATCCAGCTGGCCGGGAAAGTTGAGTCATAGCAGCTTCCAGGGTCTCGATTGGGAAAGTCCCTTTGGCAGAGCCTCCTCTCCAAAGTAGGTGACTTCCAAACCCACTTTCCTAAGTAAGACCTTTATAGTGCTCACACCAAAATGACACAGGTCTAAGGGCTTACAAGACTGAACTCAATCATCAATGGACTCTCGACGAAACAATAATCTGTAAGTTTGGGCCACCCTCAGATTCTCAGTACAATCACTTTCTCCAGGTGTCTTGAGGTAAACACCCAGGGACGGGCTAAGCCCCAAGTGTGGACCCCAAAACATGTTTACTAGGCATGTTCCCTAGCTCTCCCTGCCCTGGAACATGCCTTAATGAATCATGACTCCATTCAGTGGGCTCGGGAAGCTCCTTCTCCTTGGACCATGATGGCTGATTGGGCAGATCTCAACTTAATCCTTCACCCTTTAACCTGCAATGCAAGCCTTTGCATTAAGATGAGAAAGAAAAACCAAGAGAATAAACCAGCAGAAAGGCAACAAAGCTTTTGCTAATTTGAAGACAGGAATTACTTAGAAAACCCCAAAGTGCCAATGAAGAAATTATTAAACAAATTTAATAAATTAGTGAGATAGAAAACAAATCTACAGCATTCCAAGATCCTATAAAACATTTGGGAGTTTATCAAGATATCTCCATTCGTTAGATGAAAAAGAAGACACCTAAATAACTGAAGAAATACTTATTTTTCATGCTGAGAAAGCTAAGGCGCCATAGAAATGACAGTTAATTTACTGGGTCTTACCCCAAACATGCCAGACAGAGAAACATTCCAAAAGGACAAATGGCTTCCATAAAAGGTGATCTCCTGAGGACGTTGGGGGACCAAGGCAGATGCTGCCATTCAGCTCTATGGGTACTTGGTGTGTTCATGATGTGTTCATGGTGATAAAGAGGATCCTGGAGTAGCACACAGGGAACTTTGAGGAGAGAAAATGGAATGGTTTTGCACAAACAAATCTGGTTCCATTAATATTAGAAAGGAGAAACCTTTGTAGTTGAGTTTTTCCAATAAACGCTCATTATCTTAGAGAAAATAAACAATCTTTTCAAGATTCAAGATGCAGGCCCTGTTTATGGTGGCCAAGAATTGGAAATTAAGTGAATGTCCTTCAGTTGGGGAATGGCTTAACAAAATGTGGCATATGTATGTCATGGAACACTATTGTTCTATTAGAAACCAGGAGGGATGGGAATTCAGGGAAGCCTGGAGGGATTTGCATGAACTGATGCTGAACAATATGAGCAGAACCAGAAGAACACTGTCCACCCTAGCAGCAACATGGGGGTGATGATCCACCTTGGAGGACTCGCTCGCTCCATCTGTGCAACAATCAGGGACAATCTCTGTGATGGAGAATACCAGCTGTGTCCAGAAAAAGAACTGTAGAGTTTGAACAAAGACCAACGACTATTACCTTTAATTTTTTATTTATTTGGGGCACTATAGAACATAACCACAATGGAAGGTGTGGCATGAATTGGGGCCCAGCCCCAACCCAATCCCTGGAAAGGGATGAAAGTCCAAGGAGAGACTAAAGAATCACAGGTGTAGCAAGTAGGGGATACCACACAAAGACAGTGTAGAGAGTGGGAACCCAGATATCCTGCTCAGATCTGGCAGTAGTCCCTCACCCAAATCCTCCTTGTCTTGGCCCACAGGGGCTCTCTGTTTCCTCCCTCTCCAAGGTGTAACAGTACAAAAGGGAGTGATGCTGGGGGGTGGGGGGCTTGACCAGAGGGTGGAAAGGGTGTTATTCCCTCTGTTCTGCATAGCTATTTGGTTCAAGGCAGTGGCTACAGATAAAACTTAGTATGGGTGGCCTGAGCTGGGGATAGGAATGATTGGGGTCCACAGCCTCAGTAGGCATGATCAGCAATGTAGAGTGACTGCCCGGCTACACCGGCATCTTCTCTACCTCCTTCATACTTGTCCTGGGCAGCAAGACTGTTCACCTCTACCTGTTTGATGAACTCCTCAGAGGCAGCGCTCTCATTTCCCTCAACCCACCCCAGGTGCTGAGTGCAGAAGCTTGGAGGGCACACCCATAGGAGAGGGTCAATGCCCAAGGCCAGGGGAGAGAACAGCAGTTAATGGAGTTGAGGTTGAGAGAGGCCTCCTCCTCACTTTGACCTCTAGACAGGAATGCCACACCTGGAACAGCAAGAGGCACAGTTTGATGTAGGGCAGAGACAGTTGCCATGGCGATCTCCTCGAAGGGGCAGGCATGACTAGGGGTCACCATGTTGGGCTTGAGCAGTGTCCCTTCAAGGTACATGTGGTGGTCACTCAGGGCTTGTAGACAGCAGCCAGGACCTTCTCAGTGACATATTGGCATTGTTTGAGATCACGGTCTCCATCTGGCAAGATCTGAAGCTCCACAACAGGCACAATGCCTATTGCTGGCGCAAGCACATTGGCATTCTCCATGATTGTGAGGGGAGAGGGAGTATGACCACTGATCTTCAGCATGCAGCACCATTTGGTAAAGTCAGCGCCATCCTTCTTGTACTGGGCACAGTGTTGAGAGCCCATGCAGCCCTTGTGTGGTGGTCTCTCCATCAGTTCCAGTCAGTTCCTTTATCAATCTCGATGCCCACAGCAATGCCCTCGTCCTGGATGGTGGGGACGAAGGGCACCCCATCATCACCCTTCTGGTAGAGGGTCTCATGGAAGGAGATGCCACCCCGATGCCTCTCTTGCCCCTTCCATCAGCGCTCAACAGGACCTGAGGATACCGCCTGCGGTTCTCCTCCGTAACCCCACGCCACGCTGGGCAGCCGCCTGGCCACGCTACCTACGGACTCAGCAGCTGCCGAGATGCCCTTGCCCGGCGTCGGACAGTGCCCTCTTTTGCTCAGCCGCCGGGGCTGGGTATACCTGGGGCACACCTGGGGCACGGTGGTGGGCAGAGGAAGTCAGTGGCTTCTTTCCCTGGTGCTTGGTGCCCGGGTGCGGGCCTCTCGACCTTTAATTTTTGAAAAGTCCCGTTCTCTTACTCTGTCATCTTGCTTTGTCTCCTACCTTATGTTTCTCGCTGCACAGTGTAGACCATGGAAACAAGGTGAACACCACCAGACCGCCTTCTGTGGGGGCGGGGCGGGAGGCAAGAATGGGGGGAATTGTAAAACTCGAAGTATTTCTAAAAAAAAATTTTTTTAAAAAGATCCCAGTGGCAGAAGCATCCCCGCTGGCTCGAAGGCGCCGTGCCACGCGCGTGAGCCGGGCCAGGCCCCGGGCCAGGCCCCGGGCGCCCCCGGCTTCAGGGGCCCCAGAGCAACCAGGGTGGCGGGAGACGCCCGGACGGGGCCGGCGGGCGAAGGGCCTGGCCCAGGGGCAGAGGCGGCCCAGCGCCCGCGGCGGCAGATGGGCCCGTGCAGGGGCTCCGCCACCCGCGGATGCCAAGGGGCGACCGTGGGGGGCGCGGCGGGGGCGGGGCGGGGCCCCAGGGGTCGGAAAGGCAGCTGGGGCCGTGATTGGGTATTTGTCGCAGGCCTGGGGCTTGGGGCGGGGAAAACGAGGGCAGCCGGGCCTCCGATTGGCCGCCGGCCGTGGGCAGCGGGCGGGGCCGCGAGAAGCGCCGGGCCGGGCGGACGCTGATTGGCGGAGGCGTCGCGGGCCCCCGCCCTCCTCGGTGCTCGCGCGCCCATCGGGACCCCGGGTCATGGTGAGTCCCGCGGGGGAGCATCTCCCGCCACGGCGGGCGCGGCCCGGGCTTGGGCAGCCACGCGCGGGAACGAGTCGGACTGCGCCTGCGCCTCGGCGGGGGCCTTGCGCGCGTGGACGAGACACGCACGCAGGCGCCGGGTGGAAGCCTGCGCCGAGGCCTGGGCTGTGGCCCCGCGAGGGAGGCCGGGGGGGGCGGGCCGCGGGAGGAAAGGAGCCGGAGCATGCGCACTGGCCGCCCGGCGAGCCGCCGATGGAGACTGAGCATGCGCAGCCTCTGGCCTGGGGGAGGGGTGGGGGCGGAGGCCCCAGTGCCCGCTGCTGGGGTCCCAGAGGGGAGCTGCCCCGCAGGGGCCCCCGATCTAACGGGAGACGTGGGGGAGGGGCTGGCGGCTCTGCGCGGTGACGTCAGTCTGCAGGGCGCCGAGCTGCTGGGCATGTGGGGGGCGGGGGGCGCGCGCCCCTCTGCCCATCGCGGGGGTCCTGCGCACCAGCCCCTCCCCACCCCCTCTTTTCCGTAGCGCTGCTGTGGGGGGGCCAAGGGCAGACGTGACGTCACTCCGCGGTGCTGCGCAGGTGCCACCCTGCCTGTGGCACTGCCAGGCTGTGGCCGGCTCCGAGCCCCGGCTGTCGGGTCCCTCTTCCTGGCAGAGAGCGGCCCAGTGAGAGATGCCCCCGAGCGTGGGTGCCCCCGAGTGTGGGTGCTCCCCAGTGTGGGTGCCCCCGAGCGTGGGTGCCCCCGAGCGTGGGTGCTCCCGAGCGTGGGTGCCTTGGGTTTTTCTGCACAATTTAATTCTAGGTAATCAAGTTGGTTTAGTTGGCTCCTTGTCATCTTCCCCATTACTTTTGGTTTTTGCTGGTGAACCCTTCCCCATCCTTAGATCTGCTGGAAAGTTGTGCCTTTCTCTTCTGGTCGTCTTCTTCTTCTTCTTCTTCTTCTTCTTCTTCTTCTTCTTCTTCTTCTGCTCCTCCTCCTCCTCCTCCTCCTCCTCCTCCTCCTCATCATCATCATCATCATCATCATCATCATCATTATTGTTTTAGGATTTTGCAAGGCAAACAGGGTTAAGTGACCTGCCCAAGGCCACACAGCTAGGTCATCATTAAATGTCTGAGTTCGGATTTGAACTCAGGTCCTCCTGACTCCAGGGCTGGTGCTCTACCCACTGCACCACCTAGCTTCCCTTCTGGTTTGTTTATGATGTTAGCTATCTATCTCACGGATATCTCACAGTCTATCTCACGGATCCAGTGTGAGCTTACCTTGGTAGGTGATATGAGCTATGCCAAGAGACTTTTTTCACTTCAACTCTTGTAGAGTAGCTGGGACCTTTGGGGTTATCCAAGGCACCTGTGCCAGGGGCAGCGAGGGGCACCAGAGGGCGGGAGGGAGGGGTCTGGAGCCAGGAGGGCCCAGCTCCCTGAGTTCACATGCTAGCTGGGTGACCTTGGGCAAGTCACTTCACTCTGTCCTCTAAAATGGCAGATCATTCCAGTGCCTTCGCCAAGGAAACCTCAGATGAGGTCTGAGAGTTGGACAGGACTGAAATAATTGAAGGACGAGAGACCTTCAGTATATTGTGCACCTAGTCTGCTTCCCTATCACTTCGCTGTCCTGAAATCAGCCCGTGTCCAATGTTTTTTATGTTGACAATTTTGAAGTATAGTCTGTGATCTGTGTCTGTTAGGCCCCTTCCTTTTTTCTCCCAGTTTTTCCTCTGAGATGATTAACTTTTTATTCCTTTGGATGAATTTATTTTTTTCTAGCTCTGTAAAGTAATCATTTTTTAGTTGGATTCGTGTGAGACCAAATGAGTAAATAAAGTAATATTCTCATTTTTATTTTATTGGCTCAGTTTACCCATAAACAGTTATTATTTCTCTTTTTTATTTTTATTTGTGTAAAGAGTATTTTGTCATATTCAGTTTCTCTGAATGTCTTGGCTGGTGGGGTCAAAATATCATCTTCTTTCCCTTTCATTGGAATTCCTCTTTCTCTTTTTGCTGGATCTTGTTAGTAATATATAGAATAGCTGATGATATACAATCCTATGGAAGCTGTTCGTTGTTTTTGCTTTTTTTGGTTTATTCTTTAAGATTCTCAGAGTTAAACATCTTATCATCTGCAAAAAAGTAATGACTTTCTTTCCTCCTTGCCTATGTAAATTTCTTTTTCTTGTTTTTATCTTTAAAACTAGCATTTTATTTTTAGGTTTTTGCAAGGCAAATGGGGTTAAATGGCTTGCCCAAGGCCACACAGCTAGGTAATTATTAAGTGTCTGAGACCTGATTTGAACCCAGGTACTCCTGACTCCAAGGCAGATTTGAACCCAGGTACTCCTGACTCCAAGGCCAGTGCTTTATCCACTACACCACCTAACTGCCCCTGAAACTAGCATTCTTTAAAGCACTTAGCTAGAATAATAGTATTCCTCATTGAATTCCTTGATTTACTCCTGTTCTTATTGTGAAGGCTTCCTATTACAGATAAAGTTGACTCTTGGTTTTATACGGATATTACTTATATTAAGGAAAGATCTATTTAAACTTATGCTCGTTTCTATTACCGAAAGGTTTTTCTTGTGGGATTCTTTTTCTTTTTTTGCTCCTTCTTCCAGCACAATTTCACTTCAGGCTATAAGGGCTAGGGAGAGAATGTCTGGCCTGGTTCAGTTTCTTGGGGTGTTTTATGTTATTTTAGGGATAATTCAGGCTAGTGGCCTGATCCAGGACTATTGCCTTGGTCTGAACTCTGTGTGTTTTTGATCCCAGTTTCACCCTGAGAAACTGTGGCTTGCCCCACAGAGATTGTCAGGAGACCACTGAGGACTCCTCCACTGCAGCCAGCTGGCACACTTGGCTCTCTCAGACTCACAGACCAGCAGGCTCTCCTTTGGTCTCAGATTCCTGTCCTGGCCATCCTGCCGAGGCTTCAGACAAGGGACTGGACCTGAGACCCTGCTATGCTTCTGGGGTCCAAACCACCAGCAGCCACTTGCTTTTGAACCTGCTCCTACCTTGGGATCCAACCAAGGGTCTGCAACTCATCCTGGAGTGGCACCTGTGGGCTCAGGTCTCCTCTTTGGTCAGCCCTCAGCTATGACTGGGATGGCGAGTGAGCAGTGGAGCAGCTAGTTTGTCAGTCCTCTGTGCTGGATCCTGGGTCCGGTCTTGTCCTGGTGTAGTCTCCCTCCTACCCTGAGATGCTTGGGACATCGTGGCCATTCCTGGCCATTGTTTGAGTTCACTACAGTTTTGTGTTTCCCACCTCTACTAGGTCCTCCTTGCTGCCTGGTGGTACTTCTTTGCAATCCCACTCTACTATCACCCTCTCCATGGGGGCTCTTCCAAACCCTCTCCTCCCCCTCAAGCCTGCCATGGCTCCCCATTCCCCCACCCTATCAGCTGGTATTTTACAGGAATTTGCTGTGAGCCCCTCTTCTTTCTTTGTCCTCATTTCTTCACTCAGATCCTCCGCCCCATCTTATGTGAGCAGGGGGCCTCCCTGCTTTCTAAGACCAGTCATCCTACTCAGTCCAGTGATCCCATTCCCTCTCATCTTCTCCAGCAGATCACACCTTCTGTCATCCTCACTCTCTCACTTATCTTCAATCTCTCCCTTCCACTTGGCTTCTTCCCCATCACCTGCAGACGCACCCGTGTCTCCCCTGTGCTCACACACAATCCTTCCATCCCCACGTTGTCCTCTCTTTTGCCAGTTGTGGCATAAACCCTTGAAAAGTTCACTCACCCAGTTCACTCACCCAGTTCACTCCCCAACCCTGAAGAATTCAGCTTTTGACCTGACCATTCTTCCAGAGCTACTCTCTCCAAAGCCCCCAGCAATCTTTCATGCTCATTCTCCATGACCTCTCTGACTCTGCTGATCACCCTTTCTTCTCGAATCTTCTCTTCTCTCCAGATTTTGGCATGCTTGGCCTTCTTAGCCCCCTTAACAGACCCATTTTCAGGTCATGCCTTCTAACCATGGGGGTCCTAAAGGATCTTTCCTGGGCCCTCTTTGTCCTCTGAACTACTTCATTGGGGCATCTCCTTGATGGATTTAGTTCCCATCTCTACTCTAATGAGACTCGAACCCACCTTTGCTGCCCCAGCTTCCCTGATCATCTACAGCTGCTTTTGAGACATCTTGAACTCGATATCCAGTAGACATCTTAAACTTGCATGATCTTCCCCCCTAAAGCCCCTCCCTCCCATTTTCCTTTTTATTTTAGAAGGTAGCTCCATTCTCCACACCCAACTTATGAATCACCCTGGACTCCTCTGCATCTCTCACCTCCCATAGCCAATCTATTGCCAAGTTCTAGCAATTTTATCTTTTTTTTTTGGTTTGTTTTTTAAATGTAATGAATTTATTTATTTTTCCAACTACTTGCAAAGATATTTTCAGTATCCATCTTTTTTGTGAGATCTTGCGATCCACATTTTTATCCGTCCTCCCTTTGGTAATGTGTAATTTGATGTAGGCTTTGCATGCACAACTATTTAAATATATTTTCATATTGGTCATGTCGTGAAAGAAGAGTCAGAACAAAAGGGGGAAAAACCATGAGAGGGAAAAGCATATAAAAAATAAAACAAATTTTAAAAATTGAAAATGGCCTGCTGTCATCTGCATTCACACCCCAAAGTTTTTCTCTATCAATTTCTCTTTATGAGGTCCCCCTGCCACAGCTCTCCCCTGCTACCCTCATCAGCTCAGGGCTGTGAGAATAGACTGCTGGGGGCTGCCTCCTGGGATGCTCCCCACTTCAGTCCCTCCTCTCAGGTCTGACCAGACAATCTCCTGCTTGGTTAAGTCCAGTGGCTCCCATGGCCTCCAGGATCACCCACAAGATGCCCCATTGGGCCTCCCCCACCCTACTCCCCTCCCCTTCCCAGCCTCTTCTTTCGAGCTCTCTCTCTTCCACACAACAGAGATGCTGCCATGCTCTCCCTTCCACAGGCCCCAGCCTGTCCACCTCTGCCCTTGTACCGGTGGTCCCCTGGGATCTCCAACCTTCTGTTATGTCCACCTTGGCCTCTTAACTCTCTGGCTTTCCTCAAGTCTCAGCGCAGACTCCACCTTCTGCAGGTCTTTCTTGATCTCTTCTTGTTTTTTTTGTTTTGTTTTGTTTTTTTATTATTATTATTTTTTTAGGTTTTTGCAAGGCAAATGGGGTTAAGTGGCCTGCCCAAGGCCACACATTGATCTCTTCTTGCAAATCCTCTGTCACCCACAGGTTGTCTTGTACCCATCTGTAGATGATGTATTAGTCCTCAAGAAAGGCAAGGATCACCCATTCTAATGGAGAGACATTGTCTACCTGCATGGCCAACCAGGGGGCCAGAGTGCACAGAGCGCCAGGCCTAGAGAAAGGAAAATGCCTCTGCCTGCATTCAAGTCTGGCTTCAGACACTCACTAGCTGTGTGACCCTGGGCGATCACTTCACCCTGTATGCCTCAGTTTCCTTATTTGTAAAATGGGTTGAAGAAGGACACGACAAACTACTCCAGTAGCTTTGTCAACAAAACCCCAAATAGGTCCTAATGAGTATGACAAGACTGAAGCAACATATATGTAAATAAGAAATAATTAGCAAAGGGAAAGCCCTAGAATGAAGAGAAGGGAGAAAGGTTTCCTTTAGAGGGTGGGATTTTAGCCAGAACTTGGAGGAAGTGAGAGAAGACAGGAGGTAGAGACAGGGTGAAAACACTTGGAGATCTTGTCTTCAGCGTCCCTGAATCAGAGTCCATGAGGAAGCATAGTTTGTAAGGGGAGTGGCAGCAGAGTGGGCAGGTCTGGTGCAGCTTATGAAGGGTATTGATGCTAAGCAGAAGCTGCCCTGTGGATCTTGGAGGTGATGGGGAGCCCCCACGATTCACTGATTGTGAGTGGCCGTGTCCAAGGGAGGGTGGATGAGAGTGGGGATAGTCAAGGCAGACAGACCATGCAGGCATCCAGCTGTGAGGGAATGAGGGTGGTGGTGGGATGTCAGGGGGAAGAGAAGTGAGGAAGGCAGAATCAACAGACCCTGGAAACATTGGATGGAAGGGCTGGTGAGAGAGAGGAAGGAGTAGAGGAGGGCACCCAGGCCCTCCTGGGAGGTGGGCATGCCCTCAGCAGTAAGAGAGAAATAAGGAAGAGGGAGGGCCTGGTGGGAAAGACACGGTCATGCCTTCATCATTTACTCCTTGTTCTGCCCAAGTCCCCCTCTCCTGTTTCTTCTTCCACAACATTCTCTGACAGACTGTTACCGATGGGATTTGGGGTAACCAAATAAATATAGAGATCAAGGGATTCTAAAAAAGAAGGAATTCACATGCTCCCTGGGGTTTAAAAACTGCTCAGGATTTATTGTAAAATATTGCAGAGTATGCAGGTTAAAACTTTCCTTCCCCTGGTAGTTTACCTGTCAGATCTATGGAAAGGGAAGCAGTTTATGACTAAGGAAGAGATGGAGAAGATCATTCGAAACAAACTAGATAATTTCAATTACATTAAATTAAAAAGCTTTTGCACAAACAAAGCCACTGTAACCAAGATCAAAAGAAATGTAGTAAAGTGGAAAACAATTTTTGCAGCTAGTATTTCTGACAAAGGCCTCATTTCTAAAGTATGCAGAGAACTGAGTCAAATTTAAAAAAAACAAACAAACAAGACATTCCCTAATTGACAAATGGTCAAACGATATGCAAAGGCAATTTACAGCTGAGGAAATCAAAGCAATCCATAGTCATATGAAAGATTGCTCTAAATAACTAATTATTAGAGAAATGCAAATTAAAGCTTCTCTGAGGTACCACCTCACATCACTCAGACTGGCCAATATGACTAGAAAGGACAGTGATCAATGCTGGAAGGGATGTGGGAAATCTGGGACACTAATACATTGTTGTTGGAGCTGTGAACTCATCCAACCTTTGTGGAGAGCAATTTGGGATTATGCCCAAAGGGCAACAAAAATGTGTATCCCCTTTGATCCAGCAATACCACCACTGGGTCTATACCCTGAAGAGATGATGAAAAAGAGTAAAAACATCACTTGTACAAAAATATTCATAGAAGTCCTCTTAGTGGTGGCAAAAATTTGGAAATTAAGTAAATGTCCATCAATTGGGGAATGGCTTAACAAACTGTGGTATATGTATGTCATGGAACACTATTGTTCTATTAGAAACCAGGAAGGACGGGAATTCAGGGAAACCTGGAGGGATTTGTGTGGACTGAGGCTAAGTGAGATGAGCAGAACCAGAAGGGGGGGGGGGGTATTGAGGGCAAAAAGGGAAATCCCTCCCAGTTTATGTGAAGGAAACCAGGTAGAAGGTTGGAAGCTGGGGTGGGGAATGAGGAGACAGGAGACAAATTTTACATTTAACAGTCAAATAACGGGAGTCAATTTACATCCCTGGAGCCAACAGCCTCCACAATTAACAAGATTTGACAGCATAAAAGATTACAGAATTTGTTTCTAATTATAAATTTCCTCTATTCATAATTCTCTGCATTACAATATCAGTGGAGTCATCATAGAGGACTCAGTGCTTGGAGAGTCTCTCCCCCTAGCTTTACGCTTTGCCAGCTCCCTGGGTCTCCTGGAAAAGTGACAGACGAGATCCCTGGCTGAGCAGGGATGTGTTTGGTGTTTCAGCATCCAGTGACCTTCAGGGACGTGTCCCTGGACTTCAACCTGGACGAATGGAGACGCCTGAGCCTGGCCCAGAGGGACCTGTACAGGGACGTGATGCTGGAGAACTATGAGAACCTGGTCTCTGTGGGTAAGGCCAGTGCCAGCCTGGGTACTGGGCCCCTGGGCATTCTCCCCTCTGTCTGGCTCCTCAGCTCTGAAGGGCTGCCTTGAATTTTCCTTAAATTTTCAGGAACATTCACAAATACGTATAGTGGGGAGAGAGGGAGGAGTACAGAATCTGGTAGAGACAGGCCATGAATGTTTTTGCTTTTTCCCAGGTGTCAGGTCTTTCCTTGAATAAAGGGAAACCTCCTTTCCTTGGACTCACCCTGAGGCTTGGGTGTTCTTTTAGGTCTTTTCCTTAAATCAGAAATTCTTTGTAAAATTGTGAGACAAATACCTAGAGAATTGCAAGGATCTTACCCTCTTAGCAGCCTTGGGTTATAAATAATCTATTTGAGCCCAAAGTTGATGTGTAGCATGCTCTTGAACTTGGAGAGCATCCAACACATTATCTTTCAGAGGTTCTTTTACAAAACATCATCCTCTGGGTATGCTCATACCTCCCTCCTTTCTCTGAAAGAGGAGAAAGAGGCTGGGCTTGGACTCTGAGATGACTTTGTGTCCCAGCCCTTTCTCCTCTCTCTCCATGATCAGGGCTTCCAGTATCCAAGCCTGACGTGATCTCCCAGTTGGAGAGAGGAGAAGCCCCCTGGATGCCCGAGGCAGGAGTCCCCAGAAACCCCTGCCCAGGTGAGTGAGTGCCAAGCAGTTGAGGGGGGCACTGGGAGCAGGTGGATAGTCATGGAGGGGGTAGCGCTTGAGACATTGACCTGGGAGTTGTCCTGGTAGCCTCCAGTCCTTTGGGGAGACCTTGGCAGCAGCTTCCTTCTGTAGGTGACCCATCTTTGTGTTGGGAAAAACAGCCTCTGGCCCATCTTGAAGCACCTCTGGCTCCATAAGTGGTATTGGAGAACTTGAGAATCTCCTTTCTTACACCACTTCAATTATCTCACCATATGTCTGAATGCCGCATTGTCATTGTTTTTTGGAGGGCACAGCATCGAGTTTTTCATTAACTCAATATTTTATGCCTTCTTCTGTTTTATAAATTTTCTGTTTTTGTTTGTTTTTGCAAGACAATGGGATTTAGTGACTTGCCCAAGGTCACATAGCTTGGTAATTATAAGTGTCTGAGGTTAGATTTGAACTTAGGTTCTCCCGGCTCCAGGGTTGATGCTCTATCCATTGCACCACCTGGCTGCCCCTATAATTTTATTTTTTAAATTAATGAGAACTTTTTTCCTGTCTTCATACCTCAATCCAATTTGAAAGGAGACAAGGGAAAGGACCCTTGTTACAGATACTTGTAGTCAATCACAAGTTCCTACATTGTCTTTGTTCAAAGATGCAAGTCCCTTCTGCATCTAGGATCCATCACCTAGGAAGCCTGCCCTGTTCTGCCTGCAGATAACTGTTCTTCATTGGAATATCATTTCTGAGGGCGTCTCTCTCTGCTGTTTACTTGGCCTGGAATAGCATCGTTTGACCTAGCTTTGAGGCCCAACTCGTCCTATTTGCTTGCTTGCCTTGCATAACTTCCCTCTTAGCAGTTTTCATTTAACTGAGTCCATGTAAAGTACCTTTACTGTGATGGGAGAGACTTCATGAAGAACTTGCCATTAAGATGTTTCTCCTTACCTAGCAAAGAGGAGAATGACTGCCAACACATTTGTATTTATTTTAAAAGGTCATGTCTTTGTAATTCTTTGCAGTTTTGTTATTTATTTTAGATATATAACACAATAAAATGAAGATCATTCATGTTGCTCAGGATCTTTTATTATGTGCATCTTTCTCTTCTTTTTAATTACATATTCATCCTGCATCCTTCAAATCTGATCTGTTGTCTGGCACACTTTGATTTGTTTCAGATTACCTGAGTTGGGATGCTAGATGTAAAACCAAGGATTCAGTTCTTGCTGAGGATATTCACCCAGAAACATTGACCCAAGAAAGAATCCCAATGGATAGTAAATGGTATTCCAAAATGAAAGGATCTAAGGAATGGGAAATTAGATTAGAGAGACAGGAAGGCCAATCCCAACAACTGACAATCACTCCCAAAAGAACTTTTAATATGGCAAGTGTACCTGAATGTGTCTCATTTATTAGTCGTTTTAACCTGGACCCACTCCTTTTTCCACAATGTAGAGAAGGCATGGAAGAAAGATGCCATAGCTATAAAATACTTGGAAAGAAAGCCTT
Source organism: Macrotis lagotis (assembly GCF_037893015.1). Taxonomy (NCBI): domain Eukaryota; kingdom Metazoa; phylum Chordata; class Mammalia; order Peramelemorphia; family Peramelidae; genus Macrotis; species Macrotis lagotis. Next base: position 929,341,496 of record NC_133658.1, on the reverse strand, counting down.
TGGCTTTCATAATGTACAACAGAACATTCATACTGAAGAAAACTCCTTTGAATGTGATCTATGTTGTAAAACCTTCTGGAACAGAGAAATACTTAGTAAACATCAGAGAACTCACACTGGAGTGAAATTGTTTGAATTTAATGATTGTGAAAAAGGTTTTAGTGATGAGACAATGCTTACTGGACATCAGAAATCTTCTGGAGTGAAACCCTTTGAATGTGGTGAATGTGGGAGAGCCTTCAGTGGGAAGGCTTATCTGATTATTCACAAGAGGACTCATACTGGAATGAAACCCTTTGAATGTGATAAATGTGGGAAAGCCTTCATTCGGAAGGAATACCTTATTAGCCATCAGAGAACTCACAGTGGGGTGAAACCCTTTGAATGTAATAAATGTGGAAAAGCTTATAGTCAGAAGGGAAACCTTATAAGCCATCAGAGAATTCACACTGGAGTGAAACCATTTGAATGTAATGAATGTGGAAAAGCCTTCAATCAGAAGGGCTACCTTATTAGCCATCAGAGATCACATTCTGGACTGAAACCTTTTGAATGTAAAGAATGTGGGAAAGCCTTCACTGCTAAGAGAACCCTTATTAGCCATCAGAGAATTCATACCGGAGTGAAACCTTTTGGGTGTAATGTATGTGGCAAAGCCTTCAGTGAGAGGGGAACCCTTATTAGCCATCAGAGGACTCACACTGGAGTGAAACCTTTTGAATGTAAGGAATGTGGGAAAGCCTTCCTCCGGAAGGGTCATCTTAATAGCCATCAGAGGACACACACGGGTGCAAAACCTTTTGGATGTAATGAATGTGGAAAAGCCTTCAGTCAGAAGGGACACCTTATCAGCCATCAGAGAATTCACACTGGAATGAAACCCTTTGGATGTAACGAATGTGGGAAAGCCTTTAGACAATGGGGAACTCTTAGCAATCATCAGCGAACTCATATTGCAATGAAAACTTTTATATGCAATAAATGTGGGAAAGCTTTCAGTGAGAGGGGTGCTCTTACAAAGCATCAAAAAACTCATAGTAGAGAGAATGAAATGAATGTGGGTACACATTGATGAGAGAAGAACACTTTCTAATATAAAAGGATCCATAAAAGGGGAAACTTTTTGTAAGCAAATCTGGATACATCATTATTTAAATATAATAAAAGAATAAGATTTAAAGAATCTCCATTTTTTTGTAGTTTCTTTTTCTTTTTTAGTTTTTGCAAGGCAGTGGGGTTAAAGTGGCTTGCCCAAGGTCACACAGCTAGGTAATTATTAAGTGTCTGAGGCTGGATTTGAACTCAGGTACTCCTGACTCCAGGCTAGTGCTCTATCCACTGTGCCACCTAGCTGCTCCTTTTTTGTAGTTTCTTGAGTAAAAATGTATAACATTAACTTTCAGAATCAAGATAGTTGGTTCTCTTTCCTTCCCTGTTGGTTTTTGAACTCTTCCAGGAGTGTTGATGTTAATGCGTTTTTCATAGAGTGTGCATTCCTGCTTTGATTTCATTATTCTGCATCATTACAGCTAAACAGCAGCAGGTGGGAGGAGCAGGAAATCCCTGCTTGAGACAAATTTGATCATAGACTTGGATCCCTGGGGCTTGGTTGGATGAAAGCAGACATTTATTTCTGGTTGTAATAACTTAAGAGAAGCAGAGGGGGTGAAAAGGGGGCCATGACAGCATTGGCCCCTTGAATCTATTCATTGTGAGGGAGCTCCAGAAGTTGGGTGGGGAAGCAAGGTGGAGAGTGTGTAGGTGACGGTTTCTGTGGTTTTGTCCTCAGAGACCACCTAGCTAGAAAGGAAAGAGATGAGTGGTTTGGGGGGACAGATATCCATTCTGAGAGAGGGAGAGAGAGAGAGAGAGAGAGAGAGAGAGAGAATGACTGAGATGATTCCCAGATTCATCAAGGGCTTATTGAGGACCAAGATCTGTGTGAGTGCTTAGGGGTTGGGTAGAGGGTGAGACCCTGTAGTAATTAAGGCAGCATCCATGTAGATGGCAGTGCCTGTAGCCTGGAGGGCATCTTTTCATGGCAGAGGGAGGGCCAGGTTGTCTTCCATCTCACCCAAAGGATTCTGGTGAGTGACTCCCTGCCCATCTGAGCCACATGGGCAGTGATGTCCATTGGGATGGAAGAGCTCAAGGGTCAGTGTGGAGCAGGGGCTTTGGCCCAGAGGCCTGTTATAGTGTTGGGGCTGCCATTTTCCAGACATCTTCTGCTAGAAGCAGGGAAGCTGATAACTTCCTGGCATGACTTAGTGGTTCTCTTTCCTCCTCCTCCATCTTCCTTCTTAAAGATTTGAACTGGTGGCATTTCTAGTCAGATCTAGTCTCCATTTTGAGCTAAAGTAGGAGATGGAAGTTGGGAGTCTAAACCTGACTTCTTCCAAACTGCTTCCAGTTTTCTCCCCACTGCTTATCAAAAAGGGAGTCCTGCTGCCCATTTATGTTCCTGAGTTGAGCATTGTATTCAGTTGTGCTTTTTTTCTTAATTTGTTTGTACCCCTGTATCTTGCATGAATTGGTGCAGAAAGAAATGAGTAGCACTAGAAGAACCATTTCCAGTATATACTCTACAAACCCATTACTGTGTTAATGTAAATGGAAGACCAAAGCAAGTAGCCCTTTGAGTTACAGCCCATAAGAGTGGCTATCTCTGAGGTCAGATAATGAGAGGGACCTTCCTCTTCTGGGAGAGGCCAGAGGACTCACTCCCGGCCAGAAGGTTCTCTCCACTAGCCACTGGGCCCCTGGAATTGGATTCCCTGTCACTAAAAGCCTGGAGGGAGATGGTGGTTTATCTCCTCTCTGCTATAAAGACAACATGCACCAATAAAACTCCAAAAGGAAGACCTCACTCAGAGCACAAATATGACATCAGATAGTTTAGAGCATTCCCAATAAATTTAATGAATGTGGGAAAGCGTTTAACCAACATTTACTATTGTTCCAACCATCAGACAAATCTCAGTGGAGAAGAGCCTCCTCATATGTGGAATCCCTGTGGAAAGTGTGAAGTCTGGCCTTGTTTGATGCTTTGAGACCAGGTTTGTTGCTTCATCAGGATGTGCAGCCCGTGCAGGGGTTGGGGGTGGTGTGGAGACAAGGAATAGTCTGAGTTCCATCTTTGGAGCAGTCTGTATCTCTTGTTTCATTTTTCCTAGGTATGAGCTCCATGGCTTGTAACTCTTAACTAAAGATTCGGGGACCTGGCCCCGATTTTGACTCTAGCCTCTGCCTCTTCTTTCTAAAACCTATAAACTCCAAAGTAGACCTCTAAGTGTGTGTGTAGACATGCATGGATTTGGGTGTGGGTGTGTAGATGAGTGTATGAATTTGTATTTCTGTATTTAGTGGTGTCCAAGTTGTCTCTTTTTCCATTTCTTTTTTTTTTTTTTGAGGTTTTTTGCAAGGCAAATGGGGTTAAGTGGCTTGCCCAAGGCCACACGGCAAGGTAATTATTAAGTGTCTGAGGCCGGATTTGAACCCAGGTACTCCTGACTCCAGGGCTCTGGTGCTTTATCCACTGTGCCACCAGCTGCCCCACTCTTTTTCTATTTCTGAGAGCCTCTGTGTTCCCTAGCATACTAGACGGAATGCTTGGTGACTTGGACAATGAATCCATTGCAATGGGGGGCTCCTGCTCCTCACCACTTGGCCTACTGGCTGGCTCAGAGTAGAGACCTGATAAATGCTGACTGAATGAACAAGACTGAGTCACCAGTTCCAGAGCATTTGAGGCATTCTCTTCTTTTCTGCACTCCAAGATCTGACAATAGCCACACGAGTGAGTAAGGAGGCCCGTTGGGAACCAGGATTGGGGTCTGTTGAGACTGTGCCAGCTCAAAGGCACCCCTTCAATACACATTCTAGGTTTTATAATTTAATAACAATAATTGTATAATGTTCATACTCAGGGTCAGCCAATCCATCAGATAAAAATACTTCTCGATTAGAAACACCCTGGTAACCACCCTTGGGGAGTTTTCTTCCCCTCCAGCTGAGATCTCTGTCTTGTGGAAGCTCTGCGGAGGCTGGTCCCAGAGAGCTCTGAGTGGGCCAGGGTTCTACTCACTCCTCTTTCTACTGTGTCCAGGACCCCACTTGAACTATGAAGAGGTCTCAGTTTCTGAGGAACTAACTACTCCATCATTTCATAATTGGCCAGCCTTCTCCAAGGCTGATAAGATTTTTAAGCCCCAGAGCATTTACTCAGTGACTTCCCAAACAACTTCATAGATAAAGAGAACTTGCAGGACCCTTTGTGCCTTTCTCAAAGAGTAAGTTCTTATAATTAATTTTAAATCAAAATATACCAACGAATGGCAGCTAAGTGGTGCAGTGCATGGAGCACTGGGCTTGGAATCAGGAAGACCTGAGTTCAGATCTTCCTTCAGACATTATTAGTTGTGTGACCCTGGGCAGTGAACCCCTATTTGCCTCGTTTGTAGAAAGGAGACACAATGGAGAAGGAAATGACAAACTGCTCAAGTATTTTTGTGAAGAAAATCATATGAACTTGTCATGAAGAATCAGACATGACTGAATGAATGAACAACAACTCATAGCCATGTAAATACTTAAGTTTTAAAACATTTTAAAAATTAAATTAAACACACTCTAAAAGCATGATTCATAATTTTGCAACATCCAAATCAAAAGAGGAGTTAAATTTTCACTTAAAAATAAATATATATTTACCCTCTTATTTTTCCCTACTACATGTAAAAACAATATTTAACATTCATTTTTTTTTACATTTTGAATTCCAAGTGCATCCCCTCATTCCCTACCCTTCTCCCTCACTTAGAAGGAAAGCCATTACCTAAGTGAGAAACTGAGAATTCCAAACCAAACACTTTATTAAAAGGTCTGGCCACCCACAAATGAAGCAATGAAGCAGACCCCAGACCTTCCTCTGACTCTGAGATCCAGATTCATTGTAGGGCCCTTTATAGGCCACAGATATGTCAAACAATATACAACTTTATTGGTTGATTTCTGATGCATGTATTACAATGTTAGAATAAGCAAAATAAATTTCAACAGGTCATGAGTTAGGCAAGGTTAAAATATCTTCAATGACTAGGGGCCATAAGACAGATGGGCTACTCCCAACCAGAGATGGTATGGCTGGGCTACTCCTATGGTTGAGCACGAGGAAATGGGATGGCTGTATATCTCTTCCAAGAACAAATTGGGGCCACTTTCCTATCATGTTAGCACCTATACATAGTTTGATTATTCATTTTGAGCCAAACAGGGTTGAGATTTCTTGTGTCAGTTCTCTCCGTTTAGCTCACAGTCAGTAATGAAGGTTTAAGGCCTCTTATAAACTTTCTTACTTGACTTTCTATTCCTATGTCATTTATATTATTAAATATGTTTTACTAAATGAATATGTATTTTTTCCATATCCCATAGTCTTCAACTCACACCCGTGCCCTCCCATCTAGGTATAGTCCTTCTACCTGGCCAAATAATGAGAAAGTTCTTAGTAGTTATGAGTACCATCTTTCTATGTAGGGATATAAACAGTTTAACCTTACTGAGTCTCTTAGGATTTCTTTTTTTTTTTTTTTTGGTTTAGCTTTTTATGTATATTTTGCAACTTGTATTTGTAAGTCAAAATTTCTCTTCAGCTCTGGTATTATTTATCATCAGGAATGCTTCAGAATTTTCCCTTCCTATCCCACTCCCTTCATGGTGAACAGTCTGGTCAAAGTTGTAGGTGTACATTTGTGTTTAACATGTTTGGATATTAGTCATTTTGTATGTGAGGAACTGGGACTAAGGGAAGAGAAAGAAAACCATGAGATAGGAAGGAAAACATAAGAGACATTTTTAGAAAAGTGAATATAGTATCCATTCAGTTTCTCTGGGTTTATTTCCCACTCTGGATGTGGATTGTGTTCTCCATAACAGGTCTTCTAGTGTGGTCTTAGATCTCTGAACTGCTGAGAGGAGATACATCTATCATATTGATCAGTTCGCAGTGATGTTATTAATGTGGACATGCTTCTCTAGAGTCCAACCATTCATGGTTTCTTATAGAACAATAGTACTCTATAATGCACCTTAATTTGTTCAGCCATCCCTAAAGGATGGGCATCCCCTCAATTTCCAGTCTTTGCCACTTCAGAAAAGAGCTACTATAAATATTTTTGAACATGTGGGATTTTTCCTATTTTTTATGATTTCTTCTGGATCTAGGTCTAGTATTCATATTGCTGGGTCAAAGGGTATGATCATTTTTATTGCTCTTTAGGCATATTTCCATATTGTTCTCCAGAAGGCCAATTCTTTAAAATTCTACTTTGCCCTGTGGTTCTAGAATATCAGGACAGTTTTCCTTGTTAATTCATTGAAAGATGATGGCTAAACATTATTTTTAACCATGGCTTTCAGGTAGTCTATTCTTTGATCTATTTTTCAGGTCAGTTTTTTCAATAAATTACTTCACATTTTCTTCTTTCTTTTTCTTTTTTTCTTTTGTTTTATTGTATCTTGATGTCTCATGAAGTTATCAGCTTCCACTTGCACAATTCTGACTTTTTTTTTCTGCATGGCAATGGGGTTAAGTGGCTTGCCGAAGGCCACACAGCTAGGTCATTATGAAGTGTCTGAGGCCAGATTGGAACTCAGGTACTCCTGACTACAGAGCCAATACTCTATCCACTGAGCCACCTAGCCACCCTCAATTCTGATTTTTAAATGAGCTTTTGTACCTCCTTTTCCATTTGGCAAATTTTACTTTTTAAGGAGTTCTCTTTGATGAATTTTTGTATATCTTTTTCCATTTAGCCAATTCAACTTTTAAGGAGTTCTCTTCAGTGGATTTTGATATCTATTTTTTCCATTTGGCCTAGTCTATTTTTTGTTTCACGTGTTGATTCTTTCTCTCTCTTATGATTTTTTTGCATTACTATCATTTCTTTCCCCAATTTTTCCTGACCTCTTTTATTTGATTTTTAAAATCTTTTTTGAGCTCTTCCAGGAAATCTTTTTTGTACCTGAGACCAATTCACATCTTTCTTTGAGAATTTGGATGTAGCAGTTTTGAGGAGGTGTTTACTAGTCTTCTGGACTATGCTCTGATCTTTGAGTGATCACTTTTTTGCCCTAAAACTATGAGGAGGGTCCTTTGCTCCCCTACATTTGCAAGCTCTAGTGTGCTAGTGCTCCTCCTTGCCCTGGGGCTGAAACTCTGGATTGCAACCTGGATCTGATTATGGGTGATACAACAGAGTCCTGCAAAGGGGCCTCTGTGAGCTCCTCCTGACCAGTTGTTCAAACTCTTTCCTGTCTGGGCTTGGGAGCTCCAGAAGCTTCATCTGCTGTTGCTGATTCAGTCACCCCTAAGACCTGCTGCTAGATTGCTGGGGTGCAGTCTGTGCTGGAATGTGCTCTCTCCTAACCCTTGGATGAAAGACCTTTCCTTCTTGCCTTCTGAGTGGTTTGTGGCTAAAAAATTGTTTCCCACCAAGCTTCTGTGGGATCTGCCACTCCAGAATTCAATTTGAGGTATTACTTAAAGTTGTTTGGGGAAGAATTTGAGAGAGCACAGGCAAGTCCCTGCTTGTTACTTGGCTGTCATGGCTCTACTCCCCAAGTCAATTTTTTAAGAATACAATCTTATCACCCTCTAGAAATTATTTTCCAAATTAGCAGCATTTCTTATGGTTTCCCCAAAATCCCAACATGAGGAAAATTAGAAAGATATTTTCATGAACAATATTACAGATCTAAATGCGAAACAAAATTGGTTGGTTATCCTTTGGTCCCCAAGAGGACCAGAATGACATCACTTTATTGGAGTCAGATGTCTGATGGTGGCCGATCATATCCCTTTACTTTTTTTTTTTGAGGTTTTTGCAAGGCAAATGGGGTTAAGTGGCTTGCCCAAGGCCACACAGCTAGGTATTTATTAAGTGTCTGAGGCTGGATTTGAACTGAAGTACTCCTGACTCCAGGGCTGGTGCTCTATCCATTTTGCCACCTAGCTGCCCCCATAGCCCTTTACTTTTGATGGAGTGAACACTGCCTTCTTAGAGATGAATGGCTATCTTGCTGGTAAACCCTGTAGAGTTCTCATTTTTCATTAGAAGCTTGACTTTCCCCATCAGTTTTGTCAAACTAGTCTTGCTGTTTGTGAGGGTTCTGGCCCAGATCAGTAGATGCAGTTCTGTACCCCAAATCTCTGAAAGCCACCCACTCCTTGGTTCTGCTCCACTGTTGTCAACTGGATCGTCTCCTCTTTCCCTCCAAGTCAGAACTGAACCGTTCCTGCTCAGAAAAGCACTCTAATCTGTGATGTGGTCAACTTGCCTACTGCTTTTGTTGACTGACTATATTTTGCTTGGAGAGGCTAAGTCTGTGATCAGCCCAAATCTGCCCCACCCATTACCTTCATCACTCTCATATTCTGGCCCTTCTCCTTATAATGACATAGTCTATTAAATGCCAATGTTTTCTATGAAGTTGCATCCATGAAGTTTTGTTGTAGTAAGGTCAATGGAAGACAATAATGATGAGATGCACAAGTCTTTGGCAGTCAGTGACAGTTGCTGTTTCCAATTCCCTCCCTCCCAAGAACTCTGCCATTTCTGGTGGCCTGTTCCTACTCTTGCATTAAAGAAGCCCAGAATTATAAAGTTGTCCTCTTATGGCACATAGATGGTGAGGGTCTTGAGGTCTTCACAAAATTTTCCTTTGACATCAGGGTTAGTCATGGAGCAGATGGTGGCGGTGTGGCAGTCGTATTGTCACGAGCCTGTCCTTTGCTTTTTGGTAGGTATACTAACTTGTTGACTAGAATAGTTCTGATTGCACACCAGCTTCATGCTACTCTCCTTGACTGTGCCCACTGTAGAAAAACATGAACTTGGCTCCGACTTCGATAAGTTGGCCTTCCTTTGATAGTCTTGTTTCGTTCAGGGCTGCTTTTGGGTATGATATCTGCTGAGTTCCTTCACAAGAGCTAAAAAGATGAACTATGGTCTGGGCCACAGGAAGGCTGCTCCCAGTGTAGCCACACCTGCTGTTTGTCACTTGCCTATCACCACAAGACTTTGAGATAGGTAAAGATAGTAAAAGGGTATTGGGTATGGGATTTAAGTGAGGCACAGTTGCCTGAAGTCATCCACCTCACTCTCTTCCACAGTCATCAAAGTCCAGTGGCAAGACAGGCAAGACAACTGGGGATGGCTTAGGATACAGTGGATGACCTTGTTTTCTTTGATGTCTGCCAGGGGCCAAGAAGCCCCCATAAAAAGAGCAAATAAATTCCAGACATACCAGGAGCCAAGAAGCCCCCTGTCAGATAAGATAAAAGGAGCAAACAAAATTCCAGGCATACCAAGGGCCAAGATAAAGGAAAGAGGCCTCACCCTCCATTATCAAGAACAAACAGATCACAGACTATCCCTTCTCTCAGGCCAAGGCATACCAACTCCACCCCTAAGCTAATCCCCTTGTTCCTTCTCCACAATATAAGCATGTACCTTTTCTCAAATAAACTCAGACCTTATCCACCATCCTTGGGTCTCACTCTCCTTATTCTCACCCATTCCATTTCAGGCTGGGTCCTCCTTGACACCCCACTTTTCTGCCCCGCGGGTCGGGGCAGATGTCTTCCCAAGCTCTAACTACTTCACAGTGACTGCATCAGGTGCCTTCAGGGCCTTTGGAACAAATTGTGCTCATCCACCCATTAAGCCAGGAGGAACTCTTTACATGTTTTGAGTAGACCCCCACCACACACACACTTATTGAAGGCTTGAAGACCCCTCAGTTACCTTCAACCTGATTTAGCCCATGTACCAAAATGATTTATTAGGTTTGGCCACTGAGCATGCTATAGTTTTTTGGAGCCACAGGTGAGGGCTGGATCAATCAGGTGGACACCAAAGGTGGAAAACAGTCATGAAAAGGACTTGGCAGTCCCCATGCCAGAGGTGTGAGTCTCTCTGAATTTGTTCAGATCCGTGAACAAAAGTATTGCCAGTCAAATAGCATCAATTCAGTTCAATGCATCTCTGAATTATCTTACTTAGAAAATTCACTTCATGCATCTATCAATTTAATACTTTATCCTGATAGTAGTCAAGTGGTATCATAGGGCACAGTGCACCAGACCTGAAGTCAGGAAGACCCATCTTCCTAAGTTCAAATCTAGCCTCAACCACTTACTAGCTGTGTGACCTTGGGCAAGTCATTTTACCCTGTTTGCCTCACTTTCTTCATCTGTAAAATGAGCTGAAGAAGGAAATGACAAATCACTCTGGGATCTTTGCTGAGAAAATTCCAAATGAGGTCATGGAGAGTCAGTGAATGACTGAAAAATGACTGAACAACAATATGGATTATATTAAGAGAGTGGAATAGAAGAATTCTGATCAACTTGCATTTAATTCCTATTCTTACAATTAATTCCAAATTTTAACTGTATTTTGCATTAAGGTCTGCTCCACCTGTAGAATCAAACATCCCAAATCTCACATAAGGGAAAACCACAGTATATATATTTTTAACATTTTATTTGTTTTCCAATTATATATGATAGTAATATGTACCCATCATTTTTTGCAAGGCTCTGAATCCTACAGTTTCTCCCGCCCCCCCCCCCCCCAATAATCTGAGCCCATTTTCTATTTCTCTTGGAGGTTTTGGATATGGCAGCTTTGATTTTGTCATCATCTGAGTATGTGCTTTGGTCTTCCATGAGACTAAAGTATTCTCTATGGTCAGATTCTTCTTTTTCTGTTGTTTACTCATTTCCTCAGCAAAACTAATTTATAGCACTTCCAAGGCATTGGGGTTGTTTTTTTGTGGGGGTCACCCCACTGGGACCTTTATTCCTTCAAGGTCTTATGCTCTCTAGTCTGTGCTTTGATATGTAGATGACCACAGCACTACCCTGTGCCCTGGGGCTATAAGGAGAGATCCAGCTTGGTTATTTAGTATGGGAGCCCAAACTGCAATATGTGAGTGTAGGAAAACAGCAGGGTCCTACCCCAGGAAGAGCAGAGAAATCTCTGCAGACTTCCCTTACTATCTCTGGAGGTGCAGGCTGCTTTCTCCCGATTCTAGCTGCAGATTCTTTGGCCATGCTCCTCACTGCACACTCACCCAGGTGCAGCAGAGTTCTCTCACCACCCCTTCAAGCTGTTATGGGTGATCTCTGGGTTGGGCAGGGCTGGGCTGGGTTGCAGCTCAGCTTTTTTTCCTAACCCCGGTCCTGGTGAAACACACCTTTCCCATCGAACTTCTAAGTTATTTTAGACTGGGAAAATATATCACTCAGTCTTTCTGTGGGTTCTGCCCTGCTAAATTTTGGCTAGAGCCATCCTTTTTTTTTGGGGGGGGGTGGTCAGCGTTCCTGGGATATGCTGCCTTTACACTGTCATCTTGGCTCTGCCGCCCACAGCACATTTTAAGTGAACCCACAGTATAATTTCAATTAGAAGAAGCTCAATCTAATCCAATCTGGATTACAGTTAAATTATAGTTTGTATCATACAAAATCCTAATTTCCCCAAGAGCCATTTGGTGCCGGGACCTCAAAGTACAGGGCATGCTGTTTCTGGTGAGTCTGCTGCCCAGGTTTTCTCTTGGCAGGCTTTCTATTCAGGAGGAAGAGGGTGTGAGCCTCAGAGCAGGGTGAAGGATGGAAGGTGGTGGAGAGATGGGGAGGAGATGGAGAATTCTGGTCAAGGATCAGCCAAGAGGCCAGTGTTGCTAGGTCAGAGAGGAGGAGGAGGGGAGTGAAGTGTGTGAAGACTGGGGCCAAGGTTGGGGCTGGTTCTCCGCTCCTTCCAAATATATCCTGATATCGTTTGCAAAAAGAGATGGTTTATTACTTCATTTGCAATTCTGGTACCTTTGATTTCTTTTTCTTCTTGTATTACTATGCTAACATTTCCAAAACAATATTGAATAATATTGGGGACATCTAGCATAGTTTCCCAGTTTATCTATCTTAATTAAATGTATTTTAGCTTTACCCTTGTGTGAGATCATGATTGCTCCCCCTACTAATAAATTTTACTCCAGTTCCTTTATTTTAACTGTGTGTATCTTTCATTTTTAATTGTGGTTCTTGTGAACAACCTATCCTCAGGTTCTGATTTTTAATCCATTTTGCTAGTCCTTTCCATTTCAATGCATGAATTCATCCCATTCATATTCAATGTTAAAATTATTACTTGACTGTTTCCCTCTACCCTGTTTTCTTGCCCTATTTACCATTTCCCTCCTTATGCATCTAACTTCTAACTACTACCTTGACCTTCTATTCCTTAATCTACCCACTCCTCTAAGAATTCCTCCCTCTGGTGCAGTGGATAGAGCACTGGCCCTGGAGTCAGGAGTACCTGATTTCAAATCTGGTCTCAAGCCACTTAACCCCATTGCCTTAAAAAAAAAACCCCAAAAAAACAACAACAAAAAAAGTAAAAAACAAGAATTCCTCCCTCATCCTCTTCCCTCATTCTTCATGCATCCTCCTGATGCCCTGTGCCTTTGCCCTCTTAATTTTTTTATAAATCTGGAAGAATTTTAGACCTTTCTAGATATGTGTGTAGTTCTTTTTTTAACCTAGTTTCACTAAGAGTAGAGTTCCAGCACTGGCAGCCTGCACTCCAACTTGCCTCTTGTTCTTCCTTTCCTGTCTCATTTGTATGAGATAATTACTCTTTTTTAACCTCTCCCTTCCCAGTTACATTTTTTAGAATCAATTGATCATAACAAACCTTTCTATAAAACTACCCAAGTAAAGATGAAATATCTTAAAAGTACTGATGACATTTTCACATATAAGAAGTAAACAATTTGACCTTGAGTCCCTTTTAATTGATCTTTAATGTTTATCATGTCTCTCCTGAATCTTATTTGTCAAATTTTTCAATAAGTTCTGGTTTTTTTTTTAAAAAGACTTTTGAAAGTCTAGATATTAAATGTCCATTGTTCAGGATTATACTCAGCTTTGCTTGGTACGTTATTTTTGGTCACAATTCCAGCTCTTTTGCTTTTTTGAAATAAAATGTTCTGGGGATGGTTAGGTGGTGCAATGGATAGAGCGGTGGCCTTGGAATCAGGAGAACCTGAGTTCAAATCTCGGCCTCAAACACTTAATAATTACCTAGCTGTGTGACCCCATTGCCTTGCAAAAAAAAAATCGTCTGGAACACCAAAAGCTCAACAATATCAAGGGAATCAATTAAAAAAAACTAGCTATACCAGATTTCAAGTTGTATTATAAAGCACTAATTATCTAAACATTCTGGTACTTACTAAGAAATTAATATATTAGGTATAAATTACAGTATAGTAAATGGGTAATCTAGTATGTGATAAACCCAAAGATCCAGGCTTTTGGAAAACTCACTATTTGACAAAAACTACTGGGAAAACTGGAAAACAGGAGAGCAGAAACTAGAAACAGAGCAACATTTCACACACATATTAAGATAAGGTCAAAATGGGTACATGAATTACACATAAAGGATGATAGTATAATCATGGAATAGTTAATCTGTCAGATTTATAAATAAGAGAAGAATTAAAGACCAAAGAAGTTATAGCAAGCATTACAAAATGTACATAAAATTAAAAAGGTTTTGCACAAACAAAACCAATGCAGCCAAAATTATAAGAAAGTGGAAAACTGGGAAATTTTTTAAAATCTTTGATAAAGACATAATGTCTCAACTATATAGAAAACAGTCAAATTTATAAAAATATGTTATTCCCCAATGGTCAAAGTGAAAATGCAGTTTTTAGACAAAGTTACCTATAGTCCTATAAAAATGCTCTAATCACTGTTCATCAGGCAAATGCAAATTAAACCAGCTTTGAGGGATCACTTGACACCTATTAGAACAGCCAATATATTTTTAAAAAAGATGTTGGAGGGAGTGTAGAAAAACAGGGACACCAATGCCTTTTTGGTGGAGCTGTGAACTATCCAATCATTCTGGAGAGTCATTTGTATCTATGCTCAAAGAGTATTCAAGCTGTTCAGCAATACCAATACCGGTTCTATATCCCAAAGAGATCACAAAGAAGAGACAAAGGCATATAAGTATAAACATATTTGTAGGCGCTCTTCTGTGGGGGCAAAGAACTGGACACTGAGGGCATGCCCATGCACTGGGGAGTGGCGGGACACGTTGTGGTCTTCGAATGCAACGCAGTCCTGTTGTTCTGAGCAGCGGATTTTGGGGCAGAAGAACTGATGCTGAGCGAAGGGAGCGGAACCGGGAGGACAGTGGGCCGAGCAGCAGTGGCCCCCGCGGTCAGGACCACGGCCAGCTCCGAGGCTCGGTCGGACAGTGCCCTCCATGCGGATGGCGCGGCACCGTGTGCCCGCGGTCTCCTTTTGTACTTTTTGCTTTAGCAGGGCGGTAGGGTGGAGGGACTCGGCCAAGGTCACACAGCTAGGCGAGCATTAAGTGTCGGAGGTCCGCTCCATCCACTGCGCCCCCTAGCGGCCCCAGTTTCACGATCTCTTAATGACTAATCGGGAAATGCTTGACGCGACTGCGCATGGAGGTTTGTGTGATTCAGGGACGGGGTGGGGGGAGAGGGGGGAGAGTTTGGAAATCCGGACTCGAAAGTGGCTCTAAAAATTGGAAAAGTAAAGTGAAGCCCTAAGGCCCCCCCCCCAGAGTTGGGCCCCGCCCCTCCCCTGTGAAGAGGCCAATTGGAATCTGCGGCGGGCATCACGTGTCGCCGGCCCCGCCTTTCCGCCCAGTGCACGGCCTACGCTCGTTCGGACTACATCTCCCAGAAGGCGTTCCGTCGCAACCGGAAGCCGCCTTCCCCCGCCCCCGGAGCGGCCCCGGCTTGGCGGGGGACTCCCGGAAGCTCCCGTCGCCGCCGGCCGAGCCCGAGCGGGCATGCGCAGTGCCGCTGCGGGCCGGGGTGAGCGCGGGGGGCGGGGTGCTGTGCCGGAGAGGATGGGGCTGCGCCCGCCCCCTCAGCCCCCTCCCCCGACCAGGGGGTCCCCGGAAGCCCCCCCACGCCTTGGCCTCGTCCACAAGGGGACTCGCCGCGTTCGCGGGGCCCCCCGGCCCCCCAGAAGGAAGGACAAGCTCCTCCTCGTCGTCGCCCTCATGGGGGTCACTTCCGGCCCGGCCTCCGCCCGCCCCGGGGCCGCCCCCCTTTTCTTTGTTTTTCAGGCTTTTGCTGGGCAGTGGGGGTCGGGTCTTCACGAAGTGTCTGAGGCCGGGTTTGAACCCGGGGCCTCCTGACTCCGGGCCGGGGCGCCATCCACCGCCCCCCGGCCGCCCCCTTGAGGTTTCCCGGTGGATGGGGTGCTGCCCAGCCCTGCCCCTTCCTGATGTGGCTTTGGGTCCCCGACCCTGCGGGCCGGCCCCCTGCCCCGCCTGTGCCCCTGCAGGCCTCAGGGCCCCCGCTCTGCCCTCGGGCCCCCCAACTTGGGCTTGCCCTGGGATCTCTCCCAGGAAGGATCAGGCAGTGGTGTGGGGTCTGCCCCCGACCCCCGCGGCCTCCCTCTGCCCCCGGACGTTCCCCGTGACCTTGGAGTCCCCCTCCCGGCTTTGATGTGGGGCGGCTGCAGGAGTTTGGGAGGAGGCCCCATGCAGCATGTCCCTGCCCTCAGTGCGAGGACGAGCACCTCTGGCGTGAGGGCTGCTCATCCACCCTCTGGTCCACACGGCCCGACTCCCACCTGTGACGCCAAGAAACTGCAGTGGCCACACCTACAAGTAGATCCAAGGATCGGCTCCGACTTATCGCCATTGACCAGGAGGGCCAAGAAAGTTCTGTATTGTTCAAGGAGGATGCCACCCATAGGGTCCCCCTGTCACCCCACTCCCACCTGGGGCTTCCAGAAGCTGCAGCATGCACCCTGGCCGTAGCCCCCATACCCCCTCTCAGCAGACAGGATCCACCTGGCTGAGGGGAAACAGTCGGGTCTCAAACCCATCAGAGGGATGTTTACCCCAAGCATGTGAAGATGCCCTCCTCAAGGAATGGGACGTTCCAACGGCCAGGAAGGCGGCTAAAGCAGAAGCCTAGTGAGACATGGATCACAGTCATCCGCTGCATCCCAAGCCATTGCCGGTTGGCTTGACTTTCGTCGCCCTGCCTTTTGTCCTGCCGCTGTGGAAGGGAGAGTGAGGCAGAGGACTTGGCCCAGCACCCCCTCACTCACCACCCATGATGTCACTGGTCCTCTTTGCAAAAAGAGGGGCAAGCAACAACAAGCACCCAGTCTGATGATGTATTCAACTCGGCATGTTCTCCCTCTCTTCCAAATTTCCCTTTTATCTCCTCCAGAATCTGGGGTCACACTTTGAAGATTCTACCATTGCAGCATCCACTGAAGACTCCCCCTTCTCTCTGCCCCATCAAGGTCGAGGCCCCAGTCCCCTGACTCCTGTTCCAGTTCAACAGCCTCCTCTGCTTGGCTTTTGAAGCCCTTCCTGGCCTGACCCCTTCCTACTGACCAGTCTTCTCTCCCTTGGGTCCCCAGGCCCTCCCCTCACATACTCTGGCTTCCTTGCTCTTCCAACCCAGCCTCCTGACCGGCCACTCTTATTGGCCACCCTCGTGCCTGAAATTCTCTCTCTCCTCAATCCCTGTCTTCAGGTTTCCTCAGTGTCCTTACAACCTTTCACCATTCCCAGTCCCTGAACAGAGTTTCCCTGGGAGAGCATCCCCCATCTGAACTTCTTTAGGGTTTGGTTGTCCAAATTTATTCACAGGCTGTCTCTTCCATTAGACTCCTAGCTCCTTGCTGGCCTTCTTGCCCCTGCTTTGTATCCCCAGTACTAAGAACAGGGCCTCGTAAAATAGATGCTTAATGTCTGTTAATACAATGACTTTCAGGGGTGGCTAGGTGGGATAGTGGATAAAGCACCAGCCTTGGAGTCAGGAGTACCTGGGTTCAAATCTGGTCTCAGACACTTAATAATTACCTAGCTGTGTGGCCTTGGGCAAGTCACTTAACCCTGTTTGCCTTACAAAAACCTAAAAAAAAATTAATGACTTTCTTAGACAAAAATTTTATCTTTAAATGTAAATGGAGGGGCAGCTAGGTGGCGCAATGGCTAGGGCACCAGCCCTGGAGTCAGGAGGACCTGAGTTCAAGTCCAGCTCAGACACTTACTAATGACCTAGCTGTGTGACCTTGGGCAAGCCACTTAACCCCACTGCCTTGCAAAAAAACAAAAACAAATTGTTAATAGAGTATTAAACTTCACTTTGGAAAGCAAGGCAGTGCAGAATGGGCACTAGTGGCAGGAAGACTCCTTTTCCTGAGTTGAAATTCAGCCTCAGACTCTAGCATTGTGACTCTGGGCAAGTCACTTAAGCTTCTCTGCTTCAATTTCCTTATCTATGAAATATATAAACTGGAATACATAAAATAGCTTCCAAATGTTTCTATTGAGAATAGTGACAAAAGGTCAAGTAAACATGTTAATCCTGAATATACATATTTTTTATCCTGAAGGTAATAACTGTTAAATCATTTCAGTGGAGGCCTATTCAAGATGCCTTTTTTGCAGTTTTCTTGGTAAAGATGCCAGTATGGTTTGTTGTTTCCTTTTCCACTTCATTTTGTAGGTGAGTGAGGCAACTAGGATTAAATGAGGTGAAAACTTAATTTTAGATTAAAAATGAAACAATGGAAATTTAGGTCAAACATGAAGTTTATTCTCTAAAATTTACCATGAACTCTATAGGCAGTGATGTTTTTGTTCTTCATTCTCAAAGACCATGACAAAAAGGAGGTGATGCCATAACAGGTACATGCATTGGATTTGAGTGAGGGGGGAGCTGTACTGTCACCACTTTCTCAGCCTCACTTTCCCTTTGGAGCAATCTCGATCCAGTGGTTGGATATGAATCAAGATGACTGACCCTGGATGATGAGGCCACCAGGGTTAAGTGACTTGCCCAAGGTCTAGTATCAAGTATCTGAGATCACATTTGAACTCAGGTCCTCCTGATTCCAGGACTGGTGCTCTATCCATTGTGCTACCTAGCTGCCCTTACAGGTGGTAGTTATCCTGAGAAATGGTTATCTAGAGAAAAATGAGAGGATGATATTTATAGAAAACACATAAGAGTCAAACTTTTGGCACCCAACCAATCAGATTCTACATTTATACATCAAGGTGTCATTGATTATGTTATGATCCTCTTTCCCATCCAGGAGTTCTATTCTCTGTCAGAACTGACAAAGAGCCAATTAGCAACAGGACCAGTGCCTCCTTTCTGACTTCATATTTGATATTGTTATCAGATATGTTATACTCATATAAAATTGATTTCTCCCTTCCCAAAATGTCAGAAGAATTTATATGGGTCTCTTATAGAGATAATCAGACTAGTGTCCTTCTTTCTCAGGGTGCTCTTTCTCTGGGTGCTCTTTCTCTAGATGTTGACACAACAGGAAAGCCAACTTCTAGATGCAATTAGAAAGGGACCAGACTCATTCACACAGAACTGCCTTCAGATTTATACTTGAAGAGTCCCAGACCTTGAGAAGGATAGAGACTAACATTCAGACTTATAAACCTTAATTAGAGGCTGAGAAACCATATCTTATCAGAAATATATGGCTTAGAAACTTAACTCATTCCAAGGTCAGAGCTTTATCCACTGGGCCACATAGCTATCAAAGTTAATAAAACACAAGACTAAAAGCCAACCAAAGACCTGAATTTCTTGATGATGATGATGATGATGTTTGTGCTTCATTCTTGAAGAAGACCCTGACATCAGGGAGGTGATGTCATGACAAGCACATGAATTGGTTTGAGTGGGGATTGCTCTACTAAGTCTCCAGTCTCACTTTCTCCTCCAGAAACATCTGAATCCAGTAGCCAGATAGGAATCAGGATGACTGGAGATGGTCCTGGATACCAGGCAATCGGGATTAAATGACTTGCCCAAGGTCACACAGCCATCGAGTATCAAGTGTCTGAGGCTGGATTTGACCTCCCATCCTCCTGATTCCTCTTAAGTGTCCAGTGAATATACAGAGATGACATTTTTGTTAATTATTTTTAACCTAGGATATATAGGCTGATTGTCTATAAAATCTCAAAATTGAATTAAAGCTTTTTCACATAAAAGTGATTTAATTAATTGTGTATTCACAATTTTTAAATCATGTCCCCTCTTCCCTCTCTCACTTTGAAATTGATGATATGAGGAGAGAAAGGAATCATTTAAAAGCACCTTTCATATGTGCCTGGGACCCACATGTCCTGACTCAGTTCTCCCAGAGAATCTACTATCTTTCAATGAGAGAATATTTCTTAGGAAAGAATAACAAGACACAGAGAAAAAGGCTCTATGATGTGCAGATGTTTCCATATTGGAGATGAGGGTTAAATAGGGTAGGCAAATCTGGGGTCCAAATTGCAGGGTAGATAGGGGCAGCTACCTACTTGATGGCATGGAGGAGGGAAATGGTTGAGAAATCTGAAGGGATTAGAGTCTGGATATAGCATTTGGGGAACAAATGAGATAACAGGGAGAGAGACGAAAAAAGTCTATGAGATTCTGCTCAGAAAGAGGGTCTGGGACCTAGAACAGGGGGAGGAAAGGAGGGAGATAGTGGGAAGAGGACTCTCACCTAAGATCACTTAGTTTGGAGTCCTGGGAACAGACTAGAGACAGTTGGAGGTCAGGTCTTGGCCTAGAGACCTGGCAGGGTTTGAGGTCCTGGCTCTAGGAGCCATTGGAGGAAAGGGAAGCTTCTGGGCTCTCAGTTGGCCTGGGCAGGGTAGGACTCCCGGGACTGTGAGCTGACTGGAAGTGGGAACCTCTGGCATTGAGGTTAAGCTGCCTTCTTCCTTTGGAGTTGTGTCTGCTCTGACTCCCCTTGGAGCTGAGGTTGCTCTGCTTTCCTGAAGCCAGATCTGCGCTTGTAGGTCCCAGGTAGGTCTGAGCCAGGAACCCATGAGTTCTCAGCTACAACTGGCCAATCTTTCCTTTAGGTTTTAGCCTCCCCATTTGACCTCATGTTAAGTGGACTCGAGGACCACCAGGAACCTCTCTCCCTCCCAAGGTTGTTTTCCTGACTGGCCCCTAGTCCCATCAGACTCTCCATCCTGTCTCAAACAGCCTAGGGTTCCATCTCCAGATTGACCATTGGGTCACACTTGCCCAACTTCAGACCTTTCCCTTGATGACCCAACAGTATTGCCTTCCACCTATTCATTAGGACACATGTGTTTCCCTTCCCCTAGCTCCTATTCAGAGATTTAGTTGTCCCACTAGCATTCTTGGCTTCCTAAAGGACCCAGGAGTCCTGTCTCTTTTCCTAGGGCCTACCTAGGACTCAGGCACCCAAGTTCCTTCCTGGCATCCCTTAACTGGACCTGCAATTCTCATACTGGCTCCCAGTCACAGGCATTAGCTTCCCTGCTCTACTTTCTGTCACTGAGATATCCCCTCCTTTTCCCCCAGCTTTGTTACAGTGTCCTGCCCCTCAGACCCTTTCTTATCCTGACCTCCTGCTTCCTTCTGCCATGTTTTCCAGACCCTCGGGTCCCTTGCCAAGCTCCTAAACCTAAGACAGGATTGTGTCTTCCCCCCTCAGGCTTCCCTGACAGCTCCATCCCAGAGCCCTCCCTCTCCCCAACTTTTCCTAGCTACCTTCTCTCTTGGATCAATAACTCAATCTGTTGCTTGGATTTTGTGTGGGTGAGTTGGGGAGAGGGGGGAGCATGGAGGACAAAGAAAGAGTTGAAGGAAGAGTTCTGAGCCAGGGGCCATGGTGGCTCTGATGGGTCTCATTCCATCTGGGACCCCCAAAATCCTTTCTACCTTCTGAATCTTTGTAGGAGGAAGGGGCAGAAGAAAGTAAGAGAGGGAAGGAGTCTTCCTGTTCAGACCATCTTCATTTCCAAGTCAGATAGATCCTGCTTGCTATCTCCTTCCTGCAGCTGGTTGGAGTTTCTCCTCTAAGGGCAGGGCCAGGGTCTTTGTAACTCCTGTGGACCTCACTTTGTATAAATTCTTGTAGGCCGGCCTCCTGTCCAGGAAGAGAAGGGAAGGACATCTCTCTTTCCCCGGTTCAGACTACAGAGAACCAAGGCCTGATCGAAGTGAGAACCCTGGAGCCAGAGGGAATGACACCTGAGAGCTGCAGACCCACCCCCCCCAGGTGAGTGGAGTCTGTCTACAGACACGACCAATATCAGTCAAGAGAACATTTCCAGACTAGCGATACCTTACCTGGATTGTTTCTGTACAAAATAGCCATGAACTTGAATACAGAAGTAACAGCACTGCCCTAGTCTTTTCTTCTGTGATTTAAACTGATTCATTGGCTTTGGCATCTTGTGGACTGACTGCTCCCCCACTACCGGCATCCCCCTCTCCCATTATTGCCCTTCCTGATTTAAGTTTATCTTCATGGTAAGTGGGCAACCACTTCACTCAGCCTTTGTTCTATTGGGCATCATTTCTTTGCTCTCTTCTTACCTACTTAGCACCTCCCTCCCCCATTTAGCATCCCCCTTCTTCTTTGTTTCTTGTGACCATGCTTTTCCTTCTCGGAACAGAAGGTCAAAGAAATTCTTTACTCTTAAATCCTGTCTGTTCAGGCCTGGGGCAGAGAGAGAGATCTGAAGGTTTCTCCAGCTCTCATCCTTTGCAGTGCTTTCATCAGAATAGGAATTGTTCTCCTGGTGCTGCTGGCAGGGCTTCTGCCTCAGGTTCTTGAGGCCTTCTCAGGCTTCTCTGAATCCCCCTCATTTACCATGTCTTAGGTCACATCAGGAAGTATTAGAAAGTGGCTCCTCTGGGTCAGGAACTGTTTGAAACTTCAGGAAGGATAATCCATTCCCTGCCCTCTAGGAACTCCCAGTCTAATGGGAGAGAGACAACCTGCCAGGAGCTGGGTCCACATAAGCTCTGTATCTGAGAGGAAAGACTCCGGTAGTTTGGGAACTGATGAAAAACTTCTTTTCAGAATGTGAGATTTTAGCTGAGATGATAAGGAAACCAGGAGGCCCAGGGGAGGAGGGAGGACCTTCTAAGCATGAAAAATGGTCATCAGAAAGGTTCAGAGTCAGGACTGGAGAGTCTTGGTCACGGATTAGCCAGGAAGCCAATGTCCCTGGGTCAGAGAGAAATGAACCAAGGGGGAAAAAGACTGGAAGGGTTTGGGGCTAGTCATCTGGTGTCTGGTAGGGGCCAAGGCAGCCTAGGACAGAGCCAGGAGAGCGCAGGTAATGAGAGTCTTGAACTTTGATCATGCTCACTCCAGGCCCAGGATTCAATCTACTGAGTCACCCTCATTTATTTCCCTGATTCCCATCCCCATCTGACCTCTCCTCCCTCCCAAATAAAAAGAGGACCATTAATTCATTTACTAAAATTCCCAGGAGGGAAGAGAAGAACTTGGGAAAGTTACCTAGACAAGCTAAATGTCTTTGGAAGGAGTGTGTTAATATTGTCATTTACTATGAAAAAAGAAACATCCTAATAACGATCAATACTCTTTCTCTTTTGCTTTGTTTATGGGAATATTTGAGAATCAATTAAAAAATTAAAGTCCTTGGCTTCCTTCAAGACTCAGCAGAAGTGATGCCTTTGTCAGGAAGTGTTTCTGATCCCCAAACAGCCCCTTCTTCCCCTGTGAGATTAATATCTGTACTCTTAGGTGTCTTGTAGGCTAGGAGGGGTCTAGTGATTAGAGAACTGAATCTGGAGTTAGGAAGACCTGAGTTCAGGTGCTAACTCAGACCTTATCAGGGGGTAAGTCCTGGACAAGTCATTTAACCTCTCTCTGCCTCAGTTTCTTTGTGTATAAAAATGGGCATGATCATAGCATCCCCTCTGTAGGTTGTTGTGAGCCCAAGTCCTGAGGATACACACAGAGACAAAAGATAGTCCCTGCCTTCAGAAAGCTGGAAAGGAGAAAGGGAAAAATAGCATGTAAACAGCTATTTGAAAGCAAATTCTGTACATGATAAGTAGGAGATAATTCACAGTGGGAAGGCAACAGAATGAAGAGGGGTTGGGCAAGGCTTCCTATGGAAAGGAGGCTTTTATTTGGGACTGAAAGGGAGGTCAGTCATCTGAGTGAGAGAGGGAGAGCAGGCCAGGCCTGGGGAAAGGCCAGAGAACATACTGGAAGAAGAGTTGGTAGATCTTGTTCTTAGAAGTCTTGGGAGGCAGGTGGTATTGGGGAGGAAAGTGTGACAAGCCTGGAAGATGGGAGGGGGCTGGGCTAGAAGGGCTTTGAAGGCAAAATAGCATTTTGTGTCTAATGCTGGGGCAATAGTGACCTTCTGGGGTATATTGAATAGTCAGGGTGACAAGGAAACTCAATATAGTAGCTGAATGGAGGGTGAATGGGAATGGGGAGGACCTAGAGTGGGGCAGACCCTCCAGCAGATGCTATCATAGTCCAGGGGTAAGGGAATGATGACCTGTCTCAGGGTGGGGTCATCTGTGAAAATGCTCTGCCAACCCCAAAGGGCTGTAGAACTGCTGGCTATCAATTTGGAATTATGCCAAAAGGGCAACAAAAATGTGCATACCTTTTGATCCAGCAATACCACTACTGGGGCTATACCCTGAAGAGATGAAGAAAAAGGGTAAAAACATCATTTGTACAAAAATATTCATAGCAGCCCTGTTTGTGGTGGCAAAGAATTGGAAATCAAGTAAATGTCCTTCAATTGGGGAATGGCTTAGCAAACTGTGGTATATGTATGTCCTGGAACATTATTGTTCTATTAGAACCCAGGAGGCACAGGATTTCAGGGAAGCCTGGAGGGATTTTCATGAACTGATGCTGAGTGAGATGAGCAGAACCAGAAGAACATTGTAAACCCTGATAGCAACATGGGGGTGATGGTCAACCTTGATGGATTTGCTCCTTCCATCAGGGCAACAACCAGGGACAATTTCAGGTTATCTGTGATGGAGAATACCATCTGTATCCAGAGAAAGAATTGTGGAGTTTGAACAAAGACCAAAGACCAGGCGGCTAGGTGGCACAGTGAATAGAGCACTGGCCCTGGAGTCAGGAGGACCTGAGTTCAAATCCGGCCTCAGACGTGGCCTTGGGCAAGTCACTTAACCCCATCTGCCTTGCAAAAAAAACTAAAAAAAACCCCAACAAGACCAAAGACTGTCAACTTTAATTTAAAAAAAAAAAAACAAATGTTATCTTATGTAACTTTGTAATCTCTTATACTTTCTGTTTCTTCCTTAAGGATAGGATTTCTCTCCCATCACATTCAACTTAGATCAATTTCTGTAGGGGTAGGGGGGAGGGGTGGGGGGGAGGGAAGCAAGATTAGGGGAAAAATTATAAAATTCAAAATAAATAAATAAAATAATAATAATAATAAAGAGGGGCAGCTAGGTGGCATAATGGATAAAGCACCGGCCCTGGAGTCAGGAGTACCTGGGTTCAAATCCGGTCTCAGACACTTCATAATGACCTAGCTGTGTGGCCTTGGGAAAGCCACTTAACCCCATTTGCCTTACAAAAACCTAAAAAAAAATGCTGGCTAGCATCAACTCTTCATGGAATTTTCTTTGTAACACATTTCTTTTGTTTGTTCTAATGAGGAAGACATTTCACTTCACCTTTTCTCTTCCACCTCTAGATATCCTCATACATTTCTTCCTCCATGCTTCAGTTTCCACTTTTAAGTTACTGAGGGTTGGACAAGGTGAATTTGAAGTCTCTTTCAGCTCTAAGTCTTATGACTTTTGATGGTTTAGGAGGTGGTGACATTCAAAGATGTGGTTATGGACTTCACTCTGTATAAATGGGTCCTCTTAGACCATCCTCAGAAGGAGCTGTACAAGGAGGTCATGCTGGAGATTTTCCAGAACCTGCTGTCCCTGGGTAAGGACACTTTTCCTGGTCACTCTCAGGCTCCATTCCCTAATGTACAGGGTTTGGAGCAAATATTTATTAGTTCTTAGAAAGACTAAAGTACTGGTCTCCTCCAAGAGACAGGGTCCACCTGCTGCCTGGTTTTCTTATAAAAGTCTTTGAGTTGTCTCTCGAGGAGCTGAGGGTGTCCTTTGATACTCCTGAAACTTTCTCTTACTGGTTCGATATTGAAGAATCTCAGACTTGGAACTAATCTGAGGCTGTATCAAGTCTGACCTCTCCCTAAAAAGGAAGTTTATCTGCCAAGTCTCTGAAAACTGTTTGGGCAGCATTTTGCCAGGAGATGGGCAATGCAGGGAAACCCTTTCTTCTTTGGGTTGGGTCTGGTCTTTGAAAAGTTTTTCTTGATAACAACCACAAGTTTGTAAGTTAGTGCTCCTAGTCTTACTCTCAGAAGCCTGCTAAAGCAAGTGTGTCCTTGTTCTTCCCTCTTACCTCCCTAGAACTCCAGTGCAAAGGATGGGAAAGGAAGGGAATAAGCATTTCTCTATATTTTCTATATCTCAGGCACTGTGCTAAAAGCTTTTCCCTTTTTTTTACAAATATCATATTTTTTTTCTTACAACATGACTGTGATGGGCTGGCTAGGTGGCATAGTGGATAAAGTACTGGCCTTGGAGTCAGGAGTACCTGGGTTCAAATCCGGTCTCAGACACTTAATAATGACCTAGCTGTGTGGCCTTGGGCAAGCCACTTAACCCTGTTTGCCTTGCAAAAAACAAAAAAACAAAACAAAACAAAACAAAAAAAAAACAACATGACTGTGAGTTAGATGATACTATTATTCCCATTTTACAGTTGAGGAAACTGAGGCAAACAAGTTAAGTGACTTGACTGGGGCACTTAGCCAATAAGTGTCTCAAATCAGATTTGAACTCAGAACTTCCTGAATCCAGGGCCAAGAGTCTCTCTACTGGCCTTTTAACATCTGAATATTGAAATCAACTCATCCTCCTCTGAAGGAAGTAGAGAAAATAGAATTTTCTGATTCTAAATTGGCTTTCAGAAGATGCCCTTCCCATCCCTCATCAAAATTCCCAACAGTAAATATCATGGAAAAGGTTCTTGAGGAGTCCTGGGAACCATCCTATGACCTTTCTCACGCCACCTTTCCCTAAAGAGAATAAATTACAAGCTGTTCTGCATCCTTTTCCCTCCTTATTCCTCATGGCCAGGACTTGCAGTTCCCAGAGAAAATTTGATCTCCCGTGGAAGCTGGAGCAAGAAGACCCCAGAACCTCCTGTGCAGGTGAGTAAGGTGAAGAAAGCAGGTGTATGAGGGTTGTTATCCCATGTCTCAGGGAGGGGAGTGCCAGACTAGGGGTCATGAACACTGGACTTCCAATTCTTTTTCAGATGCTTTTTAGCTGTGGGTTCCTGGGCAAGTTACTGAACCTCAGTTTCCCTTCCATGGGCTTTTGCTTCCCTTCCTGTGCTAAAGCTCTGATCTTATAAGATCTATTGTCTGGAACTTTGAGTCATGGAACTCTCCTGAAAGTATCCAGAAGGGGCTCAGGTTCTCTAATGCCAGCTCTTCAAGTTAACAAGCATTTATTAGGTGCATACTAGATGCCAGGCCTTGTGCTAGGTTCTGGGCATTGAAAGATTAGTAAAGGACATCCTTTGTCTCAAGGAGTTCACAGTCTAGTGAGGAAAACAGCATGGACAGAACCATGTACGACACACTATCGACAGGATAAACTGGAGCTAGTCAAGGGAGGAAAGACGCTTAGATTAAGGAGGAGTGGAAGAGCCTCACTGTGGAGGGTGGGCTTAAACTAGGGCTTCAGAGAAGTCAGGGGAGCCTTCTAGGCTGGAGGGGCAGCCTAGGAAAAACCCATGGAGATTTGAGATGGTTTGTCCTATTGAAGGAAATGAAAGGAAACCTTTAGGACTGGATTAAAGCCCATGAGGAGGGGAGTAGGGTAAAAGAAGACTGGAGAGGGGCAGGTGATGGAATGTTCTTAGAGTTCAGTGGAGGATTTTATATATCATCCTGGGGCCAGGGAGCCAGGGCATGTTATTGAGGAGGCAGAGAGGAGCTTTAGGAAGATGAATCTGACAGCTGGGTAGAGCATTGCCTGATCTAGGGAGAGATTTGAAGCAATGAGACCAAATAGCAGGTTTTTGCAATACCTCAGGTGTGAGGTATTGGGGTCTAAACTCAGAAACTGGCAGGTTTAGGAGAGAATGAGGTATATTTATATATATATATATATGTGTGTATATATGTATATATATATGTATGTATATACATATACATACATATATATATATACATATATACACATATATATATATATATATGTATATATATATATATATATATATATATGTATGAGATGTAACAAAGGTGGAGGTATGGGGATTTTCCAAATGGGGGGAGGTGGGATGGGAGGGGATAGTAGGAATTTGAAAGATGATGAGGAGTAGATGACATCTCTTTTATGAGCCTGGACAATCGGAAGGGTGACCTGGTTTTGGAAAACAGGAAGATGGGAGGATTGGGGGGAAGAGTTAATGAGTATTGTTTTGGATGTGGCAGGAGGAGAACCCAAAGAGAGAGCGTCAACAAAACATAGAGACTAAAGTGTCAAGGAGAAGGGGATGTGAGTTTCAGAATTTGCAAGGTCAAGAATGATGAAGATTGGGAAAAAGGCTTTTTGTTTTAACAGTTAAATTTAATTAGCCATTAAGAGGTCATTAGTAACTTTGGAGGGAGATGTTTCAATTGAATAGTAAAGTTGGAAGCCAGACTGTAGAGTTTTGTAAGAAATAAGAGCAAAGGAGTTGGAGACCCCAAGTGTAGATCCTCTAGATGGTTAGGCATGAAAGGGAAGAGAGATACAGGATATCAACTGGGCATGGATGGATCAAAGAAGGGTTATTTTAGGACTGTGAAGAAATGGTTTCATTCAATCCAGTAGAAATGGACATTGAAAATTAGTGAGAAAATGGGAGATGGAGGCGGCTAGGTGGCATAGTGGATAAAGCACTGGCCTTGGAGTCAGGAGTACCTGGGTTCAAATCCAGTCTCAGACATTTAATAATGACCTAGCTGCGTGGCCTTGGGCAAGCCACTTAACCCCATTACCTTGCAAAAGCCTAAAAAAAAATGGAGATGGTAAAATAGGGAATATATTGGAGGAGTAGATGAGGCATATTCTTGAAAAAAACAGATAAAGGAGGAAAAGAAGACTCGGATTTTTGTAAGATGAGGTGGAGCTGAGAGAACTCTTGGTAAATGTCCTATTTTGTCAGTGAAATGTGAGGCCAAGTTCTCAACTCTGGGGGTCGGTGGGAGCAAGCTGAGGAGGAATGAGAAGCTCTGGAAGAGCTGCTATAAGTGGAATAGGGCGTTACACCGGGCAATGTCAAAGTTTGCCTTACCACAGAGTCTAGCCAAGTTTATGTAACCTCAACATGTCGTGAACTAGGGCAACAAAAAGTTTCATGCTTTTCTCTTTTCATCTAGCAGCGCATGAATAGGAGTGAAGCCCTATATCTTTCCAAGTAATCCAGTGTCAAGGCTTGTGTAAATCATCCACCTAAGTGCTCTTCCTGATCTTTATGGTCCAGTCTTTCTTTCCATTCTTGGAGAATCATTGGCCAGATGCATATGAGTGACTACCAGGCTATGTTTAGGAAGGAGGGAGTTAGAGAATCCCAGGCGTTCCATGGCAGGAGACCCTCCAGCCTTTGTGATCTCCCGTATTTGGTCTGGTCAGGTCCCATCCACATTAGAACTGGACAAAGGTAACTCCTTGTAGATTATAAAGTGACAGGAGGAGACAAGCAGGACCGAAGCCAGAACCTGCATGTGAGCAAAGGAGATGCCAGGGATTGTGGTAGAAGTTAAAGTCTTTTATCAGCCCTGGGACAAGATGGTCCATCAATAAACATTTCTTATTCTAGGTGTTGTGCTAAGTTCTCAAAGAAAGACAAAGGCAGCTCTGTTGTCAAGGAGCTCACAGTCTAGTGTAAAAACATGGAGGTGGCTTGAGAAAATGCAACAAATCATGAAGCTCAGTCTTAGCTAATGCAGGCAAAAAAGAGTATTTTGGTGAAGAAATGCATTAAATTCAACAGAGTCATAAATAAATAAAAGGTGAGAGGAAAATGACAGTTCAAAAGGGAGAGCTAGTTCATTATAATGTAGTGCCCTATATGGGCCAAAACTTTACAAATATAATTTGATCATGTGGCTCTGGAATCATCTGGAAAATGTTCTTCACAGATGAATAAAATGGGAAATGAGGAGAATTTGACAAATTATGTTGTTTGAGTTGGAAAGATTTTTTAGCTCTCTCTTTCGATAACAAAATGTTAGGTACTTTAGGAAAGATATAATTTTCTGTTGGTTAATGACAAATTGTATATTAAACCTAAATGTACTTTAAGGTTAATTGCACTTTTTTTTTTTTTACACAATGCTTATATGTTTAAAAAACCTTTTCTAAGGGAAGTGTGTCTCCATATATAATTTTCTTCTTTGCCACCAGCACACTGCCTATACTCTCACAAAAACTCTTTTGATTGACTGGACCGTGTTGCCAGCCTACTAGATTGGAGAGTATTAACATAAGTGGAAGATAAGTTCAGATCAGAAAGTAGCCATAAGTCTGTAATGAGAGGCAATATAAAGACTGTTTTTATAGAATGCTTGGGATATTCCATGATGGATTCAAAATGGCTTGTGATATGCTCATGGTTTTCAAAAAGCCTGCCATCTGTGCAAATATTTGTAACATCTTGATTTGGTGATTAATCTCAAGGAATCTGGGAATGCAGGAACTACTCTGGTGTCTTAGACATGAGTTCAGAAAAAATAGAGAGATCACCAGGGAAATTAAACTATAGATAAAATATTTAGTTATATATGTCAGAAATGTCACCTCTATGGCCATTTATTGAATACAAAATAAGAAAAATTGAATACAATACTGAAAATTGCTATACAGTAACAGAACCATTGTTCACCTTAGCATATGAAATTTATTAAGAATGACTGCAGAGGTGGCTAGGTGGCACAGTGGCTAGAGCACTGGCCCTGGAGTCAGGAGTACCTGAGTTCAAATCTGGTCTCAGACACTTAATAATTACCTAGCCATGTGGCCTTGGGCAAGCCACTTAACCCCATTGCCTTGCAAAAACCTAAAATAAAAATAAGAATGACTGTGATAATGTGTCAAAATTGGACAATAAAGAGAAAGAGGAAGAACCATGATCCAGTAAAAAATATAGTCAACAAGTGACATTTGAAGAAAGGATTGAAAGTGCAATGGAGGTCCAGCAAAAGAATAGCAAGAGGGGCGGCTAGGTGGTGCAGTGGATAGAGCAGTGGCCCTGGAGTCAGGAGTACCTGGGTTCAAATCCAGCCTCAGACACTTACTGATGACCTAGTTGTGTGGCCTTGGGCAAGCCACTTAACCCCATTTTCCTTGCAAAAACCTTTAAAAAAAAAGGATAGCAAGAGGAAAGGGATTGGGGGGTGGGGGAGGGGATAAATGATTGTCACATCCCTTTTGGGACAGACATTCAGATCCTGGCCCTGAGGAGTTGAGTACCTTATCTGAACCTCAGGAAAAGATGTAAGACTTCACTACTCAAAGGCATCCTTTCTCCAAAAGTATGACACCAACAGTCAATGTAGAAAGCCATGATCTGGACTCTGGGAATCCTCCAAAAGATGCCCACAGAGCCACTCAAGGACAATGACGCAGAGGCACACTTTTAAGAAGAAAGATCATTGCCAGAAGACTGGGCTGGACCTAATTGCATCAGGGATCATTCTGAGACCTTCTATTCCAGTGTGAGTTGTTGATCTCTTCCTTATTATCAAGGAACTTACCTGCATCTTCCCAAAGGAACTATTTTTCTAACATTGAATACAAACTGGTAATCACCATTTTTAATAAGCATAATGAATTTAACTAGAGGATGTGGCAAAATTTTAAGTTTAAGAAAATCCAGGGGTGGCTAGGTGGCGCAGTGGATAAAGCACCAGCCCTGGAGTCAGGAGTACCTGGGTTCAAATCCTTTCTCAGACACTTAATAATTACCTAGCTGTGTGGCCTTGGGCAAGCCACTTAACCCCATTTGCCTTGCAAAAAACCCCTAAAAAAAAAAAAAGGAAAAGAAAATCCAACCAAATTTGCATTTGAGTAATGTCTGAATTCCAATAAATTAATTCTTTATATGAGTTCATGAACTCATACTTGTATAACAATACCACTAAAAATGACATTATAGTAATGCCAAGCATACTACTTCCATTGGGCACTTGTCAAAACTGTGCTTACCCCATGCTTTGTACACATGCTTATAAATACAAACAAGTGAATAATCAATAATAAAATAGTTCCTAGTACTGTGGACAGAGCATGGCCAATTACAGGATGAGTTTGAGTCTTGGTTACAGGGATGTTGGTCAGGTCACTCTATCAGTATAAGATCATGGCTTGAGTAGGGAATGTCTTGAGAATGTTGATCCTGCTTGTGTTGTTATATGTTGTGAGGATCCAATGTTATTGTATCTGGTGTTACTGTATATGAAGCTCTTTGTAAATTAAATTATTCTGAGAATGTGAACTAGTGGCATTTTCAAATGATTGACACTGCCCATTTAATTTTAAAAATTTACAATCAGATAACTTTCAATGGAGGGAAGAGGATATATTTGTATACAGTGTGTATCTGCCACTACGTATATACATCTATCTATCTATCTATCTATCTATCTATCTATCTATCTATCTTTGTTTGTTTACTTCAGATGGAGAGACTAAGCTTGAAAAGAGGAAGGCTGTTGCAAAGCTTAGCATTTCATTGGAAGAATCAGGACAACAAAGATTCATGAAAAATGGTCACTGTGACTTCAGTTTGAGAGAAATCTGTGACTCTGATAATAAGACAGGAAAAAAACAAAAGAATAACTATGATTTTGATAAAGCTGGAAATTGTTTCAAACAATATTCAGTCCTAATTCATTGTAAGAAAATTACTTCAGGGAATGACTATTTTCAGGAAAATAAATACAGGGAATGCTCTACTAAATTGGTAGAGGTTGTTGAGTCACATGAAGAGCCTCCTGAAGTGCAGACTTTTCAATGTGAGATGGCCTTCAGCTTGACTTCAGATCTAATTAGACCTCAGAAAAGACATATTGGAGAAAAACTTTATATCTGTAATGAAGATGAAAAATCCTTCAATTGTAATTCAAAGCTCATTGACCACCAGAAAATGCACAAGGAAAAGAAATGCTATGGATGTAATGAATGTGGTAAGGCATGCCTCATTTCCCATCAGAGAATTCAGACTAGAGAGAAATCTCCTGAGTTTCATCAATGTGGTAAAACTTTTAGTGAAAACTCATCCTTCATTTTCCATCAGAGAAGACACACTGGAAAGAAACTTTATGAATGTACTCATTGCAGGAAAACTTTCAGACAAAAGTACAGTCTTTCTGAACATCAGAGAATTCACACTGGAGAGAAACCTTATGAATGTAATCAGTGTGGAAAGAGCTTCAGACAGAGCTCCAACCTTGCTGAACATAAAAGAATCCACACTGGAGAAAAACCTTATGAATGTAATGAATGTGGAAAGTTTCAGACACAGCTCAAGCCTTGTTAGTCATCAGAAAATCCACACAGGAGAGAAACCTTATGAATGTTATCAGTGTGGAAAGACTTTCAGATGCAACTCCAAACTTGCTCTGCATCAGAGAATCCACACTGAGTAGAAACTTTATGAATGTCATCAGCGTGGAAAGGCTTTCACAAACACCTCCCATCTTGCTCTGCATCAGACAGTTCACACCAGAGAGAAGCCTTATCAATGTAGTAATCAGTGTGGTAAAACCTTCCGGCAATAATTGTCTCTTATTTCCCACCGAAGAATTCATAATAGATGGAAGTCTCATCACTGTACTTCATGAAGAAGGCAATCAAATGGAGTCCAGAGCTTGTTAGATATCAGAAGATTCGTTCTGGGGACATGTTCTATTTCAACTGGGAAGGTCTTCAGTCAAAGATTATTTCTTACTTTATAGCAGAAGACCCAGAGTGAACACATATGAGTATGCTCAAAAAGGGCAGGCCTTTAGATGGAAGAGGAGGGTCCCTAGACATCAGAATATTCACACTGGGAAAAGCAATGATTTTTGGAAAGCCTTGACAGGGAGCTCATACTTCACTGTACCACGGAGAAATTATGCTAGAGATAAACTTAGGCATCTAATTAAAAAGGGAAGACTTCTTGCTTGAGCAAAACAATGAAATATTGTTTTTCAGTAGTTTGATAATATTCCATAGCATTATATACTGTACTTGATCAGCCATGTCCTGGGTGATTAGGATTTGTTTCTTGTTCTTTGTCACAAAAAGTTCTGGCATAAATATTTTGCTAACTGGCGGACATTTGTTTTTGTAATGATTTCTTGAGGCTGGTGGGTGACACAGTGGATAGAATGCTATTCCTGCAGCCAGAAGATCTTGTTCAGATTCGTCTATGTATTAGCTGTATGACCTGGTCCAAATCACAATAGTTTATCATTGCCTCCGTTTTCCCTGTCTTTTTTTTGGGGGGGGGGGGTTGCAAGGCAAATGGGGTTACTTGGCTTGCCCAAGGCCACACAGCTAGTTCATTAAGTGTCTGAGGCTGGATTTGAACTCAGGTCCTTCTGACTCCAGGGCAGGTGCTCTATTCACTGTGCGACCTAGCTGCCCCCTTCCCTAGCTTTTGTAGAATGTGTATTACTAATATCATGAGCTTATTTTCCTTTTCACCTAGAAAGATGAGTTCAGAATCTAAAAGTAAAATTTGTCATTTTGAGGGACACTAAGAATAGGATTGCCCTTTCCTCCCCCCTCCCACGAAGAGGCCAGAACAACAGGAAGGCCAAGTTTCATGACATACTCAATTTTTTTAATATCTCAAGAAGAAAATCAAGCCATAAGTGGAAATCGCTTCACCTGGAAGCCTGCCGGATTACGCATGCATGTATACGTGTAAAAGAGAAGGGATGGGTTCCATTTAGTGATCAATGTGATAAGCACAGCAGAACGGGCTGCTTTTATTTTGTGGTTGTAAACTTTAAAACACGAAGTGAAATACTGCCCATTCCCTTTGTGCCAGGTCTGAGGGCTCTCTGTCTCTCTCTGCCCAGGGCCGGGGGCTCTCGCGGGCTTTGGTGCCCACAGAAGCCTCTGCTCTCGTTGGGCCGCAGACCCCGCCCCCCAGCAGCCAGGGGCCCGCAGTGAGAGGATTGGTCTGTTTGGGGGGCGCCCCCTGGCTTGTGGTCTGGGGGTCACGACGACGGGGCAGACCCCAGCCCTGGCAGGAGCGGGGGTCGGTCCTGAGGACGGATTCACCCTGAAAAGGACCATGGGGAGGGCCGGGGTCCGGGAGACAGAAGCTGGGGGGCGCTGGGGGAAGGGGCACCAAGGGCACATTCCGAGACTGGGGGGCCGGGCACCTGCTCTTGGTTGGGGGGGGCCCTGGCTAGGGCCAGCGGGCACCCCCTCCCCACACCAGGCCCGGTGGGATAGCGGTGGCCCCGGCGTGGGCTCGGGAGGAAGCGGAAGTGGAGCGCGGCGCGGGGGCTTCTGGGAAATGTAGTCCCGGGACCCCCAGGAGCCCAGGCTGCGGAAGGAAGGGGCGGGGCCGCCGGAAGGCTGGGGGAGGGGAGGAGGAGCGCCCCCTTCCGCCCCGCCCTCTGCCCCCGCGCCTGCGCGCTGTCCTGGGGGGCGCCCAGGCGGGGCTCCCTGGGGGGCTCAGGAGGGGGCCCCGGGCCCGCAGGGCGGGGCTGTCCTTCTTCCTCCGTTTCCATCTGGTGTGAACTAGACAAGGAAGGCCGCGGGGAGGAGCCCGGCTGGCAGCTCCCGGGGGGCACAGCCCTGCCAGGGAGACCTCCTACCCAGCACTTGGGCTGCCCTGCCCGGAGAGGGCCCGCCCGCGCTGCTGTGCCGCCGGGAAGGGATTCGGCCTTGTGGAGGGCGCCGCAGCTCTGCCCCAAGGCCTCTCTGTGCCAGGATGGGGGCAGGCCGCCCTTTGTGGCGGCAAGCACCCGAAAGCGGAGGGCATCCTCGTCCAGTGGGGGACGGGCCACCAGGCTGAGGCCCAGGCCCGCAGCTAGTGCCAGCCAGTACCCCGCACCAGCGGCCCCTCCCGATGCCCAAGGAGCCCGCGTGCCCGGAGCGGCCTTTAGGGCGATTAGTAAATGACGGACAAAATCTCCCAGTCTGTAAGGGTGTCTTCCCGCTGACCGGACCACCATCACCGCCATCCTGACTGAAGACATTTGAAGAGGAGGTTGGCTAAGAGTCCCCCCGGGTTCCTCCTCACTGCTAGCAGCTACAAGTATTTCATGGTAAAAGTATTATTCTTGGTGCTGCACCGGCCCTGGAGTCAGGAGGACCCGAGTTCAAATCCGGCCTCACACACTTCATAATTCCCTAGCCGTGTGGCCTTGGGCAAGCCACTTAACCCCATTTGCCTTGCAAAAAAAAAAAAAAAACAACCCTAAAAAAGTATTATTTTTTTAGTTTTTGCAAAGCCACGAGGTTAAGTGACTTGCCCAAGGTTACACAGCTAGGGAATTATGAAGTGTCTGAAGCTGGATTTCAACCCGGGTCCTCTTAGTAAAATTAGTCTTACATCTTGGTATAGTCTGTAACAAAAGTTCTGACAGAATCAAACTGAATTTGAGGTAAATGGGTAGCGAATGAGATCATAAAGATAGACTATACAAGGGCAAAGATTCCATTCACAATAGAATAGAGTCCTGAGTGGGGGCAAGGCAAAAGCCTAGTCTTTAGGTAAGGTTTTTCCCAGAACAAAATTGTCTTTGTTGTTGTTTGTCCCTCCTTTTCAAAAAGAATCAGAGTTATCACAAGGTGATTAAATGAAGTAGTCTTGCACAGATATCAGACTCACTTTCCCAGGGTCATCCAAGTCTAGCATCCAGACATAAGTCAAGGTGATTGGCAATGACCCCAGATGCAGGGAATGACCTTGGCGTCTCTGATGTCTGACCAAACTCCAACCACTCCACATTGCCTGCTTTTACCACTTTCATAGCCATTGGGACAAATTGCTGTCATCTTTCTATTCCATTGGGAGAAGTCTTCACTTCTTGGGGTAGACATCCCCCTAATTCACCAACAGACTTGAGACTTGTCACTTATCCCCAACCTGTTTTAGCTTCTCTGTTGGATTGCCAGGGTGTGGCTGCCACACATGCTACTGCTTTGTGGTATCACAGGTGGGTGTTGAGGACCAGGTAGACCAAATAACGGATGAACAGTCCTGAAAAGAGCCCGCAGCCCCTCACCACAGGTGCTAGTCCTCCTTACCTCCCTGAATGCAGGTGGGAAAGTATTCAATCCATGCCAACTTGAGTCTTAAAAGTAGAATTAAAATTGAGTTTCAATTTTACAACTGTGAGAAAGGATGAGCAGCATGATTTCAGAAAAAAATGTATTCTATGTGCTGATGCAAAGTGAAGTGAAGAAACTAGGAGAACATTGAACCCA
This sequence comes from Macrotis lagotis, assembly GCF_037893015.1. NCBI lineage: Eukaryota > Metazoa > Chordata > Mammalia > Peramelemorphia > Peramelidae > Macrotis > Macrotis lagotis. Next base: position 929,305,034 of record NC_133658.1, on the reverse strand, counting down.
ATAATAGCAATATTTTGTAACAATAATCAACTGTGAAAGACATAGCTAATCCTATCAATACAAAGATAAATGACGTTTATGAAGTACTCGTGATAAAAATGCTATATACAACTTGGGAGAGAATTGTTCGACTCTAACACACTTTTCTCTTTTTCTCAACATGTTAATATGATATACATAAAATATAAAATTCATATATATGTATATATATATAAAATGACTCAAGGATTTCTTGCCCTCTCAATGAGTGGAGAAGGATCAAGGGGGATACAGAACTTGGAACTCAAAATTAAAATTAAAATTAAAAATTAAAAAATGAGAAAACTTCCTGTTTATAGTTTTTGCCCATAAGTTTATTGGAGAATGGGGTCATTCTTAATTAAATTGCATATGTTTTTCTATACCTTGCATAGTGTCTTTATCAGAGAAACTTCCTGAAAATCTCTTCCCCATTTGATTCCCTTTCAATTTTCATAAGTGATCAAAATTTTATAGTCTGAGATCTCTCACTTTTAGGGGGACAAGTTCCTCCCTCATCTATAATTGTAAAATGTATTTTCTTTGTGTTCCTTTCAATTGTTTGAGGTAAGCTTTTCATAATTAAGGTATGTATTCAGCTACAGCTAATGTTTGTTGCTCTATGCCTACATTCTACCTGATTGCTTTTCAGTTTCTCCAGTATCTTGTGTAATTACTAAGTCCTGGCTTCTCATTGGAGGTCTTTGGATTTGTTGAACCAGGGTTCTTTCATTCATTTTCTTTTGCATATAACGCTCCCAATTTTTTCACTGTCTTTCTACATTTTTAATGTTTTACAAAACAATAATAGCTCCCATTTACGTAGTGATTTAATGTTTTCAAAGCACTTAACTGATATTATCTCATACTCTAATCAACTCTGAAATGTAGGTAATATTCTCCCTATTCTACAGATGTGAAGGGAAAGGTCGGAATAAGTTGCCCAGGGTCATATAGCTGGTAAATATCAGAGCTTTGATTTGAACTCTGGTCTTCTGGCTCCAGACACAGAACTCATCCACTGAGTCACCTAGTTACCTAAAGAAATCATTAGCAAAATAAATGTCCAACAGATTACAAATATTTATAGCAGGACTTTTGTGTTATGAAAAAACTAGAAACAAAGTGAGTACGACTCATCTGAGAAATGACTAAAGAAGTGATGGTATAGAAATGCTATGGAATATTATTGAAGAGTAATGACAACTGTTAAGATGTCAGAGAAGAATTCATTACATTGATAGGGGTTTTTTGTACAGTATGAAATTCCATATGTGAAATTTCATGCATTTAAGGAGGCCTTCCCTTCATCAATAAGGTCCATAGATGTTATCTCCATCAGGATTTCTACAGTGAACTCTCACATATGAGTTCTAACTAAAGACCTTCCCATAGCCATTGCTTTGATGAGGCTTCTATCCAGTATTCTAATATCCATTGACCTCCTCCAGTCAGTAAAAGGATTGTCCCCAGTAAGCCCATTCATGAAAATAAATCCTCTGATGTAAATAAGAGGTAATCTCTGACTAAAGGTCCTCCCACACTGAGTCCATATAAGGCTTGTCTCCAGAATGAATTTTTTTGTTATCCTAGCTTGTGTGGGTCAGCTAGGTGACACTATGGATAGAGAACCTGGTCAGGAAGATCTGAGTTCAAATCCAGTCTCAGACACTTACTAGCTGTGTGAACCTGTTTGCCCCAGTTTTCTCATCTGTAAAATAAGCTGGAGAAGGAAATGACAAATCGTGCCAATATTTTTGCCAAGAAAATCCCAAATGGGGTCACAAAGAGTGAGATATACTGAACAATAAGAACAAGCTCTGTAAGCTATTTGGTTGTTTTTCTTCATTTATGGCAGTGATAAGAGTTCAATCTAGTATGAATTCTCTGATGGCAAATAAGGGAGGACTATTGTGTATAGACTTTATTACATTGATTACATTCATAAAGTTTCTTTCCAGTGTGTGAATTTTTTTTTTTTTGAGGCAAATGGAGTTAAGTGGCTTGCCCAAGGCCACACAGCTAGGCAATTATTAAGTGTCTGAGGCTGGATTTGAACTCAGGTACTCCTGACTCTAGGGCAGGTGCTCTATCCACTGCACCACCTAGCCGCCCCTGAGTGTGTGAATTTTCTGACATCCAATGTACCTTCTCAATACATATATAAACTATTTCCGTAAGAGGGGGAAGGTGATTTAAGAAGTTTGTTAATGGGGGCAGTTAAGCTGTGGCTAGGTGGCGTAGTGGATAGAGCATTGGCCCTGGAGTCAGGAGGACCTGAATTCAAATATGACCTCAGTCACTAATTGCCTAGCTGTGTGACCTTGTGAAAGTTTCTTAACCCCATTGCCCCTGAAATAATTAAAAAAAAAAGTAAAAAAGAAGTTTGTTAATAACAAAGAAATTATTTTTATGATTTTTCTGGCCACTAATTTAGAAACTTATAAAAATTATAACTGGAATAAGTTATGCCTTTGAACCAACTTAGTTCCAACAGACCTCAAATTTTAGTTTTATGGGTTCATATGTAATACCTTAAGATCTCTCTATGCTGGAGACTTTCAATGGTCTGTGTTTTTTTGGGTTTTGAAGGAACAATCATGTATTCATGGTATGGGTATATGGAATGTGTTGTTTTTTCCCCCACTTCTATTGATAGATTTTTGCTTCAGGATAGATGTAAATTAGAAAAAAAGGGCAAAGTAAGACCTTGAATGTACTTAAGGACTAAAGACTAATATTTTAAATAGTAAGTGCTACTGCAACAACATGAAAAAATTAGTAACTGTATCTTGTCCTCAGCTGATTAGCAAAACTTGCTATTTGAGGAAAAATATCTTGGAAAGATATACATCATTTGGTATTGTTCTGAGTTCTGAATTCAGGTGTAATTGAATTATCTTTACATCAGTAAACTACCATTTAAGGGAAATGTCATGAATTTGCTCAAAATGAGAAGTACTTCATGTTGCTTCCCGTACCTGTTGAGAAGACAATCTTACAAAAGTAATGGCGGTTTGAATCAGTTTTCCCATTGTGCTGTTTCCTTTATGAATAGGAATGTTTCCCACCTTGTTCATCCTGAGTCTAATAATACTCTGTGAATAATGTGGAACTTTGCTATATGATTGGCTATTCCAAAATTTAACTGTGACTTACCTGTAAGTGAACAGAGCTAAGGAAGCTTTCTCCTCTTCAGGTCAGTTGGTACCATTGAAGGGGCAGTCTTGATATTGTTAGTCATGTCCCTCCCTCTTCCTTTCACAGCAAATTTGTAAAACCAGGGTAAGTGAATGGTAAAAGTGTCTGTGTGTGTGTGTGTGTGTGTGTGTGTGTGTGTGTGTGTTATCTCATTGTTTTAATACTTAAATATCTAAGTTATTGATCATGTGATGCATCTATGAAACCGTATTGTTTTTATTTTACTATTCTGAATTGGTGAATTAGGCATCAATTTGTTGATCTAAGCATTAAGGAAAATGAATCAGTAGATCTGCCATCCAGTCCCTTATTAAAGAGTTATGTTTTCATGTAACATCAAGTCTGAACAGTATTCATCTCTTTTCTAGATGATTTGATGAGGAACGTAACTATTGTACATAGAGATTTCTATCTTCTCTCACTAGGATAAAGATGTGATATGATAAATATGTAAAACTTTTCAATGTTAGATAACATTTTTGGTTCCAAATTTTTAAAGAATTGGAATATATGACATTAGTTACCAATCGTTTCTATGGAGAATAGTGACAAAAGGTCAAGTAAACATCATGTTCCTGAATGACAGATACTTGCATTTTCTTTTGATCCTGAAGGCAATAAAGCAAATAAAAAGTACAGCAAAGTACTGAACTCCTAAATAAAGGTCCAATGAATTTACAGAGATGAATGAAGTTTCTGTGAATTTATTTTTTATCTAGGATATGCTGGCTTTCTGTATATTTTAATAATTTTCTATAAAATCTCAAATTTGAATTAAGGCTTTTTCATATCAAATTGATTTAAAAAAGTTGTAGACATACTTTTAAATGATGGTTTTCTTTTCCGGCTTTGAAAACTCTCTGATAATATGAAGGGACAGAAGGGCTTATTTTCCAAGCAGATGTAATATCTGCCCTGGGACCCAGGTGTCCTGACTTCCTGGCCTCCACTGGTCTGCCATTCCTTTTTTTTTTCCCAAGGCAATGGGGTTAAGTGGCTTGCCCAAGGCCACCCAGCTTGGTCATTGTTAAGGGTCTGAGGTCGGATTTGAACTCAGATCCTCCTGACTCCAGGGCCGGTGCTCTATCCACTGTGCCATCCAGCTGCCTCTGGCCTTCCATTCCTTAGGGAATTATAGCAAGATAGAGGGAAAGGTTTCCCCCATAAGGGGGCAAGTGTTTCCGGGTTGGAGGAGAGGGTTAGTTTGGGGTGGACACCCGCCAGGTGAATGAGGGACTTGGGGGAGGGGAATAGATGGGAGAATCAGGAGGGTCTGCGGGTGGTGGTTTGGAAGGAGCAGGGCAGAGCTGGAAGAAGGGGGGTGTGAGGCCCAGAGGGGAGCAAGGGAGGTAGTGGGAGGAGCAGGCTCCCAGATGACCATCTTGGCCCAAGTGGAATTTGAGCCCTTGGGTGGAGTTTGGCGTGGGGGGGGAGTCTAGACTATAAAAGGGGTTGTTCCAGTGGCCAAGGCATCGCACGTGACAGAGGGCAGGCCTTGGGGGGGGCTCTGGGCCTGGGAGCCGCCCCGCGATCTCCCTGTCTTCTTCATTTGGAGCTGCGCTCACTGTGCCTTCTCCCCCGGGAGCCCACATCCTCTGCCCACCGGAAGCCCCAGGTAGGTGCATCCGGCCGCAGCCAGGCAGCAGGAGGCACCAGCGGCTGCCAGCCCACTTTGGCCTCCTCCGCAGGGCTCCCCGGGCTGCCAGGGCCGCTGCTTCCCAAGGCTTTCTGGCCCTTGGGCCGGCTTCTGGGCCACCACCGCAGTCTGACCCCTGGGGCCCACTTGCACCCCCAGAGTCCCGCCTTCTGCCTCTCCATCAGGAAGCACATGTCCTGCCCCCCCCCCAGCCGCTGCTGAGAGAGCTCATTGTCCCCCCGGCAGCCGGGCTGTCTAAAGGACCCAGGAGTCCTGCTTCCTTGCCTGGGGCCCAGCTAGGGCCCAGGCACCCAAGCTCCAGCCTGGCCCCCCTCGTCTGCCCTGTAGTTCCCATATGGAGAGCCCCCCCAGCTGCTCATCCTAGAACAGTCATCCTGCTTTCCCAGCCTCAGTTGCCCCCTGGAATCTTTCCTTCACCGAGATGTTCCCTCCTTCCTCTCCGGGCTTTGTTTCACTGTCCTGCCTCCCACACCCTCCCTTACATTGAATCTATTGAACCCCAGATAAGCCTGTGTCTCTCTCAGACTTGCCCATCCCAGAGCCCTCTCCACTCTCAATCTTATCTAACTCCCCACCCTCCGGGATCTGTCAGTCTGAATTCTGTGTGTGTGAGTTGGGGAGAGAGGATGCAGGGAGGGACAAGGAGTAGGAGGGAGAGCTGAGTCAGGGGCCATGGAGGCTCAGCTGAGTCTCCTCCCATCTGGGATCCCAAAGTCCTTTGTTGTTTTTTTTTTTGTTTTTTGCAAGTTTAAGTGACTTGCCCAAGGTCACACAGCTAGGTAATTCTTAAATGTCTGAGGCTGGATTTGATTCCCTGACTCGGGGTGAGCGCTCGGCTACCCCTGCAAAGTCCTTTCTACCTTCTGAATCTCTGAAGGAGAATGAGGAAGAGGGAGTGGAGTGGAGAGAGAGGGGAAGTAGTGTTGTTCACATCATTTTCATTCCTGCTGTCTCCTTTCCTCTGTAGGTTGGACTCTTCCACTATGAGAACAGAGCCAGGGTCTTTGTAACTCCTGCGGGTCCTCCCTGTCTGCAAATCCTCCTGCTCAGGACGAAAAGGAAAAGACCTCTGTCCCTCTGGGATCCTTCTTCCTCCCCAGCTCAGTCTGCAGAGGACCAAGGCCTAGCCCAAGCAGGAATTCTAGAGAGAATGGCCCCTGGGAGCCACAGGTCCCCAGCCCAGGTGAGTGCAATCTGTCCACAGGCTTGATCAAGAGTAGCCAAGGATGCCATTTCCATAGACACAGAGGATTATGGCTGGCAGCAATCCATAGTGTAATAGGTTTGAAATTGAACGCAGTGGGGCAACACTGCCATTCTCTCTTTTTTCCCCCCATTTGAACTGGTTCATTGGTACTTTGGCTTCTCAAGTACTAACAATTCCTCCCTTCCACCTTGTTTTTTAAATTCACCTTAATTACAACTGAGTCACAAGGATGATCATTTCACTCACATCTTTGCTCTCTTTTTGCATGCCTAATACTCCTGACCCCACATACAACCTCTTTCCCTCCTTTTGATTTCCTTTAACCAACCTCACCCTTGAAGTAACTGAAGGTCCAGGAAACCCCTTCACTCAGTCTTGCCTGTACAGGCCTGGAACAAAGCCTTGAAGGCTGCCCTAACTCTTGGGTTTTTTTATTATTTTGAATTTTTTACAATTTTTTCCCTAATCTTGCTTCCCCCTCCACCCCCTGGAGAGGGCACTTTGCCAGTCTTTACATTGTTTCCATGGCATGCATTGTTGAATGTGATGAGAGAGAAATCATATCCTTAAGGAAGAAAAATAAAGTATTGTCCCTGGTTGTTGCACTGATGGAACGAGCAAGTCCATCAAGGTTGATCATCACCCCCATGTTGCTGTTAGGGTGTACAGTGTTCTTCTGGTTCTGGTCATCTCACTCAGCATCAGTTCCTGCACATCCCTCCAGGCTTCCGTGGATTCCTATCCCTCCTGGTTTCTAATAGAACAATAGTGTTCCATGATATACATATATCACAGTTTGCTAAGCCATTCCCCAATGGAAGGACATTTACTTGATTTCCAATTCTTTGCCACCACAAACAGGGCTGCTATGAATATTTTTGTACAAGTGATTTTTTTTATACATTACTAAAATATTGTTTAAAAGTAAATATAATACCCCCCCAAAAAATATAGACCCTCATGAGAAATAAGTAAAGGAAAGAGAAAAGAAACTGTGTTTCATTCTGTGTTCTGATACCATCAGCTCTGTCTCGGGTGGATCACATTCTTTTTTTTTTTTTTTTTAGGTTTTTGCAAGGCAAATGGGGTTAAGTGGCTTGCCCAAGGCCACACAGCTAAGTAATTATTAAGTGTCTGAGGTTGGATTTGAACCCAGGGACTCCTGACTCCAGGGCCCCCTGGAGTTCATCATAGAAGTTACTTCCACATTTTTGCACTGTTGCTGTTGCTGATTATGATTCCCTCCATCTATTCCTCCCTACCACCATCTATTGTATTTTCTCTCTTCTTTCACTCTGTCCCTCTTCTAAAATGTGCTGTGGGGCAGCTGAGTTTTGCAGCAGACAGAACACTGCCCCTGGGGCCAAGAGGCCCTGAGCCCACATACCACCCCTGAGACCTAGCATCCACCTGGCCCCGTGGTTCCGGACAGGCCATCCAAGCCCAGCCCCTTGCAAGAAGTAAAAAAGAAAATGTATTATATCTGACTATTCTCTCCTATGATCCACCCTCTCCTCTATCACCCACATCCCCCCTTCCCCCTTCCCCCCTCTCCTTTTTACTCCAGATGTCTATACCCTATTGAGTGTGTATGCTGTTTCCTCTCTGAGCCATTACTGATGAGAGTGAAGGTTCCCTCCTTTCTCCTCACCTTCCTGCCTTCCATATCATTGCAAAAGTTCATTGTAAAAAAAAAATCTTTTATATGAAATATCTTAGCCTATTCCACCTCTGCTTTCCCTTACTCCCAGTCTAGCTCTTGGTTTTGACTGTGTCTATGCAGAATTTGTCTTCCTGGCACTGCTCATTTCTTTCTGCCCCAGCTCACACTTACAACTTCCTAGGTTTCTCTGAATTCTTCCCATTTACCATTTCTTAGGTCAAGTCATTAATATTTGGAGAGTGGCTCCTCCATAACAGACTGTTTAAAGCATCTGTGGATGCAAAGGAAGGAAAAACCAGTCCCTTCCCTCCATGAGCTCTCAGTCTAATGGGGAGACAACATCTCCTCATTTGTGTCTGCAATATAGAAGGGAGGCTGTCTGAGAGGGCAGTCTCTATACTGGTTAAGTGTTTGAGGCAGCACCTGAATTTAATTCTTTCTAACTCCAACCATCCAGAGAAAAGTCTCTGAACAGAAAGATGGCAAGATAACACGTTGGCAGCTGTGTCCACCCACAGACACCTGACAGATAAGGTTTTAGCAGTTTCAGGGACTAAGAAAAGATTGTTTTCAGAAGGGGAGATGTGAGGGAAGCCAGAAGACCCAGGGGAGGAGGGAGGACCTTCCAAACATTAGAGAAAGTCATTTGAAAGGCACAGAGTCAAGGGATGGAGGGTCTTGGTCAAGCATCAGCTAGAAGGCCAGTGTTATTGGATCAATGAGTTGGAGACAGGAAATAAACCTGATGATATTTATCCTTCATTCTCAAAGAAGACCATGACATTATGATGGTGATATCATGACAAGCACATGAATTGGATTTGAGTGAGGGGGGATGTGCTAAGTCACCAGCCTCACTTTCTTCTCCAGAGCCATCTGGATCCAGTGGTCAGATATGAATCAGGATGATTGGAGATGGCCTTGGATGTGAGGATCAGTGTTAAGTGACTTGACCAAGGCCATAAAACTAGTAAGTTGCTTGGGGCTGGATTCAAATGTCCATTCTCTTGACTCCAAGGCCAGTGCTCTATCCACTACTCCTCTCTAACTGCCCATATAATATTGCTATTATAAACAAATAAAAGCTATAAGAAGTCTGGAATACCAGGTGATGTCCAGGTCACGATGGGCTTTGCAAGAGAATTTGTATTTCATCCTGGAAGTGATATGGAGCCACTGGAGTTCATTCAGTAGGAGTCACTTGATCATGTCTTTGGTTTAGGAAAATTACTTTGTTGACCAAATGGAGTCTTGAGGCAGGCTGACCCAGCAACTGGTTATAGAAGTAGTCCAAAGGTGAGATGAGAAAAACTGGCACCAGTGTAGTTGCAGTATCAGAAAAACATGTAACTCCTCTACTGAAGGGTATATTTGCATGATAAAATTCACAGCCCTTTGCAACACTTTGTAGTTGAGAATGAGGCTGTTGAGAGTATGGTGTTGGCTTTGACAATAAGAGAGAAGGTTATAACTTCTCTGTCGGACATAGTGACTCTAGGAGAGCTACTGGACATCATGTTGCATTGTCTGAAAGGAGGTTGGGAGTGGAGAAATTCAGCTTGAGTGACTTCAGCTTTTAAGGGAAAATAAGGAACAAGGTGCTAAAAAAATGAAAGAAAATCACTACCCTTAAGAAGCTTATAATCTATTAGGAGAAGACAACATACAAAAGGAAGGTGAAAAATTGAGAGGCAGAAGGTACCAGAGACTGGGATGTGGCAGAGAAGGCAATCAGATTAAGTCCAAAGTAGTGTAGCCATGTCGGAAATGAGATGGGTCAGCTGGCCTCTCAACTTGAAGGAAAATTCATGGCTCTACCCCACAGTGGTGATGATGGATGTGGGAGGATGGAGACAGAAAGAAGTTTCTAAGTTTCTGTTGAGATTGTGTTAAGGAACCAATTATTAATCAAGAAAAGGATTGCCTTCCTCCAGTGAGAGCCCACACTGTGAATAAATGCTATCAAGGAAAGAATACTGACTGAAGAGAATCTAGTGAAAATCCGTGTGTGTGTGTGTGTGTGTGTGTGTGTGTGTGTGTGTGTGTGTGTGTGTTCCAAATAGAGCATAAATCTGTTATTTTAAAGAAAATATCAAAATGATTAAAAAATAAAAAGAATAGAGAAAGTCATTGGAAAGGTACAGAGTCAAGGGATGGAGGGTCTTGGTCCAGCATCAGCTAGGAGGCCAGTGTTATTGGATCCATGAGTAAGTGGCACAAAATAAGGCTGAAGATAGATACTCCAAAATAAAGAGAAATTCTAAAATGATAAGTCATATCACTGTAAGGAAAATGATGAAAAATGAGATGGCTGCCAATCACATTTCTAGCTCATTGACCAAATACGTGTTCTCCATTTATGAGGTTAGAAAAACAGATGACTTATTCCATGTATCAGAGCATTTTGAGACCTGGCCTAATTCTTTTGTATGCTGTTCTTTGGTCTGCTGTGATTCATTCTCTTGACTCTTGTCCTCCCAAATTCTAGAGTTCTAGGGATCTGTTTAGGTCCTTTTTTTTGGTTTCTTTCTCATTTAATATTTTATTTTTTCTATTACAGGTAAAAACAATTTTAATATTTTTTTCAAATTTTATTTTCAAATCTCTCCCTATTGAAAAGGCAAACAGTTTGAGATAGGTTATTCATAGGTAGTCATAAAAACTGGCAGTGAAGTTCCATATAAGTCATTCTCTGAAAGAAAACACAGACAAAAAAATATACCACAAGAAAAATAAAGAGTGTAAAGAAAAAGAATCCTTGTAGGATCCCATAAGGAAACTGGCAATGAACCACATGAACCACAACTCAAGCCCCAACCTTTGCTAATAAAATATTACTTTTATTATAAATGAAGAAAAGCTCTTTTCCCTTTCTTGGTTATTCATTTCTTGATGACCAAATATTAAAATTACTGAATAAAGGCTGTTAACAAATGAAAGCAATCATAAAGCAAAGGCATGAGATATTTTGGCCATGATATCATTCCCAGAGCCACCTCCCAAGCCCTCAATATAACAATTGATAGCTCTTTTTCCCTTGACTGGAAATACTACTCAGTTCAGACCAGAATGTATATCTCTCATTTTTTTTTTTTTTTAGTTTTTGGCAAGGCAATGGGGTTAAGTGACTTGCCCAAGGCCACACAGCTAGGTCATTATTAAGTGTCTGAGACTGGATTTGAACCCAGGTATTCCTGACTCCAAGGCTGGTGCTTTATCCACTATGCCACCTAGCCACCCCAGAATGTATATCTCTTAAGAATGTTTTTTTTATGTTTTCATTTAGAGAAGACACTATTTCAGTCACTCAGGAAATAAAATCCATCTTTTCTTTTTCTTTATACTCTTTTCCATGATTACAAGAAATTGCTCCCCTTCCTTGCCTCCCCCTTATTATCCCATGATACATAGTAGCTGCTAGTATGATCCATTGTTTGGAACTTTGGGTCATGGAACTCTCCTGAAGGAACTCTCTAGAAAAGGCTCAAGTTGTCTAAGGCAAGCACTTTCCTAGACCCTCTTAAAGTTAAGAAACATTATTTCACTGTAGTTGGAATTTTCTTGATAACATGACTTATGCCTTATGTTTTGATGATGTTTCATGTCATCTTCTCTCTTTCTCCTCTAGAGAACCTCATATATCTCTGATAAAACACATAACTCCTCTGATTCCATATGGAAAGCAATTCCCACTTGCACATTTCTCAATTTTATTCTACAGTAAATAAAAACAGCTACTCTCAATATTCCACTGGGCTTTTCTTGTCTGTACTTCTAAGTGTTGGGTCTGACATCCATAAAGGATATGACCTTTGAGGAAATCTCTCCTCTATGTTTTGGTTTTCCCCTATAAATTTATGAGGGTTGAACTAGATGAATTCTGGAGTTTCATTTCTAAAGCATGGAACTTTTGATGGTTTGGCAGTTGGTGACATTCAAGGATGTGGCTGTGGTCTTCACCCCAGAGGAATGGGGCCTCTTGGATCATCCTCAGAAAGAACTGTTCAAGGAGGTCATGCTGGAGAATGTCCAGAACCTGCTCTCCCTGGGTAAGGACACATCTCCTGGGAACTTTGAAATTTCTATCAAAAAGACTATCTTCATTCTCAAACTCCAATGCAAAATTTGGACCATTTATCAGTTTTTAGAAAAAGCAAAATATTGGTCTCCTGGATCCAAGAGACAGGGTCCTTCTGCTGCCTGTAAATGGTCTTTGCCTTATGCAAGGGAGAGCTGGGACTTTCCTTTCTTACCTCTGAAGCTGTGTCTTACTGGTTCTAGAGAGCTTGAGGTCAAAGATCAAAACATGTTGGAGAATCTCAGACTTTAAACTCAGAGGCTGTGTCTAGTCTGACCTCTCCTCGAACATGGATTTTATCTGCCAAAACCTCTCAGGCAACTTTTCCTTGGAGATGGACACTGCAGAGTAGCCCCCTCCCTCCCCAGGTAGCTCCTTCTTCTTTGGATAGGTTTGGTCTTTGGAAGGTTCTTCTTCATCACAAGCATAAATCTGTAGCTTATTGCTTTTAATCTTACTCTCAGAAGCCTGGATTCCAAAAGGTATCCATGTTCTTCCTTCATACTTCTCCAGAATTCTGGCAGAAATGATGGGAAATGAAGGGAAGGGAACGTGATCATGTATATACATCTACTATGTCCCAGGACTGTGCTAAAATATTATCTAATTTGATCTTCTCAATAAACCTGTGAATTAGATCATATTATCCCCATTTTGCAGCTGAGGAAACCGAGGTAAACAGAGCTTAAGAGACTTGACTGGGACACTTAGCTAATTACGTGTCTGAGATCAGAGTTTCCTGAATCCAGACACAACGCTCTCTCCACTGCACTACTAGCTTCCTTTTAATAGTGTTGGATTCTTAAGGAATCATTCAATGTTTCTATGAAGGAAGTGGAGAAAATAGAATTTTCTGATTCCAAATTGCATCTTTATTCCCTGTTCTTAGGACTTCCAGTTCCCAGGGAAGATTGGCTTTCCCATTTTGAGCAAGGGGAAGCATCATGGATGTTGGAGCGAGAAGACCCCAGAACCTCCTGTTCAGGTGAGTGAAGTGAAAGCAAGTGTATGAGGACAATTATCCCAAGAGAGAGGTCCATGTCTCAGGGAGGGGCGTGTCAGACTGGGGAGCAGGAACACTGAACTCACAGGTTTTTTTTCAGACATTTTTTAGTTGTGGGATCCTAGGCAAGTCAGTGAATCTCAGTTTCTCCACCTGAGATATGAAGGGATTGGATACCATGATCTTTTGCTTGCCTTCCAGTGATAAAACCATGATCCTGTAAGATCCATTGTTTGGAACTTTGGGTCTTGGAACTCTCCTGAAGGAACTCTCTAAAAAAGGCTCAAGCTGTCTAAGGCAAGCACTTTCCTAGACCCTCTTGAAGTTAACAAGCATTATTAAATGTCTACTAGATACCAGGCCTCGTGCTAGGTTGTGAGGATTCCAAGGATAGCAAGAGACATCCTTTGTTTCTCTCTTTTTTATTTTTTAAATTTTTTTCCATCCTTTGTTTCTCAAGGTACTTAAAGACTAATGTGGAAAACAACACGGACAGAACTGTGTATAACACACTATAGACAAGATAAACTAGAGCTAGTCAAGGGAGGAAAGGCACTTAGATTAAGGAGTGGAAGAGGCTTATTGTGGAGGGTGGGTTTTAGCTGGGGCTTCAGAGAAGTCAGTGGGGAGCCTTCTAGGTTGCAGGGGCAGCCTGGAAAAACCCATGGAGACTTAAGATGGCTTAACTTGTTCAAGGAATTGAAAGGAAGCTTTTAGGACTGGATTATAGCCTATGTGGAGGGAAGTAAGGTGAAAGAAGACTGGAGAGGAAAGAGGGGGAAGGTGATGAAAGCCTCTTAACAGCCCAACAGAGCATTTTATGTGTTATCCTGGTGCTAGGGAATCAATGTAGCTTATTGAGGAAACAGTGATTGTGTCAGAGGGGAGCTATAGAAGATGACTTTGACAGCTGGGTAGATTATTGACTGATCCAGGGAAAGATTTGAGGTATGAGACCAAAAAGCAGACTTTTTCAATACTTTAAATGTGAGGGAATTGGGCTCTGAATCTAGAAATTGGTAAAGTTGGGAGAAAAAGCAGTTATGATAAATGTAACAAAGGGGGGTGAGACGGGGGTGGGGAGCCAAAGGGAGGAGTATCACCAAAACCTAGAGAGAAGGAAGTCAAGGAAAAGGGGATGGGTGATGATCAGAGGCTACAGAACGGTCAAAAAGAATGAGGATTGGGAAAAGACCTTTTGGTTTAACAATCAGGAGGTCATTGGTAACTTCGGAGGGAGATCTTTCAATTCAACAGTAAAATTGGGAGCCAGACTGCAGAGTTTTGTTGTAAGTAAGGGTAAAGGAGTTGGAGATTCCAAGTGTAGAGCATCTCTCGATGTTTGGTCATGAAAGAGAGGAATAATATCTACTGAGAAGAATGTATTACATATGGGCTTTTGGAGGGCCAATGAAAAATGGTTTCATTTATGGAGGTTGGGAAGGACCCAGAAGTAGAAAGAGAAAGAATGAAAATTAGTGAGCAAATGGACTTGATAGAGTAGGAAATATGCTGGAGGAGCAGGAAGACCCCCTTTTCATAAAAGACTGAAGTAAAGAAGAAAAAGAAGGTCTCCGATTTATGTGAGATTAGAATGAGTAAGGGAGGGTGGCTAGGTGGCACAGTGGATAGAGCACCAGCCCTGGAGTCAGGAGTCCCTGAGATCAAATCCGGCCTCAGACATTTAATAATCACCTAGCTGTGTGGCCTTGGGCAAGCCACTTAACCCTATTTGCCTGGCAAAAACCTTAAAAAAAAAAAGAATGAGTAAGGGAACTCAAAGTAAACATCCAATGGTTTCAATGAAATATGAGACTAAGTTCTGTGAGAGCTGGTGGGAACAAGTCACATGGGGGGATTGGGGAGGAAGAAAAAGAGCTGGAAAAGCTGGGAGAGGGAGTCAGTTAGAGAGATGTCAAGGATTGTTTTGCCACAGTTGGGGCCCAGACAAACTTATGTTATCTAAACTTGTAGTGGATTGGTTTCATAGTTTTCTGTATTTTCTTTATTTATTCAGTAGCATACGAGTTGGAATGAAGGCCAGTGTCTCATCCTGAAATAATTCAGTGTTGAGGAGTGCATAAGTCATCCACCTAAAGTACCTTTTTTGATCTTTATGGTCCAGTCTTTGTCTCCATTCTTGGAGAATCGTTTGTCAGATTCATGTAGATAATTGCCACCCTTAGTTTAGGGAGAAGGGAGGTAGAGACTCCCAGGTGTTCCAAAGCAAGAGATCCTCTTGCAGTCTTTGTGATCTCCAGTATCTGGTCTGATCAGGTCCCATCCACATTAGAACTGGACCAAGGTAACTCTTTGTAGGTTATAAAGTGAAAGAAGGAGACATAAAGTAGAACTGAAGCCAGAACCTGCATGGGGCCAAAGGAGAGACTAAATTCTAAGGATTGTGATAGAAGTTAGTCTTGAATCGGCCCTGGGACAAGATGGTCCATCAATCAATATTTCTTAAGTATCTACTGTAATTCTAGGTGTTGTGCTGAGTTCTCAAAGAAAGGCAAAAGACAGCTCTGTTGTCAAGGAGCTCACAATTTAGTATAAAACATGAAGATGTTTGAGAAAAAGCACCAAATCATGAGCCTCGGTCTTGGGGTGATCTAGGCAAAAAGGCATGTTTGTCTTGGATCATTGTATTTCTAAGAATAATTACATCATTCACAGTTGGTCATCATATACTATAACTGTTTTAGCATACAGTGTTCTGGTTCTGCTTATTTCACTTTGCATCAGTTCATAAAACTCTTTCCAGGCTTTTCTGAAAACATCCTGCTTGTCATCTCTCATAGCACAGCAGTATTCTATCACAATTATATGCCACAACTTGTTCAGCCATTTCCCAATTGATGGACAACTCCTCGATTTTCAATTCTTTGCTACCACTAAAAGAGCTTCTATAAATATTTGTACATATACTTTTCATTTTTGATCTCTTTTTTAAGGTTTTTTTTTTTTTTTTGCAAGACAATGGGGTTAAGTGGCTTGTCCAAGGCCACACTGCTAGGTAATTATTAAGTGTCTGAGGCCAGATTTGAACTCAGGCACTCCTGACTCAAGGACAAGTGTTCTATCCACTGTGCCACCTAGCCGCCCCTGTTGTTTAATCTCTTAGGGATAATGACCTAATAGTGATATTGTTGTTTCAAAGGATATACATAATTTTATAACCCTTTGGTCATAATTACACATTGCCCTTTAGAATAATTGAATCAGTATACCACTTTATCAGTGGTGCATTAGTGTTTCAATTTTCCCATATCCCCTCCAACATTTGTCATTTCTTTTTTTTTTTTGTCATATTAGTCAATGTGATTGATGGAGAGTGGTACCTCAGAGTTGTTTTCATTTGCATTTCTTGAATCAGTAATGGTTTGGAGCATTTGTTCAGATGGTCTACAGTTACCTCATCTGAAAATTGCCTATTCTGTCCTTTGACCATTTATTAATTGAGGAATGACCTTTATTCTTACAAATTTAATTCAATTCTTTATATAGTTGAGAAATGGGACCTTAATCAAAAAAACCTGCTGCAACAGTTTTTTCAAAGTTTATGATTACTAACTATTTCTTTTCTTTCTTTTCTTTCTTTTTTTTAGGTTTTTGCTAGGCAATGGGGTTGTGGCTTGCCTAAGGCCACACAGCTGGGTAATTATTGTCTAAGGCCGGATTTGAACCCAGGTACTCCTGACTCCAAGGCCGGTGCTTTATTCACTACGCCACCTAGCCCTAACTGTATTTCCTTCCATCCTCTTCCCCTCCCATTTTTCTTACTCTCTTCAACCTGTCCATTCTCAAAAATGTTTTGCTTCTGTCTTTTATCTGTCTCAATCTGTTCTGCTTTTTATAAGCTTTCCTCTCCTTTCTCTTATCTCCTTCCCTTACCATTTTCCTGTCTGGTAAGATAGAGCACTACACCTCAGTGTATGTGTATGTTAATCCTTCTTTGAATCAATTCTGATGAGAATAATTCCCTCCACTTCTGCCATCTTTTCCTACTGTGAAAGGTCTTTAGCGCTTCTTTTATGTCAGATAATTTACCCCATTCTACCACCCCCTTTCCCCTTCTCCCAATGCATTCCTCTTTCTCATCATTAATTTTATTTACAACAAACTTTTTAAGAAATGTAACTTTTGGGGTGGCTAGGTGGCTGGATAGAACACTGTCTCTGTAGTCAGGAGGACTTGAGTTCAAATCTGGTCTCAGACACTTAATAATTACCCAGCTGTGTGGCCTTGGCCAAGCCACTTAACCCCATTTTCCTTGCAAAAACCTAAAAAAAAATAAAAGAAACAACTTTCTTCTTTCAGCTCCTGGTACACTGACTATACACTCTCACAAAAATCTTTTCTGAATGATCAACTCATGTTACCAACCAATTCCTTAGCTAATCTGCTCAATTAGTTTAACAAGTTATAGTGATTGATTATGATGGAATACTATTGTTATTTAAGAAATGTTATTTAAGAAATGATTAATTCATTGGCCTTAGAAAAACATTGAAAAATATTGCATGGAATAATGAAGAACAGAATGAGCAATTGACTAATATTTCTTTCCTTCAAACAGAACTTGGGGTTGTTATGATAGAGAATCTTCTTCCGATGTCACTAAAACTTTATCATATTTGCTTAAATATCCCCTTAGCATTTTGAAAAGCTAAAGGATCTTAATTCCCACAGGAGCATGTAGCTGATAACAGATGCCCAGGTTTTACATTAGCTTAGCTGTTTATTAGAATTAAATGGGTGTATGCAAAACTGCCAAAATTAATATATTTTTTGTACTGATCTGACATGATTACTGGAATTTACCATAAGGATCAATGACATAAGAAAGGAAAACTTTCCTTATTTAGTTGTTTGTTTATTTTTAGGGTTTTTTCTTTACAAGGCAAATGGGGTTAAGTGGCTTGCCCAAGGCCTCACAGCTAGGTAATTATTAAATATCTGAGGCCGGATTTGAACTCAGATACTCCTGACTCCAGGGCCAGTGCTCTATCCACTGCGCCACCTAGCCACCCCTTCCTTTTTTATTTAGATGTCAGATTTTAGGTAAGGAAACAAGTCCATATCCTTTTTATATCATACATGGGGAAAGATCAGGAGATTTTAAAACCATGCCTATCTTCTCTCTGCCATCTTGGCCAGAAGTCCCCCCCATATCCTTTCTAAACAAAAGGAACATCTTTAGATGCTTTTAAAATAATTTAAAAATAATTTCTAATGCCAAGTGAAACAAAACAGTCCCAAGACCAATCAGAATTCCAAATAGGGTGACACATGAATTTCATTAACATAATGTTTTCATATTCAAATCTTATTTCTTAGAACAACAGCCAAATTAATATAGACCGTATAAACATAATAAATTTTACATATTTTAAATGAGTTTACTTACTTGTAATCAAATATATGCATATCATTCTCAAAAATTAGAATCTTCCAGAATTGGAATTATTTACTTATGATAAATTCAATATATTGAGAAAATTCTTACTTATGAAATGGAAATGGCAACAAATTCAGATCAAAAATAGCAAAATTCTTTCTATTGATAGTAATTTAGATGCTTTTACCTAATGACAAAGTGTTTCACAAATAGTTAATTTTTACTTTTACTACATTGAAAAAATAGAAACTTTTCTCTGAAGAAGGGACATAAATATATATATATATATATACATATATATATATACATATGTATATATACATATGTATATATATATATATAGCTTATCTGGCTAATCAGATGGACAAGACCTAGGAAAATTCCAAAAGAAACATTGAAAGTCTCACTTCATTACTGGTAATTTGGAACAAAATGGAATTCCAAGTTGTTTTGAGTCACATTCCCTGAGAGCAGAAGAATGTTATCAACAGTTAACTTCAGCTGAACCACTTTTCCCTATTGACTTACAGTGTTTTATCAGTTATTCTAAAAGACCTTTACTAACATGGGAGTAGGCCGTATCATTTGGTCTCTAATTATCTCTCTCTCTCTCTCTCTCTCTCTCTCTCTCTCACAAAAATCTATATCAAAAATAGCAAAAGCTAACAACAGGTAACTTCAAATATAGGATCCCTAAAAACTCATTTATTAAGCTGGACAAATAAATGAATTAAAATATTCAAATCAGATACAAAATTTATCTTAAACTAAGTGGAAAAAATTTTTTGTTCTTATTTAGCCTTGAAGTAAAAAACAAATCCTTAAAAAGTAAAGTTATTGAACTCAAATTGATGTAAAGAATTTTTAAGTATCATAAATAAACCCCCCAAAATCTTTAGAAGCACAAAATTTCCCAAAAAAAGTGATTTCAAAAGAACAAAGATTTGTTGCTTAAATCCAATATCTTTATCACAAAACTCAATTTTTAAAGCTATCTTTCCCAAATTTATTCACATACAAATATACCTTTTGGTAAGAACAAACTATGAAGTATACTCCAATTCTGTTCAATACAGAATATTTCTTGATTAGGATCCTAATTTTTTTTAATTTTTTTTTTTGCAAGGGAATGGTGAAGTAACTTGCCCAGGGTCACACAGCTAGGTACTTAAGTGTCTGAGGTCACATTTGAACTCAAGACCTCCTGACTTAAGGGCCATTACTCTATCCATTGCATCACTTAGCTGCCCCAGTAACTGATTTCTAAAGGGAAAGATTATCTTTGTTCAGTGGTTCATGGAAGTAAAATTACTATACCTTTCCTTAATAGCATAGAACTAGGCCCTGAAATCTTGAAAATAATGATATCCTAAATTAGATAATAATCTGCTATTGCTTATTAATTTCAAATTACTTTTAAAACAAATCCAAAACTGAAATAAAAGACATAATTCATATTTTAAACTTGCATTTCATTTAGACTGATTTTAGAAACTGAACTCTGTTGCTCATGAATCTTATTTTTTCGAAATATTGTCAAATAGAGCTAAAGATGAATAATTTAGCATTCTAAATTATATGTACATTTTAAACAGTTAACATCAGAATAGGATTTTCAGCTTCTATTCTTTATTCTGAAAACAAAGGCTTGATTACTCCCTGAGAGTGAACATGAAGCTTAGGTTCAATCTATCCCAAAGATGAGCTCATCCTAAACCATTTTAAATCTGGGTTTCACATTTCTAGAAAAAATCAATAGCTTGTCTTTTGAGATATATATGTACCTATAATGGTAGCCATCTTTCAGGTGAGGGGGAAGAAAAAAGGAGAAAAAAATTTATATGATAATTTCATTGAGTATTTGAAAGGAATATTAAGTTATACACAGTTGATTTGCAGTTTCATATACAATCATGTTTTTCATTGTATTATGTAATGGAAATGCTTGTTTTATTCCATAAACATGTATTAATGTAAAGAAAAAGAAAAATCTGCTCAATTGAAGAAAAGTAAGATAAGTGGTGGATAAGTTCAAATCAGAAAATAGCCTTAAGACTATAAGGAGAGCCAGTATAAGGACTGTTTTTGGTTGTGATAGTCTATGATGATTTCAAGTCTATGATGATTTCAAGTCTATGATGATTTCACAATGATTTGTAATGTGCTTGTCGTTTTCAAAGAACCTGCCATCTGTGTAAATATTTCTACCATCTTGACCTGGTGATTACTCTACTGATGAAAGATGTTTACAGAACAACCTGGGAATGAGGGAACTGGTGCAGTGACAGAAAGCAAGTGATATATGGGCATCCATTGGGAAGCAATTTACTTTTGAATTTCAGACCGTTCTGGCTGTTGGGAAACAATTTGGTGTCAAATTGAGTAACTGAAGGAACATACTTCACTTAGTCAGAAGTGTTCAGAGTTTGATGTAATCACCGCATGAGAGTTTAGAATCACTGCAGAAAGAAAACAATCATGCTTGAAATGTGCACATTTGTTGTTCCAGAGGAAAATATTTATATATTTTTATTTATTTTAAATAAATGTATATATATTCTATATTTATAAAATATAGAATATATTAGCATAATATAGTATGTTTATATTTCATTTATTTTATTTATTTAAACATTTATTATTAAATGGGGTGATTTTTTTCTCAAAATTCCATTAAAATTTTTTAGCTCAAATACTTAGACCATTATTGTGAAGTCCCAGAGGGTTTGTCAACCACAAAAGGGGACTACTAGTGAAGCATGCTGTCCACTTCCTGACAGAAGATCGATAGGCTCAAAGTCCAGTTTAAGAGATAATATTTTTGCATATAGAAATGGATTTTAAAAATCATGTTTATTGCAAGAATTAATTAGGTAACAGAAGCATAGAAAACAGCTATCCTAAAAAAGTGATGGACCAGAACAGAATATAGTATACCTCAGATAAATAGAAAAAACAAGATGGCAGTTATATGGTCTTATACATGAGAACAGGAAAAAATAAAAGGATCACTAGGAAACTAAACTGTGTTTATAGACATTATAAGTCATGAAATAATGTGAATATTTAGTGTATGGCTACAAATAATGCATCTATGGATCTGAATATATTAGAAAAGTTGGATACAAAGTTGAAAATTACTAAACAATAGAACTATTGCTCAGTTTTTTATAAAGATGATGATAATTCATTAATACTGATCAATAAAGAGAAACAGGAACCCCATAAAAAGTACAAATAACAAGTGGCATCTGAAGAAAGGATTGAAATTGCAATGGAGGGCCTGTGAAGTGATATAGACAGGGAAGAGCCTAGAGGGTGACATGCCTCCTGGGTCTCTGGTGTTCTATTCTTAGAGAGATCTTCAAAGATCCAGGGCTTTTGGTGCTTGGGATATTGCCATGGAGACCAGCAAGTAAGAGGCCACCTGTGGGAGATGACAAGGATCTCAGAGACCCCTTTCAAGATTTCCTGCACTCCCTGCCCCCAATGAAGTGTCCTGCAGAGGAAGAAGGAACACTCACCTATCTCATGGATGGATTGTATACCTCAACTTTAGGCTGCTTATCTGACATGACTAGTAGAAGATAGACTTTCAAATTCTATCACTAGCACTTAGGATTTCTGTACCTTATCTGAGCCTCAGGCAAAAATCTAAGACTCCTCCACTCAAAGGCATACTTGAAAGAAAAATATGTCAGTGCAGAGAACCATAATCTTAACCTTGAGAATCCCCCAAATGATGACACTGCCACTGAAGGACAATGACATAGAGATACATACAATCATTAAAAAGGAAAATATTCACTAGGAGACTAGTCTGAACCTGGTTGTGTCAGGGATCATGGTGAATCTGGGTGCTTGACAATGATAGCTTTCTACTTCTGAGATGTTGATCATCTCCCTACAATCAAAGAACTTAGTGATGCCTTCCCAAAGAAACTATTTTTCAAACAGCTGAGTACAAAATGCTAACCATTATTTTTAATAATCACAGCCATACACTACAGAATGTAAAAAGCAATATAGTTCTTAAAAATCCAACCAAATTTGTATTGTAAAAATTTCTGAACTCAAATGACTTTTTATATTATATTTTTCATATTGTTTGTTGGGATTTTAACTCATATTTCTGGAATAATACTTTAAAAATGATATTACAGACATGCTAAGTATACCATTTCCATTTGGCACTTGTTTAAATGACTGCTTACATAAGGTTCTGTATGTATGCTTACAAATACAAACAAATGTAATCATAAAGTAGGTTTTGGGGTTTGGGGGGGTTTGTTTTGGTTTTTGCAAGGCAATGGGGTTAAGTGGCTTGCCCAAGGCCATACAGCTAGGTAATCATTAAGTATCTCAGTTCAGATTTGAACTCAGGTCCTCCTGACTCCAAAGCCGGTGTTCTATCCACTGTGGCACCTAGCTGTCCCAGGTAGTCTTTCTTTAAAAAAAAATCTAGTAACATGGACAGAGCATGCCCAGTTACAGAATTGGAGTTCTAGTCTCAGTTGCAGGGATTCCGGTCAGTTTACATAGCAATTCTGAACTCAGGGCCAAGGTTGTGAATGTAACTGTGGAGCCTACCTGAGGCACAGGTGTATTGGAAGGATTCATTGTTATTGTGTGTAAATTAAATCAACCTGGGGATGTGAGCTAACGGCATTTTCAAATGATTCATTCTGCCCATTTGAACTTGAAGGCTTTTCTCTTTCCCTAGGTAAATGAATTATAAACCAGTTTCCTTTCGGTTAATGGAGGGAAATTATATATTTTTGTATATGTGTATTTATCCATGAATAAATAATAAAGACATTAGTTTCTTTCCTTGTTTCCTTCAGATGGAGAGACCAAGCTTGAATCGAAGGAAACTACTTCAAAGCTGATTGTTTCTTTGGAAGAATCGCAACAGCAAAGATGCATGAATGATAATCTCGGTGACTTCAATTCGAGAGAAATCTTTGACTCTAATATCAAGAACGAGAATAAACAAAAAAGTCACTGTGAATTTCATAAAGATAGAAAGAGTCTCAAAAGATGTTCAGTTCTTATTTACCATAAAAAAAGGACCTCAAGGAATGACTGTTCACAGCATTGTAAATATAGGGAAAGACTTTCTGTAGAGCCTGTTGAGTCTCATGAAAAATCTCTTGAAATGCAAACTTTCCAATGTAATGAATGTGGTATGACCTTCAGCTTGAATTCAGATCTAATTAGACATCAGAAAAGTCATACCAGAGAAATGCTTTATACATGTAATGAAGGTAAGAAGGTCTTCAGTCATACTTCAAATCTTATTGTCCAACAGAAAATTCAAAAAGGAAAGAAACATAGATGTGGTGAATGTGGTAAATCTTTTAAGCAACAGTCATCCCTTATTCACCATCAAAAATGTCATACTAGTGAAAACCTACATAAGTGTATGCAGTGTGAAAAGACCTTTAGACGACATTTATCCCTTATTTCCCATCAAAGAGTTCATAGTAGAGAAGGTGGTAAAGTTTTCAGTGAAAACTCTGCTTATATTGAACACCAGAGAAGTAACACTGGAGAGAAATCTTATCCTTGCAACCAATGTGAAAAGACTTTCAGACAGAGGTCCAGTCTTGCTGAACATAAGAGAATCCATACTGGAGAGAAACCTTATCTTTGCAATCAGTGTGGAAAGTCTTTTAGATGTAATTCTAGTCTTGTTCAACACCAGAGAATCCACACTGGAGAGAAACCTTATGAGTGTAAGCAGTGTGGAAAGACTTTCAGATGTAACTCTAAACTTACTCTACACCAGAGAATCCACACTGGAGAGAAACCTTATGAATGTAATCAATGTGGAAAGAATTTCAGACAGAGCTCCAGTCTTGCTGAACATCAGAGAATCCACACTGGGGAGAAACCTTATGAATGTAATCAGTGTGAAAAGACTTTCACACAAAGTTCCAGTCTTTCTTTACATCAGAGAATCCATACTGGGGAGAAACCTTATGAATGTAATCAATGTGGAAAAACTTTCACCAACACATCCAATCTTGCTGAACATCAGCGAATCCACACGGGAGAGAAACCTTATAAATGTAATCAATGTGGAAAAAGTTTCAGATGGAGTTCCAGTCTTGCGGAACATCAGAGAATCCACACAGGGGAAAAACCTTATAAATGTAATCAATGTGGGAAAAGTTTCAGACGGAGTTCCAGTCTTGCGGAACATCAGAGAATCCACACTGGAGAGAAACCATTTAAATGTAGTCAATGTGAAAAGACTTTCAGACACAGTTCTAGTCTTGCTAATCATCAGAGAATTCACACTGGTGAGAAACCTTATGAATGTAATCAATGTGGAAAGACTTTCACACAGAGTTCCAATCTTGCTTTACATCAGAAAATCCACACTGGGGAGAAACTTTATGAATGTAATCAGTGTGGAAAGACTTTCACAAACACATCCAAACTTGCTCTCCATAAGAGAGTCCACACTGGAGAGAAACCTTATGATTGTAATCAATGTGGAAAGACTTTTAGATGCAGATCCAGTCTTGCTCTACATCAAAGAATCCATACTGGAGAGAAACCTTATGAATGTAATCAATGTGAAAAGACTTTTAGATGCAGCTCTGGTCTTGCTAAACATCAGAGAATCCACACCGGAGAAAAACCTTATGAATGTAATCAGTGTGGAAAGAGTTTCAGGCAGAGCTCCAATCTTGCTGATCATAAGAGAATCCACACTGGGGAAAAACCTCATGAATGTAATCAATGTGGAAAGGCTTTCAGATTTAACTCCAAACTTATTGTTCACCAGAGAATTCACACTGGAGAGAAGCCTCATGAATGTCATGAATGTGGTAAGGCTTTTAGGGATCGTTCAGCACTTATTGTACATCAGACAATCCACACTGGAGAGAAACCTTTTGAATGCAATCGATGTGGAAAAACCTTCCGGCAACAGTCATCCCTTATTTCCCATCGAAGAATTCATAGTAGATAGAAATACTGTCATGAATGAGGACAGTTATTTAAATGGCATATAGAATGTCTTAGACATCAGAAAATTCATTCTGGGGACAAACTCAATATGGAGTCAGTGTGGGAGGATCTTTAGTCTGAGATAATCTCGTTACATCAGAGAATTCATAGTGGAGAGAAACTTTATGAATGTGCTCAATGGGAATAAACCTTTTGATGGAAAAGGAAGGTGACTGTGGGAAAGCCTTGTTATGGAGGTCGTACTTGACTATACATTGGAGGAATTATGCCGGAGTTAAAACTTGAATTGAAATAATGAGGGGAGGCCTCTTGCTTCAATGCAGACTTAATTAGATACCCCAGATTTCATTCTGTAATAAAACCCTACATATGTAATGGTTTTCCATGAAATACTATTGTTTTTCAGTACACTTAAAAATATTCCATAGCATTCATATTCAATAACCTCATCAGCCATTCCTAAATTGAATTTTCTGGGTTTTTTTGGTTGAAACAAAAAAATTGGGGTATGAATTTTTTGGTTACTAATAGCTAATTTATAAGTCTGTCCTTTTATTTAAAGAGGAAAAGGTAGGTCTTTTTTCCATTAAAAGGAAGGGTAATAAAGAGATGCATTACTATAGTGAAGACTTCAGAGCTACAAAACATTGTACTATACCAGCTAATATGTACATACACACTGCATTTGGGATCATCTCCAGGCAACCTGATCAGTCTTGCCTCACTTAAATCCAATTCATTTGCAAGTCAAGATACCATCTTCCTGTCATTGAATCTCTTTGAGAGTGAAAGACAAACAACAATCTGTAAGCTGTAGTTGCTGCCAGACTAGGGATCCTACTGGCCAGTTCCAATTAGGCAATGCTGCTCCTTCCTTTCTCCTAACCTCCCTTTTCCCCCTCTTTCCTTCCTCCCTTCTTGCCTCATTCCTTCCTTTCCTCCTTCTTTCCTTCTTTCTCTCCCTACTCTCCCTCTGCCTACAAAAGGAATTATATTCTTAGCTAGAGGTGCTCTACCCAAAGAAATATAAATTTTGATCACTGAAACTTTGCAAGGTAGCTTCCCAGAAATATTTTAAACAAAATTCCAAACTCATAGGTCAAAGAGAAAGTACTGCAAGGAACCAGGAAAAAAGAAGCCACAAACAGGATCACCAAGATTTAGCAGACACTACTTTTAAGGACTAGAGAGTTTTGAATACAATATTCCATAAGGCAAAGAAGGTAGGATTAAAATTATGAATAATCAATTGAGCAAAACTATAATTCTATGGTAGAAAAAATGGTCATGTAATAGGACTTTATGCATTCTGAAAGAGTTTAGCTATAAATAGGAAGTTTGATAAAGTTTAAGAAAAGCAAAAAAATAAGGGACTTGAAAAGGTCAAGCTATTTACCTTTCTATATGGAAGGATGATACATGTATTCCCTAAGAACTTTTTATCATTCAGGCAGTTAGAGGGCATTGTTGAGAATATTGAGTGAGAAAGAGGAATGCACTGGGAGAGAGGGGAAGGGAGAGGAAAAAAATTGGGGAATTATATCAAAGAAATGTTCAAGGAAGAGGTTTTTTTTTGTTTTTTGGGTTTTTGCAAGGCAAATGGGGTTAAGTGGCTTGCCCAAGGCCACACAGCTAGGGAATTATTAAGTGTCTGAGACCGGATTTGAACCCAGGTCCTCCTGACTCCAGGGCCAGTGCTTTATCCACTACACCACCTAGCCTCCACTGAAGAGTTTTTATAATGGAAGGAAAACTGAATTTGTTCAGGTGCAAAGTAAGTGTGTGTAGTCAAGCAGGCAGGGAAAGAGGTAGTATATATTCAAGGAGGTTAGGCTTACTGATTAGAAACACTGACCACTGAGGAGAGGAGAGTTAGAAAGAAAAGGATAAATAGAAGCAAATAACATGGAGGGAAATGCACAGCAATTATAATTGTGAAGGGAATTAACTCACCTTCAAAATAGAAGAGGAAAACTAGATAGATTAGAAAGCAGAATCTGATCATATGTTGTTTTTAAGAGAGAGACTTCAAACAGAAAGGTCTGCAGACATAAAGTAGTTCTCTAGAGCAGAATTTATGCTTCAACTAAAGTAAAAAAGGCATGGATAGCAATCATGGCCTCAGACAAAAAAAGAGCAAAAATACTCTGAGTTAAACAAGATAGATTGGGTAGCACACAATGGATAGAGTGCTAGACTGATGTCAGAAAGATTTGTCTTCCTGAGTTCAAATCTATCCTCAGAAACTACTAGTTATGTGGCCCTGGTAAAGTCATTTACCCCTGTTTGCCTCAGTTTCCTCATCTGTAAAAGAAGCTGGAGAAGGAAATGGCAAGCTATGCCAGTGTCTTTGCTAAGAAAATCTCAGATGGGGTCACAAAGAGTCAGACATGATTGAAATTACTGAACAACAACCCAAAAAGATAATAAAAATACATTTTGCTAAAAGATTGCCATGAACATACATGCTCCAAATGACAAATCATACAGATTCTTGAAAGAAATATTAAATGAGTTACAGGTGGAAAAAAAGAAAGTAAAACTATACCAGTGAGGGAACCTCAATTTATTTCTCTCACACCTGGATAAATCTATAAAATGGAAAAAAAATTCAAGCAATTAACACAACTTTAGAAAAGTTAGATATGATAGGTTTTTGAAAAAAATTTAAATGGGAATAGAATGGATTAAACCTATTTCTCAGTTCTACTGGCATTTTCATAATTGACCCAGCAGCCATAGAAGCCTCATAACAAATGCAGAGAAGCAAAAATATAAAATGCACCCTTTTGGGGGGGGGGGAGGGGGTCATAATCCTATAAAAATTACATTCAGTAAAGGACCTTGGAAGCATTAATTAAAAATATTCAGAAAGTAAACAATCCATTTTTTTTTTAGGATTTTTCAAGGCAAATGGGGTTAAGTGGTCCCAAGGCCACACAGCTAGGTAATTATTGTCTGAGGCCGGATTTGAACCCAGGTACTCCTGACTCCAGGGCCGGTGCTCTATCCACTGCGCCACCTAGCCACCCCTAAACAATCTATTCTTAAAGAATGAGTCAATCTGAGATCAAATCATAGAAACTATAATTTCATAAAATATAGTAACAAGACAACATAAAATTTATAGGCTTTAATAGTACTTAGGGGAAATTTTATATCTCTAAATGCTTATATAAATAAAAGAGAAAGAACAGATAAAAAAATTGGGTATGGTACTGAAAAGAAATATCTATTAAAATGACAAATTGAAGACCTCTACATGGCTCTTCTGGGTCACACCACCCAAGAAAAACTTGTCAAGGGCTACTCATAGAATTTAACATTTCTTTGTGATTGCTATGTAACCCATATTACCAATGAGTATAATCATAAAAATAAGAAGTAAAATAATAAGATATTCACTTTTTAAATGAAAAATGAGAACATAATATTTTTATGTGAATGCTGAAACTTTTTTGAAAGCAGTGTATCTAGTCTGTTAGAGATTATAGGGGTGGCTAGGTGGCGTAGTGGATAGAGCACCGGCCCTGGAGTCAGGAGTACCTGGGTTCAAATCCGGTCTCAGACACTTAATAATAATTACCTAGCTGTGTGGCCTTGGGCAAGCCACTTAACCCCATTTGCCTTGCAAAAAAAAACCTAAAAAAAAATAAAAAAAAAAGAGATGATAGTTTTTTTGCTCTGCCTTCTTTAGTATACCCTTTCAACAAGATGCCCAATACTACTTTGCCTTCGGCTGGAAGAGTACAGCAGAAATGGATCCACTGACCTCAAGGCAATGTAGAAAGTCCTACCCTGCTCTCTGTTTCCACAATAAGACTTAACTTCCATCACTTTGAGGGCTCTTCTCTGGTGCAATATATTAATGTTCTCCTGCTAGTTGCAGCCAGTATGAGATCTACCAAGTTGACAGTCGCCATCTTCTTCAACTTGCCATGCAATTTTTTGTTGGTCTCGAGCTTCAACAAGTGTTGAAGAATCTGTATGCTACTCAGGAGAAACAGAACAATTAATTGCAGATAAAATAAAACTGAGGCCCTCACCTTGTGACTAGCACCATTTGATCTGGAAACCTTATAACGTCTCAGATGAAGCTGAATATAATGTTCCCAAGAGAGAATCTCACATTAACCCAACTCCATTTTAGAACTGATCTTCATTTTATCTCATCTTAGAATCTATCTATGTAAAACCAATATTAGTAGTATTTATTACAGGAATAAACTAAAAATCTCTCCAGTAATATCAAGGGGGAAAAGGGAAGTCCATTATCATTGGATATTTACTAGAAATGTTAGATGTTGTAATAAGGAAAAAAAAGAGAAAAGAAAGGAGATAAAACTTATGAATTTGATTAAAAAGAGAAGACCTTTTGCTTTATCACAGATGTAATAAGATACCTCAAATTTCATCCTATGCATGAATTTTTCTCTGAAATACTAATTTTTCAATATTCCTCAATAATATTCTGTAGCATGTATATTCTGTAACTTCATCAGGCATTCCTCTATTTACTAATATTGACTTCTTTCCTGTTCTTTGTTGACCAAAAAAAAAATTCTGGTATAAATATTTTCATTAATTGTTGGACATTCATTTCTGTAATAATTTCTTTTAACTTGTGTATGGAATAATGCATAAAATGTTGCTTCTGGTTCAACTTCAGTCTCTCTAGATGTGTGATCTCAATTTGTCCAAAGTCACACATCTAATAAATGTCATCTTTAGAATGTGTATGCCAAGGAATGGATTCAAAATGGCAGTGTAAAACTCACACATTTAGTAAATGTCAGTTTTTTCCATATTTAGAATGTGTATACCAAGGATTGGAGTCAAGATGGCAAAGTAAAAGACTGCTAATTGACCAGGGTGACTGTCCCAGAGTGTGAAGGAGCAATAACTCTAGAGACTGCAGGTGTAGGGGAATGTGGACCCTGGTCACCATTCCAGGGCTGACAAGAACACTTGTGGTCACTCACAGACTAGAGTGCAGGCCAGTAGAGTATCATACCACATTGGAATAACTGAAAACTTACAGAACCCCACCCTACCCCCACAAAACTGGTCTTGAAACTGTAGCATAAAAAAACCTGAACCTAAAATTTTAACATAAAATTAAAAATTAATAGATTGGGAAAATGAACAAACAACAAAAAAAGAACATGACAGTAGGAAGTTACTATGAGAGTGATGCAAGAAAATCATGAAATAAAGAATAAACAGTTTGGTAAAAGGCAAAATAAATATTGAAAAAAATTTCACCTAAAAACCAGAATAGAGCAAATGTTAAATGAAGACAATAATCCACTGAAGACTTGGCTCATTTCATCAGTACAATAATAAGGGACAATTTTGCGGTATCTGTGATGGAGAAAACCAAGTGTATCCAGAGAGTTATGGAGTTTGAACAAAGACCAAAGACAATTACTTCTAATAAAAAAAAAACACATTTTCTTATTATGTAATTTTGCTCTCTTATACTTTATTTTTTCCTTAAGCATATGATTTCTCTCTCAACACATTCAATTTGGATCAATGTATAGCATGGAAACAATGAAAATTATAAATTTGATTCAGTGGGGGTGGGGGAGGGAAGTGAGAATGAGGGGGAAATTTGTAAAATTCAAAAAGAAATAGATTTAAATTAAAAAAAAAGAAATGAAGTCTTTATCAGAGACATTGGCTTTAAAAATTGTTTTACAGTTTGTGCTTTCCTTCTAATCTTGGTTGTATTATTTTAATTTGTGCAAAACCTTTTCAGTTTAATATAATCAAAATTATGCATTTTGTATTTCATAATGCTCTATCTTGTTGGTCATAAATTCTTCTCTTCTTCATGGAGCTGATTGCTCTTCTAATTGGCCTTTGTATTACTCTTGGCAAAGACCAGCATCTCATACCCTGTACCATGATTTTTCTAAAAAAAGAGCCTAGACATCACATATCAAGAAATTTTAAAGGAAAGCTGCCTAAATGTCTTATAACTGCAGGGCAAAGTAGAAAGTCCAAAGACTCCTTTAATACCTCATGAAAGAAATTCCAAAATGAAAACACCCAGGGACATTATCAACAAAACCCAAAACTCTTAGGTCAAGGAGCCAGAAGGAAGGAATGCAATATCATGAAAAGAACCCACTTCTAGACAAAAACCATTCAGAACACTGGGAGGTGGTCTGGGAGAAATGGATATTTACCAACATCTTATATCAAAGACCAAAATAAGCTTAAAGTGGTTGTGATTTAGATCAATGGTGGTAATCATAAACAAACTAGTAGAGCCTGGAAGAAACTACCCATCAGATCTGTAGGTGGAGAAAAAGACCAAGCCCAAATGAGATAAAGTTTAACCGAAATTAAAATGGACAATTTAAAAGGTATAGAAACCAGAACAATGCAGCCAAAATTAAAAGAAAATTAGGAAACTGAGGGAAAAAATTACTTTTACCTTTTCAGATGAAGGTCTCTTTTCTCAAATATGTAGAGAACTGAGCCAAATTTTTATATTCCCCAATTGATAAATGGTCAAAGGATAAAAATAGGCATTTTTTAGAGGAACAATTCACATCCATTAGACTGGCTATGAAGAAGGAAAAGGAAAAAATGACAAATACTGTCAGCATGTAGGAAAGTAGCCACGTTGTCGGTGTAGGAAAGTAGTTTTAAGCTAGTCCAATTAGTTTGGAGAATAATTTGGAAGTATGATTAAAGTGATATAAAACTATGCATATTTTTTGACCCAATACTACTACTTGATCTATATTCCAGGAAGATTAAAAAAAAGGAAAAGGATCCCATGTGGGAAAAAAATATATTTATAGCAGCTCTTTTAGTTGTGGCAGAGAACTGGAAGTGAAAGCTGCGGACTGTAACTAAAAAAATAATTTTTAAAATAATTAGTGTTTTGGGGCAGCTAGGTGGCGCAGTCGATAAAGCACCAGCCCTGGAGTCAGGAGTCCCTGGGTTCAAATCCACTCTCAGACCCTTAATAATGACCTAGCTGTGTGGCCTTGGGCAAGCCACTTAACCCCATTGCCTTGAAAAAAACTAAAAAAAAAAATAATTAGTGTTTTCCTGCTATGTTCCATAATTCAATATTTCCAGCTACAGGGCAAGGGCCTTACTGTTCGCTACAAAAGGATAGGAAAACCTGGAAAGTAGTCTGGCAGAAACTCAGCGTAGACTAATGATACATTACATGCCAAATGGAATGGAAGTTCCAAATGGAATGGAAGAACACGAAAAAAATCAAATGGGTAATTTTTATCACATAAAAACAGCAATGTGTCTTAAGTTTAAAAAGAAGCAATTAACTGAAAAAGTGTTCAGCAAGTTTTTTTGATTTAAATTCTCACATTCACAGTATATAACAAATGGATACAGACTTCTACAAATGAGCCATTTCTCACTAACCCTATGATCAAAGTTTGGAAAATGAACCTTTCAAAAGGAGAAACACAAATTATCAACAACAATAATATGATAAGATGGCCTACATCTATCACCACTAAGGCAAATCTATAACAATTAGAAAGATTCTTAGATTGATAAAGGTGGCAAGAAAATGGAAAGAACCAGGGCTAGAGGGAATGAATTTTGATTGCATGTTTTTATTCGTTTTTCCCTACTCACTTGTTGGAGGGCTAAAAATTAGATACTGGGAAATTTAAATACCTCTGAGGTTCCATTTATCAGCTACCCAAAATGGCAATGATGACAAGGGAAAACATCAGGGTTGGAGGAACTGTGGGAAAATAGGCAACTGAATCCATTCCTTACTATTGAAGGTCTGAAGTGGTTGAAGTCACTAAATTATGTCTCCCCTTTGACTCAGTATTATAACTAGATGGCAGATTCCCTTAACAAAAGAGGAAAACACCTGAAGTGTATGAAAATATTTATTATAGCTTCTTTAGAGATGATAATGTGAAGCTAAGGTGTCAATGCCTTAGAAGAGGGCAACAGTAGAACAAAGGTTGCTACACTGATGAATTTGAACACAAATATGCCATGAAACACAATTTCAAGTGAAACTTGACAAGTGAATTGATGTACAGTGATGTGTGAAGTACCAACGGAATAATTGAGAATGATGACAACATCGTAATGACCAACATTTCTGAAATGTTGTGAACTAGTCCAATCATTCTGGAGATCAATTTGGAACTACATCCAAAGAGCAATAAAACTGTACCATTTGATTCAGCAATACCACTACCAGGTCTTTATTCCAAAGAAATCATAAAAAGGGGAAGAGGACCACATATACAAAAATAGTTATAGTAGCCCCTATTTTGTGTTTAAGAATTTAAAAATTAAAAAAAAAATCAAATACCAGTGGTTTCCTTTTTTATGATTTTGCCACTAATTTTGAAGGCATGATATTTGTCCTTAGTTCTCTTAGAAGACCATGACATTAGGGAGGTGGTACCATGACAAGCAGATGAATTGGATTTGAGTTAGAGGGATGCTATGCTGTCACCAGCCCCATTTTCTCCTCCACAGTCATCTGGGTCCAGTGGTCAGATATGGATGAGGACGACTGGAAATAGCCCTGGATGTCAGACAATCAGGGCTGACTTGCCCAAGATCACACAGCCAGCAAAAGTCGAATCTCTAATCCCCCTGACTCTAAGGCCAGTGCTCTAACCACTGTGCACCTTAGCTGCCCCACCAACTGTAGTAGTAAAGAATTAGAAACTGAGGCGATGCCTACTGATTGGGGAATGATTGAACAAATTCTGATATATAAATATGATGGAGTACTATTGTTTCTGTAAGAAATCACAAATAGAGGGTTTTCAGAAAAACTTGGAAAGACTTTCATGAACTGATGCTAGCTGAAGTAAACAGAGGCAGGAGAGCATTATATATATTACCAGCAACACTGTGTGATGATCAGCAATAAGAGCCTCTTCTTAACAATAAGTGATTCAGGACAATTCCAAAAGACTTGTCGTCACCTACATCCCAAGAAAGCACTATGGAGTCTGAATGCAGACTGAAGCAGACTGTTTTCACTTTTTAAAATTTGTGTTTTGCTTTTTTCCCCCCTAATGGCATGGTTCTGATTCTTTTACAGGATGATTAATATAGAAATAATATATAAACTATATCAGATTGGCTGATGATTTGAGAGGGAGTAGGGAGGAAATGAGAGAGAAAAAATTGGAATTGAAAATCTTATAAAAAATGAATGTTGAAAATTATCTTTACATGTAATTGGAAAAAAATTACAAAAAAGAGAGAAAGCTGTCACAACTCTGCTAACTGTAATGATCAACCACTAATGCAGAGGGCTGTTCTCCCTGCCTATTGACTGAGAGATGCCATGTTGAATAAAAAAGAACATTTTGGGCAATAGACAACATGGGAATTGATTTTACTTGACTATGTACTTTTTAAAAATTTCTTTTGCAAGGCAATGGGGGGTAAGTGACTTGCCCAAGGTCACACAGCTAGGTCATGATTAAGTGTCTGAAGCCAGATCTGATTTCAGGTCCTCCTGACTTCAGTCAGGGCCAGTGCTCTCTCCACAGTGCCACTTAGTTGCCCCTGATTAGGTACTTATATTAAAGATATTTTTTGTTTCTTTTTTAAATGTGGATGAGTGAGCATGGCAGGTTAAGGGCTCCCTGGGATCAGATTGCTCTCCCACCAAAAAAAAGGAAAAAAAGGTCAGTGTGGGATTTTTTTTTTAATGGAAGAGAGGTTCTGGGGAAAGAAATCAGAATAGTTTTATAAAATGTCACACTGAATTTCTTGATGGCTCAAAATAAAACAAAGGCATACATACATATGTGTAATAGAAATTGTTTCGTTTGCAATCTTTTTCTGATTTCTATTGTATAGAAAGAGGTCATGTTATTTTTTTAAGAATTTCACAATAAAAAAATCAAATATTCGTAGTTTCCTTTTTTTATGATCCCCCCCCCCCCCAATTTTGATGGCCTGAGAAGTGTTTTATTTAGGATTTTGGCACCCATGTCCATGAGTGAAAATGGCCTATAATTTTTTCTGTTTTTACTTTTCCAGCTTTGGTTATCAATAGAAAATGTTAATCAAAACTCAGTCAGAATCAGTATATCATGATCGTTTCGGGAAAAGGCGTTTGGGAGAAGCCCTTGGCGCCCTCTTATTCCAAGGCATTGACTTACTGTTGGGATGACCCTCTTTCGCCTTGGGTGTGCCTAGTCCTGGGGCTTTTTCTTAGGAAGCTCGGGCTTCCAGCCCTCACGGGCTGTTCCGAGGGAAGGCCAGCAGGCCGGTGGGGCAGCCATGAAGGGGTGCCAGGGGCCAGTTGCCAGAACAGGCCATGGGGTACCCGACAGGTCGAAGGGGGTGGGACCAGACACGGAGAGAACATCAGAAAACCAAAGGAAAAACCCAACAAGAGCGCAGTGGCCAGGGCCCGGCCCTGGGGGCAGGAGCGCCTGGGTTCAAGTGCGGCCTCAGACACTTCCTAATGACCCAGCCGTGTGGCCTTGAACCCCATTACCTAGCAAAAACCTAAAAGACCAGCAAAAAGGAGCCGCAAAGGGCTCCGTTAGGTTGTCCGGCACCCCAAGGGCACAACGCCGCGGCGGGCAGCTTGGAGGGGGCAGCGGGGCCGGGCTGCGGGGCCGGGCTGCGGGGCCGGGCTGCGGGGCCGGACTGCGGGGCCGGGCTGCGGGGGCGCTGCAGGCGGACGGGGGCAGCGCCGGGGGCAGGCCCGGCGCGGGCTGGGGGAGGGGCGGAGGCCGGGGAGGCGGGGCGCGGGGCCGGGAGCCGGCCGGAAGCGGAGGCCCGGCGGAGCCTGCCCGGAGCCGGGCGCAGCCCAGGCCCGCGGCCGCAGCCCCAGGCAGGCCTGGCCCCCCAGGTAGGCCCGGCCCCGGCAAGCCCGGCCCCCCCAGGCCTCGGCCCCCCAGGCAGGCCCGGCCCCCCAGCAAGCCCGGCCCCCCCAGGCCTCGGCCCCCCCGGGCAGGCCTCGGCCCCCCCAGGCCTCGGCCCCCCAGGCAGGCCCGGCCCCCCCAGGCCTCGGCCCCCCCAGACAGGCCTGGCCCCCCCAGGTAGGCCTGGCCCCCCGGGCAGGCCCGGCCCCCCCAGGCCTCGGCACCCCAGACAGGCCTGGCCCCGGCAAGCCCGGCCCCCCCAGGCCTCGGCCCCCCCAGGCAGGCCTGGCCCCCCCCAGACAGGCCCGGCCCCGGCAAGCCCGGCCCCCCCAGGCCTCGGCCCCCCCAGGCAGGCCCGGCCCCCCCAAGGCCTCGGCCCCCCCAGGCAGGCCTCGGCCCCCCCAGGCAGGCCCGGCCCCCCCGGGCAGGCCCGGCCCCCCCCCTCGGCCCCCCAGACAGGCCCGGCCCCCCCCCAGGCCTCGGCCCCCCAGGCAGGCCTGACAGGCCCGGCCCCCCCAGGCCTCGGCCTGGCCCCCCCCCGGCAGGCCCGGCCCCCCCAGGCAGGCCCGGCCCCCCCAGACAGGCCTGGCCCCCAGGCCCCAGCTTGCCCTGTGGGCCCGGCAGCGCTGCCCGCACCTTGCTCGCAGGCCCCAGGTGGCCCCTCTCCTTGCCCCACTTTCCGTGCGGACATGAGACGTTGGCAGCCGCCCCGGCGCCCTGCAGGAAGCCTGGATCCTGGCCCCCGGCCCAGCACCTCTGCCCCCGGGCACCCGGGCACCCGCCGGGCCCTGCTTCCCTGGGCCCGGCCCTGTCAGGCTGCAGCAGGCACCCTATCTCGGCTTTTCTCCCGGGGCTCAGACACGCTGCCCCGAGCCTAATCTCCAGACAGGCCCAAGAGCCCTGGCCAGCCGCCCCTCGGGCCCCAGGACAGCCTCTACGGCTCTCAGAAGTCCCGGGCCACGCTGGCACCTCCCAGACCCGCCCGCACCCGGGCCTCCTGCCTCCCTGGCACGGGGCAGAAGATGAGTGGTGGAGGCTGCTCGGACCATCCCGACGGCCAAGGCTGACCGTGCCTTCTTCCCTCTCTCTTTAGGTCCGAGTCTCCGAGGGCAGCGCCAGGGTCTTTGCAGCTGCTATGGGGAGTCACCCCCTTTTAATCCTGGAAGGTCAGCCTCCAGCGCTGCCAGAGGAAGGCAAGACATTTCTACCTCCGATCCCTTCTGCCTCCCCAGCTTGGTCTGTAGAAGCCCCAGGCCTGGCCCAAAGAGAGAGCCCAGGGCCCGAGGGAATGGCCCCTGCCCACCGTGAACTCCCAGCTCAGGTGAGTATAGTCTCTCCACAGGCTTGACCAGCAGCACCCGAAGATGTCATTTCCCTAGACGTAAGAGGATTATTCAGGATTGTTCTTACCTCTAGATAGATGCTTTCTTTACAAAAATAGATATGCAGTTGAATGGACGAGTCATAACACTGCCTCCTCTCTTCTTCTGTATTTTGGACTTATTCCCTGGCTCTTGGCCAGCTCAAGCACCAATAATTGCCTCCGGTGCTCCCCCCTCCCAAATTGCTACTCTCCCCTGTTTGTTTTTTAACTTCTTCCTCATTACAGTTGAGTCACACAGATGACCATTTCACTCATGATTCTCTATTCCACAGGAATCTTCTTTCCTTTCTTTTTGCATTCCAAGTCCACAGACACACACCCATACATACACCTTCTCCCCCCTCCTCTCTGTTCTTATTACATTTGAGTCTTGCCTGGACCGGCCTGGAGCAGAGCCCTGGAAGCTTCCCTAGCTCTTGTCCTTGACTGCGTTGAGGCAGAAATTGTTCTACACCCCCCCACACACCTTCTTCCCCCTCCTCTCTGTTCTTATGGTCAAGCTCTCTCTTGTAGCAGCTGAAGGTCCAGGAAACCCATTATACCTCTGTTCTCACACACACATTTTCCCAGGTTTCTTCTCATTTAGCATTTCTTAGGTCAAGTCTTTAAGTATTAGAAAGTGGCTCTTCTGGGCCAGGGATTGTTTGTGGATATATCAAGTCCAGGTGAGGGAAA
This sequence comes from Macrotis lagotis, assembly GCF_037893015.1. Classification (NCBI taxonomy): domain Eukaryota; kingdom Metazoa; phylum Chordata; class Mammalia; order Peramelemorphia; family Peramelidae; genus Macrotis; species Macrotis lagotis. The sequence goes on along the minus strand of NC_133658.1, from coordinate 929,266,892 downwards.
AAACCAGCCCCTGCCCTCCAGAAGCTCCCAAATTAAAGGGGAGATAGCAGCTCATGAACTGCATCCAAACAAGCTCTCTACAGTAGAGACAGGAGGCATTCTGGGAATGAAGGTTCCAGCAGTTTCAGGGACCAGGAGAACCTTGGTTTCAGAAAAATGAGATTTTTTTAGGTTGATGGAAACCAGGAGACCCAGGGGAGGAGGGAGAACCTTCTGAGCATGAGAGACATCCTTTGAAAAGACCCAGAGTCAGGGCAGCTAGGTGGCACAGTGGATAGAGCACTGGCCCTGGACTCAGGAGGACCTGAGTTCAAATTTGACCTCAGACACTTAATCATTACCTAGCTGTGTGGCCTTGGGCACTTAACCCCATTTGCCTTGCAAAAAAAAAAAAAAAGACCCAGAGTCAAAATATAGTCTTGGTCAAGGATCAGATGAAGTCCCAAAGTACTGTAGCTGTGATAGAAGTGAGATGACTCTGCTGAGTTCTCTCCTTAAATGACAATTCATGGCCTCACGCTTCAGTGGGCAAGGATGGATGTGGGAGGGATGGAGAGGGAAGGACTTTTTTTGTGAGGAGTGAGTTAGGGAATCAATTATCAATTAAGAAAAGGACTGCCTTCCTCCAATGAGAGTTCACACTGAATAAATGCTGTGAAGTGAAGAACACTACCTGAAGAGACTCTTGTGAAAAGGAAATGTATATGTATTCTTGGGAATCTCAAAAAGTGGGAAAAGATCAATCAATTCCTTACATGTCCAGCAGATAAATAATAGGGAAAAAAGGAAGTTAAAAATGAAATTTGAGTTGCAAAGATACCACAACTCTGTTGTCCTAAGGAAAAAAATCAAAATGGTGACAAAGTAAAAATAATTTTATCCACATGATAGAGAATTATTACTTATTTATTTAAGGGAATGTGATTAAGTGACTTGCCCAAGGCCACACAACTAGGCAATTATTAAGTATCTGAGTCCGAATTTGAACTCAGTTCCTCCTGACTCCAGGGCCGGTACTCTATCCACCGTGCCACCTAGCTGCCCCCATGTGATAGGGAATTGCTCCAAAAGAATAGGAACTCTAAAAGAGTTGGAGCAAAATGAGATGGAAGACCATCAAATTCTTAGCATGTTGGCATGTTGACTAAATATGGATTCCACATTTGGCAGGATGTAGAAATAGGTGACTGATTCCAAGTAACAACATATTTCAGAACTGACCAACCTTCCCATTTGTCATTCATCAATCTGCCTCTTGCCTCATCCTCTTGATTTTTGTTCTCCCATTTACCAGAGTTCTAGGGGAATGTTGAGTTCTTTCATAGCTCACAAGGAAATTGGCAATGCCATTCTCATGATTTAGATCAAACCCCTACATTGGTTCCTAAAATATTACCTTTATTAAAAAATCAAGGAAACCTACATAACCCTTCTTAGTTCTTCATAGTTTTATATAATAATGTCAAAATTAGGAAATAAAAATGGCATTAACAAATGAAACAATTATAAAACAAGGGCATGAGATGTTTTGTTTATGACACATGATACCTAGAGCCATCTCAAACCCTCAATATAACAATAGAAAGTATTTTTTCCTTGACTGGAAACTGTCTCATACCACTTAATTTAGTTTAGACTTTGATTAATATCTCTTAAGAATGTTCTTGGGGCGGCTAGGTGGTGCAGTGGATAGAGCATGGGCCCTGGATTCAGGAGAACCTGAGTTCAAATCCAGCCTCAGACACTAAATTACCCAGCTGTGTGGCCTTGGGCAAGCCACTTAACCCCATTGCCTTGCCCAAAAAAAAAAAAAAGAATGTTCTTCATGTTTTCATCTGGTTAAGACTATTTCTGGCACTCAGGAAATGAACTAACTCTTTTCTTTACTCACTTTTAAGTAAGACATAGGAAATTTCCCCTCCCATCCCTCTAACCTCAAGTATATCCTGACATCTCCCCAGATCTTCATAGAATTTTCTTTATAACATCTCACGGTTGTCTGTTCTGAAGAGGAAGAAATTTCACATCACCTTCTCTCTTTCTCCTTTAGAGATAGCTCTTATGTCTCTTGATAAAACACAGAATTCTTGATTCCATAGGGAGATTCTATAGTAATATATTTTTCAATTTTATCCAACTGCAAATATAAAAAACTCTCCTCAATATTTCATTGAGCTTTTCCCAACTGTGTTTCTAAGTGTTGGTCTGACCTTCATGAGAACAGAAATTTTGAGGAAATCCTTCCATTGTGCTTCAGTTTCCTCTTGCAAATTGATGAGACTTGGACCAGATGAATTCAGATGTCTCTCTCATCTCTAAGTCCTATGACTTTTGATGGTTTAGGAGTTGGTGACATTCAAGGATGTGGCTGTGGACTTCACCCCAGAGGAATGGGGTCTCTTGGACCATTCTCAGAAAAAGATGTACAAGGAGGTCATGCTGGAGATCACCCAGAACCTGATCTCCCTGGGTAAGGATACTTCCCTTGGTAACTGAATCTACCATCAAAGGAACTGCCTTCATTCCCTCCCTTATCTGCAGGGTTTGGAGCATTTATTCCTTAGAAAGGTCAAAGTGCTGGTCTCCTAGGTCCAAGAATCAGGGTCCTCCTGCTGCCTGGATTTCCTGTAAAGGGTCTTTGCCTCATGTAACAGGGAGCTGGGGATTTCCTTTCTTGCCCCTGAAGCTGTCTCTTCTTGGTTCTAATGGATCATAGCAATATTGGAGAACCTCAGACTTGGAACTAATCCTAGAGGTTGTATCCAGCCTGACATCTCCCTGAACCTGAAGTTTGTCTCCTAAATCTCTGAAAACTGCTCAGGAAACTTTTCTTTGGAGATGGGGTTGGGGTGGGGCAGGGAAGCTGCTCTCTCCCCAAGAAACCCCTGGTGGGTTGGGTCTGATCTATGGAAGGTTAAAAGAAACCTAAAGTTGTTGCTCACTATTCCTAATTTTATTCTCAGAAGCCTATTAGAGCAAATGTTTCCTTGGTCTTCCTTCATACTTCCTCCAAATTATGGCGCAAATGACAAAAAAAGGAAGAGAAGGAAACAGGAATTTATATTTAAAAGAAATAAATTTATAGAAAACTAAAGGACTTTTTTTTTTTGGTTTTTTGCAAGGTAATGGGGTTAAGTGGCTTGCCCAAGGCCACACAACTAGGTCATTATTAAGTGTCTGAGGCCGGATTTGTACTCAGGTACTCCTGACTCCTGAGCCAGTGCTCTATCCACTGCGCCACCTAGCTGCCCCCAAAGGACTTTCTTTATAAATATTTTCTAATTTTATTCTCACGGCAAGTATGTCAGTTAGATGATGATGATATTACTCCCATTTTACAGATAAGGAAACTGAATCAAACAGTTTAAGTGACTTGCCTCAGATATTTGGATAATACCCATTTGAGATTGGATTTGAATTCAAGGCTTCCTGAATCCAGGCCCAATACTTTCTGTTCTGTATCACCAGCTGCTTCTTAATTTCTAAATGATGGAATCTGTGAAATCAGACAAATCTTCTATAAAAGCAGAGTTTACTACTTCCAAATGAGCTCCTTCCCATCCCTCACCAAAGCTTTCAGCAATAAATAAAAAGAAATGATCCTAGATGGGTCCCAGGAACCATCTGGTGACCCTTCCAACATGTCCCCTTTCCCTGAAGAGATCTACATTGCACATGTCTCTCCCTCTTCATCTCTTTTATTTCCCATGTCTAGGTGTTCCAATTCCCAGAAAAGATTTGATCTTCCATTTTGAGCAAGGTGAAATATCATGCTTACTGGAGGGAGAAGATCTCAGAACCTCCTGTCCAGGTGAGTTAAATTGAAGCATGTATATGAGGCTATTATCAGAAGAGGTAAGCTACATGTTAACAGAAGGGAATGCTAGACTTGGGGGGGGCAGGAAAACATAAGCTGCTTATCTTCTTCACACATTTTTAACCTTGGCAAGTCTCTGAACTTTTGAACTTTAGCTCCCCCCCCCCGCATGAAATGAAAGAGTTGGATAGCATGGTTTTTTACTTCCTTTCCAGTAATAAAACTATGTTCCTCTAAGATCCATTATTTGGAACTTTGGGTCACGAAAGCCTCCTGAAGGAACTCTCCAGAAAGAGATCAGCATCTCTAATGCAAGTTATTTCCAAGACTCTTTTAGGAAGAGCCTACTGTATTTCAGGCTGAATGCTAAGATTTGGTGATTCAGAGAAAGACAAGGTATATTCCTATTCTCAAGGAGTTCACAGACTATTGGGGAAGACAACTAAGAAAGAATTATGTTAAAACATGATAAATTGGAGCTAGTCAAGAGAGGGAAGACACTTAGATTAAGGAGGATTGGAAAAGGCTAATTGTGAAGAGTGGACTTTAACTGGGACTCCAGAGAAGTCTGGAGAAATCTTCTAAGCATGAAGGGCAGCCAGGGAACACCCATGGAGACTGAAGATAGTTTGTCCTCTTCAAGGAATAGAAAGGATGCCTTTGCTACTGGTTTATAGCATTTTTGGAGGAAGAGGAAGAGGAGAGATGCTGGGAAGGGTCAGAGAGAGACAGATGATGAAGGCACCTAAGAGCTCCATAGGAGATTCTAGATTTCCTCCTGGTACTAGGAAGTCATTCCAGTTTATTGAAAAGGCAGTGATGTGGTCAGATATGAGTTTTAGAGGATGAATTTGCCAGTTAGGAAGAAGATTGGTTGATCTAGGGAGAGATTTGAGGCAATGAAATCAAACAACAGGTTTTTGGGTTGGGGGGAAGTCAAGGAGTTTCATTTTGGATATGGTAGGATGATAACCCAAGGAGAAGAGTGTCATCAAAACCTAGAGGGAAGAGGCTATGAAGGAAAAGGGGGTGATTCACACTGTCAAAAGCTGCAGAAGACTAAAAAAGGATGAGGATTTTGATTTAGCAATGAGAAGATCATTGGGAAATTTGAATCATAATTTCCATTAAACAGTAAAGTTGGGAACTAGACTGCAGAGTTTTATAGAAAATAAGAGTAAAGAAGTTGGAGACCCTAAGTGTAGATAACCATCTCTAGGTGTTTCACCATGAATCAGAGGGAAGAGACAGGATGATATCCAGTGTGGATAGATGGATCAACTGAGAATGGTTTGAGGACTGGGGAGAAATAGTTTCATTTATCACTGTTGACAGATTTAGGGAGTTTGAAAATTATTAAGAAACTGGAAATGATAGAATATGGGATATGATGGGTCAGAATTTGTTTTGTCAATCAGGAAAGGGCCCTCTTCATGTAAAAGGGTTAAAGGCAGAAAAGAAGGCATCTGATTTATGTGAGATGAGGAAGGGGTTAAAACACTTGGTGAATTTCCAATTGTTTTATTGGAATATGAGGCCAATTTCTTCTATGCTGAGAGTTAGGGGCAGTGGAGCAAGCGATGTGGAAGTGCTGGGAAGGAATGCAAAGTTTTGGAAAAGCTGCTGTGGTAAGAGGCACAGGGATTGCCTTTGTGTGGGCTGAGATGATGTTACCTAAATTAGTTATGCATTGATTTTCTCTGTTTCCATTGAGTACCACATGAGTCCACTGGAAGGCCATAAGACTTAAGACTAATGAGAGACATTATAAGGACTCATTTGTAGAAGAGTTGTGATGGTCCATCCTGAAAAAATGACTTGTCCTGCCCTCATGGTTTTCAAAATGTCTATCACTTGTGCAAATATTTGTACCACCTTGACCTGGTTATTTTTCTGCTGATGAGATGAGGGAACTACTCTATTCTGTGACAGAAAGCAAATGCGTTTCTGTGCATTGCTGGGATCATCCATTGGAATTTGATTTGCCTATGAATTTCAAATCTTTGGGACTGTTGGGAAACAAATTGAGAATCTAAAGGAACACGTACTTAGATGTGGCCAGGGTTTGACCTTGAACAACATTGTATACTTAATTGTGACAGATTGGAGTCTCTGCAGTAAGAAAACAATTACGGTTGCAGAGAACATGTTTTCTTTTTTCTCCCAGAGGAAAATGTTAAAATATTTATTGTTTACAATTTTCTTTGAAAATATTTATAACAAAATTTGATAATGATTTTTTTTGCTCCAGGTTCCATTAAATAGTTTTTAGCTCCGGGCAGCTAGGTGGTGCAGTGGATAGAGCACCGGCCTTGGAGTCAGGAGTACCTGAGTTCAAATTCAGCCTCAGACACTTAATAATTACCTAGCTGTGTGTCCTTGGGCAAGTCACTTAACCCCATTTGTCTTGTAAAAAACCTAAAAAAAAGTTTTTAGCTCAAACTTTATACCTTTAATGTGAAGCCCCATAGGATTCATCAACCACAAAATGGAAAAGACTACAAAAGGACTAATATTGAAGCATATTATACAGTTCCTACAGAAGGAAACTTGACATCCAAAATAAGATAATAGTTTTGAATATAGAAAATGGATGAATTTTTTATTGTGTTTGTTATAAGGATTCTAACTTTTTTATTTTCAATAAGGGAGCAGAAGCATTCAAAGATAAAAATTTTAAAATAAATTGATAATCACTATCCTAAAAAAAGTGATGGGCCAGAACAGAATATGGTATGCCTCAAGTGAACAAAAAATAAAAAACAAAACACAATGTTGGCAATCATGATTTGGTCTTAGACATGAAAACAAAAAAATCAAAAGATAAAGGAGATCAACAGGGAAATTAAACTATGCATATAGACAAGATAGTTAATGGAATAATATAAATATTTGGTATCTATATATTTGTATATAAGAAAACTTGGATTCCATATTGAAAACTGCTACACAAATAGATCTGTTTCTTACCTAAAAATAGGAAATTTAGAGAAATCATCAGTGGTAATGCATTAAAACTGGCAGTAAGGAGAAACAAGAAGCATGATCCAATAAAAAAAGTATAAATAACTAGTATTTGAAGAATGGATTGAAAGTACAGTGGAGGTCCCTGGAAAAGTTCCCTCCCTACTAGAATAGGGGAGAAACTCAGCTAGACTTGCATGTCTTCCAAGCCAGTGGTGTTCTTATCTGTAGGTGTTCTCCAGAGTTCTAGGGTCCTTGCTGTTTAGGGGTGTTGCAGCAGGTCCTAGGACAGCTTTGGTGGAGGGTTAGGTTCTTAAAGAGGTTCTCTTAGATTTCCTGCTTCACTGCAGTATCCTGTAGAGCAGGAGGGCCACGTCCTGTACCTATAGCAACATTGCCCATGGCTGGGATTCCCTCACACCAGCTCTAGACTGCTTGTCTGATTGTGAAGACATTAAACATTAAATCCTGCCATGACCACTTAGATGCTGTGTACATTATCTGAGCTTCAGACAAAGGCATCCTTACTCCAGAAGTATGGCAGTTACAGGCAATGCAGAGAACCATAAATGTAACCTCTTAAGAATTCCCCAAAAGATTCTGATACACCACTAGCACAGATAATAACATAGACTCTATAATCATAAGGAAGGAAAATAATCACAAAGAAGGAAAATAATCACAAGGAGACTGGACTGGATGTTTTCTTGGTCCTGGGACTTGGAAATGGCAGCCTTCCATTCCTGTGTGAGATGATGATATAATCCCTTACAATATAATAATCATTTTAATAAGTTTAAGAGCTATAGAATATGATGAACTGTAGTTTTAAATCATACAATCTAACTTATATTCCAAAAATGTTATCACTCCTTTACAGTATATTTATTTTACTATCCATTAACTTGTACTTGTATAGCAATAGCTCTAAAATGATGATACCAATTGAGTCATGTATTTAGTAGATATACCAATGATATGCCAAGTGGACTACTTCCACTGGGTGCCTGTTTGAACTGCAGCTTATACAGTGGTCCATACACATATTAACAAATATAAACAGTGAGCATGCAGTTTTGCTATTATTTTTTTAAAAAGGCAGTGGAGAAAGGTTATCTAATACCAAGGCAGAGGTTATCCAGTCACTGAGTTTTATCTCCATGTCAAAGAGTTTGGTCAATAATTGTCATTCTAAGCTTCATGAGCTAAGAATATAATGAGAAGGCTGGTGTTGCCTGTGTTTCAGGTTTGTTGTGAGAATCTAGTTGTATGTGAATCTCATTCTAAATTAAAATAGTCTGAGGATTTGAACTAATATCATTTTTAAATGATTGATTCTGCCCAAGTGTGAAGACTCTTCTCATTCCCTAGGGAAACAGATTGAAAATCAGTTTCCTTTCTGTTAATTCAGGGAAGAGTTTTATATTTGAGTTTTTTCTGTGTATCTATCTCCCCACCTATATGTTTTGTTGTTTCCTTCAGATGGAAAGACCAGGAATGAAATGAGGGAGACTACTTCAGAGCTGAGCATGTCTGTGGAAGCATCACAAGAGCAAAGATTCATGAATGATGATCACTGTGACCTCAGTTTGAGAGAAATCTGTGACTCTGAAATCAAAATAAAAAGAAAACAAAAGAATTACTCTGACTTTCATAAAGATAAAATGAGTGTCAGGCAATATTCCATCCTAATTCACTGTAAAAAAATGATGTCAGGGAATGACTGTCCTCAGAATAATAAATATAGGGAACACTTTACTGAACAGCCAGAGGTTGTTGAGTCTCCTGCAGAGTCTCCAGAAGTGCAAACTTATCAATGTGAGATGACTTTTAGCTTGAATTCAGACCTTATGAGAACTCAGAACAGCCATATTGGAGAAACGCGACAGTCATCCTTTATTCGCCATCAGAAATTTCATATTTGCAAAAAGCTACATAAGTGTATGCAATGTGGAAATACCTTCAAGAGACAGTCATTGCTTGTTTCCCACCAGAGAATTCATTCTAGGGAGAAGCCCCATGAGTGTGGTGAATGTGGTAAAGCTTTCAGTGAAAAGTCATCTCTCATCATACATCTGAGAAACCACACAGGAGAAAAGCCTTTTGCATGTAATCATTGTGGAAAGACGTTCAGACAGAGAGGCAATCTTGATAGGCACCAGAGAGTTCACACTAGAGAGAAACTACATGAATGTGATCATTGTGGAAAGATTTTCAAATGCAAGTCTAGTCTTGTTCTTCATCAGAGAATCCACGATGGAGAGAAACCTTATGAATGTAATCAGTATGGAAAGATTTTCAAACAGAATTATGGTCTAGCTAAACATCAGAGAATCCACAGTGAAGAGAAACCTCATGAATGTAAGAAGTGTGGAAAGATTTTCAGATTCAGCTCTAGTCTTGTTCTACATCAAAGGAGTCACTCTGGAGACAAACCTTATGAATGTAACCAATGTGGAAAGACTTTCAGACAGAGCTCCTACCTTACTATACATCAGAGAACACACACTGGAGAGAAACCTTATGAATGTAAACATTGTAGAAAGTCTTTCAAACAGAGAAGTCATCTTGTTTTACATCAGAGAATCCACACTGGCGAGAAACCTTATGAATGTAATCATTGTGGAAAGTCTTTCAGACAGAGAACTCATTTTGTTTTTCATCAGAGAATTCATAGTAGATAGATACCTTATGATGTAAACAATGTGGACTTTGAGAAGGAACTCCAGTTTTGTTCTATATTAGAGAATCCTAGAGAGGAAGCCTTATAAATGGAATCAATGAGGAAAGACTTTCAAATGGAGCTCTGTACATCAGACAATCCTCACTGGAAAGAAACCTTAGGAATACAATCAGTGTGGAAGTGTTTTCAAAAAGAAGGTCAATTTTGCTAAACAAGAAAGAATCCACACTGGAGAAAAACCTTGTGAATATAATCAATGTGGAAAGACTTTCACAAACACACTAAGCTTATACATCAGAAAATCCATAAAGAAAACTTTGTAAATGTAATCAGAGTAGAAAGAGATTTTTCTCTGTAATACTATTTTTTCCCAGTAATCCTCAGTAACATTCTATAGTATTTATATACTGTAATTTCATCAGGCATCTCCCTGTCTATTAATATTCTCTTGTTTCTTGTTCTTTGTTGGGAAAAAATTTCTGGTGGAAATATTTTTGTAACTGTATGTTTATTTCTGTAACAATTCTTTTTAGCTTCTGACTGCAACACTGGATAAATCGTTGCTCCTTCACCTACAAGCCCGGATTTCACATTCTGTCTCTGTCATTTATTAGAAGTGTGATCTTGGGCAAAACATTTAATCTATTCTTGCCCCAGTTTGTCTCATCTGTAGAATATGCATAACAAGGTTGGTATGTGTATTTGTCCTTCATTCTTTTTTTTTTTTTGGAAGGAAATGGGGTTAAGTGACTTGCCCAAGGCCACACAGCTAGGTAATTATTGTTTCAGGATAGATTTGAACTCAGGTCCTCCTGATTCCAGTGCTGGTGCTCTATCCACTGTACCACCTAGCTTCCCTGTCCTTCATTCTTGAAGAAAACCATGACAGCAGGGAGGTGATGCCCTGAGAAGCACGTGATGGATTTGAGTGAAGGGTTGCTGTGCTAAGTCACTAGACTCACTTTCCCTTCCTGAGCCATCTGGGTCTAGTGGCTGGATATGAAACAATATGATTGGAGTTGACCCTGGATGTAGGCAATTGGGGTTAAGTGATTTGCCCAAGGTCATACAGCTAATATGTTTCAAGTATCAGAATCTGGGGGCAGCTAGGTGGCACAGTGGATAAAGCACCAGCCCTGGAGTCAGGAGTACCTGGGTTCAAATCCGGGCTCAGACACTTAATATACCTAGCTTTGTGGCCTTGGGCAAGCCACTTAAGCCCATTTGCCTTGCAAAATCCTAAAAAAAAAAAAGTATCAGAATCTGGATTCAAACTCCTATCCTCCTGACTCCAAGAGTAGTGCTCCATGTACTCTGCTACCTAGCTATCCATAAGAAGGAATGGAGCCAAGGTAGCAGATGGAATTCACCTGAACTTTTCCAAATTTTTTTCCAAACAATAAAATAATACCTCCAACAAATCCTGGAGTGGCAGTATCAACAAAAGATGTGGTGAACAATTTTCCAGTCTAAGACATCTTGGAAGGTTGGGAGGAAAAAATCTGTCTCACTGGGATAAGAGTAGAGTGCACTTCAGGGCAGGCTGTGTCCCAGCAAGCCAATAGCAAGCCAGCAGTGATTTCAGAAGCTCTCTGTCTACATGTGGCAAGTGTGTTGGACACATGATCAGAAGGATACCCTTGGCTGCCACTGGGGGAAAGATTCTGTTGCACGGTCCAGAGTAGCTGTCCCAGGGTGAGAAGGAGCAATAAATAACACAGTAGTGCTGTAGGGAAGTAAGGATGCCCGTCATGATTCCGGGGCTGAAAAGAACGCTTGTGATCACTCACAGACTAAAGCATAGGTCAGCAGAGTAGTAAACGTGCTTCATCTTGGATCAGGCCAGCTTGGAAAACTTGCCCACAAAACCAGTTCTTAAAATAGCTGCGTGGAAAGCTTGCAGCTTGGGACAACGCTCCCTCCACCCCAAAAGCGACTATGACATAAAATTACAATTCCAGAAATAAACTGGGGAAATGAGCCAAGAATAAAAAGAGAACATGATCATAGGAAATTACTGTGGTGAAGAGGGAAGATAAAAGCAAAAATTCAGAAGACAGAAATGTTTATCTGTCTCTGACCCAAAGAGGATTTTTGAAGACCCCCCCCCAATTTAAAATTCAGGTAAGAAAACTAGAAGAAAAGTTGAAAAAAAGAAATGAGAGTGATACAAGAAAATCATGAAAATAAAATAAACTAATAAAGATGTAAAATAAATACTGAAGAACTCCTTACAAAACTGAATTGGCCAAAAAAAGAAAATTTACATACAAAACAATTCACTGAAAACATAAAACTGGCCAAATGGAAAAAGGTACAAAAGCTCATTAAAGAAAATAATTTCTTAACAAGTAGAATTGGGGAAATGAAAGCTAATACTCTGTGAGACATCGAGAAACAATAAAACAAAATCCAAAGAATGAAAAACTGGCATAAAATGTGAGCTATCTCATTGAAAATACAACTGAAAATAAATCAAAGAGAGGTAGCTGAAGAATTATTGGATTATCTGAGTGTTACAATCAATGAAAGAACATAACCAGTATTTTTCAAGAAATTATCAAGGAAAACCACCCTGATATGTTAGATCTAGATTCTAGAAGATCAAATAGAATTTCAAGGAATTTATCAATTCCCTCCTGAAAGAAATTACAAAATGAAAATTTCCAGGAATATGATAGCCAGATTCCAGAAGTGCCAGGTCAAGCAGAAAATGCCACAAGCAGACAAAAGAAGCAATTCAAATATCAAGACACTTCAGTGAGAATCACAAAAGATTTAGCAGCTTTTACCTTAAAGGATCAGGGGGCTTGGAATATGATATTCAGGTGTCAAAGGAGCTAATTTTACAATCAAGAATGACATAACAGTAAAATGCTTCAACAGGAAAAAAAATACATTCCATGAAATACAGGATTTTCAAGTGTTCTTGCTGAAAAGACCAGAGCTGGAAAAAAATTTGACTTTCAAATACATGACTCAAGAGAAACATCAAAATGTAAACAGGAAAGAGAAATCATAAAGGAATCCAAGAAAGTTAAACTCTTTATTTTCCTATGTGGGAAGATAATACTTGTAATGCCTTGGAGATCTTTTTAAGTATTAGGACAATTAGGATATACATCCATGGCATGACTGTTAACTATGATGGTTTTATATCTAAAAAAAATAAAATTAAGGGATTTGAAAGAAAATTGCATTGAGAAGGGGAGGGGCAGCTAGGTGGCGCAGTGGATAGAGCACTGGCCCTGGAGTCAGGAGTACCTGAGTTCAAATCCAGCCTCAGATACTTAATAATTACCTAGCTGTGTGGCCTTGGGCAAGCCACTTAACCCCAGTGCCTTGCAAAAAAAAAAAACCTAAAAAAAGAAACCAGAGTTACTAATGGGAGGAATGTCTATACAGGCATTTGAGAAGAGGAGAGATAGAACAGGGCAGGTTATCTCATATTTTTATATGTAATTGTATAATTTTTAAGTGACGTGTCCATATTAACATCTACCTCTTGCGGATGATGTGAGGATCATTAAGATAACACCTGTAAAGTGCTTTGCAAGGGTTAAATCACTATTCTGGCTATTGTTATATTTATTTCTTAAGTCATAGGTCCAAAAGATAGTTTAGTCAGTTTTGTTTTAATTCCAATTAATATTCAAAACAGTATAGACGAAAGCAGTGTGTTGAAATGCTAAGGCACTGAGTTGAGAGTTCATTGTGCCTCAGATGTTCTTTATGTATTCCTAAGCAAGGAACAACCTCTCTCTGCCTTAATTTGCTCATCTCTAAACTGAAGGGGTTTGCTTCATTGAACTCTATTATTTCTTCCCACTCTGATGCCGTGTTTCCATGAAGTGTGCTATGTCATTTTTCATGGCCTCTTCTATATTCTAGGGAGGAACTAGTAGGACCAAATCTGAGAATTTACCACAAACTATTATGTAATACTGACAAAATAGAAAGATAAAGATGCATTATCTACAAAAGAAAATAGGAGCTATATTAAAGGCGGTACAATAAGATCAGCATGCTTGTCTAGAACTAAGTATACCTCTCTTTAACCACTTAAATAATAAGCAAAATAACAAAAATGGCAATGAATCATTTTTGTAGCCCCGGATAGCTTAGGAAAAACAGTTCCGTGGTCACTGAGGTGGAAGCTGCTGGAAAACATGGTGCAATGGAATCAGCACTAGCAATGGGTTTTGGATACAACAGCATCAAAGGCAGGAGCACTGAAGTGGTAAAGGAATTGTAAACCTAGTCAGAAAGATATTCCATGGGACTCATTAGTCAGTAATGGCCATGAGATATGGAAATGTCTTGCAGTTCTCTTACCAATTATGCAATTCCTTGTCAGTCTTTCAGGTTGGGATGATTTGATTAAAGATGTGAAGGATCAGGTGCCTTTTTTGGTTGTTTTTTTGTCCTTTGTTCTCGAAGAAGACCATGGCCTCAGGGGGAGTGATGCCATGAAACGCAGATGGATTGGATTTCAATGAGGGGATGCTGTGCTAAGTCACCAGCCTCACTTTCTCCTCTAGTCATCTGGGTCCAGTGCCAGATATGAATCAGTCTGATAGATGGCCCTGGATGCAACACAATCAAGGTTAAGTGACTTATCCTAGTCTAGTGTCAAGCTGGATTTGAACCCCTGTCCTTGTGACTCCAAGGCCAGTGCTTTATCTACTGTACCACCTAGCTGTCCTTACCATGTAGGAACCAGACCAAAGATCAGGAGGCCAGGGATCACAAATTTCCTTGAATTCCTGAAAGACCTCAGGAAGGGGAAAAAGGGGGCAAACAATTTTGAAAATGCAGTAACAGTGGTAGATGAAAAATGAAAGTAATAGAAGGAAATCATTGCAGGAAAATAAGCAGATTAAAGAGGAACACATGATACTGAAGAAAATTCCTTAAAAATCAGCATTGACCAAATGTTAAAAGAACTTTAAAGCTTTATTGAAGACAGTAACTCCTTTAAAATTAGAACTGGTTAAGTGGAAACTAATCACAACATGAGACATCAAGAAACTATAAAATGTAAGTTGAAAAAGTAAAAAAATATGAAATACATCATAGAGAAAAATGACTGACTAGGAAAAAATTCAGGAGAGTTTAAAATTATCAGACTAACTGAAAGCTATGGTTTTGAAAAAAAAGTCTAGGTATCACATATCAAGAAATTATAGGGGCAGCTAGGTGGCACAGTGGATACAGCACTGGTCCTGGAGTCAGGAGGACCTGAGTTCAAATTCGACATCAGACACTTAATAATTACCTAGTTGTATGGCCTTAGGCAAGTCACTTAACTCCATTTGCCTTGCCAAAAAAAAAACTAAGAAAAAAAGAAATTATAAAAAAACTGTCTAAATGTTCAAATAATCCATTGATCACCTCATGAAACAAATTCCAAAATGAAAAGACTAAGTGTATTCTCAACAAAATCCAAAATTCTTAGATCAAGAAGAAAGTACTGCAAGAAGCTAGAGGGAAGGAATTGAGTACCATAAGCCACAATCAGGATCACAAGATTGAGCAGACAGAACATTTAAAGTCTGGAGACTTTACAGTGTGATACTGCAGAAGGCAAAGGAGGTAGAATTAAAACTAAGAATATTCTACCCAGTTCATTCTCTCATCTCTTCCTGCTCCTAAAGTTCTTAGAAGAAATTTCATACATACTACTTGGATTTGAAAGTATAGTTTCATTGCCCCTCCAGCTGATATGTCACTTCTTTTCCTTTCTTTTTTTCTGTAATTGGGTTATCTTGGGAAATAACCTAGTAGTATTATTGCTGGGTCAGAGAATATATAGTTTAGTCCAAAATGGTAGCATCAGTGCACAATTCCACCCATGAATTAGTGTCTCAGGTTTTCTACATCCCTTACAATATTTGTCACTTCCCCTTACAGTTATTTTAACTAATCTAATAATGTAAAATGGTATCTCAAGGTTGTTTTAATTTGCTTTTCTATAAATTATTATTTAGAGAATTTTTCCATATGCCTGTTGATTTCTTCATCAAAACTGCCAGTTCAGATCCTTTGACCATTTATCAATTGGAGAATGATTCATATCCTTTTTATATCTGAGACCTTTATCTGAGAAATTCTTGATACCCCCCAATTTTTTGTTTTCCTTCTGTTCTTGGCCACATTTGTTTTATTTGTGAAAAAAAATTAATTTAATTGAAATTATCCATTTTATGCCTTACACTACTCTCTATGTCTTGTTTATTCTTGAATTGTTTATCTACCCATAAGTCTGATAAATAATATCTTCTATGTTCTTCTAATTTCCTTGTAATATCTCAGTATCCAGGTCATATATCCTTTTTTGACCTTTTCTTGGTAAATGGTTTAAGATGTTGGTCTATGCTCAGTTCTTCTCAGACTGCTTTCATTTTCACAATAATTTTTGCTAAATAACAAATTCTTATCGCCAAATCTTAAGTCTTTACATTTGTCAAATAGAAGGTTACTATTTACTGACTGCTATAAATTGTATGGCTACTCTGCTCCGTTGATCTACTGTTTTATTTCTTAGTACCAGATAGTTCTGATAATTACTGCCTAATGATATAGTTTAAGATTTGGTATTACTTTCATTTTTTCTAATTTAGTAAAATAATTATTGGTAATTTTATTGGGATGGCATTGACTATAAATTAGGTAAAATTTTCATCTTTATTATAGAGACCTTATCTATCCATGAATAATTACTATCTCTACCAATTATTTAAATCTGAATTTATTTGTATTTAAAGATTTTTATAATTTTGTTTGTTAGTTCTTGGGATTGTTCTGGCAGGTATGCTTTCAGGTATTTTATACTGTCAAGCTATTTTATAGGAGTTTCTCTTCTTGCAATGTTTTGTTCATTATATATAAAAATGCTGTTGGTTTATGTGAATTTACCTTATATCCTGCCACTTTACTAAAATTATTAATCATCTTATTTGGCTTTTTTGTTGGTTTGGGATTTTCCAAATATATAATTCATATATTCTGCAAAAAAGAAATAGTTTTATTAGCTCTTTCCCTATTCTAGTTCCTTCTATTTCTTTCTCTTCTCTTATTGCCATGGATATGATTTTCAATACATTCAATAATATTGGTGACATGGGGTGGCCAGGTGGCACACTGAATAGAGCACCAACCCTGGAGTCAGGAGGACCTGAGTTCAAATCCGACCTCAGACACTTAATAATTACCTAGCTGTGTGGCCTTGGGCAAGCCACTTAACCCCATTTGCCTTGCAAAAAAAAAAAACCCTAAAAAAATAATATTGGTGACAGAGGGCAACCTTTCATACCTGATCCCACTGGGAAGATTTCTATGTGATCCCCATTACAAATAATGCTTGCTATGATTTTAGATAAATACTTTTTACTAATTTAAGTAATAATCCATTTATACCTGTACATTCAAGTGTTTTTAATAGAAATGAGTGTTACATTTTATCAATAGCTTTTATTGCATTTATTGATATCATCATGATTTTTCAAAAACTTTTATTATGGATCTAATCAATCATGTTAATACTTTGCCTTATGTTAAAGCCTCCATTCCTGCATTGCTGATTTAAATCTCACTTGCTCATAATATATAATCTTCATAATATATTTATTTAAAATTTTTTGCATCCCTGTCTATTAATGAAATTGATCTATAAGTTTCTTTCTTAGTTTTTACTCTTCCTGATTTAGGAATTACTATCATGTTTGTTTCATAAAAGGTGTGGAGTTGGTAAAATCCCTCCTTTGCCTTTTATTCCAAGTAATTTATTTACTGTGGGAATTATATGACCGTTAAATGCCACATAGTATTCATTTGTAAATCTGTCTAGTCCTGGGTTTTTTCCTTAGGAAACTCATTTGTGGCCTGTTCAATTTTTTTTTTCTAAAATAGGTCTATTTAGGTATTCATTTTTTATTCTGCTAATCTAGGAAGTTAATATTTATATAAATATTCTTCCATTTCATTTAAATTTTTTATTTTATTGGCATATAACTGAACTAAATAATTCCTTATAATTGATTTGTTTTCATTTTTGTTAATGGTATAGTCAGACTTTAAAATTTTTGATATTAGTGATTTGGTTCCCCCTCCTTTCTAATCAAATTAACTAGTGATTTTTTAAAATTTTTTTTCATAAAAACAACTCCTTTTTTTACACTTTAATCTCATTTTTATTTCTTAGGATTTCTAATGTAGTATAAAAATGAGCCATTCCCCATATGTATAAAATTTGGAACAGGTCATTTTCAGAGGGAGAAATAAATTGTTAAAAATAATATAAAAATATTCTTCATCATTTATCACTAATAAAAATTAGTAATGATTAGAAAGATTCTTAGATTAGTAAAGATAACAAGAAATTGGAAAGAATAAATATTAGAATGAATTTATTTTGCTTCCTTTCATATTTGTTAGGAGAGTTTATTCTACTTTCACTTGTAAATTCACTGGGCCTGGAGAGTTTTCTTTTCACTTGTGAGAAGGCAAGTCAGAAGGGGAGAAATAAATGTTTATTTTCAAATAATGTTGATATTAAAAAGGAATGATTCAATATTAGGAAAGCAATCAACATAATTGATCACGTCAGGAGCAAAACTAACAAAAATCATATGATTATCTCTATAAATGCCAAAAAAAAACCTTTGAGAAAATAAAACATCCATTCCTACTAAAAGCACTAGAGAGTATAGGAATAAATGGAATTTTCCTTAAAATAATAAACAGTACTATGTCTAAAACCAACAAGCATATATGTAATAGAGATAAACTTGGAGCATTTCCAATAAAAGCAGCCATGAAACAAAGATGCCCATTATTACCACTAGCATTCAATATAGTATTAGAAGTGTTAGCTTTAGCATTGAGAAAAAAAAGAAATTGAAAAAATGAGAATTTGCAATGATGAAGCAAAATTTTCACTCTTTGCAGCTGATATGATGGAAAAGAGAATTCAAGAAAATCAACTAAAAAACTACTTGAAACAGTTAACAACTTCAGTAAAGGAGCAGGATATTAAAATAAATCCACATAAATCATCAACATTTCTGTAGATGAACAATAAAGCCCAAGGGCAAGAGTTGGAAAGAGAAATTCCATTTAAAGTAACTGAACAGGGGCTGCTAGATGGCGCAGTGGATAAAGCACCTGCCCTAGACTCAGGAGTACCTGGGTTCAAATCAGGCCTCAGACACATAATAATTACCTAGCTGTGTGGCCTTGGGCAAGCCACTTAACCCCGTTTGCCTTGGAAAAAATAAAAAAACTAATACTAGCCTACTCAGCATAATCCTAAAGGGGAAAGTTGAGCAGTCAATGAATTAGAGGACTTTAAAGTATTTGTATAGAATCTAAAGGTGAATATGAAATTTGGCAAACATTTTTAGAGAAGCCTGAAAAAGTTAAAATGAATGAGAAATCACAAGGGATTTAAAAGGGTTAAATTGTTTATATTCCTATTTTGGAAAGTTATACATGCATCCCCTAAGAATTGTAGAATTATTAGAGCTGTTAGGACTTCCTAGACAGAAGGTATGATAGGAGTCCATATTACAGAGCTATGATCATCAAAACTGGTACTAGATTATGAATCAATGAAACAGATCAAGTACACACTATATTGAAAGACAGTGTTTAATAAACCCAAAGGTCCTAGCCATTCTGGAAAGAACCCACTAGTTGACAAAAACCTAAATTTAGAACAGTGGATTGTCTAGCAGAAATGGACATTTACCAACATCTTAGACCAAAGATCAAGATAACCCTAAAGTGGTTGAGTGATTTAGATAACTGCTGATTATCATAACAAATTAGTGGAGTCTGGAAGACATTATTTCCTTAAAAATCAGAAGTTGCCAAATGGCCAAAGAGCTTCAAAACTTCATTGACTTCAAAATTAGAATTGGTCAAGTGGAAGCTAATAACTCTGAGATGTCCAGAAACAATAAAACAGTTGAAAAACTAACAGATAAGCAAGACAAAAATATGAAATATATAGGAGGAAAAACAACCGACATGGGAAAAAACGATCAAGCAGAGATAATTAAAGAAATATTGGACTACTTGAATGCCATGACATTTTTTAGGGAAGGAAAGGAAAACTGCCCAAATGACTTATAATTAAAGGGCAAAGTAGAAAGTACACAGAAACCGTTGATCACCTCATGAAAAAAAGTGTTAAAATGAAAAATCCTAGGTATATTACTTTCCCCAGGATGTGGCTAATGCAGAAATAAGCTTTATATAATTTTATCTCTATGCTGGGTATTATATTTCTTCTCATCTGACTGCAGTTTTGTAATTAATAAAATAATTTTTTAAAAAAATTAAGAGTTTTTGGGGCGGCTAGGTGGCATAGTGGATAAAGCACTGGCCCTGGAGTCAGGAGTACCTGGGTTCAAATCTGGCCTCAGACACTTAATAATTACCTAGCTGTGTGGCCTTGGGCAAGCCACTTAACCCTGTTTGCCTTGCAAAAACCTAAAAAAAAAAATTAAGAGTTTTTGGGGTGGCTAGGTGGCATGGTGGATAGAGCACCAGCCCTGGAGTCAGGGGTACCTGAGTTCAAATCCAGCCTCAGACACTTAATAATACATAGCTGTGTGGCCTTGGAGACAAGTCACTTAACTCCATTGCCTTGCAAAAAAAAAAAACCCTTAAAAAAAATCAAGAGCTTTCATACAGTATTCAATAAATCCAAAACTTCCATTTACAGGCTAGGACTTAATAACCACTACAAAAATGCTAGGAAAACCTGAAAAACAATCTAGCAGAAACTCAGTCTAACATTTCACATTACATGCTAGATTAGCTCCAAATGGAATACCAGAGTTTGACAAAATTATTACCTTAAAGAAATTTGTTGAACCATGAAGAAGAGATATTTTGAAATTCTGAGTGGGGAAAGAGTATTTGATCAAACAAGAGATAAGAAAGATCACAAAAAATGAAATGGGCAGTTTTGATCAAATTAAAACACCAATCCATCTTAAATTTAAGAGATGCAATTAAATGAAAAAATATATGCAGCACATTTTTCTGATAAAAATCTCCCATCTGAGTTATACAAAGGAGGATATAGATTTATAAAATTGAGTTATTCCCCAATAAACCCATGTTCAAAAATTGGAACAGATCATTTTCAAAGGGAGAAATAAATTGTCAAAAATAATATGGAAAAAATATTCATCATCCCTAATACAAATCCATAATAATTAGAAAGATTCTTAGATGATAAGAAATTGGAAAGAGCAAATATTAGAGGGAATTTATTTTCTTTGCCTTCTTATTTGATATGAAAGCCTATTGTATTTTTTTTTCACTTGTGAGAGCAAGTCAGGGGGGAGAGATAAGTGTTTATTTTCAGATAATTTTGTTATTAAAAAAAGCTTGGGGGTGGCTAGGTGGTACAGTGGATAAAGCACCCGCCCTGGAGTCAGGAGTACCTGGGTTCAAATCTGGTCTCAGACATTTAATATTTACCTAGCTGTGTGGCCTTGGGCAAGTCACTTAACCCCATTTGCCTTGCAAAAACGTAAGGATAAAAAAAAAAGCTTGAGAAAATCCCTAAAAATTTGATAATAGTTAATTTAAATATCTCTAAAGTTCTACTTCTCAGTTATGCAAAATGGCAATAATGACACAGAAAAAAATTATACAGGGTTGGAGAAGTTGTGGGAAAATAGGCAACGGAATCAATCCCTTGTTTGTGAAGATGTGAAGCTTCCAGTCACTGTCAGCGGTACTCTTTGACTCAATGAGATCACTAGAGGGCAGATTTCCTTGAATCAAAGAAAGGAAAATACCAGCAGTGTATGAAAATATTTATTTTATCTTATTCAGTGATGACAACATGAAATTAAGATGTCATGCCTTAGATGAGGGCAACAGCAGGACAAAGGATGGTACATGGATAGTTTTGAACACATATATACCATAAAACAATTTCAGTAAAACCAGACAAATGAATTAAATGAGTAAGGTGAAGAGCACAAATAGAATAACTGAAAACAATGACAACATTGTAATGGCCACCATTTTTGAAAGCTGTCACAACTCTTGTGGACTCATCCACCCATTATGGAGAGCAATTTGGAACTCTTTCTAAAGGGCAGTCAAATTCGTCATACTCTGAGCCAACTGTATCCCAGAGAAATCATAAAAAGGGAAAAGAACCTATATGTAAAGATATATTTATAGCAGCACTATGTGGTAGGATACTATTGTTTTGTAAGAAATCATGAGTAGGTAGATTTCAGAAAAAGACTTCCATGAAATGATGCTGACTGCAATGAGAAGAACCAGGAGAATATCAGACACATTGCCAACATCATTGTGTGGTGATCAACAATGACAGACTTAAGGTCCGAGAAATGTCCCCAATTACAGAACAGAGGCATTCGACACGATGGAGATGCAATAGCAAGGGTTCATTAAACTAGCTCGAGCTAGGGTTCCGTCCTAGGTGAGGACTAGGATCCTGGAACCCTGAGTAAAGTGAGGAGAGACCTTATATATGGTTTGGTAGGGGAGCTTCAAGCATCTGCCTGCAGATTGTCTTGAGATGGTCTTATTGGATTCAGGTCCTCGGAGAAGCCCCCCTGCTGCATGGTGCGAGGGCTGACCAGGCAGAATCCTCAGGAGCTGATCTGGCAGAAACTCGGCTAGCTGACCAAGCAGGGACTTGGGGGCAGAATTTAGGCAACAGTTCATAGGTTTCGACATTCAGGGTCTTACAGGCATTCAAGTTAAAGTTCACAGATTTCCAGGCTCAGGGTCTTGCATTCCCTCCTCTTCTTGGTCAATCCAGGAGCACTCATGCTCCTCAAAGGGATGCACAGGACCGCCAGGGAGTCCATTGTAAGACTGCCTGAGTACCATTACTTGGATAGCGTTAAGCCTGTTCCTAATGAAAGCAAACACTCGGTTTAACATGCAGGGCCCAAAGGTTAGGAGGAGTAAAAGCAGTATCAAGAGGCCAATCAGGGTAGAGATCAATGTGGTGGGCCACGGGGATTGAACCATGCTTCAAACCATCCTTCTTGCTGTTCTCTTTCTTTCCTACGTTTGGCCAATCCCTCCCTTACTTTAGCCATTGACTCTCTGACCATGCCAGTATGGTCAGTGTAAAAGCAATACTCTTCTCCTAGTACAGCACATATTCCCCCCTGCTGTAGGAAAATCAAGTCTAAGCCTCTTCTGTTCTGTAAAATTATTTCTGAAAGGGAGGTGAGGGATTTCTCCAGGTGTGAGATTGAGTCCTCTGTTCTGCTAATATCCTCATCTACCGCTGCTCTGAGGGAGTCGAAACCTTTCTGATGGAGGGTGAGAGAGGAAGTCGCTGTGCCCGCTCCTACCAGGCCTATTCCAAATAGGGTGGCTATGGTTGAGGCGATGAGGGGCTCCCTTCTTATTCTGACAAGGGGCGTTCTCATTATCAAGGGGAGGTTACAAAAACAGATCCCTTGACAATACATTGTAAACATTGGTGAGAAATGGTAGAGATGAACTGGTCCAGTGTCTCTGCTCTCTTCTCTTGAGACCTCTGATGTCCTTCTGCATCTTCTGAATCGGATCCAAAAAGTTCTCTCCAGCTCAGGTGACTAGTTGAAACTTTGTCTTCTGGTAAAAGATTTGCTTAACTTTTTTTGGGGGGGTTTTGCAAGGCAAATGGGGTTAAGTGGCTTGCCCAAGGCCACATGGCTAGGTAATTATTAAGTGTCTGAGGCCGGATTTGAACTCAGATACTCCTGACTCCAAGGCCAGTGCTCTATCCACTGTGCCATCTAGTTGCCCCCTTAACATTTTACTTAGATCAAAACACGTTTTCTTCACAAGACAATGAAATTTTGGAGCTTATTGCAATTTACATTTTGCCTTATTGCTATACTGATGCACATACTTAATTTTAACACAATATACTTTTACTATATGAGCGAACTCCCAATGAGAATTGTCATTCTGTCTTAAGCTTGTAACATACATTCAACAATCATCTTAGTTCAGAGTGCCCAGCATATGGTTTAAAAAAAATAATCTTAGCCTTTGCTCTTATTACAATAATGTCTCAAACATCCTTAACCAAAAATGAAATTTTTCAAAATATTCTCAAATATACCAGATTTTCCTTTTCCTGATATACTTATCTGACTCACATTCCTTAAGCTAGACCTTAGAACTATAATTATCCTAAGGATTTCTCATTCTTCTTCTTACCTAAATATCCCTTCTAAAAATTAAAGAAACTTAATTCCTATCATAACATGTAGCTGTTAGCAGGTGTCAGAGCCACACACCTAACCTATCTCTGGCTATTAGATCCAATTCACCTAAAATTTCTTTTTCTAGTTTGTTTAGTAATTAACCATAAAGATCCAGGGCATTAAAGGAAAATTCCTTTATAGATATAAGTATTGAATGTCAGTGAACAGGCAGAGGTCACGTGGGTAAGTCAAATGTCTTAGGCCAGATTTATTCTTCCAGGCGAGACATTATCCACATGTCATTTTGGGGAAATCAAGTCAAAGGTGTCCAACCTCAGCCTTACTGAGAAGTCGCCCCTTTGGCCACCCATCCCAGTCACGTGACATCTTGGCTTCCTTGGCTGCAAGAACATGACATTTACCCAGTGGCATTTCCTTTTTGTTGACCATCCTGGTATCTGACATAAGAGAAAATCAATTAAAAGTCCCGTGATCTAAAATGGTTGTTTTACCTAGTTAGAACTTCCAGTGAACACAATTCACTAAATTCCAATTATAATCTTAATGGAGTCCCAATTAATGAAACCCCCTACCTAAAGCCTGGATTATCCTTCCTGGGTCTTTGCCTAACATCTGGTATTCTAACTATGACTGGCCCTACAGGCCTGTCTCCTACCTCTTACATGCAGACATCCCTTTGTCTGAAATCATGCAAGGCAATTGGGGTTAAGTGACTTGCCCAAGGTTGCACAGCTAGACAATCACCAGGTATCTGAGGCCTGACCTGAACCCAGGTCTCCTGACTCCAGGGCCAGCGTTCTAACCACTGTGCCACCTAGCCGCCCCTAACATACAAATTACTTTTCAGAATTCTTTAAAACCATTTAAACATCTTAGGTAGCTTTAAATTTCTAATATGCATTATTAATTTCTGTGAGTAACAGAGTAACACCCAAATGACTAGATTGTACAAAGTACTTCCTCCATTATCACATTCTTCATGAACCCACAGATCTATCCCAGAAAGTGCCTTACTTTTTCATATTTTCCTTATTGCTCTTCAGAGCAATCACATTAATCCCAGGCTTAACAATACAGTATTTAAAAAAAACATTTTCACAAGAGATAGCTAAATATTGCAAATATTAGCTCTTTGCAGTTACAAAAGAACATCACATAACTGATAAAAACATCTTATTCATCAATACTTACCTTACAATAGGGCCCACAATTGCAACTTGCTCAGAGCCCCCCATCAGCTGTCTGCAGTTACCAAGAGAGAAGTCCACATTCTTGACTTCTTTAAACATACATTGTTAATATACATTAAACATTAAGATTCTTAAACATCTCATTTCCCCTAGAACAAAAGCAAAATTCTCAGAATCCAATCTCATACATATGACACATTTAAACCCCAATGTCATTACATTTCAACTAACTTCCAACAGCTTAGTTTGATAAAAACTTTAGAGTACCTTATACAGAGAATCCAGCACTCACATTCCAAAAGCTCTATCCAAAATAAAAATACTGTTAGCATTATTAAACTCCACATTAAAACCAATTAGAGCTTTTCCCCAAAAAGACATCAGCGAACATCCCTGATCGCCTAGGTGTTTCTCTTCTTAGTAACCCAATACCAGTTTTCTTAACCCAAAGGTGTTACAATAGAGTTAAAATCCCAAACTCCTTGCAAAAGTTACAATAGTGTTAAAACACTTTAATCCCAAACTAATTTAACAATCTAGGTATTTCATTTCTCCCATTCTGTACAAATTCTGTCAGAATCTTACAACACCAGTATCCCTCTTTTAGAACCCTCAGAATGCTTTCCAAACTCTGGTTCACAAACTTTAGAAACAAGGAGAGTCATCACTCAGGCCACACGGCCAGCAGATAGTCATTAAACGTGATTTCCTTTCAATAAAGGAGTCGCTTAACCCCTGGATCTTAGATAGTTAATTTTTCTTTTCCAATCACACATCCCACCTCCCCACCATCCCCCTGCTACCCTCTTCCCCCCTTTTTATTCAGCGAAGGAACCTTCAGAGAGGGGAGTAGACTGCTTCAGGGGTAAGGGGAGCCCGGTCTAGAAATGTTCATTCCCTTCCCGGCTATTGCATTCCACCCTTTTGATCTAGGGAAGGAATCTTCCAAGGGGAAACAGACGGGACCTGGTGACAGGGGTGGGGGATGGGGTGTGGAGCTTCAGGGGCGGAGGGTTCTGAATTTAACAATACAGTAACATGTATAATTCCCTCTTTAACAGATAATAAACTACACTGATCTCACCTATCAATATTCCCTTTCATAAACATGAGGCCAAAACAAAGCCTTTCACAAATTTTCTGGGCCAAAAGGACCTTGAGAACTATAACCCATTGGCAAGGGATTCTCTAGTTTTTTTTTCCCATAACAAAATCTTTACAAATGTGATAAGTGAAACTTCAATTCATTTGTTCTTACAAAACAATTTTAAAATCTCAAAAAGTGTAGTTTAAATTGTTCTTATACAAAGCTTACTAATTGTACACAGCATATTTCAGTTGCATCTATGTTCTCTTTATTCCCTAAACCTCTAAAATACAAAGAATTCTTAAGACTAATTGTTGCTAAAAAATCCCTTCTTAGGACTACAAGCTTTTCTTCATGTTTCTCTTAAATTCCAAAAGTTACATTCAAATTAGTTTTAAACCATTTTCTTTCCAAAAGCCTAAAAAGTTTGCAAATTCTTCTTGTCTTCATCAGTGCAATTCTAACTTCTCCATCTCTCACTTATAAGAACTTTCTATCTTCACTGACCAACATTTCTTAATATTAGAACATTCTATGTTCTGGGAATGAGAGATTCCCCACAATTTGAGATATCAAAGTGATATGCACTAATTCTTTACCTTTACTGTTCATCATTACTCACACACTCCAGATTCTTCCCAAATACATGATCCACATTCCATATTGGATGCAGGTCCTGGGAGAAGCCCCCCTGCTGCAGGGTCCCAGGGCTGACCAGGCAGAATCCGCAGGAGCTGATCTGGCAGAAACTCAGCAAGCTGACCAAGCCAGGACTTAGGGGCAGAATTTAGGCAACAGTTCATAGGTTTCGACATTCAGGGTCTTACAGGCATTCAGGCTATTGTTCACAGATTTCGACACTCAGGATCTTACAGGCATTCAGGCTAAAGTTCACAGATGAGACTCAGGGTCTTACAAACTCTCGTCAAAAATAGTGATTCAGGACAATTCCAAAATATTTGTGATGGAAAATGCTATCCACATCCAGAGGATGAATAATTTTTTTTTGTTTTCTTTCCCGTGTTTTTTGCCTCTTTGTTTCTTTCAGAACATGACCTATGGGAATATGTTTAATATGATTGAACGTGTATAAATTACATCAGATTATTTGATATTTTGGGAAAGTCTTGGGGAGGGAAGAAGGGAGAAAACTTTGAAACTCAATCTTACAGAAAATGATCTTGAAAATGACTTTAGCCACTTCTCTGGTGGATTTATGATAAAGAAAGGAACTCACCCCAGAGACAGAGTTGGAATCTGAATACAGACTGAAGTACAATTTTTTCTCTCTCTATTCTTGAGGTTTCCCATCTTCTTGGGGGGGGGAAGGGGGTTTATGTTTATTAAAATATGTTTACACTTATAGCATTCGATTTATATCGATGTGTGGCATGGAAACAATGTAGACACTGCCAGACAGCCTGGGGGGGGGAAGGGAAGGGAGGAGGGGGAAAATTGTAGAATTCAGAGCCTTGAAAAAAATGATGGGTACAATTTACTATTGTATATAATTGGAAAACAAATAAAATGTTTAAAAAATGACTTTATCTGTAATTGGAAACAAATAAAATACAAGAAAAGAGAAAGATATCACAACTGATCATTGTAATGGCCAACCTGTGGTCCAGAGGACTTTGTACTAATTGTTTATTGACTAAGAGCTTATCCTTTGCCATGTTGAATTTCAAAAAGCACATTTTGGGCAATGGACGAGATGAGAATTGATTTTCTTTGACAATGAACTTTTGTTAAACATTTTTTGTTCTTCAAATATGTATGGGAGGGGACGGCTATGTGGCACAGTGAATAGTGCACCGGCCCTGGAGTCAGGAGCACCTGAGTTCAAATGCGGCCTCACACACTTCATAATGACCTAGCTGTGTGGCCTTGGGCAAGCCACTTCACCCCATTTGCCTTACAAAAACCTAAAAAAAATAATATGTATGGGAGAGGAGGGCATTGTAAAAGCTGCCAGAAATCACATTGCATTCTCACTTGAAGTCCCTCAAAAAAGGAAAAAGAAGGTACTTGCTGGATTTTTTAATAGAAGAGAGGAAGTTCTGCAAAAAAATCGACTTTATAATTGAATTTCTTGATTCCTCAAAAATAAAACTAAGCTATACATATGCATATACATAATAGAAATTGTTCCATATGCAATCTTCTGTTTTTGATTTCTATTGAAATAAAGTACTCATGTTATTTTCAGTCTTAAGAATTTCAAAATTAAAAACATCGAATATTCATGGTTTTCTTTTTATAATTCTAAACAATTTTAAGGCATGAGAAATGTTGGGTCACAAAACTCAGAAGGCAAACATTATTTCAAGTTCAGAGAATATTGTTGATTATGCATGCATGTAGGCTAACTATGAAGACAGCCTGCAAGAGGCTACAAAATAGTCCACATTTCTATACTCTTGATCAATCAGATCTGGTTTCTTCACCTTACCAAGCATTGCTACCCAGTTAACACAACATTGGTTTCAATCCTTTTCTTATCCTGTTTTGAAGGGCCTGGTGTAAGCTCCTTTCATACAACCCTGCAACTTATCAGCAAATCTTTTTTGTTTGCAACCTTGTGGAGAGCTACAATTTTCCCCCTCTTTTGGCATGATTCTTTTATATACTTATACAAAATTTCACTATTCAATTTGTCCCCTTCTCATTCTTGATTTGTCCCCACAAAATCTCTTGATTTCCTAACAGTTTCAATGGCAATATTAGTCAGAGAAGAAATAATACACAACTTACAGAATTCTAACAGGTCCATAGCACAGTGAGACCTAAGCAAACAAACAGTATTACCATAGGACAAATCAAGGATCCAATGTACCTGTATATTTAGGAGTTTCAAGTCCTCTGGCAGAGGCTAAGATCTGTTCCTTCAAGTGTCTGGTGAATGCCTCCTGTAACTCAAGTGTCTCTCAGGTCCCCAGGACTGAGTTCAAATTCAGCCTCTGTCATTTACTACCTGTATGACCTTGGACAAGTCACTTAACCCCAATTACCTCACATTCAGGACTATCTCCAGTCCTTCTGATTCATATCTGGTCACTGGACTCAGATGGCTCTGGAGAAGAAAGTGAGACTGGTGACTTAGCACAGCCCCTCTTACTCAAATCCAGTTAATTTGCTTGTCAGGGCATCACCTCGCCTGATGTCATGTTCTTCTTGGAGAATGAAGGACAAACAACAACAGTGTGTCTATACATGTCCTCATTGGCTATTCCCCAGATGACTGTCCAAAGGAAGGGTTCTAACTCTAATCATGATGTCCCCTCATTTCCATTCTACCATCATCCATCTTCCAAGTCAATATGGACACTGTCTAGCTAATGCTGCTAAAGGAAACTAGTGAGAAAACAATATAATTTAGTAAAATTTGGCAAAATCTAATCAGACTGGTCTTCCAGCAATCAATTCATATGAAAACTAATTCAGATTTTATATACAACACATTTAGAAGAACATCAGAGTAGGCTACCCAATAAGGACTTTTTCCATCCCTTTATAGCAATTCAGAGATATTGGAGAATTGCTGTGACAAGTTAACAAAAATACAGTTTTACCTTCCATGGTTAGAGAGATTGACTCTGAAAAGAAGGAAGGACTGACATGGTTGTGTAAGCACAAGGCTGGTCCTCCAGAACTAACCCGAAAGGCCCAGAAAGACTCAACATGCCCATCCTGGTTCTCCAGATCTCAGCCAAAGAGCATAGAATGACTCAACCTTCCATCCTCTTCCAGTGAAATCCTCCTTTTTTGGGTTGTTTCCCCAAGTTGCAATATGAATTGTTGGAGAGCAAGGGACTCCCTTGTTGGATTTTTGTTCCCTGATCTTGGGACAGTGTCAGCACAAAGTATAGGAAATATTGAATAAATCCTTTTTCCAGTCCATCTCTTTCATTCCCTATCTGCTAATATTTTCCCCATCTCCTCATCAGTGTCCTCTTTCTGGCCAGGTGTGTAATTGGAAAATTGCTCACCTTCCAGTGAAATGTCTGAGGCAAATGCCAGATCACCCTAAATGCTCTTCATCTTCACTGAACCCAGAAGCTAAGCAGGTGTTGGGAGCCAGGGTCTCTAAGCTGTTTGACACAGTCGCGGCAAGAAGACTCAGGGCAGTCACACTTCCTGATGGAACAACATTTCCTTCTTCAATATGTATAGGGATTCCATGTATACCCATATTTATAGGTCTATTATTGATTGCAAAACTTACTCATCCTAATAGTGCAATGACTATAAAGGAAGGATTTCAGAGAAATTCCTTGAATAAAACAGATTGTGAACTCTGTCCAAATTTAACAGGACTGCCTCTCCCTGAGACATACAAAAGGCTTCAGCATTATGAAATCTTTGGAAGAATGGGTCAGATAGAATTCCAGGGAAATTAACAGTTTTGCCTCCTTATCATACACAGGAATATATGATAAAGATGGTGAGAAAATAGTTAGTATAGGTAACCAATATGTGAACTCTAACAGCCTTAGTTTATTGGCAAAGAATAAAAAGTCATAGAAACCGTAGCATCTACCAACAAGGGCTGAAAGGAAAATTAGTTATTGAAGGAGTCAACGGACAGGCGGACAAACAGAACTACCCTCACTATAGGTTGTCAAGGGAGCATATGGAAAACATTACATATGCGGTACAAAAAACATAGAAGCATTCCATTAAACAAATTATATCAAAGATTATTCTAAGGAAAGTTCTGTTTAATCAAGAACTTTCCTATGCAGCAACAAACTAGGCAACAGGCAGGTTGAGGTCATCACGGTCTGAGCAGGGACAAGAAAATTAATTACATGATTGATAATCACACTTGTAACCACTACATGATCAAACTTGTAACCATATGAACTATGTGATTAAAGATTAAAATTGTATACTTTTGTAACCAAGGAAATGATTTTAGTTTGTTTGTTTCATATGATTCTAAGACTATAAAAATAAATCTAAGCAGCTGACAGTCTGTCAACCTGCTCCTACCTTTACCCACTTGTTGACTCAACTCATTTTGCCAACTCTATCCCTCCTGTCAAGTTCCAAGGACCCCGCGGAGGCTGGACCCCCGCAAGCAGGGAAAGGACTGGTTAATAAATGAGAAGATTGAAATCAATATTGAATTGTTTCTCCACTATTGAATTCTCCTGTACTGATTCTAAAATATAATGAATTTCTTGCAAGATTGATTTTGTAATTAAGTCTGCATCTGCCTGAAGCCACCTTTTTCCTTGGGGCTCGCTCAGGAATTTAGCTTTCCCCTAGTTTAAATGTATAATTGAAAGAAAGGTTGTTCTCTCATACCGTTGGTACTTTCAATACTTCAGGACAACTATTTCTTATGTGTAAGCCCCTCAGGTTGATTTGTTTCCATTCCTAAAAGATATATTATTCATCCTTGCCTGTCCTCATGCCACTAGTCAAGTTTTATCTCTTCCAAGGAGAAAACAATTTTGGTAGTTTTGATATCTTAACTAATATTATAGGATGCAGATGGATTCCATCAATGAACATTCCTTAATTGTCAGAGAGGGGCACAGTTAGGCTATCCTGAATTCCAGCCCACCTTTGATAGTATGATTAATTGTAATGTTCGACTTTTACAAGACCCCTTCTTTGCTGTGTGACGGTTGGACTTCTTGAGATTGTTAGTCTCACCTATTTTGTTAACCATAATATGCATCACTGTTAATAAAATGACCTGGCTTTACCTTAGTCTACTTTATTTCATTTATTTGAGAAACGTTCATCCAACTTGGGCATACAACTGCCAGCCAACTCTCATCTGTGTCTCCAAGAAGCTATAGCATGAGCAGCAACCACACCCTGGTAAACCATTTCAGCAGACCCACTAATCAAGGTTGATGGTAATTGAAGGGCCTCAAACCTGTTGGATAGTTAAGAAGGTATCTTCCCCAAACATGTGAAGACTTCCTTATCGTTCCTGTGAACAATGAGTTCCAATAAGCCATGAAGTTGGTGGAGGCAGATGCTAAGCAGTGTTTAGTGCTTGGTTAGACATTGAGGAAAGCAAGATCATTCACTGTATTTGGGGTTATCACCTTGCGTGTGAGGGTTTAAGCAGCTGCTAAGTGAGTGCATTAAAGATGAACCCTTACTTGGTTAGTTCATCAGACTGTTTCCTCTTTAGAGAGTTTGATGTCCTAGACCAGAGGTATCAGATTAAAAGGAAACAGGAATATAGTTAGCAAAATAACTGAAAGATATAACAGAAGGCCGACGATGCTAACCTGTGATTTTCTAAGTCAATATGTAGCCTATGGGGATCCTTATCTAGATATAGTATTCCCCATCACTAGCTGAGCTTGACACCACTATCATATACCATAGAGATAACTGAAATTACCTTTGTTCTTGAACATAAATCCTATTTTGAAGAAATTTGAGAGACTGTAGGATTTGGAGAAAATAGTCAGTCTTCCATTATGTTGGTCATATGACCTAGAAGTTTCCTAGATTGTTATTTTAAAGTTGCAGAAAATTTGAAGAAAACTCAAAGGGGAAAAGGAATAGGAAAGTGATAAAGTAGAAGAAATAACAGGCATTTTTTAATCAGGGATTAAGAATAAGTTTCAACTGGCCCTGGAGTCAGGAGGACCTGAGTTCAAATTCTGCCTAAGACACTTCATAATGACCTTGCTGTGTGGCCTTGGGTAAGTCACTTAACCCCATTGCCTTGCAAAAACCTAAAAAACAAACAAACAAAAAGAAATAATCAGCAGTGTGAAGATTTTGAATCCAAGCTTGTTTCAACAAACAAACACAAGAAAGGATTATTGAATGGGAATACCAATATACAAGGGTAAAAAAAAAATCTAGAAGAAAAGAAAAACTAATAAAGTTAAAAGAAAAAATAATTTCTATATGGGCAAAGAATATTGATCTAGAAGATGGCAAAAAGGAGACATTTTAAAAACTATAGGTCTTCCAATAAATATGACAAGTCAAAACATCTTTAGAGCACAATAAATGAAATTATATCAGAAAACTTTGCAGAACTTTGGTCAATTAAAAAAAATTTAAAAAACCACTTCTAAAAGGAAAAAAAGAAAACCAAACAAACCAACTTTACAAATTCTGTCTCATATTGGTTAGAATCATTAGTTCAGAAAAAAGATCTTCAGATATTAAGGAATATAAATGTGAATAACACAACTCTATTCTTCATCTACCTGACAGCCACAGGAAGGAAAGGAATAGTAAGTTATGAAGAGAAAAGGAGCTAAGCATGCAAGCCAAGGTGATGTGCTGAGCAAAATCTATTCTAGTCAATAATTGTTTAAAAATGCTCAATAAAAAGAGACATTTCAAGCATTCCTACAAAGGAATTCTATAGATATTAGGTTATCTTATAATTACTCCCTAATCCTCGATTGATCATCTCTTTATCTCCTAAATGACCTTGCTCTATTTTTTCAATCCTGAAGGAGAATCTGGATCAGTAGCTACACCTAGGGATCACTCTCTTTCAAATTTTCCTTGATTCAAAAATCCATCAAATTTTTTAATTTAATTTAATTTTTTTGCAAGGCAAATGGGGTTAAATGACTTGCCCAAGGCCACACAGCTAGGTAATTATTAAATGTCTGAGGCTGGATTTAAGCTCAGGTACTCCTGACTCCAGAGAAAGTGCTCTATCCACTGTACCACCTAGCCGCCCCCATCAAAATTTTTCATTCTTAATTCTATCTCTGACCAACTTCAGTAGCCAACCCCTTCAAATCACCTAAATAGCTTTCTTTTCTTTAGTCAGCCTAATTCCTTCTCTTATCTCTTGCCACTTCCAAAGGTATTAGAAGTAATTTCATACCACAAGGACTTGAATATATGAATTTTCAATGCTCTTCCAACTGACATATAGGTTCTTTGCCTTTTTTTCCTTAATCATCTTGGGAAATATACATAATATAGTTCTTTCTGGGTCAAAGAGTTATAGAGGGTTTTATAACTCTTTGGACATAATTCAGACTTGCTCTCCAAATGAGTCAGTTCGCAATTCCACAAACAGTGAATTGGTGTCTCAATTTTTCATCATCCTCTCACCATTCTCTTTCCCCTTTTAGCCAAGCTAATAGGTGTAAAATGATATCTCAAGGTTGTTTTAATTTACATTTCTCTAATCAATAATGATTTAGAACATTTTTTCATAGACCATTAGTTGCTTTGATTTCTTCATCAGAAAATTGCTTGTTTATAGCCTTTGACCATTTATCAATTGCAGAAGCATTCGTGTCCTAAGAGGTTTGACAAAGATCTTTATATACTGGAGATAAAAGATAAACTTCCTCCCCCTGCCCCATCCCCATTTTTCTACTTTTCTTTTGATCTTGGCATTTATTTTATTTGTACAAAACATATTTAATTTAAGAGATCATTGAACTCAACCAATTTCTTACATGCTTACATTGCTATTTCTTATTTATTCATGAATTGTTCACCTCATAAGTCTGAGAAGTAATCTGTTCCATATTCTTGCACTTTTCTTGTAGTATCTCTTCATCCAGGTCATGTAGCTAAGTAAATTATGTATGATATTGGCCTCTGCCCAATTTTTAGCAGATTGTTTTCATTTACACAATAATTTTAACCAAATAATGAATTTTTATCACGACAGACATCATGTCTTTACACTGGTCAGATACAAAGTTACTATAGTTACTATCTGCTTTAAATTGTGCTCCATTGATCTACCTTTTTATTTCTTAGCTAGTGCCAGATAGCTCAGGCCATTAGTGTTTTGTAATATATTAAAGATCTGGTACTGTTTAACCTCTTTCTTCTAGATTTTTTTTAATTATTCATTTGATTTTCATGACTTTCTGTTCTTCCAATTGAATTTTATTTTAATTTTTTCTAACTCTGTAAAATAAATTTTTGATAATTTCATTTGGAATGGTGGTGAATCCACAACTCAGAAACTTTTCATCTTTATTACATTGGCACTGCCTGCCCATTATATAATGAATTTGTCTCCAAGTATTTAAATCTGAATTTATCTGTATAAGTAGTTTTTTATAATTTTGTTTCTACAGTTCCTGGGATTGTTTTGACAGGTATACCAAATTAGTTTATATGGGGTAGTTCTTACTGGCGGGGTTTTGTTATAAATAGGAATGGTGATGTTTTATGGGAATTTACTTTATTTCCTACTACTTTGTTAAACATTTTTTAATTATTTCATTTGAACTTTAGTTAATTTTAGTTAATCCTTGGAACTTTTTCAATTAAATCATCATTCTGCAAAATGAAATAGTCATTCCCTCTTCTGATTCCTTCTATTTTTTTCTTCTGTTATTGCTGTTGATAGGATTTCCAGTACAATGCTGAATAATACAGGTGAATAATATAGGTATCCTTGTTTCACTCATTGTCCTATTGGGAAGGCTTCTAGCTTATCCCTGTTACAAAAAACGCTTGCTCATAGTTTTAGAATAATTGTTTTTATCAGTTGAAGGAACAATCCATTTATACTGATCTTTTCAAGTGATTTTTTTTAATTTTAGGCAATGGGGTTAAGTGACTTGCCCAAGGTCACACAGCTAGGCAATCATTAAGTGTCTGAGGTCAGCTCTGAACTCAGGTACTCCTGACTCCAGGGCCAGTGCTCTATCCACTACGCCACCTAGCTGCCCCCCCTTTCAAGTGTTTTTTGAATAGAAATGAGTGTTGTATGTAATTAAAAGCTTTTTTTTGCATCTATAGACATTATCATGATTTTTAAAACCTTTTCTTATTGATAAAATCAATTATGTTAACAATTTTTCCTTATGTTAAACCTCAATCCTTGCATTCCTGATCTAAATTCCATTTGGTCATAATGTATCATCTTTGACATAAATTTTTGTAATCTTTTTTTTTTTTTTTGTTTTTACAAGGCAATGGGGTTAAGTGGCTTGTCCAAGGTCATACAACTAGGTATTTATTAAGCGTCTGAGTCTGGATTTGAACTTAGGTACTCCTGACTCCAGAGCTGGTGCTCTATCCATTGTACCACCTGGCTGCCCCATCTTTTTGTAATCTTTTAGATGGTGTTTTCCTTAGGATTTTTTTTCCTTCTAATTTTTAAAATTTATTTATTTATTTGAATTTTATAAATTTCCCCTAATCTCACTTCCCTCTCCCCACCCCCACAGAAGGCAGTCTGTTAGATTTTGCATTGTTTCCATGGTATACACTGATCTAAGTTGAATGTGATGAGAGAGAAATCATATCCTTAAGGAAGAAAAATAAAGTATAAGAGACAAATGTAAGACCCTGAGTTTTGAAACGTATGAACTTTTGCCTAAATTCTGCTCCTAAGTTTTTGCCTGGTCATCTATCAGACCATGCAACGGGGGAACCTCCCCAAGGACCTGTGTTCCATGATAAGATGCCACACTATCTCAAGACAACCAGCAGATGCTTGGAAATTCCCTACTGAACCATATATAAGGTCTCTCCTCACTTTACTCGGGGTTCCAGGATCCTAGCCCTGTCCTAAGACGGAACCCTAGCTTGAGCTAGTTTAATAAACCCTTGCTATTGCATCTCCATTGTCTCGAGTGCCTCTGTTCCATAATTGGGGACTTTTCTCGGACCCTAGCAACAACAAAATTACATAATAAGATAATGGGTCTTTTAAAAATTAAAGTCATAGTCTTTGGTCTTTGTTGAAACTCCACAATTCTTTCTCAGGATACAGATGGTGTTCTACATTGAAGATAGCCCCAAATTGTCCCTGATTGGATTGAGCAAGTCCATCAAGGTTGCTCATCACCCCCATGTTAATGTTAGGGTGTACAATGTTCTGGTTCTGCTCATCTTGCTCAGCATCGGTTCATGCAAATCCCTCCAGGCTTCCCTGAATTCCCATCCCTTCTGGTTGCTAATAGAACAATAGTGTGCCATGACATACATAGACCATAATTTTGTTCAGCCATTCCCCAATGGATGGACATCCCCTCTATTTCCAATTGTTTCCCACCACAAACAGAGCTTCTATGAATGTTTTTGTACAAGTGACGTTTTTACCCTTTTTTCATGATCTCTTCAGGGTATAGACCCAGTAGTAGTCCCTTTGGATTTTTGCATCCATGTCCATTAGTGAAATTGGTCTCTAATTTTTTCCTCTGTTTTTACTTTTCCTGATTTAGTTATCATTATAATGATTATTTCATAAAAAGAGTTTGGTAGAATTCCTTCCTTGCCTATTATTCCAAATAATTTATTTAATATTGGAATTACATGATCTTTATTCGAGGACATTCAGTCATAAATCTGTCTAGTCCTGGGACTTTTTGCTTAAGAACTCAGTTATTAAACCAGGATCAACATCTCACATGCTATCCCAAGATAAGATCAAAATGGGCACATGAATTAGACATAAAGTGTGATACCATAAGCCTTAAGAGAATAAGGAATAGTATCTGTCAGGTCTATAGAGAGGGAAGAATTTATGACCAAACAAGAGATACAGAATATTATAAGATGCAAAATGGCTGATTTTGATAATAACACAAACCCTATGCAGCAAAGATTAGAAGGAAAGCAGACAGCTGGGAAATAATTTTTACAGCCAGAGTCTCTGATGAAGACCTCATTCTAGAATGGAGACCTGTGGAAAATTTCTAAGATTTCCCAATTGATAAATGATCAAAGGCGCTTTTTAGAAGAAGCAAAGAAAGGGAACCATAGCCCTAGGACAAAATGCTCTAAATCCTGGGAGGAGTCTGGAAGTAGAAAAGGGTTATTGTGGTGGCTGAGGGAGGGCAGGGCTTGGGGAGGAGAGGCTGGGAGGGTCTAGGGCTTGAATGGGGAGGGTGGGGCTCTTGGGACTGGGAGGACCTGCCCTGTGAGCTGCTAGAAGCTGAGACCTAGCGACTTTTCTTTGGAGAAGCTGTTACTCTGCCCTCTTGGAACTGAGATCACTTGGTCTTCTTCCCCTGGAGCTGAAATCTTTCTCCTTTTCCTTGGAGCTGAGCTCCATGCGACTTCTGGAAACCAGCCCTGTGCCTGCAGGTCCCAGGTAAGCCTGGACCCGGAAGACAAGAGGCCCTTGCCTTCTGGAGGCACACCTTCCCTTCGGCTCTCTTCTTCTGGCCTCCTGCTGTCTCCTCTAGGACCCCAGGCACCCTTTCATTCCCAAGGCTGCCTCCCCAGCTGGCTCTTATGCAGGCTCCCCTTTGCATCCCAAATGCCCTGGGGTCCCCTTCTGGGCTTTACTGTTGGGTCCCACTTGTCAGACCTTCAGCCTTCCTGTCAGGCCCCAGGTTTCCTTTCTCCTGGCCCCCAGCCACTATTCACAAATTTGGTTTTCCTGTCAGCAGGAAGGCCCTGGAATCTAGGAAGACGCCCATGACCTCGCAGGGACCCAGGCCCAAACGCTCAGCCTGGCCTCTCTCGGCTGGACCTGTGGCCCTCCTGCTGGCTCCCTCTCGGATCCCCAGCCAGATTCCCTCCAGGGACTCTAAGCCCAGGAATCGTCCTCAGCTCCTTGCTAGCCTCAGAGGTCTCCTTTCTCTCCCCAGTTTTGGTACATTGACCTAACTTTCCTGCTCTGCCTTCCCCTGGCCTCCGGCCTCCCTGGGATGAGGCCCAGGAGTAGGGGAGGGAGTGCTGGAGCCTTCCTGTTAGGGTCCGACAAATGTCCCCAGTTACGGAACAGGCCCCCCCACAGGATGCAGATGCAATAGCAAGGGGTTATTAAACTAGCTCGAGCTAGGCTTCCGTGCTAGGTGAGGGCTAGGACCCTGGAACCCCGAGTAAAGTGAGGAGAGCCCTTCTATATGGTTCCGTAGGGGAGCTTCTAGCATCTGCCTGCAGCTTGTCTTGAGATGGGGCGGCGTGCTCTTATGGATGCAGGTCCTGGGAGAAGCCCCCCTGCTGCAGGGTCCAAGGGCTGACCAGGCAGAATCCGCAGGAGCTGACCTGGCAGAAACTCGCCTAGCTGACCAAGCCGGGACTTAGGCAACAGTTCAGGATCTTGCAGGCATCCAGGCTATTGTTCACAGATTTCAACACTCAGGATCTTGCAGGCATCCAGGCTAAAGTTCACAGATTTCAAGACTCAGGCTCTTACATTTCTAATCTGATCATTTTTCATTTCCAAACCAGATTCTGCCTGCTCTCTCCTGTGTCTGGGTCAGGGTCTTTGTGATTTCTATGGTGCCTCCCCCTATATAAATCCCTGTAGACCTGCCTCCTGTCCTGGAAGAAAAAGACAAGAAATCTCTCCCTTTGGATTCCTTCTTCCTCTCCTGCTCTGTCTGCAGATGTCCCAGGCCGGACCCAAGTAGGGAATCCAGAGCCCGAGGGAATGGCCCCTGGTAGCCCTAGACCCCCACAACAGGTGAGTGAAGGTCTGTTTGATCACAAGCTTGAATACTATCAGCCAGAGTCCATTTCCATAGACTAGCACATTGGCTATGACTCTATGAGGTTTAAGTTCTCTCTCATTACAACTGAGTCACAAGGATGACCTCTTCACTCATTGGGATCTTTTTTCCCTGCCTTGACTTTTTTTTTAGGTTTTTTTTTTTTGCAAGGCAAATGGTGTTAAGCAGCTTGCCCGAGGCCACACAGCTAGGTAATTATTAAGTATCTGAGACCATATTTGAACCCAGGTACTCCTGACTCCAGGGCCGGTGCTCTATCCACTGCACCACCTAGCCACCCCATAGTAACACACTTCTTAACTTTATTCCAACTTCAAATATTCTTTTTTTAAACTCCTAGATTGTATTATGCCTCTCCTGACCTTGGGTCAAACATTTTGCTCATGAATGTATGAACTTTGGCTTTATCCTTCCTTTCTGCTTTAGTTTCTTCCTTTAAATTGACGAGGGTTGGACTAGATAAATTTTGAAATCTCTTTCATCTCAAAGTCCTCTGACTTTTGATGGTTTAGGACTTGGTGACATTCAAGGATGTGGCTGTAGACTTCACCCCAGAAGAATGGGGTCTCCTGGATCATCCTCAGAAAGAGCTGTACAAGGAGGTCATGCTGGAGACTGCCTGGAACCTGCTCTTTGTGGGTAAGGACACTTCCTTTGGTAACTGAATCTACCATCAAGGGGTCGTCTTCATTCCCTTCCTGACACACAGGGTTTGGATCATTTATCAGTTCTTAGAAAGGCCTAAGTGCTGGTCTCCTGTGTCTGAGAGCCAGGGTCCTCCTACTGCTTGGTTTTCCTGGAAAAGGTCTTTTCCCTGTGTAACTGGTAGTTGGGGTTTTCTTTTCTTGCCCCTGAAGCTACCCCTTCCTGGTTCCAGGGAGACCAAAGTCAAAGATCA
Source organism: Macrotis lagotis (assembly GCF_037893015.1). Classification (NCBI taxonomy): domain Eukaryota; kingdom Metazoa; phylum Chordata; class Mammalia; order Peramelemorphia; family Peramelidae; genus Macrotis; species Macrotis lagotis. The sequence continues at coordinate 929,226,610 of NC_133658.1, read as the reverse complement.
AAGCAGTGATGGAGAATCTCAGACTTTAAACTGAAAGCTTGCAGCTAGTCTGATTCCTGAACATGAAGTTTGTCTGCCAAGTCTCTGAAAACTGCTCCAGCAACTTTTCTTTGGAGATAGCAGTGCTGGAAAGGTCCTCCCTCCCCAAGTAAGCCCTTCTCTTTGGATTGGGTCTGGTCTTCAGGAGGTTAAAAGAAGATTAAAATGTAGTTCCTTGCTCCTAAATTCATTCTCAGAAGTCTGGTAGAGCTAATGTGTCCTTGGTCCTCCTTCATACTTCCCCCACATTCTAAACCAGATGGTAGACATAGAAGCAAGCATTTATACTGATGTAAATGTGGCAGGAAATGGGCTAAAGGTTTCTTTTGGGAGGGAGTTTGCAAGGCAATTGGATTGACTTGCCCAAGGCCACACAGCTAGGTAATAATTAAGTGATAGAGGTCACATTTGAATTCAGGTCCTCCTGACTCCAGGGTCAGTAGTCTATCCACTGTGCCACCCAGCTACCTTTTTTTTGGGGGGGGGGGAAGGTATGGTCTGTGTTTTTCCTTTTTCTTTTTTTTAGCAAGGCATTGGGGTTAAGTGACTTGCCTGAGGTCTCACAGCTAGGTAATTGTTAAGGGTCTGAGGCTGGATTGGGACTCAGGTCCTCCTGACTCCAAGGTCAATGTTCTATCCACTGTGGCACTTAACTACCTCTTTGGGGGGTTTTGGGAGTGATGGTGGTATGTTTTTCTTTTCTTTTTTTTCCTTTCTTTTTGTTTTTTTAGCAAGGCAGTAGGGTTAAGTGACATGCCCAAGGTCACACAGCTAGGTAATTGTTAAGTGTCTGAGGCTGGATTTGGACTCAGGTTCTCCTGACTTCAGGACTGATACTCTTATCTACTACGCCACCTAGCTGCCTGCTAACTTTAAAAATATTTTCTAATTTGATTCTTACAAGTGTGTCAGTAAGATTGTAGTATCATATCCATTTTACAGTTGAGGAAACTGAGGCAACCAGAGGTTATGTGACTTGCCTTAGGTACTTAGATTAACTAAGACTACATTTGAAATCAAGGCTTCCTGAATTCAGGTCTAACACTCTCCATACTGTATTACCAGCTGCCTCTTAATTTCTAGATAATGGAATCTATAGAATCAGCCAGTCTTTCCATGAAAGCAAAATGTTGTTCTAAATACTCACTCTCCTTCTCATCTCCCTAAAACCTCCTAAAAACAAATGCCAGGAAAATGATCCTGGAGGTATCCTTGGAACCATCTGGTGATGCTTCCTGCATGCCCCCTTTCCCTGAAGAGAACCTTATTGCATGTGTCTCTCCCTTCTTATTTCTTATTTTCCCTGTCTAGGTGTTCCAGTTCCCAGAGAAGATTTGATTTCCCATCTTGAGCAAGGTGAAGCACCATGCCTGCTGGAGCGAGAAGACCCCAGAACCTCCTGTCCAGGTGAGTTTAATGGAAACACATTCTTGAGAACTATTACAAGAAGAGGCAGCTACAGGACCCAGAGAAGGGAATCTTAGACTTGTGGGCAGGAAGAGCTAATCTTGTTCAGACATTTTTAACAGTGGAATCCTGGGCAAGTCACTCAACTTCTGAACCTCAATTTCCCAATCTGTTAAATGAAGGGACTGGATGGCATGGTCTTTGACTTCTCTTCCAGGGATGATACAATGATCCTATAGGATCCACTCTTTGAAACTTTGGTATATAGAACTCTCCTGCAGATCTCCAAAAAGGACTCAGGCTATATATGCAAGAGTTTTTTAGACTCTTCAAGAAAACAAACATTAGGATGTGATGAAGTCGGCCGGCATCAAGGTCAACTACTGCACTAATGATTAATTCTTCAACTTGAAAAGTCTATAAGCCAAGACCAAAGTAGAGGGAATGTTGGTGCATGGTCTTCTGTTTGCAGATGATTGTGTCTCAATGCAGCCTCTGAGGCTGAGATGAAAAAAATATGCATTGATTCTCTGTTGCTTTGCTAATTTTGGTTTAAAAATGAACACCAAGAAAACCAAGGTTCTCCATCAGCCAGCACCGCACCATCCATTTGTGGAACCATTATTTACAACAAATGGAGAACTTCTATGAATACTGGATAAGTTCATTTAACCTGGCTGTTTACTTTTGAGGGAAGTACACATTGAGAATGAGTTGACACATGCATCGTCAGAGCTAGCTCAGTTTTTGGAGATTCTGAAAGAAAGTGTGGGAAAGAATAGTTATTAGACTGACCACCAAACTGAAGGTCTATAGAGCTGTTGTGCTGACCTCATTGCCATATATCTGTGAATCCTGGACAGTCTACCAGGACCAAGTCAGGAAAATGAATCACTTCCACTTAAATTGTCTTAGGAAGATTCTGAAGATCACTTGGCAGGAGAAGATACCAGCCACTGTGTTCCTTTCTCAAGCTAAACTGCCTAGCATTCAAAGGGTACCACAGAGAGTACAACTGTGATGGATGGGACATGTTATTAGAATGCTGGATGTACGTTTGACAAAAAGACTATTTTATGAAGAACTCACACAGGGCAAATGTTCATAGTGGGGTCAGAAGAAGCAACAGACACTTTCAAGGTCTCTCTTAAGAATTTTGGTATTGGGGCATCTAGGTGGTGCAGTGGATAAAGCACCAGCCCTGGAGTCAGGAGTACCTGGATTCAAATCTAGTCTCAGACACTTAATAATTACTTAACTGTGTGGCCTTGAGCAAGCCACTTAACCCCATTTGCCTTGCAAAAACCTAAAAAAAAAAAAAGAATTTTGGTTTTGATTGTATAGCATGGGAGACACTGGCACAAGACTTCCCAGCATGATGTGCCCCCATCAGAGAGGGTGCTGTGCTCTATGAGCAAGGCAGAATGGAAGCAGCTCAAAGGAAACATGAGATGTATAAATTTAGAGAACCCACCTCAGGTATTCATGTGGATTATTTGTGTCTGACCTATGGTAGAGCATTCTGAGCTCATGTTGGTATGATCAGCCTCAGTTGGACACACTGTCACTTGTTTCTAATATTGTGAAATCATTTTAGTTTTCTTCACTAATGAAGGACAAGAACCAACCAACCAACCAAGTGCTAAGTTCTGGTGATTCAGAGAAAGGCAATGCATATCTCTACTCTGAAGGATCTCAGGAAGTGGTAGGAAAGACAATTTGGACAAAATTATGTGAAAAACATATAGAAGATGAATCAGAGCTAGTCCAGAGATGTAAGACACTTCAAGGTGGATTGGAAAAAGCTTCTTGTGGAAGGTGGGATTTATTTGGGCCTTCAGAGAAGGCATGGGGGGGGGTGAAGGAGAGGTGTGCACAATCTTAAAGGATGAATGGCAACCAGAGAAAAACCCATGGAGTCTAACAATGACAATGGTTTGTCCTGTTTAAGGGATTGAAGGGAAGGTCTTGCTACCAGTTTATAGCCTATGTGCAGTGGGAATAAGAGTAGGGAAGACTGGGAGGGTATGAGGGGACAGATGATGAAGAGACCCATCAATTCTATAGAGTAGTCTGGATTTCCTTCTGGTACTAGGAGGCCTTTTCAGTTTATTGAAAAGGCAGTGATATGGTCAGATATGAACCTTAGGAAGATCAATTTGATTTCTGTGTAGAAATGATGGGTCTGGAGAGAGACTTGAGGCAATGAAATCAAACAACAGTCTTTTGTAATATCTCCAGGGTGAGGTAATTGGGTCTGAATCTAGAAATGGGTGGTTTGGGGAGAGGAGATGTATATCAGAGATGTTAAAAGGTAGACTCAACAGGACTTGCCAAAAGATAGAACATGAAAGAGTATGGTATGAGTGGATGAAAGATGAGATTGATTGGATTACATCTCCTTTATGAACCTGGAAAGTATTTGGAAAGAAGGAAAGGGTTTGGGGAAAGATTTGAGATTAGCTTTGCATGTCATAGGAGGATAATCCAATGAGAAGAATGTCACCAAAGTCTAGAGGGTAGAGGCTATTCCGGAAAGGATGTGATTTGCATTGTGAAAAGATTCAAAGAACTAAAAAAGAATGAAGGTTTTGCTTTATCAATGAGAAAATCATTGGCATATTTTTTTAAAAATTGATATTTTGGGGTGGCTAGGTGGCACAGTGGATAGAGCACTGGTCCTGGAGTCAGGAGTACCCGAGTTCAAATCCGGCCTCAGACACTTAATAATTCCCTAGTTGTGTGGCCTTGGGCAAGCCACTTAAAACCCCATTGCCTTGCAAAAACCTAAAAAAAAATTGATATTTTCTTTTTCAATTACATGTTATGAAAGTTTTTCAACATTCATCTATATGCATATTTATAAATTACGTAATTTTCTTCTACCCTCCTTTCCCACTCCTTCCCCTTCATGGTGAACAGTCTAGCCAACATTATACATGTACATTTGTGTTTAGCATATTTACTTAGTCATTCTCTGTATGGAAAATTAGGACAAAGGGTAAAGAAAAAACTATGAGATAGGAAGGGAAAAACGTCAGAAGTGAACATGGCGTTCATTCAGATTCTGTTTTTTTGTTTCGTTTTTTTTTTTTCTTCATCTGGATGTGGATAAATTGTCCATAGCAGGTCTCCCAGGGCTGTCCTAGCTCTCTGAACTGCTGAGAGGAGCTGCATCCATGGAAGTTGATCAACTCACAGTGTTGTTAATGTGTACAGTGTTCTCTTGATTCTGCTCCCTTTGCTCAGCATCAGTTCCTGTAATTCTTTTCATGCTTCTCTAGACTCCAACCATTTATGGTTTTTTATACCTTGTATCTGTGTGTATCTCTCTGCTTCAGATGTGGCTCTTGTAAACAACATATTGTAGGGTTATGGTTTTTAATTCATTGTCCTATCTGCTTCTATTTTATGGGAGAATTTACAGTTAACTTTACTAAATCTTTATTTCCCTCCATGTTATCTTTTCTCATTTGTACTTTTCTCTTTCCTTTTCTCCTATTTGTCCTCACTAATGTTTTGCTTCTTTTCCCTTTAACTTTTTGTTTAAATTTTAACTTTAGGCTTACTTTTTACTCATACCTTCACCGTCCCTTTTATCATTCTCTTTTTTCCTTTTCTTTCCTTTCCCCTCCCTATTTTCTTGTAGGGTAGGATAGATTTTTTTTTTTTAGGTTTTTGCAAGGCAGTGGGGTTAAGTGGCTTGCCCAAGGCCACACAGCTAGGTCATTATTAAGTGTCTGAGACCGGATTTGAACCCAGGTATTCCTGACTCCAAGGCTGGTGCTTTATCCACTATGCCACCTAGCTGCCCCGGGGTAGGATAGATTTTTTTAAACCCAACGGAGAATTTATGTCATTCCCTCTCTGGGCCAAATCTTTTGAGTAGGATTTTTCTCAGTGTTCATACTCTCCCTTCACCTGGTATTATTTGTCCACTAATGCCTTAGCCTTCTAGTATAATCCTTTTTATGTTTTTGATGTTTTAATCCTGTCTTGTTCTTACATCACCTTTGTCAAAATATACTCCTTTTATCTGAACCAATAGAAGGTTGATTGATTGCTTGACTGATAAGCTCAAAATATTAACAAAGGCTGAATGATTGATTGATTGATAAGCAGCATTGCCTCATAGTCCCTAAGTACTCTTCCCTATTTTGTCTCATTAGAAATACCCTTCTCAAGAGTCATGAATCACATCAAATTATAATCACTTTATACTTTACCCCCTTTTCAAGTACCCTCCATGGACACACAATTCTCATGAGCCAGAGTATCATGCAGAACCATATAATTTCATGAACCATTTGTAACTGGGGGTGGGGGTGGGCTGCAGTGAGGGAAGGAGTTAATGCTTCAAGCCAAGCATATCTTTTCATGATGTTTTCATGTTCATTCCCTATAAGTATATCACTCTTCCCACCATCTCTATAGTATTCCAACCACTGCCCCACAGCCCTTTCCAACCAAAGTATGGGAGACATTCTCTCCCACTATCCCTTTAGTGCCCCAACCATGGTACTCAAACCCTTGTTACCTAAAGTATGGATTAAGATAAGATTACTTCCTAATATCTTTTGTACAGCCCTTCTAAGTATGATCCCATCCTCTTCCTCTATACTATAAACCTCTAAGTATTTAGTATAGTCAAATCATATATATATATGGAGAGAGAGAGAGAGAGAGAGAGAGAGAGAGAGAGAGAGAGAGAGAGAGAGAGAGCCTTTAAGTATTCTAAGTACTGGGACTCTGAACTTTAACAGAAAAATACAATTCTCAAGGGTTACAGGTGTTATCTTCCCTTATAAGGTTGCATACAACTTAATGTTCTTGACTATCACTTTTTTCCCATTTCCATTTACCTTTTTTATGCAGAGTCAAGTATTCAAAGATCGCATTCTCTGTTCAGCTCTGGTCTTTTTATCAGGATATTTTGATTATTCTCTATTTCATTGAACATCTATCTTTTCACTGACATTATGCTGAATTTTGTAGAGTAGTAAATTCTTGCCCTCAAATATCATATTCTAGGCCCTCCAATCCTTTAATGTTGAAGCTGATAAATCCAGTGTAATTCTGATTACATTTGCATTTAAGTTGCTTCTTTTGCGATGCTTGCAGTATTTTTTTCCTTTATTTGAGAATTCTGGAATTTGGCTATGATAGTCCTTGGAGTTTTTCTGCTGGGGTCTCTTTCTGGAGGTGTCTTGTGCATTCTTTCAAGAGCTAGTTTTGCCTAATTCATGTATAATTAGAAAGTTTTCTCTGATAATTTCCTGAAAGATATTTTTCAGGTTCTTTTTTTGATCTAGGTTTTCTAGTAGACCAATAATTCATAAATTATCTCTTCTGAATCTACTTTTCAGGTTGCTTGTTTTTCCTGAAAGGTACTTTATGTTTTCTTCAATCTTTTCAGCCTTTTGATTTTGTTTCATGGAATCTTGATGTCTCATAGATTCATTAGTTTCTATTTTTGGGATTTTATTTTCTTCAGTTAACTTGTGTTTCCTTTTCCAGTTAGTTAATTTTACTTTTTGCTCAGTTGTATTCCCTTTCCATTTGGTTGATTTGAGTTTTAGGTGGGTTGCATTCCTTTTCTAATTGGTTGATTTTATTTTTTGAAGAGTTACATTCTTTCTCCAGTTGTTTATTTTTACTTTTAAAGGAGTTGAAGTTTTTGGTCAATTCCTCATACATAATTTTCCTGCATGGCTCTTATTTCTTTTTTCCATTTTTCATCTTCTCTTTGGTTTTTAAATTCTTTTTTAATCTCTTCTATGAGGTTTTAGATTTGAGTCCAATTCATCAACTCCTTTGAGACTTGCCCTGTGGGTAATTTGTCACTGCTTTTTACTTCTGAGGTGACATTTTTATTATCTTTGACTGCAAAGTAGATTTCTATGGTTAATACTCTTAGTTTCTTTGCTCATTTTGATTGTTTGAGCTCTGCTACTGGGGTATAGGGAGTATAAATCCAAGCTTTTTGTGCTGGGACTGGGGTCTGATCCCTGTCTTATCATTGGCCAAGATATTCCCTATTCTCTCCAGGTATTGGCTTTGCAGAGGTTTATTTCTCCTTTATGTCCATGCTCTGCCTATGCAGTGGTTTGTTCCCAACACAGTCCTGTCTTTTACCCCAGTGTTCCCAGGTTTCAGACTTTGTCTCGGGTTGGGACCTTCCCTGCTGGCTTGCTATCTAGTTGCTGGGACCTGGGCTAAAAGCCTCTAGCTGGCTTTCCTGCTCTCCCTCCTAGCTGGGCTTTACTTCCCTTTTTTCCCCCACAGAGACAGACCTTCACTGAAGATCCTCCACAAAATCTACAGTTGAAAACTTTTTTTCAATCTTGTTTTTGCAAGACAGTGGGGCAATGACTTGCCCAAGGTCACAAAGCTAAGTAAGTATTAAGTATCTGAGGCTGGATTTGAATTCAGGTCCTTCTGACTCCAGGGCTGGTGCTCTATCCACCGTACCATCTAGCTGTCTCTGTCTATAGCTTTAATGTCTGTGTAGAGGCTTCCTTTAGCATCGTGTAGGGAAAAGCATGCTAGCTTTGTGCTGCCATCTTGACTCTGTCCTGGAAGTCCAATCATAGATAACTTTGGAGAAGAATTTGAGTTAAACTTTCTAATTCAAACTGCAGAAAGTAAGAATAGAGGAGTTGGAGACCCTAAGTATAGATGGCTATCTCTAGGTGTTTCACCAAGAAAGAGGGGAAATATAGGATGATATCCCATGTGGATGGATGGATCTGATGTGGGTTGTTTAAAGAATGGAAAAATGATTTTATTTGAGGTATTTGAGAAGGAACCAGTAGAATTGTAGAGATTAAAAGTTATTGAAAAAATGGAAATAATAGAGGAATAGATGGCTTGGAATAGGTTGATTGCGACATTTCCCTTGTCAATCAGGAGGGGGATCTCTCATGTGAGAAAGAAATAAAGGCAGAAAAGAACACATGTGATTTACATGGGAAGAGGAGGAGGTTAAAAAAACTCTTGGTGCATGTCCAATTGTTATATTGAAATATGAAACCACATTCTATATTGAGAGGGTAGGGCAGGGGAGCAAGCCATATGGGAACGAAAAGATTTGGAAAAGCTTTGAGTGGCATAGGGAGTCATTTAGGGGAAAGTCAAAAGAATTGCTTTGCTATGGGGGGCGCTTAGATGAGGAATGGGGCATATTTCCTAAATTTACTATAGAGAGCAGCAGCAAGCTCTAGGACAGCAGTAGAAGATAAGGGCCCGAGAGAACCTCATGCAGATTTCCTGCTTGCCTGCATTGTCTCATGCGGTAGGATACATTAAATCTTACCATGACCACTTAGGAGCTATATACTTTATCTGAGTTTCAGGCAAAAAAAGGAAGACTTCTATCCAAAAGTATCCTTACATCAAAGGTATGGCAGCTACAATCAATGCAGAGAAGCATGATAGTAACCTGGGAATCCCCCAAAATATACTAACTCACCCACTGAAGGACAGAGACATAGAAGTATATACAATCATAAAGAAGGAAAATAGTCACTAGGAGAATGGGCTAGACCTGATTGTCACAGGGATATTTTCTTGGTCCTGGGACTTGGCAATGATAGCCTTCTAATCCTGTGTGAGATGATGGTCTCCCTAAAATCAAATGGAAATAATCATTAATTGAGAAATGGAAATGAGAACTATAGAATTTAAAGCATACAACCAAATTTTTACTTTAAAAATGTTGTTGCTTTATTACAATACATTTGTCTTTATATTCACTAATTTCTTCTTTTATTTTTTTTTGCAAGGCAAATGGGGTTAAGTGGCTTGCCCAAGGCCACACAACTAGGTAATTATTAAGTGTCTGAGACCGGACTTGAACCCAGGTACTCCTGACTCCAAGGCTGGTGCTTTATCCACTACGCCACCTAGCCGCCCCAGCAATATTTCTTAAATGATATTACAGACATGTCAAATGGACTACTTCTCCTGGTCACTTGTTTAAACTACTATTGCATTATGGTCTGTACCCATACACCATACATTTCAAATATAAACAAGGGAACTTTCAATAACAAAAGAGTTTTACATTTTTTTAAAAAAAGGGGGGGCACTGGACAAAGGTTATTTAGTACTATGGGATGACATTGCCTAGTCACTGTCAGAGAGTTGGTCAGGAAAGTATCATAATGATCTTTGTGGCATGAGTTGAGAATACTGGTATTGTTGCAGGTTTGTTGTGAGAATCGAGTTGTATGTGAAAATCTTACTAAATTAAAACTGTGAAATAATGACATTTTGAAATGCTTGATTTTGTCCATTTAAGTTTAAAGACTCCTCTTTCCCTAGAGAAATAAATTATTAATTTGTTTCCTTTCAGGGAAAAGTATTTGTGTGTGTGTGTGTGTGTGTGTGTGTGTGTGTGTGTGTGTGTGTTCTGATCTATACCATTTTTATTTCCTCCAGATAGAAAGACCAGGTGTCAAATGAGGGAAACTACTTCAGAATTAAGCATTTCTGTGAAAGCATCACAAGAACAAAGATTTGTGAATGGAACTCACTGTGATCTCCATTTAAGAGAAACCTGTGACTCAGAAATTAAGACAAAGAAAAAGCAAAGGAGTCATTGTGATTTTGATAAAGATAGGACTGAATGTTGCCTGACATTTATTCTAATTCACTGTAAGAAAATGATGTCAAGTCTGGAAAATAAATATAGTGAACAGGTAGAAATTGCTAAGTCACATGAAAAGTCCTCCAAAGAGCAAACTTATCAAGGTGAGATGGCCTTCAGCTTGAATTCAGATATCATGAAACCTCAGAACAGTCACATTGGAGAAACGAATAATATCTGTAGTGAACATTCTAAGGTCTTCACCAGTAATTCAGAGCTCATTGACAACCAAAAAATTGACAATGGAAAGAAACATAGATGTAATGAATGTGGTAAAGTTTTTAAACAACAGTCATCCCTTATTCACCATCAGAAATTTCACACTCTTGAAAACCTACATAAGTGTATACAATGTGGAAATACATTCAGGCAGCAATCATCTCTGATTTCCCATCAGAGAATTCATACTAGAGAGAAACCCCATGAGTGTCAAGAATGTGGTAACGCTTTCAGTGCAAAGTCATCTTTCAAAAGACATCAGAAAAACTACATGGAAAAGAAACCTCATGAATGCAATCATTGTGGAAAGACTTTCAAATTCAACTATAGTCTTGTCTTTCCTCAGAAAATACACACTAGACAGAAATCTTTTGAATGTAATCATTGTGGAAAGGCTTTTACTTTTAAGTCTAATCTTGTTAGTCATCAGAGAATCCACACTGGAGAGAAACCTTATGAATGCAATAATTGTGGCAAGGCTTTCAGGCAGAGAAGCCATCTTGTTAGTCATCAGAAAAGTCACACTGGAGAGAAAGCTTTTGCATGTAGTAGTTGTGGAAAGACTTTCACTTTTAAGTCTAGTCTTGTTAGTCATCAGAGAATCCACACTGGAGAGAAACCTTATGAATGTAATCAGTGTGGAAAGGCTTTCAGACAGAGAAACCATCTTGTTGATCATAAAGGGATCCACACTGAAAAGAAACCGTATGAATGTAATCAATGTGGAAAGGCCTTCACATGTAAATCTAATCTTGTTGTACATCAGAAAATCCACACTGGGGAGAAACCTTATCAATGTAATCATTGTGGAAAGGCTTTCATATGTAAATCTAGTCTTGTTAGTCATCAGAGAATCCACACTGGAGAGAGACCATATGAATGTAATCAGTGTGAAAAATCTTTCAGCCAGAGCTACAATCTTGTTGTACATCAGAGAATTCACAGGGGTGAGAAACCTTATGCATGTAATCATTGTGATAAAACTTTCTCACTAAAAACTAGTCTTGTTGCACATCAGAAAGTCCACAATGGAGAGAAATCCTATGAATGTAATCATTGTGGAAAGACTTTCAGATACAAGTCTAGTCTTTTTAATCATCAGAGAAGCCACATGGGAGAGAAACTTTAGGAATGTATTTATTGAGGAAAGACTTTCCAAATTAGAAGTAAACTTGTTTTCCATCACCTTAGAGAAAAAGCTTATAAATGCAATCAATGTGGAAAGACATGGCTCCAGTCACGTTCCACATTAGAGAATCTGAACTGGACAGAAACCTTATAAATGTATTGAGTGTGGAAAGACTTTCAGATTGACCTCCAGAGTCATAACTACAGTCATCCTTTATTTTTCATGAGTTTATAATAGATATAAATCTTATCTCTCTAATGAATGAAAGTTTACTCGACATCAGAAAATTCATTCTGGGGACAACCTCAAGAAGAACTCAGTGTGAGGAAAAAGTTTGGTCAGAGATCATTTCTTTACATCAGAGTATTCATTGTGGGTGAAACTTTATGAATATGCTAAATGGGGCCATGTCTTTGGATGGAAGAGGGAGATACCTAGACATCAGAATACTCACATGGAAAGAAGGATCCAAAAACAATTATTGTAGCACAGTCTTGTTTAGAAGGTCATACTTGAATGTATATTGCAGTAATATAATGACATAAAACTTATGGATTTAATTAACAAAAGAAGACCTTTTCCTTCAGCACAGATGTAATAAGACATACCAAATTTCTTTCTGTGCATAATTCCCTATTTCTCTGAATTAATATTTTATAGCATTTAAATACTGTAAATTCATTCTTTCCTATCCTTTTTTGACACACAAAATTCTGGTGTAAATATTTTGGTAAGCACTGGAAATTTGATTTTTTTTTTTTTTTTAGGTTTTTGCAAGGCAAATGGGCTTAAAGTGGCTAATTTGATTCTTTTTCAATTTTTTTAGCTGGTGACTGGCACAATGTATAAAGTGTTACTTCTGGGACAAGATGTGAATTCAGATTCAGTCTCTGACATTTAATATTTGTATGACCTTGAACAAATCATTTAAGCCATCACTGCCTCAATTTTTCCCATCTATAGAATTTGTACCCCAAGGAATGAGCCACAATGGCAGAGTAAAGGCAAGAACTCAACTGATCTCTTCCAATTTTCCTCCAAACAATTTTAAAATAATGACTCCCAGCAAATCCCAACAAAGAGTACCAGCACCAACAAAATAATGTGATGAACAATTTTTCGGCCCGTGAGAAATTTTTTTGAGAAGTTTGGGTGGACAGGTCTATCACTAAGATAAGACTGCAGTGCACTCCAGCGCAGGCTGTATGTGCCTCAGCAAACCAGTGGCCAACCAGCAGTAACTTAAGAAGCACTTAGCCCACATGTAGTCAGCATGTTGGACACTTGGTGTCCAACCTAGTATCCTTTGATACCATTGGGCTCAAGACTCTGTTGCATTGTCCAGGGTAGCTGTCTCAGGGTGAGAAAGGCCCATTAGAGATCGAAGGGTAGTGGAGCCTGTTCTAGTATTGACAGGAATGTTTGTGATCATTCATAGAATAGACTTCTGCTATCCCACCTTGGAATAACTAAAAACTTACATAACTCTGCCTCCAAAGAACCAAAAACAGCAGTATGAAAAACCTGAATCTGGGGAGAGCACCACCTCCACCCCAAGAACAGAGCCCAACATAAAATTAAACATCTACAAGTTGATTGTGGAAATGAACAAATAACAAAAAGAGGTAATGACCATAGGAAATTACTGTGGTGGCAGGGATGAGTAAAAGACAAATTTAGGTAAAGACAACAAAGCTCAAACTTCTACAGCAGAAACCTCAAAGAGAAATGTGAATGTTATTTGACCCAGATAGAATTCCCAGAAGAACTCAAAAAATGTAAAACTTAAATATGAGAAGTAAGAGGGAGAATCTAATGAAGAAATGAAATTGATGCAAGAAAATCATGAAAAAAAAACTTGGTAAAAGAAGGAAAATAAATACTGAAGAAAATTACCCCTAAAAAGCAGAAGAGATCCAATGTTAAATGAGGCACAAAAATCCATGAAGAAAATTGGCATAATAGAAATTGAATTGGCATAATAGAAAATATGATCAAAAATTTCCTTTAAGAGAACTCCTCTGCAAAAGGCAAAGAGTTGGGGCGGAGCCAAGATGGTGACAAGAAGGGATCAAGTCTTGGGCGCTCTCTGATAAAACTTGAAACTAAAGACTCTAACTAAACTTTCCAGAGACAGAACCCACAAAGGGACCCAGTGAGGCAGTTCTCCTACTCAAGGTAACCTGGAAAAGAGCAGAAAGGCTCTGCTCCCCGGGGTCAGAGGGGCGGCCGGCTAGAGGAAAGAACTTCAGCTTCCTGGAGGCAGCCCCAGGGCGCTGGGAGTCTCAGCTCACAGCAGCAGGGGAGTCTCCTGAGCTATACCCCGGAGAGCACCGGGCACAAAGTGGGGGAACAGCAGGGGACCTCTGCCAGAGCGAGCACGTGGAGCCCAGCCCTCGGGGCACACAGGGAGCAGCTTGGTCTTTCTGCATCCCAGATCCCAAAACAGAAGCAGGCAGAGCCGGTAAGCAGGAGCCTCCAGGGCAGGAGCCCATTGAGCTGAGGGAGGGGAGTGAAGAGAGACTGCAGAGCTCTGTCCTCTGTCTCTGGAACAGGACTCTGGGGCTCTGACCACATTCAGATCCTGATCCCAGTCTAGGCCCCCCCATAGAACAACAGGATCCCCCCACCTCAGCCCCATGGCAGAGGGGAGTGCTTATGGTCATTCACAGACCAGGAGGGAGGACAGAGCCTCACACACTGAGACCCTTGTGGGAGTGTCCCAAAAGCTCAGGAAGCACCCCAAAACCAGGCCCAGGCTGGGAAAATGAGCAAGCAGAGAAACAAGAGGAACACCATTGAGAAATATTTTGCATATGAGCCCAAGAAGGATCAAAATACTCAATCTGAAGATGAGGAAGCACAAGCTCCTGCATCTAAAGACTCCAAGAAAAACAGAAATTGGGCTCAGGCTATGACAGCTCAAAAAAGACTTTGAAAATCAAATGAGGGAGTTGGAAGAAAAACTGGGGAAAGAAAGGAGAGAGATGCAGGAAAAACATGAAAATGAAGTCAGCAGCTTAGTCAAGGAAATCCAAAAAAAAATGCTGAAGAAAATAGCATGCTAAAAACCAGCCAAGCAGCCAGAAGGACACAATTCAAATATCGTGGAGCTGCAGTCAGGATCACACAGGACTTAGCAGCAGCTACATTGGAAGCTCGTAGGGCTTGGAATATAATATACCGGAAGGCAAAAGAGCTTAGAATGCAGCCAAGAATGAACTACCCAGCAAGGCTGAATGTCCTCTTCCAGGGAAAAAGATGGACTTTCAATGAACCAGGGGAATTTCAAATGTTCCTGTTGGAATGGCCAGAGCTGAACAGAAGGTTTGATCTTCAGATACAGGACTCAGGTGAAGCATGGAGAGTGGAGGAGAAGGGGAAAACATGGGGGACTTAATGATGATGAACTGCATATATTCCTGCATAGAAAAATGATACTGATAATACTCATATGAACCTTCTCAGTTAATAGAACAGGTAGAGGGAGCTTTTATAGTTGAAGCACAGGAGAAAGCTGAATTCGAAGATAAAATATGGTCTAAAAATGGAGTCAATAGAAGAAAAGGGAAATGTAATGGGAGAAAGAAAAAAGAGAGGAGGAATAGGCCAAGATATTTTACAAGTTTTTTTCTTTATTACAATGAGCTATTGCAATGATATGGAAGGGGGGAGGCAAGGGGGAATGAGGGAACCTTTGATCTTATCAGAGGTGGCTAGGAGAGGAAACAGCAAATATACTCAATGGGGTACAGACATCTGGAGTAAGAAGGAGGGGGGAGCAGGGGGAAGGGGTGGGGATGTGAATAAAGGAGGAGAGGATGGACCATGGGGGGAGAGTGGTCAGATATAACACATTTTCTTTTTTACTTCTTGCAAGGGGCTGGGATTGGAAGGCCTGCCCAGGACCACAGGGCCAGGTGGATTCTGGGCCTGACGGGTGGTATGGGGGCTCAGGGCTTTTTGGCCCCAGGACCAGGGATCTGTCTGCTGTGCCACTCGGCAACCCTACAGCAGAGTCAGAATGAAAGGAGAGAGAAAAATATAGTACATGGTGGTGGAGAAATAAGAAAGGAGGGAGTTACGATCAGCAATGGCAACATTCAAAAAATATGGAAGCAACTTTTGCAATGGACTTACCATAAAGAATGCGATCCACCCATGACAGAGTTTTTGGTGTTGGAACAAAGACTGAAGCACATTTTTTATTATTATTTGGGGGAAGGTGCAGGGCAAATGGGGCTGGGTGGCCTGCCTGGGGCCACATAGCAAAGTGATCTTTGGGTATCTGAGGCCAGATTTGGACCCAGGTGCTCCTAGCTCAAGGGCCACTGCTCTGTCCACCACCCAGCCACCCCTACTGTGATTACTATTTTATTTTATTTTGGGTCTTTTTTTTCTTTTTGTTTTTTGCAGGGCAGTGGGGATCGGGTGGCTTGCATGTCACATGGCTGGGTGATTGTTGGGTCTCTATGGGGCTGGATGTGGGCTCGGGTGCTCATGGCTCCAGGGCTGGTGCTTCATCCATTGCACCACCTGGCCATACCTACAATTATTACTATTATTTTTTTTTAATTTTAATTTTTTTTCCTCTCCCCTTTATCGCCCAAGCAAGTCTGTATTCATGGGGAGGAGGGATATTTTGTTTACTCATAAATAGAATATTTTATTAATGTAAAAACATTTGTACAAAATGAGAATTAAAAAAATAAAATAATAAAAAAATAAAAAAATTATAGTCAAAAAAAAAAAGAGAACTCCTTAAAATGTGGAAATTGGTCAAATGCAAAAAGAGGTGCCAAAACTCATTGAAGAAAATAATTCCTGGGATGGCTAGGTGGCGTAGTGGATAAAGCACCGGCCCTGGAGTCAGGAGTACCTGGGTTCAAATCCAGTCTCAGACACTTAATAATTTTCTAGCCGTGTGGCCTTGGGCATGCCACTTAACCCTGTTTGGCTTGCAAAAACCTAAAAACAAACAAATAAATAAATAAATGATTCCTTAAAAATTAGAATTGAGGAAATGAAAGTTAATGACTCCATGTCATATAAACAAATGATAAAACAAAGTCCAAAGAATGTACAACTAACAAAATGTGAAATATCTCATTGGCAAAATAATGAACTTGAAAATAAACGAAGGAGAGAGAATTTAGTAATTATTGGACTACACATAAGATAATCAAAGAAAGAATGTACAGCATCTTTCACGAAATTATCAAGGAAAAGTGCTCTGATTTATTTGATGCAGAAGATTAAATAGAATCTGAAGGAATTTTATTTTCTATTTTTTTGAGAAGTATATTAGCTTTATTCACTAAAATGTATGAATAGTTTAGTCACTTTTAACACAAATTAATATTCATAAAAGTGTATAAGAAAGTATGCTGTAATGATAAGACACTAGTTGAGAGTCGGGGCTCCTAACTATATGATTTTGGCCAATGAATAACCTATCTGCTTCAGTTTACTCATCTCTAAAATAAGGGGTTTTACTTCATTGAACTTTTATTGTCACTTTCTACTTTAAATCTGTTTTCATGAAAAGTGAGATTATATATATCTTTTTCCACAACCTGTTACTGCATTCTATGAAGGATCTAGTAGGACCAAATCAGAAGTTGTACCATAAGTCATACTGAAGTATTGAAAATAGGAGCCTCGAAAAATTAAACAGATCAGGTGCATAATATACAGAACAAATTGGGGGCTGGAGCCAAGATGGGGAATGAGACCAGAATGCTTGCCTAGAATTAACAATACACCTCTCTTTAACAACCTAAACAAACAGTGAACAAAAAAGACATCAAAGCTCAGAAGAAATCATTTTTTTCAGCTAATGGAAGCTTAGGAAAACAGGTCTGTGGGCTCTGAGTTTACAGCTCCCTCAATAGTGCATTCATGTCACAGTTTTCCTACCACCATCCAACAATGTTCACTTCTCTTTATCACATTAGCCAATCTGATAGGTGTGAGATGGTACCTCAGAGTAGTTTTACATTGCATTTTTAATTAGTCTAATAATTAGAGCAATTTTTCCATATGACTATAGATAGCTTTAATTTTTTCATCTGAAAACTTCCTGTTCATATCCTTTGACCATTTGTCAATTCGGGAGTGATTTGTATTATAAATTTAACTTAATTATCTATTTTAGAAATGAGGCTTTTATCAGAGACTGGCTGTAAAAATTATTTTTCAGCTTTCTTTGCCTGGTAGTATTTATTTTGTTTGGTCATAAATCCTCATCCTAGATCTGACAGGGAAATGATTACTTGCTCTTCTAATTGGCTTATGGTATTACCCTAGGCAAAGATCAACATCTCACACTCTATACCATAATTATTTTAAAAAAAGAATCTAGACATTACATATCAAGAATTTTTAAAGGAAAACTGCCCAAATATCTTATAACTAGAGGGCAAAGTAGAAAGTCCAAAGAATCCTTTGAACAACTCATAATAGAAATTCCAAAATGAAAACACCCATGTATATTATCAACAAAACCAGATTTCTTAAGTCAGTGAGAAAGTACTGCAAGTGACCAAAAGGAAAAAAATGTAATACAATGGAGCCATATCAGGATTACACAAGATTAGCAGTCAGTACATTTAAAGACAGAAGACTTTGGAATGTGAAGCTCCAAAAGGCAATGGCAGTAGAATTAAAGCTAAGAATAACCTATCCAGCATAATTTTATAGGGAAAAGATGAATATTTAATGAAA
The DNA here is from genome assembly GCF_037893015.1 of Macrotis lagotis. Classification (NCBI taxonomy): domain Eukaryota; kingdom Metazoa; phylum Chordata; class Mammalia; order Peramelemorphia; family Peramelidae; genus Macrotis; species Macrotis lagotis. The sequence continues at coordinate 929,208,440 of NC_133658.1, read as the reverse complement.
TAGAGGACTTTTAAAAATTATTTTACTTTATTTTCTTTATTTTTTAAATTTATTTGTTTTGAATTCCACAACCTTTCATCCATATGTACATGTATATTTTTAAGTTACAAAATTTCCCTCCACCCTCCCTTCCTACACCCCTCCTCTCAGTTTTGAACGATTAGTCAGGTGAGCATTGTACATACATACTTTGATAAACATGTTTTCATGTTAGTTATTTTCAGTATGAGGAATTAGGATTAAGGGAAAGAACTACATGAGAAATAATTTTTAAGGAGTGTTCATCTGAAGGTTCGTTTTGTTTTATGTGTGTTTTGCTTTGTTTTTCTTTCTCTGGATGGGGATAATATAATCCATAGCCAGTCTGATACAGTAGTTCTAGCTCTCTCAACTGCTGAAAGGAGCTGCTTCCATCAAGGCTGTTCATCTCACAGTGTTGTTATTGATGTGTACATTGTTCTCTTGCTTCAGCATCAGATCCTGTAAGTCATTCCATGCTTCTTTAGAGTCTAACCATTTATGGTTTCTTATAAAACAATAGTATTCCATAGTATTCATGTACCATAACTTGTTCAGCCATTCCCCAATTGACAGACATTCCTTCAATTTCCAATTCTCTGCCACTACAAAAAGAGCTGCTCTGAATATTTTGGAATATGTAGGACTTTCCCCTTTTTATTTTTTAAAAGAGTTTTTTAATTTTTCTTTTCACCTGCTAGATGGCATGTCAGAGGGCAACAAATAAATGTTTAATTTGAAATTATATTGAGTTTTTAAATAGCTTAAGGAAATATACTCAAAATGGCTAAAAATTAGATAAATGCAAATTTAAATATTTATGTAGTTTCACTTCTCATTTATGCAAATTGACAATTGCAGGGGTCCAGCCTCAACGGGGTCCTTGGAACCTGACAGGAGGGAGAGAGTCAGCGAAATGAGTTGAGTCAACAAGTGGGTAAAGGCAGGAGCAGGTTGACTGACTGTCAGCTGCTTGAATTTATTTTTACAGTTTCAGAATCCTGTATGTTTCAAGCAAGCAAGCTGAGATCATTTCCTTGGTTGCAAAAGTGTACAGTTTTCATCATCAATCATATAGTTCATATGGTTACAAGTTTTAATCATGTGATTACAAGTTTAAGTAATAATCATATAGTTAATTGATTTCTTATCCCTACTCAGACCACGATGACCTTAACCTGTCTGTTACCTTATTTATTACTACATTGTAGAATTGTTAATTCATTTAAAGTTAATTAAACAATTCTTTTAATGGACAGTTTTTTATATTTTTTGTGTAAGTAATGTTTTTCGATACACTCCTTAATGATCTATAGTGAGGGTCTTTCTGCTTGTCCACCCATCCGTTAACTCTTACAATAACCAATTTTTCTTTCAGGCCTTGTTGGTAGAAGCCACAGTTCCTGTGACTTTTTTATTCTTTCCCATAAAACTAAGGCTGCTGGAGTTCACATATTGGTCACCTGTACTAACTATTTTCTCACCATCTTTTTCATATATTCCTGTGTATGGTAAGGGGGGCAAAACTATTAATTTCCCTGGAATTCTATCTGACCCATCTTGTGTCTGTTTTACCTGTATATATTCTGACATCTCCTTGGAATTCCCAGTGTTGGGTTTTCCAGAGATTTCATAATGTTGAAGCCTTTTGTATGCCTCAGGGAGAGGCAGTCCTGTTAAATTTGGACAGAATTTACAATCTATTTTATTTAAGGAATTTCTCTGAAATCCTTTATAGTCATTCCACTATTAGGGTGAGTAAGTTTTGCAATCAATAATAGACCTATAAATATTGGTATGCATGAAATCCCTATATATATTGAAGAAGGAAATGTTGTTCCATCAGGCAGTGTGACTGCCTTGAGTCTTCTTTCTGCGACTGTGTCAAACAGCTTAGAGACCCTGGCTCCCAACAGACAATGATGACAAAAGTAAAAATAGGTTGGGTTGGAGAGGCTGTAGTAAAATAGACAATCAATTTCCGTACAGTGAAAGTGGGAATCCCTGAGTCATACAAAGGGGAAAAGAAGGGGGAAAAAAAGTAATTGATGAATTTTTTAATAGAAGAGAGGAAGTTCTGTGCCACCCCCGCCCCAACCCCAAACAGGACAGCTTTATAAAAGTCATATTGAATTTTTTAATTTTTGAAAAATAAAGCCAAGCTCTCTCTCTCTCTCTCTCTCTCTCTCTCTCTCTCTCTCTCTCTCTTCATACACACATACATATGTAAAAATGCTATAAAAATCGTTTCATTTAGAGATTTGTATACAATGTTTATGGATCTGCCCAAGGCCTTTGATACCATCAGTTGTGAGGATTTATGGAAAATTAGGTCAAAATTTGGTTGCCTGGAGAAGTTCATCAATGTTGTACATCAGTTTCAGGATGACGTGTTTGCCTGAGTTCTGGATAGTGGCCAATGCTCTTGACATTTCCTGGTCACCAGTGGAGTAAAACAAGAATGTGTCCTTGCTCCCATGCTTATTAGCATGATATTTTCAGGTATATTATCAAACACTTTCACTGAGAATGAACATGGTCTCAAGGTCAGCTACTGCCCTGATGGCAAATTCTTCAACTTGAAAAGGCTCCAAGTGAACTTTCAAGTGAACTTGAAAAGGCCTCTGAAGCTGAGATGCAACAAGATGTGGATCAGTTCTCTGCTGCTTGTGCTAATTTTGGCCTACAATTAATGACAAGAAAACGTAAGTGCTCCATCAGCCACCACCACACCATCCGTGTGAGGAACCATTGGTGATAGAAAATAGAGAAATTTTGAATATTGTGGATGTTTACTTACCTTGGCACCATCCTTTCCAGAGAGGTACACATAGATGATGAGGTTGACATATGCATTGCTAGAGCTTGTTCAGTAGTTGGAAGGCTCCAAAAGGTGTGCAGAGTAGAGGTATTAGACTGGCTACAAATTGAAGGTCTACAGAGCCACTGTGCTGACCTCATTTTGTTATAAGCCTATGAAACCTAGACAGTCTACCAGCACCATGTCAAGAAACTGATTCGCTTCCATTTAAATTGTTGTAGGAAGATTCTGAAGAACACTTGACAGGAGAAGATATCAGACACTGAGGTCCTCTCTCAAATTAAATGACCTAGCATTCTAACATTACTTCAGAGAGAGCAACTACAAGGGGCTGGACACCTTGTTAGAATGCCAGACATACATTTGCCAAAAAAGATTATTCTATGGAGAATTTACACAAGGCAAGTGCTAGCAAGGAGGTCAGAAGAAGCAATACCGAGACACCCTGAATATCTGTCTTAACAACTTTGGAATTGAAGGGGTAGCATAGGAGACCTGGCCCAGGACCACACAGCATGGCATGCCCTCATCAGTGATGATGCTGTGCTCTATGAGGAAGGTAGAACTGAAGAAGCTCAAAGGAAACATGAGATATATAAGTTTAAAGTAAAAATCCCAGGTGTGCACATGGACTATTTGAACCAGACCTGTGGCAGAGCATGTTGAGTTCATATTAGTCTGATCAGCCACAGTCGGACACACTTGTCTTTAACATAGTGATGCCATTTTGGTCTTCTTCGATAATGAAGGAGAAGAACCAACCCATCAACCAATCTGAATACTTGCATGTAGGCTCAATAGTGTGCAGGAAGATAGCCTATCCTACAAAATCTGCTCATTTGTATAGCGTTGAGCAATCAACTCTGGTTTCTGTTCTGTCTTTATGGCACATTGCTCCTCAACATCAACTCTAGTCCTTTGCCCAATTTTCAAGAACATGTAGATAGCTTCTTTCAGGTGATCCTCCCATTTTGCAGCAAATTCATTGCCTTGTCTTACTATTTGAAATCTTACTGAGGGGAACAATTTTTCTTACTCCTTTTTCAGGATTCTTTTAGATACTCATTGAAAATTTCACCATTCAATTTCTCCCCTTTGAGAAGAATCATCCCATGATTTTCTAACAATTTCCAAAGTTGTATCAGTCAAAGCAGAAAGCAGAAATGATGCACAGCTTACAGAACAGGTAAAAGATCCAACGAACCAAGTAGTATCCCCAAAGGGTAAAGCAAGAGATCCAACAGAGCTGTAGCTTTCGACATATCAAATCCTCAGGCATTGTCTATAGTCTTCCTTTGGGTGTCTTATGAGTTCCTCAAGTCTCTCAAGTGTCTGTGCATGTCCTCTTTAGTCATTCTCCAGGTGACTGTCCCAAGAAAAGGATCTAACTCCAATCATGATGCCCTCTCCCACCCCTTCAATCATCTTCTATGTTCCAAATCAATGGTGGACATTGTCTCATTCTGCAAAAGGAAGCTAGTGAAAGAATCTAACCAGATTTCCTTCTACTAATCAGTTCTTGTGAAAACCATTTCAGAGCTTATGAAGTTAATTTTATGAAGACAGGACTACAGGAAGGACATCAAAGGAGGTTATCCAATAAGAGATTTGATTTTTCCATCCCATTATATTGCATTGCAAAGCAAGATCAATTATGTAATAAAAATATAGTTTTACCCACCATGGTTAGAGCGATTGGCTAGGGAAAGGAGGGACAGATGCTTGTACAAATGCATAAACTCTCAAATTGTTTACTTTTCACCAAGGGAACAGGATTTGGAGGCAGGAAGAGACCCTCAAAATTTTAAAAATCAATATTAAAATTTGTTTTTACATGTAATTATAAAAAATGAGGATCTGCATACTAGTAATAACTAGCTCTTACAGGTGATTTGAGAATTCCTAAGGCAGGACCTTTAAAATGCTTTGCAAGCATGAAATCATTATTTCAGTGCTTGCTATTGTTAGCATTATTCCTTGGGTCATAAGTCTCTTAGTCCAGTCATAGACTAAAAGGGATAGACAGTTTAATAATTTTTCTTATAATTCAAATGAATAGTCCTAATGCTAAAACATTGGTTTTAGAGTCAGGTTGATGGGTTCAAATCCTGCCTCAGATACTCTCTAGCTATGTAACTCTAGGCAAGAAACAACTCCTCTGCCTCAATTTACTCACCTCTAACATGAGGGAATTTGTTTCACTGAATTCTAGTTCCCCTTCCCATTCTACATCTGCATTTCCATGAAATGTGTGTTTATATGTCTCTTTCCATAGACTCTTCGAATACTCTAGGAAGGGTCCTGGTAGGACTAGATCTGAAGTTATGCCACAAACTATTTTGAAATATCAAAAAATAGAAAGCTTGGAAAACAGATCAGGTGCATAAGATACAAATGAAAATGGGGGCTCGCGCCAAGATAGTGGAGTGGAACCAGTGTACTCACCTAGTTCTAAAAATTCAGCTCTCTTTAACAACTTCCACAAATAATGAATAAAAAAGACAACAAAAATTACAGTGAATTATTTTTGCAGATAGAAAAATATGGAGGCATGTGGGCACTAAAGTGGGAGCTGGTTGAAATTATGGTGCAGTGGAATCCATATTACCTATGAACTTTGAATACAAAAACACCAAAGGTAGCAGTACTGGGATAGTAAAGCATTTGTACACATGGTCAGAGAGATTCCTTGGAACGTTTTAGCTTGTACTAGCCACAGGATCTGGAATTATTGGGTAGCTGTCATCCATTACCCAGTTACTGGTCAGATCTTCAGGCTGGAGAGTTATGGTTCAGGTCACGACCTCAGGTATCTACCGCAGCAAGTACCAGATACAGACCAAGAAGCCAATGATCAGATCCTTCTTGATTTGATCAGAGCACTTCAGAAGCATTATGTAAGAAACGTTGGGTACGATATTGAAAGTTACTACTAAGAACTGAATTATTTCTTAGTTTGCCATATGAAATTTATAGAGGACTATGATAATGCATCAAAACAGGTCAATAAAGAGAAACAGGCAGGAGTTTTCCTTCAATCTAGTAAAAAGTATAAACTACTGTTCATTTTTTTTAGGTTTTTCCCAAGTAATGGGGTTAAGTGGCTTGCCCAAAGCCACACAGGTAGGTAATCATTAAGTGTCTGAGGCCAGATTTGAACTCAGGGACTTCTGACTCAAGGACCAGTGCTCTATCTACTGTGCCACCTAGCTGCCCCTAAACTACCAAATTTTGAAGAATAGGGCAATAGAAGCTAAGGGGAGTTAGGTGCCCAATGGATAGAGCACTGACCCTGGAGTCAGGAGGACCTGAGTTCAAATCGAGCCTCGGACATTTACTATTTACTTAGCTGGGTGACCTTGGGCAAGTCACTTAACCCCATTGCCTTAGAAATTTTTTTTAACATTCTTGCCTCTGGATCCTCTCTGGAGGTCTGGTGTGTTTGGTAATTAGGGGTGTTACTGGAGAGCAGCAGCAACCAGGACAATTTTGGGGGAAGGTAAGGATTTTAGAGACCCTCTCTCCAATTTCCTTCTTCCCTGTAGTAACACAGACAGCATCTGGACCTGTAGCATCACTGTCCATGGTTGGGATCCTCCCACCCCACTAGACTATGCAGATCACTAGACACCATTGAGGAAAACCTAAATCATGCCTGGGAGCTGGGTTCATTATCCAAGTCTCAGGTGGTGTAGTGGATAAAGCACCGGCCTTGGAGTCAGGAGTACCTGGGTTCAAATCTGGTCTCAGACACTTCATAATTACCTAGCTGTGTGGCCTTGGGCAAGCCACTTAACCTCATTGCCTTGCAAAAACCCAAAAAAACAAAAACAAGTCTCAGGCAAAGAGGCATCCTTACATCAAAAGTACAGTACGGTGCCTCTTGTCAATGCAGAGAACCATAATCCTAACCTCTGGGATTCCACCAATATATTCTGACCCAGCCACTGAAGGAAAATGACATAGAGAAGGAAAATGAACAATAGGAGCCTGGACTGTACCCGATTGCATCAGGGATTATTTCTGGTTCCTGGTACTTGGCAATGATAGCTTTCTATGCCTGTGGGCAATGTTGGGCCACTTCCTACAATCAAATGGTAATAATCATTTTTAATAAACTCAAGAACTACAGGATGTGATGAGTTATATATAACTTTAAAGTATCAACCTATTTTGTATTTCAAAAATCTTGTCAATTTTTTTACAGTACATTTATCTTCTTATATGTTAACTTGCAGCAATACTTCTGAAATGAGACTACAGATATGTCAAGTGTTCTACTTCCACTGACCGCTTGTTTAAACTACAGATTACACAGTAGTCTGTACACACACAGTTCCAAAAATAAACTGGTAAACAAGAAAAAAACAAACGTGTTTGCTATTTTTTTTAAAAGGGCAAAGGAAAAAGCTTATCTAGTACACTGGACAGAGGTTGCCAGTCAGGGCAACTGGGTAACTCATTTTGAGCTTCCTCACATGAGTTGAGAATGTAATAAGAATGTGGGTGTTGCCTGTGTTCCAGGTTTCTGATGAGAATCCAGTTGTGTTTGGAATTCATTATAAATTAAAACAACCTGGGGATGTGAACTAATGTCATTTTGAAATGATTGATGCTGCCCATTTAAGTTTGAAGACTCTTAGGGGCAGCTAGGTGGCACAATGGATAGAGCACCAGCCCTGGAGTCAGGAGGACCTGAGTTCAAATGTGACCTCAGACACTTAATAATTACCTAGCTGTGTGGCCTTGGGCAAGTCACTTAACCCCATTGACTTGCCAAAACAAACAAACAAAAAAACAAGTTTGAAGACTCTTCTCTTTCCCTAGGGAAATAGATGATTGTTCAGTTTCTTTTCTGTTAATTCAGGGAAAGTTTATATATGTGTTTTCCCACCTTTATGTTTTGTTGTTTTCTTCAGATAAAGAGATCAGGCATGAAATGAGGGATACTACTTCACAGCTTCTGGAAGCATTACAACATGAAAGATTCATGAATGATTGAATAAGAAAATGAAGTTTTCTTATAAGTAAGTTCTCTTGAGCCTGTATGAGGATGTGCCTTCCTCACGAATTTACCTTCCCCCCCCCAGACACTCCACAGGTGATTTGGCCCCATTCCAAAGACTCTAGGAGCCAGTCACTCCTTGGAATACACAGGTAGTACTGGCGAGAACAGGCTATTCTCACAGTATTGACCTTATTCAAAACAAAATCTTCCGACCCCCTATGGCATTTCCTTGAAGTCTTCAAACTGGTAGACTTGTAGACTTTTCCCATATTTCTGTCAAAGGAACTCAGGAATCCCTCCTAACTAAATTAGCATCTAGCCTTCTTTGTTCTCCACTGATAAATACTCTGAGGCTCCAAGCATTGGTGGGAATCTCACCCATGGCAAGTTAATTTTGCCTGGGGCTTTTCTTTCTCTCTTTCTTCCTTTCTTTCTTTCTTCCTTTCTTTCCCAAATCGGGCCTTAACAGAAAGGCTGGAAAAAGAACACAGGATTCCCCCAGCCACGGACTGTTCAGAGTTGGTGCTCCCCTGAATTGGTGATGTTATCTTTATCTTTTTCTTCTACTTTGATAATAGTATTACTAACCCATTGTCTTTAATGTATTAGTTGCTGTATTGGATGTTATTATAATCAATCTATTCCTTGTGTTGTGTAATTAAAATACTTTCATTGTCAGCGAGAGTGTCATTTGCAGGAATGAATCCAAACCTCATTTAAAATCACAATACAATGATGCTCACTGTGACTTCCATTTGAGAGAAATCTGTGACTCTAAAATCAACATAAAAAAAAATAAAAGAATCACTGTGCCTTTGATAAAGATAGAAAAAGGGTCAGGCAATAATTGTTCTTAATTCACTGTAAGAAAATGATGTCAGGGTAACAGGTCGAAGTTGTTGAGTCTCATGAAAAGTCTCCTGAATTGCATATTTATCAATATGAGAGGGCTTTCAGCTTGAATTCAGACCTCATTAGACTTCAGTCACATTGGAGACATGTTTAATATCTATAATGAAGGTGAGAAGGTTTTGAGCTGTGATTCAGAGCTCATTGACCACCAGAAAATTGACAATGGAAAGAAACTTTGTAGATGTGATGAATGTGGTGAAGTCTTTAAGTTGCAGTCATCCTTTATTCACCATCAGAAATTCATACTAGACGGCGGCTAGGTGGTGCAGTGGATAGAGCACTGGCCTTGGAGTCAGGAGTACTGAGTTCAAATCCGGCCTCAGACACTTAATAATTACCTAGCTGTGTGGCCTTGGTGAAGTCAATTAACCCCATTTGCCTTGCCAAAAAAAACCCCCAAAAACTAAAAATAAAGAAATTCATATTAGTGAAAAGCTAGTGTATGCAATGTGGAAATACATTCAGGAAACAGCTATGGCTTATTTCTTCTCATCAGGGAATTCATACTATAGAGAAACCCCATGGGTCTTATGAATGTGGTAAAAATTTCAGAGAAAAGTCATCCCTCATCCATCAAAAAAAACCTGGAGAGAAAAACTTATGAATGTAATTAGTGTGGAAAATCTTTGAGATTCAGTTTTAATCTTGTTTGACACCAGAGAATCCACACTGGAGAGAACTTTTATGAATATAATTAGTGTGGAAAGATTTTCAGATGCAACTTCAGTGTTTTTCTACGTCAGAGAAATCACACTAGATAGAAACCTTATGAAGGCAATCAATGTGGAAGGACTTTTAAATTGAGCTTCCAGCATTTCTATACATCAGAGAATCCTCACTGGAAATACACCTCATGAATTCAGGTAGTGTGGAAATGTTTCTACAAAAGGCCAATTTTGCTAAACCTGAAAGAATCCACTCTAGAGAGAAATGCAATCAATGCAGAAAGACTTTCACAAACATATTCAATCTTGTTGTACATCAGAAAATCCATAGAGGAAACTTTATAAATGTAATGTCCTAAATGGGATATATCTTTGGACTGAAGAGGGAAATGCCTAGATGTCACAATATTCACACTGGAAAGAAGGATCTTAAAAGCAATGATTAGAGGACAGTCTTGTTATGAAGATCATACTTGACTACATTGGAGAATGTATGTTGAAGATAAAACTTATGGATCTAATTAATAAGGAAAGACTCTTGACTTGAGCATAGATATAAGATGACACCTCAAATTTCATCCTGTACAAAAACCCTACAAATGTAACAAATTTTTCTCTGAAATACTATGGGTTTTAATAATTCTCAATAATATTCCATAGCATTTATATACTGTAACTTCATCAGGTAACTTCATCCCCTCATTTATTAATATTCTCTAGTTTCTTCGTTCTTTGTTGATAAAAACATTTCTCATTTATTTTATTTTATATTTCTCGTGATATTTTGGTAACTGTTCTACATTTATTTCTGTAATGATTCCTTTTGACTAGTGGATGGAACACTGGATAAATTGTTGTCTCTTCAGTTACAAGACTTGAGTTCAAATTCAGTCTCTGACATTTATAGATAGGTGATCTTGGACAAATCATTTAACCAATTACTGCACTCATTTCCTTGCCCTCTCCCCACCCTTGAACTTGGCTACTACAGAAACAGAATTGTATAATTTCGTATCTATGATGGGCATTACATTTCTTACCATCTGAATGGGTGAGGCCAAGAGTACAGGGAGGACTTCAAATTGTAACTGAAAATGAAATTTAAAAATATGTTAAAAATTAGTGCTTTAACCCTGGGTTTAATAAATCCAATACTCCAACTATAGGACTAGGATTTACTAATCTCTGCAAAATGCTAGGAAAACGTGGAAAGCAGTCTAGATATACTCATAGTATACACAAGAATATTTCCAAATGGATGTCTGTGTTCAACAAAAAGGTCACTACAAACAAATTTGACAAATCATGAAGAAGATTTTGCAGTTCTGGGTGAGGGAAGACTTACCAAGCAAATGATAGGGAAGATCACAGACAATCAAACAGGCAATTCTTAGCACATAAAAACACCAATGCACATTAAAACTAAAGAGAAGCAATTACCTGAAAAAAAAAGGCAGCATGCTGTTCTGATTAAAAACCTTACATCCAGAGCAGCTAGGTGGTGCAGTGGATAAAGCGCTGGCCCTGGAGTCAGGAGTACCTGGGTTCAAATCCGGTCTCAGACACTTAATAATTACCTAGCTGTGTGGCCTTGGGCAAGCCACTTAACCCCGTTTGCCTTGCAAAAAAAAAAACACCCTACATCCAAAGTGTATAAAGAATAGATAGAGGGGCGGCTAGGTGGTGCAGTGGATGGAGCACCGGCCCTGGAGTCAGGAGTACCTGGATTCGAATCTGGCCTGAGACACTTCATAATTACCTAGTTGTGTGGCCTTGGGCAAGCCACTTAACCCCATTGCCTTGCAAACACTAAAAACTAAAAAAAAAAAAAAGTTATATAAATAATACATTCTCCAATACACCTATGATCAAAAATTGGAAAAGGACATTTTCAAAGGGTGAGATGTAAATTATCAATGATAATATGACAAAATTTCCTCCATCTGTTATCACTAAGGCAAATATAGAATAATTAGAATCTTAGATTATAAAGATGACAAGAAAATGGAAAGAACAGATATTAGAGAGAATTTATTTTGTTTCTTGCATATGTTTTTTGAGTTTTTATTTTCCTTTTCACCTATTCTAGGGCAAGTCAGGGCAAAGCTTTGTTTATTTTGAAATAATATTGTTATTTTAAAGCTTAAGGAAATATACTCAAAATGGATAAAAACTTAGTGATAGAAAATTGAATCAATCTCTGAGGTTCCATTTTTACATATGCAAAATGGCAATGATGACAAGGGAAAAATAATCAGGGTAAGATAAACTGGGAAAATAGGCAACTGAATCAATTCCCGTTCGATGGAGATCTGAAGCCCCTGAAATCCGTAAATTGTGTCTCCCCTTGGACGCAGGATTACGGGTAGAGGGCAGATTCCCTTAAAAAAGAGGAAATGCCTGAAGTGAAACTATTAGAGCTTCTTCAGAGGGGTGACAACTTGGCCAAGGTATCACGCCCTAGAACAGGGCGACAGCTGGGCAGAGATTGGTACAGTGATGAATTTGGGCACAAAAGTAAACAATTGCAGGGAACACGGCAAGTGAGTTGTTGCCATGAGGCGAGGAGCACCGAGGGAATAACTGAAAACGATGATAAAGTTGAAATGACCAGCATTTTTGAAAGATGTCACAAGTGGCGCGAAGTGATCCAGCCATTCTGGAGCATAGTTTGGAACTATGCCCAACAGGCGACGAAACTTTACCCTTGATCCAGCCAGTCCTGCTAAGAGATAAGAAAGGAAAAGAGGTCTTGTGCACAAAAATATTTCTAACAGCATTTTGTGTGGGGACAAAGAATTAGAAACGGAGGGCAAGTCCATCGAGAGAGGAAGGGCCGGAGCAGCCGTGGATTACTCTCGTTCTGGAAGAAATCACGAAGCGGGCGGCTCGGTGGCGCAGCGGACAGAGCCCGGCCCTGGAGGCGGGAGGGCCTGGGTTCAAGTGCGGCCTCAGACACGTGGTCACGACCCAGCCGTGTGGCCTTGGCCGGGCCGCTTCACGTTGCCTTGCCTAAAAAGGAATGAACATAAGGACGGTTTGGAACCAGCCAAGCCGCACTGGCGCCCCCTGCTGCACGGCCACAAGAGGCGCGCCAACTTCCGGGTGAGGGGGGCCGAACCGCGGCTGCGCAGAGGGCAGGGCCGGAAGGCGGGGCGGGGCTCCTCGCGCAGGCGCCCTGGGAGGGCCCGCCTCTCCGCCTTGGGGGTCTTTGGCCGGAGGCCTCGGGGCCCTGCCGAGGCCCCACCTGCCCTTTGGGGCCTTCCAAGCGCCATTCAGAGGTTTGGTTTCCCCTCCCCTAGCCCTGCCTCCCTTCCTCTGCCCTCCCCCCACAGATGGCCGGCCGGTCAGGCTCCGGCCCGGCCTTCCCTACCTGGCCCCTGAGAGCCCAGCCGTTGGCCTCCCTGGCTCGAGGCCCTCCAGGCCAAGCCCAGCGCCATGACGGACCCAGGCCCATGGCCGCGGCTTTGCCGGCCGCAGGCTGCCGCTGGCCGCCTCCCCGTGTGGCTTATCCCGACCTCCGGCCTCCCTGCAAGGAGGGTGAAGAAGAGTGGCCGGGGAGGCCAGGCAGACAAGGCGTTCCCTCCCTCCCTCCCTGTAGGCCCTAGTCTCTCCCCGAGGGCAGGGCCAGGTGTAATTGCAGGTGCCTCCTCCTCCTAAATCCCTATAGGCCATCCTCCTTCCTTGGAAGAGGAAGACTAGAAGTTTTCCTCTATGTTCCTTCCCCCTCCCCAGCTCAGTCTGCAGATGTCCCAGGCATGTCCCAAGCAGAGAACTTGAAGCCGGAGGGAATGGCCCTTGGGAACCCCAAGCCCCCACAACAGGTGAGTGCAGTCTATACACAGGCTTAACCATCCAGAGAGGCCATTTCCATAGACCTGGAGTATTGTCTATGGATTGTTCCTGTGAAAGAGTAATTTCTCATAACTACATAATTACATTTTGTTAAAGACGTCTCAGCTTCATATGGGTCACCTGGCTTAAAATTAAGGCTCCAAAATCATCATTCCCCATGTTCGCTACAGACCTAAGGAGAACAATGCTCAGGATGCAAGGACACCATCCTCCCAACAGGACAGCTGGACTTCAGCTTTGTAGCTCAGTTTCAGGTAGAGATATTGTACCATTTCCATGGTTAGGTCATTAAGGAGGTTAATTATTTGCTTTATTCTTTCTTTTTGCTTAAAAACTTAAGTAATTTCCAGTCAAAGGGTGACCATCTTGGATGATCTCCATTACCTATGGGTTTTGATGGTAAATTCCAGAGGGAAAAAACTTCCTGTCTAATCCTTATTTTTCTCTTATGTTCTTACAACTTTAGGGTTCATGTTTCTTTACGAAAATAGTTATAAAATAACAACACTGCCCTGCTCTCTTCTCTTATTCACGGGCACATTGGCGTCTCAAGCACTAATTTTCTCTGCCCCCTCACCTCCCAAATCCAAATTGTTGCTCTCCCGTTTGTTTTTTAAGTTCTCCATTACAACTGAGCCTACACACACACACACACACACACACACACACACACACACACACACACAAACACATTTCTTCTCTCTGTGATCAAGCTCTGTCTTCTGACTGCTGATGGTCTACCCCCTTTCACACCCATAGGGCACTTGTTTTTCCTCTCTTTTTGCATGCCTACTCCACATATACATATACACATACACCTTCTCCCCTTTCCTCTTTGTTCTTGTGGCCAAGTTCTCCCTTGTAGTACTTGTAGGTTCAGTGAACCCCTCACACTTGAATCTTCCCTGGACAGGCCTGAAGTAGAGCCCTGAAAGTTTCCCTAGATCTTATCCTTAACTCTATCAAGGCAGAAATTGTCCTCCTGGTGCTGATCATTTTCTTCTGCTTCTGCTCAATCACACATCTTCCCAGGTTTCTTTGAATTCTGGCCCAGGGAATTGTTTTTCTGTGGATATATGGAGTCCAACTGAAAGATAACACAACCTCAACTTGTTCACAAAGGATGGAAAAACTAGCGCCTGCTATCCAGGAGCTGCCAGTCTCAGGTGAGATGACAGTCCACGAGCTTCATCCAAACCAAGCTCTCAACAGGATAGATGCAAGACGCTCTGATTGGGAAGACTCCAGCAGTTTCAGGGACCAGAAGAAGCTTGCTTCCTGAAGGTGACATTTTATGTGATCTGTGATAGAAGCCAGGAGACTCAGGTCAGGAGGGAGGATCTTTGAAGCATGAGAGACAGTCTTGGAGGATCATGAATGAGACAGAGCTCCTTTCTTTCTTTCTTTTTTTTTTTTTAAGATTTTTCAAGGGAATGGGGTTAAGTGGCTTGCCCAAGGACACACAGCTAGGTAATTATTAAGTGTCTGAGGCTGGATTTGAACCCAGGTACTCCTGACTCCAAGGCCGGTGCTGAGCTCCTTTCTTAGGAGCAATTGTTACTTTGCTTTCTTGGCAAGAGTTCCCTTAGATCTGAGATCACTCAACCTTCTTCCTGAGGAGCTGAAATCTTTTTGCCTTCCCTTGGAGCTGAGTTTGATCTGATGAAGTTCCAAAGTAGTGTAGCCATGACAGAAGATAGGTCAGGTGAACTCTGCCTTAAAGGATAATTCGTGTCCCTTCACCACAGTGATGAAGGATGGAGAAGGAAAGAAGTTTGGAAGTTTCATTTGGGAGTGAGTTAGGGAACTAATTCTCAATCAAGAAAAAGACTTGCCTGGAGCAGCTAGGTGGTCCAGTGGATAGAGCACAGGTCCTGGAGGACCTAAGTTCAAATCTAGCCTCAGACACTTAATAATTACTTAACTGTGTGACCTTGAGCATGTCACTTAATCCCATTGCCTTGCAAAAAAAAACAAGAAAAAAAAAGAAAAGGTTTGCTTTCCTCTAGTGACAGCCCACACTGAATAAATGCTATAAAGTGAAGAACAATGACTGAAAACACTAGTCAAAAGCAAACATGTAAATCTTGGGAATCTCAAAAAAGTGGAAAAAGACCAATCACTTCCTTACTTATCCAGTAGAAAATGATAGAAATTAAGGAAATTAAAAATGACATATGCATTGCAAATGGAGCACACATCTTTTGTCCTAAAGAAGAAATCAAAATTTTGACAAAGTAAACAGAATCTTATCTATGTGATAAAGAATTGTTCCAAAAGAATAGAAATTCTAAAAGAGTAAATCATATCACTAGATATTGCAAATGGAACAGAATGAGATGGAAGATCATCTAATTCTTAGCACATTGGCCAAACATGGGTTCCATATTTGGCCTGATGTAGAAAGGTAACTTTCCAGGTAACAGCATATTTTCATATCTGAGCAATCTCCCTCATATGTCATTCTTCAGTTGCCTCAACCTCTTGATTCTTGGTCACCCAAGTCCCAAAGTTCTAGAAGTATGTTGAGACCCTTTATTTCTCACAAAGAAACTGGCAGTGTCCTACTCAGAATTAGATCAAACCCCAACTTTGGTTAATAAAACATTCCCTTTATTAATAAACAATCCTTTTCTTTGTCACTCTTATTTTTTATATATTTAAATATCAAAATCAAGAAGTAAATGACATTAACAAATGAAAGCAATCATAAAGCAAGGACATGAGGTTCTTTTTTCAATGGCACATGATACCAACCATCACCTCAAGTCCTCAATATAAGAATAAATAATAAATGCCAAGGACTATTACCTTTAATTTAGGGGAAAAAAAACCCTGATATCTTATTTTCTGATCTTGCTATCTCTTATACTTTATGTTTCTTCCTTAAGGGTATAATTTCTCTCTCATCACATTCCATTTGGATCAATGTATACCATGGAAATAATGTAAAGACTGACAAGTGGCCTTCTGTGGGGTGTGGGAGGAGGGAAGTAAGATTAGAGGAAAAATTGTAAATTCAAAATAAATAAAATCTTTTAAAAAAAGAATAAATAGCCCTTTTTCATTTGACTGAACCAGACCCCCTTGTTCAGTTCAGATTGTGATGATTATTTCTCAAGAATCCTCTTCATTGGGGGGGCTAGTTGGTACAATGGATAGAGCACTGGCCCTGGAATCAGGAGTACCTGTGTTCAAATCCAGCCTCAGACACTTAATAATTACCTAGCTGTGTGGCCTTAGGCAAGCCACTTAACCCCATTGCCTTGCAAAAAAAAAAAAAAAAACTTAAAAAAAAAAGAATCCTCTTCATGGAGAAGAAGTTTATGACTAAGGAAGAGTTGGAGAATATCACCAAAAACAAACTAGATGATTTCGATTGCATTAAATTAAAAAGCTTTTGCACAGACAAAACCACTGTAACCAAGATCAAAAGAAATGTAGTAAACTGGGGAAACAATCTTTACAGCTAATGTTTCTGACAAAGGACTCATTTCGAAAATACACAGAGAACTGAGTCATATCTTTTAAAAAAAATCCATTCCCCAATTGACAAATGGTCACAGGATATGCAAAGGCAATTTATAGATGAGCAGATCGAAGCAATCCATAGTCATATGAAAAATTGCTCTAAGTTGTTACTTATTAGAGAAATGCAAATTAAAGCTTCCCTGGTGTACCACCTCACACCTCTCAGACTGGCCAATATGACCAGAAAGGGTAATGATCATTGTTGGAAGGGTTGTGGGAGATCTGGGACACTATTACACCGTTGGTGGAGTTGTGAACTCATCCAACCTTTCTGGAGAGCAGTCTGTAACTACACCCAAAGGGTAACAAAAATGCGCATACCCTTTGATCCAGCAATACCACTACTGGGTCTATAGCCTGAAGAGATGATGAAAAAAGTATAAAAACATAACTTGTACAAAAATATTAATAGCAGCCCTGTTTGTGGTGGCAAAAAATTGGAAATGAAGTGAATGTCCTTCAGTGGGGGAATGGCTTAGCAAACTGTGGTATATGTATGTCATGGAACACTATTGTCCTGTTCGAAACCAATAGGGATAGGAATTCAGGGAAGCCTGGAGGGATTTGCATGAACAGATGCTGAGTGAAATGTGCAGAACCAGGAAAATACTATACACCCTAACAGCAACATGGGGGCAATGATCAACCTTGATAGACTTGCTCATTCCATCAGTGAAACAATCAGGGACAATTTGGGGCTCTCTGTGATGGAGAATCCCATCTGTATCCAGATAAAGAACCGTGGAGTTTGAACAAAGACCAAGGACTATTACCTTTAATTTAGGAATAAAAAAAACCCAGATATCTTATTGTCTGATCTTGCTATCTCTTAGACTTTTTGTTTCTTCCTTAAGGATATGATTTCTCTCTTATCACATTCATTGTGGATCAATGTATACCATGGAAACAATGTAAAGCCTGGCAAATTGCCTTCGGGGAGGGTGGGGGGAGGGAAGTAATATTAGGGGAAAAATTGTAAAACTCAAATAAAATCTTTAATTAAAAAAAAGAATCCTCTTCATGCTTTCAACTGGATAAGATTTTATTTCACACATTCAGGAAATGAGCCACCTCTTTCCTTTTTCTTTACTGTCTTAGTAATCTGTGGAAAGTTCTCTCTTCCTAACTTGCCAAATGCCCAGGACCTTCCAACTTCTCACTAGATCTTCTGGGACTTTTCTTTGTAATATCTCAGTTTTGTTTATTCTAATGAAGAAGATATTTCACATTTCCATATCTTTTTCTCCTATAGTGATTCTCCTACATCTCTGATAAAACACATAACTTTTTTGATTCCATAGGGAAAAGTATCCATAGCAATACATCTCTAAACTTTATTTCAATTGCAAATATAAAATATTCTTCTAGAATTTCATGTGACTTTTGATGGTTTAGGAGTTGGTGACATTCAAGGATGTGGCTGTGGACTTTACCCCAGTGGAATGGGATCTCTTGGACCATCATCAGAAAGAACTGTACAAGGAGGTCATGCTGGAGACTGCCAGGAACCTGCTTTCTGTGGGTAAGGACCCTTCCCCTAGTAACTGAATCTATCATTAAAGGAACTCTTCATTTCCTCCCTCACACACACAGGGTTTGGAGCATTTATTAGTTCTTAAAAAAGTCAAAATTCTGGTCTTTTGTGTCCAGGAGACAAGGTCCTCAAGCTGCCTGGTTTTCTTATAAAAGATCTTTGCCTTGTGTAGAGACAAAGGAACCTGCCTCTTGATTCTAGGAAACTGAGGAGAAAGATCAAACCAGTGTTGGAGAATCTCAGACTTGGAACTAATCTCAGCAGTTGTATCTAGTCTGACATCTCCCTGAACAAGAAATTTGTCAAGATTCTGAAAGGTGCTCTGGCAATGTTAGCTTGGAGGTGACCAGAGTAGGATGCCCCTCCCTTTGAAAGTAGCCCTTTCTTCTTTGGGCTGAGTCTGGTGTTTGGAAGTCTAAAGTTGTAGCTCCTTACTCCAGCTCTTTTTCTCAGAAGCCTGGTTGAGCAAATATGTTCTTGGTCCTCCTTCATACTTTCCTGAAATGCTAGAAAGGAAAGAGAAGGGGAAAAAAAAAACATTTATATTGACCTAAATGTAGCAGGCAATGTGCTAAAGGCTTTCTTTACAAATATTTCCTAATTTGATCCTCACTATAGCTGTGTTGGTTGGATGATATTATCATCCCAATTGTACAGTTGAGGAAATTGAGGCAAACAGGTTATGTGACTTGCCTCAGGTCCTTAGGTAATAACTTTGTGAAACTGAATTTGAAATCAGGACTTTCTGAATCCAGGCTCAACACTTTCTGCACGGTTTTTACCATCTGCCTCTTAAATGCAAGATGATAGAATCTATGGAATATGTATTTTCTTCTATGAAAGAAGTCCAGAAAAATGAATTTTTTTTTTGCTTCCCAGTACTCTCCTTCTCTTCTCTCACAAAGCTCCCAAAAACAAATACCATGAAAATGATCCTTTAGGTATCCTGGAAACCATGTGGTGACCCTTTCTCCATGCCTCCTTTCCCTGAAGAGAACCCAATTTATGTGCCTCTCCCTCATCTTTTTTTTAAGGTTTTTGCAAGGCAAATGGGGTTAAGTGGCTTGCCCAAGGCCACACAGCTAGGTATTAAGTGTCTGAGACCGGATTTGAACCCAGGTATTCCTGACTCCAGGGCTGGTGCTTTATCCACTGTGCCACCTAGCCGCCCCACCTCTCCCTCCTCTTGCCTTTTGTTTCTCACATCTAGGTATTGCGGTTTCCAGAAAAGATTTGATCTATTTTGAAAAAGGTGAAGCACAATGCATGCTGGAGGGAAAAGACCCCAGAACCTCCTATCCAGGTGAGTTAAACCAAAGGAAGTTCATGAACACTATTAGGTAGAGGGAACTGCATGTCACAGGGAAGAAAAGGCCAGACTTGGGCACAGGAAGACCTGGTTGCTAATCTTGTTTAGTCATTTTTATCATTGGAATCCTGGACAGGTCACTGACTTCTGAACCTCAGTTTCCCCATCTGTGAAATGAAGGAACTGGGTGGCATGGCCTTTGACTTTCCTCCTAGGGATAACATTATGGCCCTATAGGATCCATTATTTAGAACTTTGGGTCATGGAACTCTCTTGAAGAGATCCAGAAAGGACTCAGGCTATCTAATCCAAGCTGTTTTCTGGACACTTTTCAAGTCAACAAGCAAGTGGGAGTAATGAAAGCAGCATCGAGATCAACTACTGCACTGATGGTGAATTCTTCAACTTGAAAATGCTATAAGTGAAGACCAAAGTAGAGGAAGTGTTGGTGCAGGATCTTCTGTTTCCAGATGATTGTGCCCTCAGTGCAACCTCTAAAGCTGAGATGCAGCAAACTATGGATCAATTCTCTGTTGCTTGTGCTCATTTTGGCTTAACAATCAACACCAAGAAAGCTCCGGGGCTCCATCAGCCTGCACCACACCATTCTTATGTGGAACCATCCATTACAGCAAATGGAGAAGTTATGAACATAGTGGATGAGTTTTTTTCCTTGGAAATGTACTTTTCCACTGTGTATCAGTATATGCATTGAAAAGGAGGTTGACATACTCTTTGCAAGAGTTAGCTCAGTGTTTGGGAAGACCAAACTGAAGGTCTACAGAGCTAACCTCATTGCCTGTGAAACCTGGACAGTCTACCAGTGCCATGTCAGGAAACTGAATGACTTCCATTTAAATTGTTTTAGGAAGATCCTGAAGATTAGCTGGTAGAGAAGACACCATACCCTGAGGCCCTTTCTCAAGCTAAACTGCTAAGAATTCAAATGTTACTACAGTGAATTCACCTCCTATGGGGAGGGGCAAAATTGTTCAAAGGCCAAACATAAGTTTGAAAAAAAGACCATGGAGAATTGAGAGGACAAGTGCTCATAGTGGAGTCAGCAAAGCAATATAAGGACACTCCCAAGGTGTTTTAAGTACTTTGGTATTGATCAAGCAGCATGGGAGACAATAGCACAGGACTGCCCGGCATGGCATGCCAACATCAGAGGGGGTGCTGTGCTCTGTGAGCAAAGCAGAATAGAAGCAGCTCAAAGAAAGTGTGAGGTGTTTAATTTAGAATAAAGACCCAGGTATTCAAATAGACTATTTGTGCCTGACCTGTGGAAGAGCATTCTGAGCTCCTATTGGTCTGATCAGTCACAGTCAGAAACACCATAACTTGTCTCTAATATAGTATAGTCATTTTGGTCTTCTTTGATAACAAAGTTTGAGAACCAACCATCCAACCATGTTACAGGCTAAGTTCTAAGTTCTGGTGGTTCAGAGAAGGGCAAGGCACATTCTCCACTCTCAAGGAACTCAGAGAGCAGTAGGAAAGAGAACTTGGATATAATTAAGTGAAAAGCCTTATATACAGGATAAATCAAAGCTAATCCAGAGACAGAAGATTGAGGAGGATTGGAAAAGGCTTCTTGTGTGAGGTAGGATTTAGAGGGGTTTAAATGAAGCCAGAGGGAGCCTTCTAAGGATAAAGGGAAGCCAGGAGAAACCCATGAAACCTGGTGATGGTTTGTCCTGTTCAAGTATTTGAAGGGAGGCCTTTGCTACTAGTTTTAAAGCATGTGTGGAGGGGGACTAAGAGGAGAGAAGAGTGGGAGGGTAGGAGAGGCAGATGACCTAGTAGCCCAGTGGAGGATTCTGGATTCCATCCCTGTATTGAGTAGGCAGTGTGGTGGTCTGATTTTTGCTTTAGAAGATGAATTTGACACCTGAGTAGTGGACTGACTGATCTGGGGAGACTTAAGGCAATGAGATCAAAGAACAGGTTTTTGCAATACCTCAGAAGTGAGGTAATTGGGTCTGAACCTAGAAATGTGTAGTTTGGGTGGGGGAGATGTATGTTAGAGATTTACAAAGGTAGAATCAAAAAATTAAATATGGAGGATTCGGAATGTGCTAAGAGTGGATGAGAGATGATGAGGAGTGGATGGCTTATCTCTTATGAACCTGGAAATTTGGGAGGGTAACCTGGATATTGTTGGGAAATTAGGAAGATGGAAGGATTTAGGTAAAGAAAGTTTTGTATATGGTAGGAGGATAATCCAATGAGAAGAGTGTCAACCAAAACCTATGGGCAGAGGCTGTCAAGTAAAGGGTGTGATTCTCACCATCAAAAGCTGCAGAGAAGTAAAAAGATGAGAATTTTGATTTAGCAATGGGTAACTTCAGAGAGGAACTTTAATTAAACAGTAAAGTTGGGAGCCAGTCTGCAGAAAGCATGAGTAAAGGAGGTGGAGAACCCAAGTGTAGATGCCCATCTTCAGATGTTTTCAGCATGAAAGAGGAGACCAATTGCTGCAATGAGGGTTGAAATGGTTACATCTGTGGCAGTTAGGAAGGAATCAGTAAAAATGGAGAGATTGGAAATTATAGGGAAAATAGAGATGATAGAGTAGGGTATATGCTGGAAGATTAGATGGGTTGGAACAGGATCATTGGGGGCCTATTTCCCTTGTCCATCAGGTGGACCCATTCAAGTGAGAAAGACATGTCAAATGGCTACTTCCACTGGCTGCTTGTTTAAACAGTTGCTTGCTCAATGTTCTGTAAGCACATCCTTCCAAATATAAACAAGTGAACTTGCAATAGCAAAAAAATTTGCTTTAAAAAAAAAGCAATGGAGAAAGGTTATCTAGTACCATGGACAGAAGTTGTGTTTTATCTCAGTGGCCGAGTTTGGTCAGGTAACTTACATTCTGAATTTCATGACCCGAGTTGAGAATGTAATGAGAATGTTGGTTTTGCGTGTGTTGCAGGTTTGTTGTGAGAATCTAATTGTATGTGAGTCTCATTCTAAATGAAAACATCCTGGGGATGTGAACTAATTGATTCTGCTCATTTAAAAGTTTGAAGACTCTTCTCATTCCCTAGAGAAACAGATTATAAATGTTTCCTTTCCTGAAAATTCAGGGAGGAATTTATATTTGTGTTTTTGTGTGTCTTTTGACTTTTATGCTTTATGTTTTCTTCAGATGGAAAGACCAGGAATGACATGAGGGAGACAACTTCAGAGCTGAGCTTGTCTGTGGAGACATCACAAGAGCAAAGATTTGGGGATATTGCTCACTGTGACCTCCATTTGAGGGAAGCCTATGACTCTGAAATCAAGACAAAGAAAAGGCAAAAGAGTCACCATGACTTTGCTAAAGGTAGAATGAGTGTCAGGAAACATTCAGGCCTAAATCACTGTAAGAAAATGATGTCAGGAAATGACTGTTCTCAGAATCATAAGTATAGGGAATGCTTTCCTGAGCAGGTAGAGGTTGCTGAGTTTCATGAAAAGTCTCCTGAAGAGCACACTAATCGACGTGAGATGGACTTCAGCTTGACATCGGAAACCATTGGACCTCAAAACAGCCATATTGGAGAAGCACATAATATCTGCAATGAAAGTGAGAAGGTCTTCAGTTATAATTCAGAGCTCACTGACCACCAGAAAATGAGCAATGGAAAGAAACACTATACTTGTAATGAATGTGGGAAAGCTTTTAAGCAAAAGTCATCCTTTATTCACCATCAGAAATTTCATGCTAGTGAAAACCTACCCAAGTGTATGCAGTGTGGAGATACATTCAGGAGACAGTCATCACTTATTTCCCATCAGAGAATTCATTCTAGAGAGAAATCCCATGAGTGTCATGAGAATAGTAAAACTTTGAGTGAAAAGTCATCTCTCATACATCAGAGACACGACACTGGAAAGAAAATCTATGAATGTAATCAATGTGGAAAAACTTTCAGAAACAGAAGTAATCTGTCTAAACATCAAAGAATCCACACTGGAGAAAAACCATATGAATGTAATGAATGTGGTAAAACTTTCAGTGAAAAGTCATCCCTCAATGTACATCTGAGGATCCACACTGGAAAGAAACCTTTTGAATGTAATCACTGTGGAAAGACTTTCAGACAGAGCTACCATCTCACTAAACATCAGAGAATCCACACTGGAGAGAAACCTTATGAATGTCATCAGTGTGGAAAGACTTCAAGATGCTCCTCTGGTCTTGTTGTTCATCAGAGAAGTCACACTGGAGAAAAACCTTATGAATGTAATCAATGTGGAAAGGCTTTTGGACAGAGAGGCCACCTTGCTAGACATCAAAGAATTCACACTGGAGAGAAACCTTATGAATGTAATCAATGTGGAAAGATTTTTAGAAACAGCTGTAGTCTTGTTGAACACCAGAGAATCCACACTGGAGAGAAACCTTATAAATGTATTCATTGTGATAAGACTTTCAGATGCAGGGCTCATTTTGTTATTCATCAGAGAATCCACACTGGAGAGAAACCTTATGAATGTAATCAGTGTGGAAATGCTTTCAATTCCAAATCTCATCTTGATAGTCATCAGAAAATACACACCAGAGAGAAATCATTTGAATGCAATCATTGTGCAAAGACCTTCAGACGGAGCTCCAATCTCGCTAAACATCAGAGAATTCACACTTGAAAGAAAAACTCAAGAATGTAAGCCTTGTTGAAGACTCAAAAACAGCAGCACTCATTCCACATTTTTTTTGTGCATAAAACTATAAGATAATTACTGCTTTTAATTATTCCTTAATAGTATTCCATAGCATTTATATACTAAAATTTCATCAAGTATTTCCTCATTTAATAAAACTAATTTCTTTCCTGTTATTCACACAAAAAGTTTTGCCATAAATCTTTTTGATAATTGTTGGACATTTCTGTAATTTTTTTTTTTTTTGGCTGGAGGGTGAAACAGGGAATAAAGTATTTTTGCTAGTACCAAAGACATGTCAAATTCAGTCTTTATTCTTTTTTAAAGTGCAATTTTCTTCAGCATTTATTTTTCTTTTTGCTTAAGTTTATTCTTCATGATTTTCTTGCATTGCTCTCATTTCTTTTATTCAAGTTCTTCTCTACTTCTTTTACTTAAGTTTAAATTTTTTTTTTTTAGATTTTTGCAAAGCAAATGGGGTTAAGTGGCTTGCCCAAGGCCACAGAGCTAGGGAATTATTAAGTGTCTGAGGTCACATTTGAACTCGGGTACTCCTGACTCCAAGGGCAGTGCTTTATCCACTGCGCCACCTAGCTGCCCCGAGTTTAAATTCCAGAAATTCTATTTGGGCCTGTAACCAATTCACAATGCTCTTTGAGGTTTGAGATGTAATAGTTTTGGCTTTGTTGTCATTTTCTGTGTCTACTAGAATGTGCAACCTTGGGCACATGATTTAACTTTTTACTGCCTCAGGCTTTTCCATCTATAAACTATATAACAAATTCTGGAATGTTAGCACCAACCATAGTACATGGTGAACAATTATCCAGCCCAAGACACCTTGGAAGGTTTGCAGGGAAGGTCTGTCTCACTGGGATGAAAATGGAGTGCACTCCCATTGCAGGTTGTGCCCCGGGAAGCCAACAGAAGGCCAGTAGTACCTTCAGAAGTTCTTAGCTCACAAATGGTGTGTGGAACACTTGATCAGAAGGTTATCCTTTATTTTAACTGGGTGCAAGTCTCTGTTGCATTGTCCGGGGTGGCCGTCCCAGGATGAAAAGGAGCAGTAGCACATTGGAGACTACAGGTGCAGGGGAACGTGAACCCTGTCTTGATTCCAGGACTGAAAAGCGTGCTTGTGGTCACTCACAGAATAGAGCACAGGTCAGCAGAGAAGTAGCACCTCTTCTTGGATTATGCTACCATGGAAGACCTCCACAGGGATAGTTCTTCCTGAAGCTTTGGACAGTGATTCCTCCACCCCAAGAACAGAGTCCAAATTTAGCATTTTTTTTTAGTTTTTTCAAGGCAGTGGGGTTAAGTGGCTTGGCCAAGGCCACACAGCTAGGTGATTATTAAGTGTCTGAGGCCGGATTTGAATTCAGGTACTCCTGACTCCAGGGCTGTTGTTCTATCCACTGTGCCACCTAGCCACCCCAAAATTTAGCATTCTTGAAAATCAAAAAATTGGAGATATGAACAAGCAACAAAAATTTCACATGATCATAGGAATTTTACTATGGTGATAGGAAATATTAAATCATAAACTCTAAAGAAGACTATAAAGCCAAAATTGCTACATCTAAAATTTCTTAAGTTTTTTATTGATATTTTATTTTATTTTTCATTTACATGATATGAAATATTTTTAACACTCATCCACTTGCATATTTATGTACACACTTTTTTCCACCCTCCCTTCCCCCCACCCTCCCCTCAGCAATGAACAATCTAGTGAACACTGCACATGTACATTTGTATTGAACATGTTTTTATATTAGACATTTTGTGTATGAAGAATTAGGATTGATGATGATGTTTGTCCTTCATTGAAGAAGATTATGACATCAGAGAATTGATGCCATAAAGCACATGAATTGGATTTGAGTAGGACGGTACTGCGCTAAGTCACCAGCCTCACTTTCTCCTCCAGAGCCCTCTGGGTCCAATAGCCAGATAGGTCAGAATGCCTGGAGATGGCCCTGGATGTGAGGAAATCAGGATTAAGGTACTTGCTCAGAGTCACACAGCTAGTGAGTATCAAGTGTCTGAGGCCAGATTCAAAGTCCCATCCTCCTGACTCCAAGATCAGTGCTCTATTCCCTGTGTCATCTAGCTGCCTTAATTAGGGCTAAGGAATAAGAAAGAAAACCATGGGATACATCATTTTGGTCTGGAAGTGGATGATGTTGTCCATAACAGGTCTCCCAGGATTGTCCTAGTTCTCTGAATTGCTAAGGGGAACTGCATCCATCATGGTTGGATCAATTCACAATGTTCTCTTGGTTCTGCTCCCTTTGCTCAGCATCAGTTTGTCTAATTTTTTCCACGCTTCTTTAGAGTTCAGCCATTCATGGTTTCTTATGAAACAATAGTACTCCATAGCATTCATAAACCATAACATGTTCAGTCATTCCCCAATTGTACATCTAAAATTCCGAAGATAAATGATAATTGGTCTCAGGAACCTTCCCACTTTAAACCTGTGTTTCCAAAATATCTCTTTTAACAGCCTCTCAGGACTTTAGGAAGAACCCAGCACCAACTGGGTCCTGAAAATACATCACCAGCGATTATGTAATACTGAAAATTAAACATCATAGGGTAAACTACAAAAGAAAATGGAAGCTGGAGTGAAGATGTGGAGCAAGGCTAGCATGCTTATCTGGAACTAAGGATATGCTTACCTTTAATAACCTTAAAAAATAGACCTAAACAAATAATAAAGAAAAAAAAATTAAAATCACAATGAACCATTTTTGAAACTCTGGCTACCCTAGGAAAACAGCGTTCCATGGGCACTAAGTGGGAGCTAATTGAAAGCATGATGCAGTAGAATCAGCACAAGCCATAAGCTTTGGATACAAGAGCAACACAGGGTGGTAAAGGGATTGTACACCTGGTCAGAGAGTCCGTGGGCCCATTAGCCAGTACTGGCCTCAAGATGCTGAGATATTTGGCAGCCCTACATCCATTACACAGTTCCTGGTCATACTTTCAGGTTGGTGAGGTTTGATCAAGCATGTGAGGGATCAGGTGTCTTAGCTGTGTAGGGGCCAGAACACAGAGCAAGAGACAAGGAGTCAGATCTTTTCTTGAATCACATCAGCCCAACAAGAATACCTGAAAGAACTCAAGAAAGAAAAAAAAGGAGCAAAAGCAAAATTTTAAATCAAATAAAAATAGATTAAAAAATAGGGAAATTAAAGCAATGGAAGAAAGTGCAGGAAAATAAGCAACTTTGTAAAAGAGGAACAAAAGATACTGAAGAAAATTCCTTTGAAATCAGAATTAGTGAAATGACCAAAGAATTTTAAAATTACACTGAAGAAAATAACTCCTTTAAAATTAGAATCAGTCAAGTGGAAGCTAATAGTAACATGACACATCAAGAAACAATAAAACCTAAGTTGAAAAAGTAAAGATAAGATGAAATATAACATAGGGGAAATAACTGATATGAAAAAAATTCCAGAGAGATAGTTTAAGAATTATTAGATTACATAATAGCAATGACATGCATACATACATACATACATACATACTCTATCTGGTTTTGCAAGTCACTGGGGTTAAGTGGCTTGCCCAAGGCCACACAGCTAGGTAATTATTAAGTGTCTGAGACCGGATTTGAACCCAGGGACTCCTGACTCCAAGGCCGGTGCTTTATCCACTACGCCACCCAGCCGTCCCTACTACGCCACCTAGCCGCCCCTCCAGGTACATTCTTGACAAAGCCCAGAACTTTTAGGTCAAGGAGAAAATACTGCAGGCAACCAGGAGCGAGGAATTCAATACCATGTAGTCACAATCCATATCACATCAGATTGAGCAGCCAGTACTCTTAGGGTCTGAAGACTTTGAAATGTGAAACTCCAGAAGATAAAGAAGGTAAAATAATCTGCCCAGCAAAACTCAACATAATCCTAAAGGGAAATGATAGATATTTAATGAAATAGAGGACTTTTAAGTATTTGTATAATCTAGACTTCAAACAAAATAAAAGAGAAGCATGAAAATATTAAAATGAATGAGAAATTATAAGGGACCTGGAAGAGTTATATTGTTAACATTCCAATACGGGAAGATGGAACATGTATCCTAAGAAATGTAGAATGTTTATGGTCTTTAGAAGATTTCCTAGACAAAGATTTTAACAGCTTTTATTTTTTAGGTTTTTGCAAGGCAAATGGGGTTAAGTGGCTTGCCCAAGGCCACACAGCTAGGAAATTATTGTCTAAGGCCGGATTTAGAAGTCAGGTCCTCCTGTCTCCAGGGCTGGTGCTCTATCCACTGTGCCACCTAGCTGCCCCCAGACAAAGATTTTGGGTATAGCTATATTAAACAGTTATAATCATAATATCAAATAGTACCAGATAATAGATGGGTTGATCAATGAAATGAATCACATACATAATCTGTAGAAGCAAATGAGTATTGTAAACATAGTGTTAGATAAACCCAAAGGTCCCAGCTGTTGTGCAAAGAACTTACTATTTGACAAAAACCATTTAGAATACTGGAAAGTAGTATGATAGAAATGACACTTTTCAGCATTTGTATCAGACACCAAGATAAGCTCAAAATGAGAGTGTGATTTTGATAAATGGTGAGAATCACAAGGAAATTAATGGAGCCTGGAAGAAACTACCTGTCTGATCTAGAGAATAGAGAAAAAACCCATGACCAAATGAGATAAAATGGATAATTTTGATCACATGAAATTTAAAAGGGTTTAGAGAAACCAAAATAATGCAGAAAAAAATTACTTTAGTAAACTTTTTCAGAAGAAGGTCTCATTTCTCTGAACTGAACCATACTTATATATATTCCACAATTGATAAATGACTAAAGGATATGAACAGCTGCTTATTTCCTCAGATGGGCTGCTTGGCTTCCTTTGGAGGGCAGCCCACTCTGGGGGTGTGTGATCCCCCAAACTCTACTGCTCTTATACCTTTTCTTACCACTCAAACTCTCATGATGATGTTGTCTATTTTGTTCTTTTATTTAGCTTCCTTCTTTCTTAGAGCTGGTGGTTTCCTGCCCCTTTGTCTCTTTCCTTTTAGTTCACAGTCATATTTAAATGAACTTTTTTTAGTCCCTAAACTTCCTTCTGAGTCAGAATCAGTCTTTTACATGAATTCTTTTGCATTCTACCTAAATCTTTAGCAAATGCTAATTTTCCTGGCATCACTGCTACTTTCCTAAAATTATTGTTTCTTTGATTTTATGCTTAAATCTTTGGGATTTTCCAAGTGCATGATCATATATTCTGCAAAAATAAAAATGTATTAGTTCATTCATATTCTGATTCCTTTTATTTCTTTCTCTTCTCTTATTTCTATTGATAGGATTTCCAATACAATATTGAATAATATTAATGACAGTAGGCAGCCTTGTTTCACATCTGATCTTACTGGGAAGACTTCTGGCTCTCCCCATTCCAAATAATGCTTTTTGATGCTTTTGGTTAAATGCTTTTTATCAATTGAAGCAACAATCCATTTATAACTATACTTTCAATAGTTTTTTTAATAGAAACGAGTGTTGTACATATCAAAGTCTTTACTGCATCTATAGATATAATCAAGATTTTTTTTAACTTTTATTATTGATATTATCAATTATCTTCATAGTTTTCCTCACATTAAACCTCCCTCCCTGCATTCCTGGTTTGTGTCGTGGTCAGACTGTATAATCTTTGTAATATATTGTTCTAATCTTCTAACTAGTGTTTCATTTAGGATTTTTTGCATCCATGTCCAGTAGTGAAATTGTTCTAGAATTTTTCTTGGTTTTTATTTTTCCTGGTTTAGTGATCACTATCATGTATGTTTCAGAAAAGAAGTTTAGTAGAATTCCTTCCTTTCCAATTATTCCAAATAATTGATTTAATATTGCAATTCCTTGATTTTTAAATGTTTGAGGAGCATTCAGTTATAAATGTCTAGTCCTGATCTCTTTTACTTAAGAAGCTCAGACACTAAGCATAGAGCACTATCACACTCTGTTCCAAGACAAGGTCAAAACAGATATTTGACTTAGACATTAAGTGTGCTCTATGGAGAGGGGAACAATGTTTTTTTTTTCACAGGGGTTGGGGGATTGAGGTAGGAAGCATCATGGGGGGAATGGGTATTAGGGATTGGGGGGATGGGTAATATTCTTTATCTTCAGTCCTTCAGAGTTGTCTTAGAAAATCACATTGCTGAGAAAACATGTCATTCACAGGCGATCACGTGTAAGTCTTTCCAGGTTTTACTGAGGACATCTTTTTAATTTCTTATAGCAGAATAGCAGCACTCTTTCATAATCACAAACCACAATATGTCAGCAATTCCCCATATGAAGGACATGTGGATGTGAACTCTAAAACTGTAAGAACCTTATAACATAGAGTTAAAATAACATAACAGAAAAATATAGATTTGACATGAAGTTTTATACTTAGGGATGTACCATCAAAACCTGGGGGGGGGGCGTGATTATCCTTGATGGTCACAAAGAAAATGGAAAAGAAATTAATCTTTTAACTAAAAACAATGAATGGAGAAAATAACCTCCTTAGTGACCTCACCATGGAAATTGTACAATAAATTTACCCAAAACTAACTACAGAGATCATCAATTCTTACTTGAACCATGGCTGTCTCTTCCTGGGAGGATAGTTTCCTTGCAGCCTGTTCATTGTCCTCCTAGGTTTATAATTAACATAGGGAGTGATATTTTTACAATGTCAATTCTTGTTCTGGGAGCATGATGACCCATATGAAGTATCTCCAATCCCAGGATAATTTTGAGAATATTATTCCCCATTCTGATCAAAGCTGACATCATTATGTCAGTTATGAATGCAAAGAGTTGTAGAGAAAATGAAGGGCATATTAAAGGGAGAGATAGTATCCCTTAGAGACCTAAGTTACTAGAAGAATGGGCAGCCAACAAACATGAGGCCAATCTAAAGAGAGGAGGTGTTCCATCAGGATAAACAATGCATTAACAGAATCAAGGGGAAAGTATCAGAGGTCAAGTGTCTGTAAGTCTTAGTCTGGTGACCATCCTGATGTGAGATGGGCTTGCGGGGGAACTACTCTGAGGCAATGAAAGAAATTGAATGACTATATATGTCTGTGATCCTCCACTGGGAAGATAAGCACTTGAATTTCAAACCTTTGTGGCTGTTGGGAAACAGTTTGATGAGAAACTGAAGGAACACAATGCACTTAGAAGTGGTCAGGGTTTGAGGCAAGCAATGCATGAACTTAAACAACATTTTATGCTCAACTGTGACAGTTTGGAGTCCAGCAATGTGGGAACACAGGCTAAAAGAAAACAATTATGTTTGAAATGAACAAACTTGTGGTTCCAGAAGAAAATGTTTAAATATTTACATTTTAAAAATTTTCTGGGGTGGCTAGGTGGCACAGTGGATAGACCACTGGCCCTGGAGTCAGGAGTACAAGAGTTCAAATTCAACCTCAGATACTTAATAATGACCTAGCTGTGTGGCCTTGGGCAAGTCACTTAACCCTATTGCCTTGCAAAAACTAAAAAAAAAATTCTGTGAATATATTTAAACAAAATTTGGCAATAATTTTTCTGCTCGGGCCAGCTAGGTGGTGCAGTGGATAGAGCACCAGCCCTGGAGACAGGAGGACCTGACTTCTAAATCCGGCCTCAGACACTTAATAATTACCTAGCTGTGTGACCTTGGGCAAGCCACTTAACCCCAATTGCCTTGCAAAAACCTAAAAAAAAAAATAAAACTTTTAGCTCAAACTCTTTCAATCTTTATTGTGAAGGTGTAAAGACTAACAGACTGCCTTCTGTGGGGGGGGGAGCAAGATTAGGGGAAAAATTTTATTAAAAAAATCTTTATTGTGAAGTCCCAAAGGGTTCATCAAGCACAAAATGGAAAAGAGTATGGCAGAACCAAAAATGAAGCATGTCATCAAGTTCTTGACATAAGGAAATAGACTTTAGGTCGCCACAAGATAACATTTTGGGGTCTAGGAAACAGATGAATTTTTTAAAACATAAAACAAGGTTGACAATCGTGGGAAATTAAATTATGAAGATAGATATGATCAGTAATGAAATAACATGAACACTTGACATATGTGCTTCTATAGCTATGCATTGATATCATATAACTTACCAATACGAGTTGGGTATGCTCATGGAAACAAGTTCACTTAGCTTGGCAGTGTCCTTTCTTTTTTTTTTCTTTTTTGTTTTTTTGCGAGACTTTGGGGTTTAAGTGACTTAACCAAGGTCACATAGCTAGGTAATTATCTGAGTATCTAAAGTATCTGAGATCAGATTTGAATTCAGGTTCTCCTGATTCCAGGGCAGCATTCTATCTACTATGCCACCTTGCTACCTAGCAGTGGCCTTTCCAGGGAGTTACACATTGGCAATGAGGTTGACACGTATTGCCAGAGTTCATGCAATATTTGGGAGGCTCCAAAAGAAAGTGTGGGATAGAAGAAAGATTAGACTGATTCCAAATTGAAGGTCTTCAGAGCTATTGCTCTGACCTCATTGCTATGTGCCTGTGACACTAGGCAGTCTACCAGTGCCATGTTAGGAAACTGAATCGCTTCCATTTAAATTGTCTTAGGAAGATTCTGAAGATCACCTGGCAGGAGAAGATACCAGACCCTGAGGTCTGTTCTCGGACTAAACTGCCAAGTATTCAAACATTACTACAGAGAGTGTAACTATGATGGGCTGGACATATTGTTAGAATGTCAGACATGTGCTTGCCAAAAGGTTATTTTATGGAGAACTCACATAGAGCAAGTGCTCACATGGGTGTCAGAAGAAGTGACACTGAAACACCCTGAAGGTCTCTCTTAAGAACTTTGGAAATTTGCAAAAAAAAAGAAAAGAAAAAAAGAACTTTGGAATTGATTGTACAGCATGGGAGACACTGGCACAGTACCACCCAGTATGGCATTCCCTCATCACTGAGGGTGTTGCACTCAATGTTGAAGGCAGAATGGAAGCAATTTAGAGGAAACATGACATCCATAAGTTTAGAGGGCCCACCCCAGGTGTTCACATGGACTATCTGTGCCCAACCTGTGGTAGAGCATTCTGAGCTCTTATTGGTCTGATCAGTCGCCGTCGGATACACAGTAATTTGTCTCAAACATAGTGAGGTCATTGTGGTCTTCTTCAATAACAAAGGACAAGAACCAAGGATATATCTATAGTTTTGAATATAAAAAAGCATCATGGTTCAATAAAAAGTCAGGTAACTAGCATTCGGAGCTTCATGAACTAAGGATGTAATGAAAATGTTGGTTTTGCCTGTGGTGCAGGTTTGTTGTGAGAAAACAGTTGTATGTGAAA
This sequence comes from Macrotis lagotis, assembly GCF_037893015.1. Taxonomy (NCBI): domain Eukaryota; kingdom Metazoa; phylum Chordata; class Mammalia; order Peramelemorphia; family Peramelidae; genus Macrotis; species Macrotis lagotis. The sequence continues at coordinate 929,174,768 of NC_133658.1, read as the reverse complement.
GTCTTTGTAACTTAAGTCAACCTGGACATGGGAATTAATGTTATTTTCAAATGACTGATTCTGCTCATTTAATTTAGAAGATGTTTTCCCTTGGCATATAGATTATTAATCAGTTATCTTTCCTTTAATTCAGGAAAGATTTTATATTTGGGGTTTTGTGTATTTCTCCCTATCTATATGTTTTGCTATTTCATTCAGATGAAGGGACCAGATGTGAAATGAAGGAGACTGCTTCAGTACTGAGCATTTCGGTGAAAGAATTGCATCATCAAAGATTCATGACCGGTGGTCACTCTTACCTCAATTTAAGAGAAATTTGTGCCTCTGATATCAAAATTAAGAAAAACCAAAAGAGACTGTCACTGTGATAAAGTGAGAAAGGGAGGGGCAATATTTAGTCCTAATTCACTGTATGAAAATGATGTCAGGGAATGACTCTTCTCAGGAAAAGAAATTTAGGAAATCCTTTACTGAACAGGTAGAAGTTGGTGCCTCCTTATGAAAGTCTCCTGAAGTGCAAACATATCAATGTGCGATGGCCCAGCTTGAATTAAGACCTCACTGGACCTCAGAACTGTAATGAATGTGCCAAGGTCTTCACCAGTAATTCAGAGTTCATTGATCACCATAAAAGTGACAATGGAAAGGAAAATTATAGATGTAATGGATATGATAAAACCTTTAAACCACACTCATCCATTATTCACTATCAGAAATTTCATACTAGCAAAATCCTATATAAATGTATGTAATGTAGAAATGACTTCAGGAGATAGTCATGGCCTATTTCTCATCAGAGAATTCAAACTAGAGAGAAACCCCATGAGTTTCATGAATGTGGTAAAGCTTTCAGTGAAAACTCCTCCTCATTATAGGTCAGAGAGGCTACATGGGAGAGAAATCTTGTGAATGCAAGCATTGTAGAAAGACTTTTACATTTGAGTTTAGTTCTGTACATCAGAAAATCCATATTGGTGAAAAATAAATGAAATCAATATGGAAAGAGTTTTAGACATGGTTCCATGGTAGTCCTTGTTAGTCCTCAGAGAATCGACATTGGAGAGAAAGCTTGTAAATGTAATTAGTGTGGAAAGATGTTCAGTTTGATCTCCAGTGTTTTGTTAGTCAGAGAATAGAAAATCTTTTTGAATGTATTCAGTGTGGAAACATTTTCTTTTTTCTGGATTTTTTAGCAAGGCAATGAGGTTAAGTGACTTGCCCAAAGTCACAGAGCTAAGGAAGCATTGAGTGTCTGAGGCTGGATTTGAACTGAGGTCCTCCTGATTCCAGTGCCAGTGCTCTATCCACTGTGCCACCTAGCTGCCCCCATGTGGAAACATTTCACATAGAAAACCAATTTTACTAAATGAGAAAGAATCCACTCTGGAGAGAAAACTTGTGAATGTAATTAATCAATGGAGAAAAGATTTTCAAAAACACATCAAATGTTGTATATTAAAAAATTCATAGTGGTAGAAAAATAGGGAAGTAACTTTTATGATGGACTTATTCTTTAGAATTTGATCCACTCGTGACAGAGCTGGAGGTGTTGAACACAGACTGAAGCACATTTTTTATTATTATTTTTTGGGGGGGTTGCAGGGCAAATGGGGTTGGGTGTCCTGCCTGGGGCAGCAAAACTGGGTGATTGTTGGGTGTCTGAGGCCGGATTTGAGCTCAGATGCTCCTGGCTCCAGGGCCAGTGCTCCATCCACTGCGCCACCTGGCTGCACCTACTACTATTATTATTGTAATTATTTTTAATTTTAATTTTTTTTCTCTCTCCTTTACTTTATCGCTCATGCGGGTCTATATTTTTTGGGAGGAGGGGTATTATGTTTACTCTTAAACAAGAATATTTTAGTAATGTATAAAAAATTATTTGTACAAAATAAGAATAAATAAATTTTAAAAAATTCATAGTGGAAATAAACTTTATAAATGCAATGTTTATGGAAAGAAATCCAGAGAGCTCCAGGCTTGCTCAAAATAAGCCAATTCACACTAAAACACCCTCAAGAATGTAAACTAGTATGGTAAAAACCTATTAACAAGTCAACCCTCATTTTCCATGAATGAATTCCTACTAGATATAAATCTTATCATTGTAATAAATGAGATAAGGCTTTCAAATGAAGTCAAGAGCTTGTTAGACATCAGAAAATTCATCCTGGGGACAAGCTCAATGAATATTTCCCACAACAAACACTGGCTTTTAATAGACTATATCATAGCAAGGAGAAGAGAAGAGAAACAAAGGATGTGAGAGTGATGAAGGTGTTGTGTGGTGCAATCATAGACATCCTCTCCAAGGTAAACATGGCCATTCAACAAATGCTGGGGCCATAGGGCAAGACAATTATTAGAGCACCTAATGTGAACTGATTGTAGAATTTCTGTTACATGAACTTTCTTCGCCTTGATTGGTCCTCTGTATGTCTCCTCAATGATCCTGCTCTTTTCTCAGTCCTGAAGGAGAATCTGGCTCAGTATTGGGACTGCTTCAAGTACATCAAGTATCTCCTGCCCCAATTATATCTCTGACCAACTCCTTCTAGACTCCTAGATAGTTTCCTTTTCTTTATTTGGCCCAAGGCTCATGCCACTCCCAAAGGTCTTAGAAGAAAATTTAGAAGAAATTTCATAGTGCCTGAACTTGAATATGAGGGTTTTTGCTCCTCTAGCTAGCCTATAGTTTCTTTTCTTTTTCCATCATCATCTTGAGATCTTGCTGGGTCAAAGGTTATATGAAGTGTTATAGCTTGGGGCATAATTCTTTTTTTTTTTTTAGGTTTTTGCAAGGCAAACAGGGTTAAGTGGCTTGCCCAAGGCCACACAGCTAGGTCATTATTGTCTGAGACCAGATTTGAACCCAGGTCCTCCTGACTCCAGGGCCGGTGCTCTATCCACTGAGTCACCTAGCTGCCCCTCGGGGCATAATTCTACCATTCACAATTTCATAAAAAATGAATGTATCCCATTTTTTCTGCCCCATCCCACACATTTGTCACTTTTCCCTTTACTGATTTTAGTCTATGTGATAGGTATAAAATGATATCTTAAGGTTGTTTGAATTTGCATTTCTCTAATCACTAGATTTAGAGCATTTTTCAAATGCCTCTAAATTGTTTTGAAATCTTCATTAGAAAGCTGTTGGGGGGGGGGGCGACTAGGTGGCGCAGTGGATAGAGCACCGGCCCTGGAGTCAGGAGGACCTGAGTTCAAATCCAGATTCAGACACTTATTAATTACCTGCCTTGGACAAGTCACATAACCCCATTGCCTAGCAAAAGCAAAAAGAAAACCCATAAATAAATAAAAAAGGAAATGTTCATCCAACTTTGGTGTATACCTACTTCCCGACTTTTATCTGTGACTTGAAGAAGTTACAGCATGACCAGTAATGACACAACGGCAAACTGTTTCAGCAGACAGACTAAACCAGGGTGATGATAATAGAACTGTCTCAAATCTGTTGTGAGTTAAGGAGGTGTCTCTGCCTTGCATGTAAATATTTCCTGGGAAGAAGAGGTAGATGTGAACAATTAATTCCAACAGACCATGAAGGTGGTGGAGACAGGTGCTATGCAGTACTTCGAGGTTGGTTAGACATTGAGAAAACCAAGATCATTCATTGCATTCAGGCCCATCACCCCTTGAGTATAAGCTTGTGATGGTTGAGGGGTATGGAAGGGGGTTAAAATGAGCATATTAAAGATGAGCCTTTACTGCACCAGACTATTTTCTCCTTAGGGTTCTTAGCGTCTTACATTAGGGACACCAAATTAAAATGTATTTAGGGCATAGTTAACAAAATAAGGGAAAAATATTACTGAAGGTGGATATTGTTCATCTGTGATTTGCTAAGTCACTCTCCAAGTTTGACACCACAATCTTAGATCATAGAGATGATTGAAACTGCTTTCTCTCTTGAACCTAATCCCTATTTTGGAGAAATTTGAGAGACTGTAGGACTTTGAGAAAATGTTCGGTCTTCTATTGTGTTGTTTTCTAGAAGATTCCTAGATAGCTACCTGAAAATTTCACAGAATTCAAAGAAATCTCAAAGGGGAAAAGGAAAATGAGTAAATCAAACAATTTTAGAAGAGCAGATAGCAGGCATTCTTTATTTGGAACAAAGAATACATTACAGGACCCTGTGAATTTGTATGAAAAATAATCGGCACGTGTCTCGATGTGTCTCGGTGAAGAAACACATGAAAGGTTAAGGAATGGGAATATTATATTCTGAAGTGAAAAAGACATCCTACAAGAAGAGAAGCAAAAAAATTTTTAAAACTCTCATAATTTGCAGATGTACAAACAATATTGCTCTAGAAGATGGGGTAAAAGGAAATTAAAAGTTATAGGTCTTGGAGCGGCTGCATGGTGCAGTGGATAGAGCACCAGCCCTGAAGTCAGGAGGACCTGCATTCAAATCTGGCCTCAGACACTTAATACTTGCTTGGGGTAGACATAACCCCATTGTCTTGCAAAATCCCCCCCCCCAAAAAAAAAATTATTGGTCTTTCCAGAGAAATATCACAAGTCAAATAATCTGAACAATACAATTTTCCAGAACTGTGATCAATTAAAGAATCTACAAACCATGTCTAAAAGGAAAACAAAAACCAATCAATTTTGTAAATTCTACGACACATATGGGAATGACAAATAATAAATTCCTTAAGAAACCAGTAGAAAAGCCTCCAAACATAAAGGAAAATAAATCTGAATAACCCAACCACTTCACTTACCATGAGACCACAGGAAGGAATGGAATAACATTTTCTGAAGAGCAAAAGAGGCCCAGCTGTAACCCAATTTGTTGTGTCAAGCAAAACCTAGCCTAAGCAATAATTTTTTCAATTGAAATTTTATCTTTTTTTGAATTACGCATATAAATATTTTTATACCATTCATTCATTCACAGATGTCTGACTTGCACATTTTTCTACCACCCATCCTTCTCTCTCTCCCTAAGGTGGCAAATACTCTGACAAAAGTTGTACATTTCCAATTCAGTTTTAACATGTTGACATATTGGTCACATTTTGAAAAAACAATTAGAACTAAGGGAAAAGGGAAAAAAATGAGAAAGGAAGGAAAAAAAGTGAACATAATGTGCTTTGCTCTGCATTCAGAGTCCACAGTTTTGTTTTCTCTGAATGGGGATGGCATCGTCCCTTTTCTGACAACTTCCAAAGCAGTCTCTCAGAGCAGAAATGATGCTCAACTTACAGAATAGATAGCAGGTCCATAACACAGAGAGACCCAATCAAACAAACAGCATCACCATAGAGTGAATCAAGAATCCAATGGGGGGTAGGGGAGGCTAGGTGGCACAGTGGATAGAGCACCAGCCCTGGAGTCAGGAGAACCTGAGTTCAAATTTGACCTTAGACACTTAATAATGACCTAGTGTGTAGCCTTGGGCAAGTGACTCAACCCCATTTGCCTTCCAAAAACCTAAAAAAAAAAAAAGACTCCAATGGGGCTGTAGCTTTAGGAATTCCTGTGCTCTATTCCTTCAGGTGAGCATCTCCTGTACCTCTCTCAAGTAACTGTACAAGTTTTCTTTGGCTGTTCCTCAGGTGAGAGACCAAGGGAGAGTCCCAACTCCCATCAAGATGTCCCCTTCAACCAACATTCCTGCTATTTTGGTAAAATTGTTTTCTTTAGCTTTTTAGTTAAATCTTGGGAATTTTCAGAGTATACAAACATATACTCTGCAAGAAGAGTTTTATTAGCTCATTCCTAGTCCTTCCACTTCTTTCTTTCTTTCTTTTTTCTTTCTCTCTCTCTCTCTCTCTCTCTTCTCTTTCTTATTTTATTTAAGGCAATGAGGTTGTGACTTGCCCAAGGTCACACAGCTAGGCAATTATTGAGTGTCTGAGGCCAAATTTAAACTCAGGTCCTTCTGACTCCAGGGGTGGTGCTCTATCTATTGTACCACCTAGCTGCCCCCTTTCATTTCTTCCCCTCCTCTTATTGCTATTGATAGGATTTCCAATATAATATTGAATAATATTAGTGACAGTGGTCATTCTTATTTCATATCTGATCCTACTGGGTAGACTTCTGGTTTAACCTCACTAAAAAAAATGCTTGCTGATGGTTTTAGATAAATGTTTTTTATTCACTGAAGCAACATTCCATTTAAATATATATGTATATGTAATATTTACATTTGTACACATATAGATTAAACTTTCAATTTTTTAAAATATAAATGAGTGTTGTACATGGTTAAAATCTTTCTTGCATCTATAGATATAATTATATGGTTTTTTTAGAACTTTTATTACTGATATAATCAATTATCTTCCTAGTATTCCTTAAGTTGAGCCTCCCTCCCTGCATCCCTGGTCTACATCCCACAAAGCCAGCATGCATAATCTTTGTAATGTAGTGTTGTAATAGTATAGCTAGTGTTTTATTGAGGATTTTTGCATTTCTGCACATTAATGACATTTTCCATTGTTTTTTATTTCCTTCATATCATCATTACATTTGTTATAGAAAAAGAATCTGGAAGAATCCTTTCATTGTCTATTATTCCAAATAATTTATTCAATATTTGAATGATCTGATCTGTAAATGTTTGATAACCTTCAGTTGAAAACCTGTTTCTTTCTGGTGCTTTTTTCTTAGGAAGCTCAGAAAGTAGGCTAAGACCACCATCTCACATGCTCTTCTGAGATATGGTACATGATTTTGACAGAAAAGGTAATACCAGAAGCCAATGAAAGAGTAAGGGATAGCTTATCTCTCATGTCTATGGAAAAGGGAAAAGTTTATGACCAAACCAGAGGAAGAATATTATAAAATGTAAAATGGACAATATTGACTCCATTAAATCAAAAAGGGTTCTGCACAAGCCAAACCAATGCAGCAAAGATTAAAGGGAAACGGAAAACGGGGAAACAATTTTACAGCCAGATAAAGTCCTCATTTCTAAAATAGAGAACTGACTCAAATTTATAAGAATACAAGTCATTTACCAATTGAATGAGGGCTACAGGATATGAATAGGCAGTTCTGAAAAAACTAAAGATATCTAGGGATGGAGGGCAGGGCTTGGGGAGAAGAGGTGGGGAGGGGCTGAGGACCTGAGTAGCACCTTGACTGGGGGGGGGGGCTCTTGGGAGGGAGAGGACCCTCCCTGAGTGAGCTTCCCAGAAGTAGGAGGGCTGGGAGCTTTCTTTCTTTGGAGCTGGAGGGGGGAGCCTTGCAGACTCTGCCTTATAGGCATAGTTCCCAATGAACTCCCTTGAAGCTGAAATCTTTCCACCTTCCCTTGGAGCTGAGTTCCACCCAACTTCTAGAAGCCAGCCCTGTGCATGCAGTCCCCAGGTAGGTCTGGACCCAAAAGCCAAGAAGTGCTCACATTCTGGGAACCTATGTGGGATCAGAACAGCATGTTACAAGCTTCTGGGAACCTATGTGGGATCAGAACAGCATGTTACAAGTATTTGTTCTCCTTAAACAGAATAATCAGAAGAACTGGACCAGAGAACAAAAAGGAATTTATTTACTGTCCAAGAGGAGTCACAAGCTGCATTGCATGCATTAGAGCTCTAGAAAGAGGGCAAAGGATGGGGCCAAGCAAGCCCCCTTTTATCCTAATCCCTAAGGCTGCCCCATCCCCCTGGCCCTCTACCTATGGGCTAGATGGCTAGGTTCTTTCCTCAAGTATCTAGCTAATCCAAGTAAAACATTTCAAGCTCTATTTGCATAATTATTCAGATCCAGTTTTACCCTATGGCAGAGAAAATTCTGTATCTTTCCACACTTAGGGTCAATCCCCGCAGGGTGTGGTAGGATCTTTGCTACCACCTGACCTTGGGGAAATGGAAATTTTGCAATTCCTGCTGACTTGGCCTTGGGGAAAAGGGAGGGTCATCAAAACCTGGGGGGAGGCTTCACTTAGTGACAGAACTTCCCTTTGTCTCTCTTCTTCCTCTTCTGAACTTTCACAGTCTCTTCTAGGACCTAGGTGCCCTCTCTTTCCAGCAGCTGACTCCCCAGCTGGCTCCCCCTTGCTGCCTCTTATCAGGCTCCCCTTCACATACCAAGTGATCTGGGGAACCATTCCCCAATTTTACCATTGGGTCCCTTCAGACCTCCCCCATAGGGAGTACTGCCTTCAGTCTTCCTTACTATCCAGCCCCCTCTGCCCTATCTCCTTTTTACTTATTCCAAGATTTCTTTTTCTTGCCTAGAGTCCTGAAATCTTGAAAGAACCCTGTAATCCTGCCGCCTTGAACCCTGGACCTACTGGGGACCCAGACATCAGCGTTTCTGCCTGGCCTCCTTTAACTGGATCTGGGGTTCTCCTGCTGGCTCCCAGTCAGGTCCCAACCATTTGCTTCCCTGAATCAAGATAACTTCCAGGGACCAGATATAAGCAGCCTCCAAACCTAAGAGCCAAAGAGGGTCCCAGGACTCATCCCAAATCCTTCTTAGAGCTCAGCATTCAGTAAGCCTTCTTTTTCAGGGTCAGCTGCCCCCTCCGGGATCTGTTTTATCACCTAGATGTCCCCTCTTCTCTCTCCAACTTTCTTACAATGTGCTGCCTTTCCAGACCTTTCCTTACCCTGTCTTCCTGCTTCCCTGGGATGAGGCAGAAGAGGAGTAGAAGAAAGGTGAGGTCCTTTTCAAATCATCTTTATTTCCAAGTGTGACCTTCCCTGTTTCCTCCCTCCCTCTCTAGTTCTGACTCATTTCCTTAGGGCATGGTCCTGGTCTTTGTCATTCCTCTGGGGTCTCACCCTCTGTAAAACCTTTCAGGCCAGCCAGATCTAAACTGGGAATCTGGAACCAGAGGGAATGGCCCCTGGGAGCTGCAGACCCCCAGTCCAGGTAAATACAGTCTGTCCAAAGGCTTGGCCAATATCAACCAAAAAGGCCATTTCCATGATGATGATGATGATGATGATGATGATGTTTCTCCTTCATTCTCAAAGAAACTATGTCCTCAAGGAGGACAAACAGGTGAACTGCATTTGAGTGAGGGTGTGTGCTAAGTCCCCAGTCTTGCAGTCTTGCTTTCTCCTCCAGAGCCATCTGGGCTCAGTGGTCAGATCTGAATCAGGACTACTGGAGATGGCCCTGGACGTGAGGCAATAAGAGTTAAGTGACTTAACTAAGGCCACCCAGGTAGTGTCAGAGATTGAAGCTGAACACCTGTCCTGCTGATTGCAGGGTGAGTGCTCTATCCATTTCCATAGAACTAAGAAGATTGGCTTTGATGCTGGCAATACAGAAATGGATTATTTCTGTTCCAATATAGTTACAAAGTCGTAATACTTGCTGCTCTCTTCTTCTGTGTTTTGGACTTATTTACTGAAACTTTGGAACTTTGACATCTAAAGCACTAATTCCTTATGCCCCTCCCGAACCCAAATCCTTGCTCTCCCCTGTTTGTTTTTTAAGTTATAACACGCAAGTCATAAGGTGGATCACTTCACTCAGTAGTGGCTAATCCATAGGGATCTTGTTTTCTTCGTCTCCTTTTGCGTGCCTACACCGCACACACTTACACCTTCTCCCCTCTCCTCTGTGTTTGTAGCCAAGCTCTCCTTTGTGGCAGCTGAAAGTCCCGGAAACCCCCTCACACTTGAGTCTCCCCTGGACAGGCCTAGAGCGGAGTTCTGAACACTTCCCTAGTTCTTGTGCTTGACAGACAGCAACTGGCCTGCTACATGCGCACACACACACACACACACACGCACACACACACACACACACACACACACACACACACACACACACACACACACACGTCTTCCCAGGTTTCTCTGATTCCTTCTCATTTCTTATTTCTTAGGTCAAGTCATTAATATTAGAAATGGGCTCCTCTGGTCTAGGGCTGTTTTACCGTGGGTATATCAAGACTAGCTGATAGATAAAAGAAACTCGACTTTTTCACAAAGGGAGGAAAAACCAGGCTCTGCCCTCCAGGAACTACCAGGCTAATGGGGAGACGATAGCACAGGAGCTATGCTCAGTCAAGCTCTCTAGCAGAGATGAAAGGCATTGGGAGAGGGAAGGCTCCAGCAGCTCCAGGGACCAGGACAAGTTTGTTTTCAGAAGGTGAGATTTTATGTGAGATGTGGAGGAAGGTAGGAGGACCAGGGGAAGAGGAAGCATTTCCCAGCATGAGAGAAGGTCATTGAAAAGACTCAGAGTGGGGGCGGCTAGGTGGCACAGTGGATAGAGCACCGGCCCTGGAGTCAGGAGGACCTGAGTTCAAATCTGACCTCAGACACTTAAAGTCAGGGGAAGGAGAGTCTTGGTCAAGTATCAGATTAAATTCCGAACTACCTGTAGCCATGAGAGAAATGAGATGGCATTGCTGCACTCTGCCCTTAAATGTGGGAGGAGGATGGAGACAGAAAGACGTTTGGATGTTTCTGTGGGGAGTAGAGAGGATGAACATGATCTCAAGGTCAGCTGCCTCACTGATGGCAAATTCTTCAACTTGAAAAGGCTCCAAGCCAAGACCAAAGTGGAGGGAGTGTTGGTGCAGGATCTTCTGTTTGCAGATGATTGGGCCCTCAATGCAGCCTCTGAAGCTGAAATGCAACAGTCTGGATCGATTCTCTGCTGTTTGTGCTCATTTCGGTCTAACAATTAACACCAAGGGGCAGCTAGGTGGTGTAGTGGATAAAGCACTGGCCCTGGAGTCAGGAGTACCTGAGTTCAAATCTGGCCTCAAACACTTAATAATTACCTAGCTGTATGGCCTTGGGCAAGCCACTTAATCCCATTTGCTTTGCCAAAAAAAACTAAACAAAAAAAAACCCAACACCAAAAAAACACAGGTGCTCTATCAGCCAGCACCACATTATTCATATGGGAAACCATTGATTACAGTAAATGGAGAAGTTTTGAGTCCTGTGGACAATTTCACTTATCTGGGCAGTGTCCTTTCCATGAAGGTTCACATTGACAATGAGGTTGACACATGCATTGCCAGAGACACCTCAGTATTTGGGAGAATCTGAAAGACAGTGTGAGAGAGAAGAGGTATTAGAGAGATCACCAAACCGTTGTGGTGACCTCATTGCTATATATGCCTGTGAAACCTAGTGAGTCTACCAATGCCATGTCAGGAAACTGAATTGCTTCTCTTAGGAAGATTCTGCAGATCACCTGGCAGGATAAGATACCTTGTTTTCCAAGGTCCTTTTTTGAGCTAAACTGCCTAGCACTCCAACATTCTACAGAAAGTGTAACTATGATGGGCATTAGAATGCCAGACTTACTCTTGCCAAAAAAACTATTTTTGGGGAGAAAAATAAGGCAAAATCAGGGCAAGCTCTCCCAAGGGAGTCAGAAATAGCTATGCCAAGACTTCCTGATTATCTCATTGAAGAGCTTTAGAATTGGTTGGAATTGAGCTTGGGGGACACTGCCATAGGACTACCCAGCCTGGTGAGCCTCATCAGAGAGGGGGCTGCACTCTATGAGAAGGGTAGAATGAAAGCAGCTCAAAGGAAAGGTGACATCCTTAAGTTTAGAGTTCACACCCTAGGTGTTCACATATGCCCAATCTATGGAAGAGCATCCCAAGCTCATTTTGGTCACATCAGCCTCAGTCAGACACACTATAATTTGTCTCAAACTTAGTGATGTCGTTTTGGTCTTCTTTGAGGAAGGACAAGACCAACCCACTGAATTAGAACCAATTATGGATCAAGAAGAGAACACTTTCCTCCAGTGAGAGTCCACTCTGTGAATAAATGCTTTTAAATGAGGAATACTTATTGAAGAGACTCAAGTGAAAAGTAAATGTATGTAAATTCCTGGATGTTTCAAAAAAAAGAGAAAAGGTCAATAAGATAAATTATAGATTATCATATCTATAATATAAGAAGATATTTTATAAATAAGATAAATTATAGAAATAAAGTAATTTTAGAATGAAGTATAGATTGTAAATACAATAAAATTCTGTTTTTTTATCATCAAAATGATGACATAGTAAAAAGAATTTTATTCATTATAGAGAAATGCTCCAAAAGAATAGAAACTTGGGGCAGCTAGGTGGCACAGTGGATTAAAGCACTGACCCTGGAGTCAGGAGTACCTGGGTTCAAATCTGGTCTCAGACACAATAATTACCAGTTGTGTGGCCTTGGCCAAGCCACTTAACCCCATTTGCCTTGCAAAACCTAAAAACAAAACAAAAACAAAAGAATAGAAACTTTAAAAGAGTGAGTTATTTCCTAGTTAATGGAAATGAAACAAAATGAGATGAAAGACCCCTAGATTTTTAGCACATTGGTCGAATGACTTACACTTTTGGCAAGATAGAGAAACAGGTGATTGATTCCAGGTCCCCTCTATATGCTTCACCTGAGTCCTATACTTGAAGATCAAACTTTCTGTTCAACCCTGGTCATTTCATCAGGAAAGTTTGAAAGTTCCCTGTTACATTGAAAGTTTATCTTTTTTCCCTGAAAGAGAAAGTTCATTTTTTCTGGGGAGTTAATTCTTGATTATAATCCAAGCACTTTTTGCCTTCAGGAATATCATATTCCAAGCTCTAAGAGCCATTAGACACTGTAAATCCTGTGTAATCCTGACTGTAGAGCCACAATAATTAAATTTTTCTTTCTGTCTACTTGTAATATTTTCATTTTTACCTAGGAGTTCTGGAATTTGGCTATAATATTCCTGGGAGTTTTGGAGTGGATCTCTTTCAGGAGGTGATCAGTGGATGCCCTCAATTTTTTCATTTTTATTTTCAGATCTGACCAACCTCCCTTATATCTCATTCATCAATCTGACTCTTACTTCTTTCTTTGATTCTGGTTCTCCCTAGTTCCAGAGTTCTAGGGGTATGTTGAGAACCTTTATTTCTCACAAGGGAACTGGCAATGTCCTTCTCAGGAATGAAATAAAACCCCAAAACTTCTCGAATTGCATTGGACTTTTGCTGACTGTGATTCTACATGTTGACTCCGACTCTCATGAGGATCGGAATTTTGGGGAAATCCTTTGTGCTTCTGTTTTCTCTTGTGAATTGATGAACATTGAACTAGATGAATTCTCAAGTCTCTATCATCTGTAAATCTTATGATTTTTTTTTAAAGTTTTTGCAAGGCAATGGTGTTAAGTAGCTTGCCCAAGGCCACACAGCTAGGTAATTATTAAGTGTCTGAGGCTGGATTTGAACTCAGGTCCTCCTGACTCCAGAGCTAGTGCTCTATCCACTGTGCCACCTAGCTGCCCCCGCCAAAAAACAATTTTGCAAACTCTGAGCTCATATTGGTTAGAGTTATTAGTTCTATTGACTATCAGTAAATTCTTGGGGGAATAAGGAGAATGACTTTCAAATATAAAGGCAAATAAATTTGAAAGAGAGAACAGAATTCTTCATCTTCCACCCAACAACAGGAAGAAATGAAATAATGTGTTCTGAAGAGGAAAGGTCAATAGGCAAGCCAAGGTGTTGTGCCCTGCAAAACCATTCCTAGCTTAATAAAATAGGCATTTAAAAACATTCCTACACAACTGCTATATAAACATAAGTGTATCTTATGATTACTCCTGAATACTTCATTAGCCATCTTTATATTTCTTTTTTTAGGTTTTTGCAAGGCAAATGGGGTTAAGTGACTTGCCCAAGGTCACACAGCTAGGTAATTATTAAGTGTCTGAGACCGAATTTGAACTCAGGTCCTCCTGACTCCAGGACCAGTACTCTCTCTATCCACTGTGCCACCTAGCCACTCCCATCTTTATATTTCTTAAATGACCCAGCTCTTTTTTTTTTCAATCCTGAAGGAGAATCTGGATCATTATCTAGTCCAAGAATTCATTCTCTTTCAAAATTTCCTTTATCCAAAATCCTTTCCAAATGCTATGTGACCAGCATCAGTAGTCAGCCCCTTCAAATCACCTACATCATTTTCTTCTATTTAGTCAGCCCACTTCCCTCTTTCATTTTTAGCTCCTTCCAAAGGTATTAGAAGAAACTTCTTACCACATGGATATGAATATATGGGTTTTCAATGCCCTTACAGCTGGCATTTAGGTTCTTTTTCTTTTTCCCAAATCAACTTGAGAGATGTACATGATACAATTCTAACTAGGTCAAAGTAGAGAGAGATTTATACACTCTGGCCATAATTCCAGATTGCACTCCAATTGGATCAGTTCACAATTCCACAATGAATTAGTGTCTCCATTTTTTCTCATTCACTACTGCTTTCTCCCTTTCCCCTTTTAACCAGTAAAATAATACCTCATGGTTGTTCAGATTTGTACTTCTCCAATCAATAATGATTTAGAAAATTTTTTCACAGGCCTATAAATTGCTTTGATTTCTTCATCAGAAAACTGACCATTTGTCCATTGGTGCATGATTCATATCCTTACAGATTTGACAAAGTTCTTTACATATTTGAAATATGAGACCCTTATTTAGGAAACGCTTGACAAATTTTCTTCACCCTCCACCCCTCCGTTTTTCTACTTCCCTTCTGATCTTGGCCCCATTTGTTTTATTTGTGCAAAACATTTTTAATTTAATGTAATTGAAATTATTCAATTTACATTGCCTTCAGTGCTATCTCTTATTTGTTCAAGAATTGTTTACCTTCTCACAAGTCTGATAAGTAATCTGTTCCATGTTCTTCTAATTTCTTTTTTTTTAGGTTTTTTTTGCAAGGCAATGGGGCTAAGTGACTTGCCCAAGGCCACACACCTAGGTCATTATTAAGTGTCTGAGGCCGGATTTGAACTCAGGTCCTCCTGACTCCAGGGCCAGTGCTCTATCCACTGTGCCACCTAGCCACCCCTTCTAATTTCTTTTTAATACATCAGTATTCCAGGTCATGTAACTATGTTTAGCTTATCTTGATAAATTGTACAGAAAATTAGTCTATGTCCAATTTTACCAGTCTGCTTTCATTTCCACAATGATTTTTGCCAACTGATGAATTCTTACCCCCCAAATCAAAATTTTTTTTTCACTTTATTTCTTTCATCCCCTATCTGTCAAACTTAGGGTTTGTTTAGACAGACTCTTTATGAATTTCCTCTTTCTGGCCAAGTGTGTTGTGCTTCTTGCTGATGATAAAATTGAACCCCCTCTACTGAAACATCTCTGTCCTATGCCAGATCATCCTGGATACTCTCAATTTCTACTGCTCCTAGATGCTGAGCAGGGCAGGGCCTGAAAGTAACAGGAAGATCAAATCAAATGTTGCTTCAAGCTTCTCCTGTGTGGATTTCCCCTGTATTGATTCTACAATATAACTGATTTTCTGCTGTATTGATTTTATCATTGAGTCTCCATTTGCCTGAAGCCACCTTGCTTTGTCCTGGGATTTTGTTCAGGAATTTCACTTTTCCCTCTGAGGTAGGTTAAATGTATAACTGAAAAAAAAAGTTGCTGCCTTTGATAGTAGTAGCATCTTCCATATATCAGGGCATCTGTTTGTTATCTTGACATCCCCAAAAGATACGTAGTCCAGCTTTATCTGTCCTGGTGTAACTAGGGGAGTTTTATCTCTTCCAAGGAGAAACTAATTCTGGTCATTTTGATGCCTTAGCAAAGATTACAGTATGGAGATAGATTCCCCCAAACAAAACCACTGTTTAATTGTCAGAGAAGCGTGCAGTTTTGTTTACCCAGTTCATTGAAATGTTCCACAGCTATATCAGACCTCTTCTTTGTTGAGTGGTTGTTAGACTTACTGAAGTTGCTTGTTTGAACTGCTTTATTAACAGTAATATTCACCACTATTAATTAACATTTGCTTAGAGTTTTTACCTCAGTCTACCTTACTACATTTATTTGATTGGGGGGGTTGGGTTTTTTTTTTTTAGGTTTTTGAAAGGCAGTGGGGTTAAGTGGCTTGCCCAAGGCCACACAGCTAGGTCATTATTAAGTGTCTGAGACCGGATTTGAACCCAGGTACACCTGACTCCGGGGTCGGTGCTTTATCCACTACACCACCTAGCCACCCCTACTACATTTATTTGAGATACTGATCCTCATTGGCTGTACTTGTGCTAAACCTCTCCCATCAGTTCTCCAAGAAGCCACAGCATGAGCAGCATGGCAAACCATTTCAGCAGACAATCTAAACCAGGCTGGTGGTAATTGAGGGGTCTCAAATCTATTGTTGAGTTAAAGGCATGTCCACCCCCCAAGCATGTGAACACTTCCTGGGAAGAATAGATAGATGTGAACAATTAGCTCCGACAGGCATGAAAGTCATCAAAGCAGGTGCTTTGGAGTGCTTAGAGCTCCATTAGATGTTGAAGACACGAAAATCATTCACTGCATCCAGGGTCATCACCAGTCAGTCCTCTTGACTTTTGTCTTCCACTGGACTTTGATGATTCTGGAAGAAAGAGTGAGACTGATATCATTGCAACTTTGATCCACTTAAATGCAATTTGTCCATGCGTTACATATTTACATATATACATATATATATATATATATAATATGCATACATACATAGAATTTTACTATTTTTGTTTACCTTAAGACTGGTGGTGAAAGAAAAATGATGAAGCAATAGGGGCAGCTAGATGGGAAGCTATAGTTACAATGCTGCACAGAGTGGGCTCAGGATATAGGGTTGTCTTCTCACTGGACCAAAGAAGCTGATGTATTTTGAAACCCCCTTGGTGGGTTTCATTTTAAGCACCACACTGCTCCTAGCATGAGAAAGGGGCTAGAAATGGTACCCTAAAATTGTCCATTTCACCTAACCTAATGCTGGTCTGCTTACCTGTGTGACACAGTATCCGACCTTGCAGTGGAAAGACTAAAATATTTACAAAAACTTTTGCAAAGATGATTACACTCACCATTGGTCCAAGGAATTTGTGTGTACTTACGGATAACACAACACCAGTAGAGGTGAAAGACATATAGTTGTTGCTTTGAAAGAACCCACTCCCACTGGCAGCCCTGAGTAAAACAAGTCTGACAAGTAAGGGCCAAGTTACCAAGTCAAGTCAGATCTGCATCTGTGTTTTTTCTAGAGTGGCTACCATGTGTTTTTTGGTTGAGAAGTACTACTATGGTTGAGAAGTACCGTGAAGATGACATGGAATTTAGCCAAAAACATCTAATCTAGTAGAGACTTGGCTGCCTCCCCAGACGAATGAACAACAGGTTTATGAGAATGTAATTTTCACTTGCAGGGAAGTGAGGCACCACCATCATCAGTGTGTGAACTCCCACCAAGATGAACCCAGAGAAGATGAATGAACTATTTTATGAAAACCTGGCGATCTTCATCATCAATGTGCCAAAAGAGGAGGGGCTCTTATTTCTGCACAACTTTAATGTCAAAGTGCGCACAGACTATCAGGCGTGGCAATCGAGATTTGAAGAGTTGTAAAACTACATACACCCGTTGACCCAGCAAGAATACTACTGAGTCTATTCTTCAAGTTGGTGATGGTTTGATTTCTTCATCAGAAAACTATTCATATCCTTTGACCATTTATCAATCGCAGAATGACATATCCTTATAAATTTAATCAAATTCTTCATATATTTGAGAAATGAGAGCTTTATCTGAGAAACTCATAAACTTCCCCACCCCCCAATTTTCTGCTTTCCTTCTGATCTTGGTCACATTTTTTTATTTGTAAAAGCATTTTGAATGTAATGGAATTGAAATTATTCACTTTAGATCTTAGGCTGCTCTCTAGCTCTTTTTATTCATGAATTGGTCATTTACCCATAAGTGTGATAGGTAATATGTTCCACATGCTTCTGATTTTCTTGTAACATCTCTACATTCAGGTCATGTAGCCATTTTGACCCTATCTTGGTGTAAGGTATTAGTCCATGCCCAATTTTGGCCAGATTGCTTTCACTTCCCTAATGATTTTTATGAAATAATGAATTCTCATACCCCAAATTATGTCCTTGCACTTGTCAGATACAAGGGTTTTTTAATTTACTTGCTACCATAAATTGGATGTTTATTCTGCTCTCTTGTACAATGGTTCACAGATACAGCTCTGACTGGACTTGGTAACCTGGCCCTGATTTGTCAGACTTGTTTTACTCAGGGCTGCCAGTGGGAGTGGGTTCTTTCAAAGCAACAACTATGTGGTACCCTCATATAACTGCCTGGCACTGTCATTTTAGGTCTTGCAATGTGAAATGTGCTTCCTTTAGATTTTTTTTTTTTATCAATTCCTTTGATATTATTGACTTCTTGTTCTTCCAAATGAATTTTACTTTAATTTTTTCCAATTTACTAAAATAAATGTTTTGATAATTTAATTGAGATATTGACTGTATAATTTACTTTGGGTAAAATTTTCAACATTATATTGGCCCTGGCCACCCAGGAATAATCTCTTCAATAGGCTACATCTGAATTTTTTTTTTTTAGGTTTTTACAAGGCAAATGGGGTTAAGTGGCTTGCCCAAGGCCACACAGCTAGGTCATTATTGAGTGTCTGAGACCGGATTTGAACCCAGGTACTCCTGACTCCAGGGCCGGTGCTTTATCCACTGAGCCACCTAGCCACCCCTAAAATTTTTTTTTTATAAAAAGGTTTTTATAATTTTGTTTTTATATTTCCTAGAATTGTTTTAGTTGATATGTTTTCAGACATTTATCTGTGAAATTATCATACAGGGAGTATCTTCTAGTGTTTTGTTTGTTAACTGTAGGAATTCTGATGATTTACTTTATAGCCTGTTACTTTGCAAAAATTGTTGCTTCATCTGGCTTTTTAGGTCAGCTTTTAGGATTTTATGTATATTGCTATATAGTCCATAAAGAAATTAATTTTATTAACTCATTTCCTATTCTAATTCATTCTAATTTTTTCTCTTCCTGTTTCCGTTGATAGGATTTCCAATACAATATTGAATAATTATGGATACAGTGGGCATCCTTGTTTTATAACTGATCCAACTGGAAGGCTTCTGGTTTATTTTTCTGTTATAAATAATGCTTGCTAATGGTTTTAAATAACTTTTTATCACTTCAAGGAGCAATCCATTAAAAGGCATACTTTCAGATCTTAGAAATGAGTGCTATACATTATCAAAAGCTTTCTTGCATCTGTTCATTTTTGATTTTTAGAAAACTTTTGTTATTGATGTAGTGAATCATGTTAATAATTTTCCTTATGTTAAACCCCCATCCCAGCATCCATGGTCTAAATTCCACTTGGTCATGATGTATCATATTTTAATATGTTTTTGTCATCTTCCAACTAGTCTTTTAGTTAGAATTTTGGCATCCATGTCCATTAAAGAAATTGATCTGTAGCATTTTCTCTGTTTTTTTGTTTGCTGATATTACTGTTTTTATTATTATATTTATACTATGTAATATTATATATAATATTGATTATTATTATATTTCCTGGTTTAGTTATAACTATTCTATTTGTTTCATAAAAAGTTTGGTAGAATCCTTACCTTGGATATTATTCCAAATGATTTTTTAAATTATGGAATTACCTGATCTTTAAATGTTTGATAGCCTTCCTGGTGCTTTTTTTTCCTTCGGAATAACCACGGACCTCATCTCATAGACTATTGCAAAATGAGGTCAAAATGGTTCACGATTTGGACATAAAAGGTGATACCAGAAGCCAGTAAAAAGAACAAGGAATAATCTATCTGTCAGGTGTAAGGAGGATGAATTTTGCCCTAACAAGAGCTAGAGAGCATTATAAAATGCAAAGTAGATAATTTTGGCTACATTAAATCGAAAAGGTTTTGTACAAACCAAACCGCTGCAGCAATGATTAGAAGGAAGGTAGAAAACTGGGCAACAATTTTTACAGCCAGTCTCTGATGCCGCCCTTATTTCTGAAACAGAGAAGTGAGTCAGATTCATAATATAAGTCATTTCCCACTTGATAAATGGTCAACAGATGAGCACAGGCAATCTTCAGAAGAAGAAATCAAAGTTATCTAAAGACAAAAAGACAAAAAATGTTCTCCATAAATCCTGGGAGGAGTTTTGAGATAGGAAAGGGTTATTATAGGGGTCCAGATACTCCACAAGCTGGAGGGCAGGGCTTGGGGAGGAGAGTCTGGAAGGATCAGAGGATCCGTGGATTAGGTACTGGCTGGGGTGGGGCTCTAGGACCTGGGAGGGCCCACCCAGAATGAACAGCCCCTGAAGGGGAGTGCTGTGAGCTGAGGCTGAGCTGCTTTCCTCCTTTGGACCTGGGGGTGGGGGGAATTGGGGGGCACTGCCTTCTGAGTAGAGTTCCTTTGGAGCTGAGGTCTCTGGGCCTTCCTCCCTTGGCACTGATCTTCCCCTTTCTCTTGGAGCTGAGTTTGAGCCGCCCTCTGGGTGCCAGTCCTGTCCCTGCAGGCCCCAGGTAGGTCACCCCCCGGGGGTTGCTGCCACAACTTCCCTTTGGCTCTCTTCTTCCCCTTCTGCCCCCTGCTGCCCCCTCTAGGCCCCCAGGGCCCTCTCATTCCCAAGGCTGGCTCCCCCTTGCTGCCTCTTCTCCAGGCTCCCCTCCACATCGCAAACAGTCCTGAGTGGGGCCCACTTGCCTGCCCTTCAGAGCTCCCCTTGGGAGTGCTGCCTTCAGCCTCCCTTCCTTCCTATCAGGTCCTGTGTGTTTTATCTCCTTACCCCCTTTTCCAAACTTCAGGTTTTCGCCAAGAGCCCTGAAATCCTCCCTGCTTGCCCCCCCCCCCCCCCCCCCCGGAGCTACCTGGGCCCCAGCATCAGTGTTTCTTCCTGGTCACCTTTAACTGGGTCTCATCCTCCCTCCCTATCAGATCCCAGTCATTTGCTCCCCTGAATCAGGATAACTTCAGTGGTGCAGACAAGCAGCCTCCAAACCTAAGCTCCAAAGAGGGACCCAGGGAGTCCTCCCAGCTCCTGGCTAGACCCCAGGGCTCAGGACCCTTCTTTTTCAGGGCCAGACACCCTCTCCAGGTTCCCTTTTAATCACCAAATGGCCCCTCTTCTCTCCCCAACTTTCTTACAGTATGCTGACTCCCAGAACCTTCCTTATCCCGGCCTCTGCTTCCCTGGGATGGGACCCAGGAGGAGGGGGGAAGGGAGGGGAGGAATCTCCCTTTCCAAACTGAATTCATCTGCTAGCCTGACCCTCCCTCTTACCTTCCTCCCACTCTGGTTCTGAGTCTCTCCCTTAGGGCATGGTCTGGGTCTTTGTCATTCCTCTGGGGCCTCACCCTCGGTAAATCCTTTCAGGCCAGCCTCTTGCCCAGAAAGAGAGAACTCCTTCTCTGCAATCCTTTTCCCTCCCCAGATCAGTCTGCAGAGGACCCAGGCCAGATCCAAGCTGGGAATCTGGAGCCAGAGGGAATGGCCCCTGGGAACCACAGGCCCCCAGGCCAGGTGAGTGCCTTCTGTCCACAGGCTTGACCAATGTCAGCCAAAGAGGCCATTGCTGTAGACAGGAGAGGATTGGCTATGCTGGCAGTAGCTTACAGAAAGATTAATTCTATACGAATATATTATAAAGTTGCATCACGGCCCTCCTCTCTCCTCCTGTGTTTTGGACTTCTTCACTGGCACGTTGGCATCTACAGCCCTAACGCCCTGCCCCTTCCCAAACTGAAATTGTTGGTCTCCCCAGCTTGGTTTTGAAGTTTCCCCTCATTACAGTCCAGTCATAAAGTTGATCATTTCACTCCACATTCACTCATTCTCCCCAGCCCCCCTCACACTTGGTCTTTCCTGGACAGACCTGGAGCAGAACCCTGAAGGCTCCCCCAGACCTTGTCCTTTACTGTCTCAAGGATTAGAAACTGAAACTGGCTCCTTTAGGCCAGGGGCTATTACATTCCTCTGTGGATCCATGGAGTCCCACTGAGAGATTCGAAAGAAACTCAACTCTGTCACACAGGAAGGAAAAACCAGCCCCTACCCTCCAGTAGCTCCCAGATGGGAGGCATTCTGGAGAGGGAAGGTTTTAGCAGATGCAGCTACCAGAAGAAATTTATTTTCAGAAGGTGAGATTTGAGGTGACATGTGAAGGAAGCCAGGAGGATCAGGGGAGGAGGGAGGATCTTACCAGCAAGAGAGACAGTCATTGGAAAGGCCTGAGCCTGAGTCAGAAGGAGAGGCTTGGTCATGGATCAGATCAAGTCCCAAAGTACTGTAGCCATGAGAGAAATGGGATGGGTCAGCAGGGTTTTCTCCTTAAATGACAGTTCATGGCCCCATCCCTCAGTGGTGAAGGAAGTGGGAGGATGGAGAAGGAAAGAAGTTTGGAAGTTTCTGATGACAGTGACTTAGGGAACAAATTCACAATCAAGAAAATGATTGCCTTCCTCAGTGAGGAGACATGCTGAATAAATGCTATGAAGTGAAGAATACTTACCGAAGAGACTCTAGGGAAAGGGAAATGATGCAGATTATTGGGAATCTCAAAAGAAGTTGGGAAAAATAAATCAATTCCAACAGGAACAACAGATAAATAATAAAGGAAGTTACAATTAAAGTATAAGAATATAAATTTATTGTCTTAAAGAAGAAATCAAAATGATGACAAAATAAATAGAATTCCAAAAGAATAGAAACTCTTGAGTGTCACATCATTAGATGAGGTCCATGGAACAAAATGAGATGGAAGACCCTCAGATTCTTAGCATGATGACCAAACATTTAGTGGGATAGAGAAATGGTGACCACTTCCAGATAGCATCATATTTTCAGATCTGACCAATCTTCCCCCTTTGGTCATTTTCAATCTACCTTTTTACCTTATTCTCATGATTCTTGGTCTCCCAAGTCCCAGCATTCTAGGGCTATTGTGAGATCCTTTATTTCTCATAAGAAATGTCCTTCTCATGAATTAGATCAAACCCCAATCTTGGTTAGTAAAATGTTTCCTATATTAATAAATGAACAAAACTTCCTTTCCCTTTGTCTCTCTTTTTTTTATATATACTTAAATGTCAAAATTAAGAAATAGATTACATTAAGAAATGAAAGCAAAAGGCAGGAGATTTATTTGTTTGTGTATTTTTGGCCAGGCAAGGGGGTTAAGTGGCTTGCCCAAGGCCACACAGCTAAGTAATTGTTAAGTGCCTGAGGCCAGATTTGAACTCAGGAACTCCTGACTCCAGGGCCCGCACTCTATCCACTGCCCCACCTAGCCACCCCCAAGGAGAATAGATGTCCTCTTTTTTCCTTGCCTGAAAACAATCTCAATACCACTTCCTTCAGTCCAGATTGTGGTGAACTTTTTGTTTACTCTCTTTTTAGTCATCTCTGCAAACTTCTCCCTTACGTTCCTCCCAAATAAACAGTATCTTCTGATATCTCACCAAATCCATATAATATCTCATTTCTGTTTATTCTAATAAAAGTTATTTCATATCACTTTTTTCTTCTTCTCCTATAGTGATACTTCTATATTTCTGACTGGAGACATATCTTCTCTGATTCCCTAGGAAAAAATATTGATATTAATTCATTTCTCAGCATTATTCCAACTGCAATTATTTAAAAAACCAACCTAGAATTAAATTGAACTTTTCCTGGCTGTGGATTGATGTGTTGACTCTGAAATTCAAGAGTGTAGGAACTTTGGATCAGTCCTTTCTTTCTGCTTCAGTTTCTTCCTTACATTGATAAGTGCAGGACTAGATGCAGTCTGCAGTCTCGTTCATCTCTGAGTCCTATCACTTTTGATGGTATAGGACTTGGTAACATACAAGGATGTGGCTGTGGACTTCACCCCAGAGGAGTGGGGCCTCTTGGACCATCCTCAGAGAGAGCTGTACAAGGAGGTCATGATGGAGACTGCCAGGAACCTGCTCTCTGTGGGTAAGGATACTTCCCCTTTTAACTGAATTTACTCTCAAGGAAACTGTCTTCATTCCCTTCCACATGCAGGGTTTGGAGCATTTATCTTTCTTAGAAAGGCCAAAGTGTCCAAGAATGGCTCCCGTGTCCAAGAGCCAGGGTCCTCCTGCTGCCTGGTTTTCCTGGAAAAGGTCTTTTCCCTGTGTAAAAAGGAGCTTGGGTTTCTTTTGTTGCCCCTGAAGCCACTTCTCGCTGGTTCTAGGGAGCCTGAAATCAAAGATCAAACCAGTCCTGGAGAATTTGAAACTTGGAATTAGACTCAGAAGTTGTATGTAATCTGATCTATTCCTGAAAATGAAATTTTTCTGCCAAATCCCTGAAAACTGCTCTGGCAACTTTATTTGGAAATGGGCAGTGCTGGAAAATCCCTTCCCCTCTGGCATGAGTCTGGTCTTTGGAACATTAACAGAAGTCTAAAGTTGTTGCTCCCTGTTCTTCCTCTTCTTCTCAAAAGCCATCTAGTAGAGAATTGTGCCCTTGGTCCTCCTTCATATCTCCCCTACATTTTAGCACAAATGGTGGAAAAGGAAGTGAAAGAGGTGAGCATTTATATTGACCAAAGTGTGGCCAGCAATGGACTTAGAGCTTTTTCCTTTTCTTTTCTTTTCTTTTTTCTTTTTAGATTTTTGCAAGGCAATGGGGTTAAGTGAAAGTGTCTGAGGCCAGATTTGAACTCAGGTACTCCTGAATCCAGGGCCGGTGCTCTATTCACTGTGCCACCTAGTCACCCCCTCAGGCCCAACTACCTTTTAATTTCTAGATGAGGTAATCTATGGAATCATTCAATCCTTCTATGAAAGAAGGATTTTTCTGCTTCTGAATGCTCTTCTTCCCATTCCCTACAAAACTCCAAAAATAAATATCATGAAAATGATACTTGAGGTACCCTTGAAACCATTGGGTGACCCTTACTCCATGGCCTCTTTCCTGAAGAGAGCCACACTGTACATGTCTCTCCATCCTCTTTCCTTTTATTTCTCACTCCCAGGTGTTCCACTTCCAAGAGAAGATTTGATCTCCCATTTGGAGAAAGGTGAAGGACCTTGCCTGCTGAAGCGAAAAGACCGCAGAACCTCCTACCCAGGTGTGTTAAATGGAAGCAAGGTCATGAGGGCTATTATGAGAAAAGAGAGCTACATATTACAGGGAAGGGAAAATGCTAGACTTGGGGGCAGGAAGACCTGATTGCTCATCTTTTTGAGATCTTTTTAGTAGTGGAATCCTGGGCAAGTCACTGGACTTCTGAAGCTCAGTGTCACCATCTGTTAAATGAAGGAAATGGATGGCATGGCCTTTTACTTCCCTTCCAGGGAAGACTATGGCCCTATAGAATTCACCATTTAGAACTTTGGATCATGGACTTATCCTGCAGATATCTAGAAAGAACTCAGGTTGTGTAATGCAAGTGATTTTTAGATTCTTTTCAAGTCAATAAGCATTTAGGAAATGCTAAACATGGGATCAAGATCAGTTACCTCGGGGAAGCTAGGGGGTACAGTGGATAGAGCACTGGCCCTGGAGTTAGGAGGACCTGAATTCAAATCCGGCCTCAGACACTTAATAGTGACCTAATTGTGTGACCTTTGGCAAATCACTTCACCCCATTTATCTTGCAAAAACTTAAAAAAAAAAGATCAGTTACCTCACTGATGGTAAAATTTTCAACTTGAAAAGGCTCCAAGCCAAGACCAAAGTGGAGGGAGTGTGGATGCATGATCTTCTGCTAGTAGATGATTGTGCCCTCAATACAGCTTCTGAAACTGAAAGGAATCAAAGTATGGATCAATTTTCTGTTTGTGCTAATTTTGGCTTAGCAATGAACACCAAGAAAACCCAAGTGGTCCATCAGCCAACACCATACCATCCATTTGTGGAACCATCTATCACAGCAAATGAAGTTTTGAGTGCTGTGGGCAAGTTCACTTCACTTAGCAGCTCTTTCCGGGGAGGTCCCCATTGACAATGAAATTGACACATACTTTGTCAGAGCTGGCTCAGTAACTAGGGGTTCCTAAAGAAAGTATTGGAGAGAGGTGGAATAGACTAATTACCAACCTGAAGGTCTACAGAGTCATTGTGCTGACCTCAGTGCTATGTGCCTGTGAAACCTGGACAATCTACCAACTTCATGCCAGGAAAGTGAATCTCTACCATTAAATTGTCTTAGGAAGATTCTGAAGATAGGCTGGCAGAGAAGATACCAGACATTGAGGTCTTTCTTGAGTGAACTGCCAAGAATTCAGAAGTTACCACAGAGATCACAACTATGATGGGCTGGTCACATAGTCTGAAGGTCAAGCAAAAGCTTGCCAACAAACTTATGGGCTTTATGGGGGAACTCACACAGGGTAAGGGAACTCATACTTTAGGGCAGAAACAGTGATACAAGGACACATTCAAGGTCTCACCTAAGAACTTTGGAATTGATTGGGCAGCATGAGAGACACTGGCCAGCATGGTATACCCTCATCAGAGAGTTTGCTGTGCTCTATGAGCAAGGCAAAATGGAAACAACTCAAAGGAAGCATGAGATGTACAAGTTTAGAGACCCCAGTTCAGTTCTAGATCAGTTGTGCTGGACCTGTGGTAGAGGAGTTTATGTTGGTCTGATCAGTCACACAGGACACACTGTAACTAGTCTCTACCATAATGAAGTCATTTTAGTCCTTTTTGATAAAAAAGGACAAGAACCAACCATCCAACAATGTTTCAGGGTAAGTGCTAAGTATTGGTGATTCAGAGAAAGACAAGGCCTATCCCATACTGTCAAAGAGCTCAGAGAGCAGAGGGAAAGAGAGTTTGGACTGAATTAAATGGAAAACATTATATATAGGATAAATCAGAGCTAGTTCCATGAGGGAAGGCACTTAGATTAAGAAGGAGTCGAAAAGCTCCTTGGGCCAACTAAGTAGTGCAGTGGATAGAGTACTGGCCCTGGAGTCAGGGGGACCTGAGTTCAAATCCGGCCTCAGACACTTAGTAATTACCTAGTTGTGTGACCTTGGGCAAGTCACGTAATCCCATTGCCTTAAATAATTTTTTTTTTAAATGGGAAAAGGTTCTCATGGAAGGTGGGCTTTGGAGAAGCTAGGAGGAAACTTCTAAGGATGAAAGGCAGCCAGGAAAAATCCATGGATCCTTGTGATGGTTTGTTCAGTTCAAAAATTTGAAGGGAGGGCTTTGCTACTGGTTTTTAGTGTATGTCGGTTGGTTGTTTCATCCTTTGTTATTGAAGAAGACCAGAATGACATCTCTATGTTGGAGAGAAATTACAATGGATTTGACTATGGCTGATCAGAACAATATGAACTTGGAATGCTCTACCACAAGTTGGCCACAAATAGTCCAAGTGAACATGATACTTACTCTCAAATATGACATGTTTCCTTTGAACTATCTCAATTCTTCCTTCCTCATGGGGTATAGCACCCTCACTGATGAGGGCACATCAGCTGGGCAGTCTTGTGCCACCATCTGCCATGCTGTATAATCAATTTTAAAGTTCTTGAGAGATCCCTTCTTTTGACCTCCTAATGAGCACTTGTGCCATGTAACTTTTCCATAAAAATAGTCTTTTAGGCAAGCTTTTTCTTGCCCTTCAAATAACCTGACCAGCCCATCATTGTTGCACTCTCTGGGGTAACTTCTGAATATTTGGCAGTGTAGCCCGAGAAGGGACCTCAATATGTGATGAACTTCACAATCTTCCTAAGGAGGTTTAATGGAAGAGATTTAGTTTGTTGGCATGGAGCTGGTAGACATCCAGGATTCACAGACATAGAGCAATAAGGCCAGCCCAATGACTCTGTAGACCTTCAGTTTGGTGGTCAGTCTAATACCTGTTCTCTCACACTTTCTTTTGGAACCTCCCAAATCCTGAGCTAGCTCTGGTAATGCATGAGTCAACCTCATTGTCATTTTGCACCTTCTTGGAAAGGACACTGCCAAGGTAAGCAATCTTGCCCACAGTACTCAAAACTTCTCCATTTGCTGTCATCGATGGTTCCCCATCTGGATGGTGTGGTGCTGGCTGATGGAGCACCTGGGTTTTCTTGGTGTTCATTGTTGGTCTAAAATGAATCTAAGGAGATAATTGATTCATACTTTGTTGTATTTCAGCTTCAGAGGCTGCATTGAGGGCATAATCATCTACAAATAATATATCAGAAGATCATGAACCAAAACTCCCTCCACTTTGGTCTTGGCTTGTAGTCTGTTGAAATTGAAGAAATTACCATCAGCACAGTAGCTGCCCTTGACGCCATGTTCATCCTCAGTGAAGGCGTTTCACTGAGGATGAGCATGGTATAGCCTATGTGGAGGTGGGGGAGTAAGAGGAGGGAAGACTGGGATGGTATGTGAGAGACAGATGATGAAGAGACCTAAGAGCCCAATAGAGAATTGTAGATTTCATTCTGGTACTAAGAAACCACTCCAGTTTGTTGAAAAGTCACATATGAGCTTTAGGAAGATGAATTTGACAGTCAGATAGAGGATTGACTAATCTCAGGAGACACTTGAAGCACTGAGATCAAGTAAGAGGCTTTTGCAATACCGCCTAAAGATTGACCATGGAGGATTAGTAGGGTGGTATGATGAGACATAATGTTTGTCCTTTAGAATAAGACCATGAGGTGGTAATGCCATGACTTGGATTTGAGTGAGGGGGATTGTGCTCCAGAGCCATCTGGGTCCAGTATCCAGAAATGAAGCAGGATGATTGGAGATGGCCCTGGATGCGAGATAATGAGGGTTAAGAGACTTGACCAAGGTTATGCAGTAAGGAAGTGTCAGATACTAACTCAGGGCCTCCTGACTCCACTGCACCACCTAGCCAGCCTGGATGAGAGTTAATGAGGATGAATGATAAGGAGGAATGGATTATATCATTTTTATGAGCCTGGAAAGCTGGGAGAATGACCTAGATAGTTTATCAATCACAAAATGGGAAAAGCTGCAACAGGACCAATAGTTAAGCATATTGAACAGTTCATGACAGAAGGAAACAATCTATAGGCCCAGCAGAAGATAATTTTTTGGGGCAGAGAATATGGATGAATTTTTTTTGTTTATTGCAAAATTGATCACTTTTTCTCATAAGAGAGCAGAACATTCAAAGATAAACTTTTCAAAAAGTGATAATTGTCCTGAATCAATGATGGACCAGAATAGAACATAGTTTGCCTCACATGAATAAAAAAGAAGAAAACAATAAACAAGTTTGGCAATCAATTTGTGGTCTTAGATATGAGCAGAAAAAAACAAAAGTTGAAAAGGGTCGATGAGGAATTGAA
Source organism: Macrotis lagotis (assembly GCF_037893015.1). NCBI lineage: Eukaryota > Metazoa > Chordata > Mammalia > Peramelemorphia > Peramelidae > Macrotis > Macrotis lagotis. The sequence continues at coordinate 929,145,643 of NC_133658.1, read as the reverse complement.
ATATTCGTGCTAGGGGCAACTAGGTGGCACAGTGGATAGAGCACTCGCCCTGGAGTAGGGAGTACCTGAGTTCAAATCCGGCCTCAGACACTTAATAATTACCCGGCTGTGTGGCCTTGGGCAAGCCACTTAACTCCATTCATTGCCTTGCAAAAAAAATATTCATTCTAGGTAATGAAATAATATGAATATATAAATAATATATCTATATCCCTGAATATAAAAAATGTTAGATGCAATATTTAAAATTGCTACACAAGAAGGGAATTATTTCTTGGTTTAAATATGAAATTTACAGAGAATGAATGTGATAATGGATCAGAAATGGACAGTAGAGAACCATGGAGAAGCATGACCCAATAGAAAGTATAAAAAACTGATATTTGAAGAAAGATTGAGAATACAATAGTAGACCCTGGAAGGGGTCTCTCTCATATAGTTAATGAGGACTGAATGTTGTCTGACTTTCTCTTATCAAGGTCATGCAGACTCTTGTTTCTGTCTTTTATCTTGCGATCAGACTCAGATTTCTCTTAAATTGAGATGAGTGAGCATTCTTCATCAACCTTTGAATATGCCCTATGTATAGGAAGTGGATGAAGTTTTTATTGAGTTTTTAACAATGATTGTGGCTTGTATTTTTCCTATAAAGGATCAGAAGAATTCAAAGGTAAGGTTATAATTGCCCTGAAACAGTAATGGACCAGAACAGAATATAGTATGCTTCACATGAATAAAAAAACCAAAAAACATAAAACAAGATTGACAATGATTTTGTTTTCTTAGATTTGGGAACAAAAAACCAAAAGATGAAAAGGATCAATGGGGTAATTAAACTATCATGTAGATGTGATAGGTAAAGAAATGATATGAATATTTGGTATATGTGCTACAAATAGTATATTTATAGCTCTGAATATTAAAAAAAGTAGGATACAATATGGAAAATTGCTTCAGAAGGGGCAGCTAGGTGACACAGTGGTTGGAACGCTGGCTCAAGAATTAGGAGGACCTGAGTTCAAATTTGACCTCAGACACTTCCTACTTATTTAACTGCGTGACCTTGGACAAGTCACTTAACCCCATTGCTTGCAAAAACAAAAACAAAAAAGAAAATTGCTATGCAAGAACAAAACTATTTCTTAACTTGGCATATGAAATTTATAGAGAATGAATGTGAGAAGGAATCAAAACTGGTCAGTTGAGAAACAAAGGAGAAGCATGACCCAATACAAAGTATAAAAGAACTGGTATTTAAGAAAGATTGCAAGTGCAATAGTGGTCCCTCTTCTGGGATAGGTCAAAAGCAGGACTGTGGCTGCATGTCTCTCAGGACTGATGTTCTTGATTTTAGGTAGTCTCTAGAGGTATGGGGTCCCTGGTTTTTAATATGAAGAGAACTAACAATCACAACACCTGGAAGAGAGGACAAAGTTCTTAGAGACTCTCACTCAGATCTACTACCATGTAAAGAAGTAGCTTAGTCATCTAGTTTCTCAGTGTCAGAAAGTTTGGTCAGATATCTGTCATTCTGAGCTTCGTGACTCTAGCTAGGCTATGTAATATGAATGTTGGTTTTGTCTGTATTACAGGTTTGTAGTGAGAATTCAGTTGTTTCTGAAACTCTTTGTATATTAAATCTGCCTGGAGATGTGAACTAATGTCATTTTCAAATCACTGAGTCTGCCCATTTAAGTTTGAAAACTCTTGTCTTTCCCTTTGCAAACAGATGATAAAGATTTAAGATATTCAACACCATTCAGTCATTTCAGAGATTTAAAATTTTGTATTTTTGTGCATGTCTCCCCTTCTATATGTTTTGTTTCCTTCAGATGGAAAGACCAGGCATGAAATGAAGAAGACTGCTTCAGAGTTAAGCATTTCTGTGAAAGGATTGAATCATCAAAGGTTGATGAAAAGTGACCACTCTTCTCTCAACATAAGAGAAATCTGTGAGTCTGAAAGCAAGATAAAGAAAAAACAAAAGAGCCAGTGGGACTTTGATAAAGAGAGAAAGAGTGTCAGACAATGTTCTGTTCAAATTAAGTGTATGAAAATGATGTCACGAAACAGGTCTCAGGATATAAAATACAGGAAATCCATTACTGAACAGGTAAAAGTTGGTGAGTCTAATGAAAAACCTCCTGAAAAGGAAACATGTCATAGTGAGATGGCCCTCAGCTTGAACTCAGATCTCAGGAGACCTCAGAACAACCATACTGGAGAAACTCAATCTATCTGTAATGCAAGTGAGAAAGTCTTCAGCTGTAATTCAGAACTCAATGAACACCAAAAAACTGACAATGAAAAGAAACATTATAGATGCAATGAATGTGGGAAATCCTTTAAACAACAATCATCCTTCATTCACCATGGGAAATTTCATAATAGTGAAAAGCAACAAGGGGGAAATACATTCAGGAGACAGTCATCCCTCAGTTCCCACCAGAATATTGAAACCAGAGAGATTCTCCAGGAGTCTCAACAATGTGCTAAAGCTTTCAGTGACAAATCATCCCTTATTAAACAAAAGAAATTTTATGAGTGTAATCACTGTGGAAAGACTTTTAGTTGCAGCTCTCATCTTGTTGTACATCAGAGAATCCAAGCTGGAGAGAAAACTTATGAATGTAATCAGTGTGGAAAGACTTTCAGTCATAGCTCCAAACTTACTATACATAAGAGAGTCCACACCGGAGAGAAACCTTATCAATGTAATCATTGTGGAAAGACTTTTAGACAGAGAGGCCATCTTGCCGAGCATCAAAAAATCCACACTGGAGAGAAATCTTATGCATGTAATCAATGTGGAAAGACTTTCATTTGTAAGTCTAGTCTTGCTAGTCATCAGAGAACCCACACTGTAGAGAAACCGTATGAATGTAATCAATGTGGGAAGACTTTTAGACAAAGAAGCTCTGTTGTTATTCATCAGACAGTTCACACTGGGAAGAAACCTTATGAATGTAGTCATTGTGGAAAGACTTTTAAAAGGAAAAGCCACCTTGTTAGTCATGAGGGAATCCACACTGGAGAGAAACCATATGAATGTAATCAGTGTGGGAAGACTTTTAGATACAGAAGCTACCTTTTTAGTCATCAGAACGTCCATACTGGAGAGAAACCTTATGCATGTGATCATTGTGGAAAGACTTTTTCATGTAAATCCAGTGTTAATAAACATCAGAAAATTCACACTGGAGAGAAACCTTTTGGATGTAATCATTGTGAAAAGTCTTTCAGGTACAAGTTGAGTCTTGTTAATCATCAGAGAATCCACACTAGAGAGAGAACATATGAATGTAAGCACTGTGGAAGGATTTTAAGTTGTAAGTCTAGTCTTGTTCGTCATCAGAGAATTCACACTGGAGAGAAACCGTATGAATGCAGTCATTGTGGAAGGAAATTCCGCTGCAAAACTACTCTTATTATTCATCAGAGAATTCACACTGGCGAGAAACCTTTTGCATGCAATCACTGTGGAAAGAATTTCAGAAGGAAAAGTCATTTTGTTAATCATCAGAGAATCCACACTGGAGAGAAACCTTTTGCATGTGCTCATTGTGGAAAGGCTTTCACATTCAAAGCTAGTCTTGTTGAACATCAGAATATCCACACTAGAGAGAAAAATATTGAATGTAATCTTTGTGGAAAGAATTTCAGTTCCAAGACTACTCTTGTTAGTCATCAGAGAATCCACACTGGAGAGAAACCTTTTGAATGTGATTATTGTGGAAAGATTTTCACTTTTAACTCTAATCTTGTTAATCATCGGAAAATCCACACTCGAGAGAAACATGGAAGGAGGCAATGAAGAAAGATTTACATAAGCACATTTGATCTTGTACATCAAAAAACTTTCAGATGGGCCTACTGTCTTGTTATATTCAGAGAAACTTTGTGAAAGTAATCATTGCAAAAAGAATTTCAAAATCTGAAGCTAACTTGTTTTCTTATCAGAGAATACACAGGAGGGAAAGACTTATAATTACAATCAGTGTGAAAAGTGTTTTAGACATGGCTAAGTTTGTGTTCAACATAAAAAATCACAATGGAGAAAAACCTAAATGTGATTAGTGTGTAATGACTTCCATATTGAACTCCATTGTTTCTGTGCATTAGAGAACCCACATTGGAGAAATACCTTATAAATGTAAATAGTATGGAAAAACTCTCAGATTGAACTCCTGTGCTTCTGGGAAATTTTGATGTAATCAGTATAGAAAGGTTTTCGCACAGAAGGCCGATTTTGCTAAACAAAAAAGAATACACTCTGGAGAGAAAACTCGTGAATACAATCAGGGCAGAAAGACTTTCACAAACAAATCCAACTTTGTTCATCAAAAAAATGCTTAGTAGTAAGAAGCTTTATAAATGATATCTGTTTGGAGCTCCTGGCTTATCAACATAAGAGAATCCACACTACCAAAAATACCTTAATGTAGAAGGTGTGGTAAACCAGTCAATAACAGTCAACTCTTATTTTCCTTTGGTGATTTCATACTGAATATAAATCTTATGAGCAATGGCTTTCAAATGAGATCTTCAGTTTGTTAGATATCAATAAATTCATCCTGGGGACAAGCTCAAAATGAGGTCAGGGTGAGAAAACTTTCCATCAGAGTTCATTTTAAATCAGCATATTCATAGTCGGGTGAACTCTTAGGAATGGCTAAATAGGGACATGCACTTGGATGAAGGAGGTGGTCCTTAGAAATTAGAATGTTTACATAGAAAGAAGGACCCTAAAACATTGATTGTAGGAAAACCTTGTTATGAAGGTCATAACCGAGTGTATTTTGGAAAAATATTAGTGAAGATAAAATTTATGCAAATAATTTATAAGAGAAGAACTTTTGTTTCAGCCTAGTTATAAAAAGATACCCAGAAATTCCTGTGCATGATGTCCTCTAAATATAATGAATGTTTATCTAAATGCTATTATTTTTAATACTATTAATAATCCATAGCATTTATATGCTGTATCTTCATCCAGCATTCCCTCATTTATTAATATTGATTTCTTTCCCTGTTCTTTCTTGACATAAAAAATTCTGATATAATTATTTCGATAACTGTTGGCCATCTAGTTCTTTTTTAAAAAAATAAATATTTTATTTATTTTTCCAACTATGTACAATGGTAGTTTTTACCAATAATTTTTTTTGCCAGACTTTGAGTTTTACAATTTTTTTCCTCCTTCTCTTCCTTCTCCCCAACTGCCAAAAGAAAGCAATTTGATACAGGCTTCACATTTGTAATCACTGGACATGTATTTCTTTTTCAATTTCTTTGAGCTGGGGGTTATAACAATACATAATACATAAAGTTCATGTGAATTCAAATTCAATCTCTGACATTTATTGCCTTCATTTTCCCAACCATAGAATGTTTACACCAAGGAATAGAGTCAATATGGCAGAGTTAAGGCAGGAACTCACTTAATCTCTCCCAAATCGTCCTCCAAACAATTTTAAAATAGTGCCTCCAAACTAATTCTGGAGTGCCAGCACCAACAGAAAGATGTGATGAACAATTCTCCAACCCAGATTTGAGAGGATAGATTTGTTTCACTGGGGTGAGAATGCAGTGCCCTCCAGTGCAGAATGTGCTGCAGAAAATCAATGGTCAGCCAACAACAAATTTTGAAATTTGTCAACCCACTTGTACTCACATTGGACACTTGATCAGAAGGATACCCTTTGATGCCACTGATTACAAGATTCTATGGCATTGTCCATGGTTACTGTCCCAGGATGAGAAGAAGTAAAAGCATAACTGGAGACTACAGGTAAAGGAAGTGGCAAAGATATGGAAACTGAGGGGATGGCGGGTTGAACAGATTATGGTATATGAAAATGTTGGAATATGATTGTTTTGTAAGAAATCACAAGGGGTTATGGCTAGGTGGTGCAGAGGATAGAGCAGCAGCCTTGGAGTCAGGAGTACCTGGGTTCAAATCCGGCCTCAGACACTTAATAATTACCTAGCCGTGTGGCCTTGGGCAAGCCACTTAACCCCATTGCCTTGAAAACTAAAAAAAAAATCATGTGGGACGGGTCTTCAGGATAGCCTGAAAAAGATGACCTGCTGTAGAGTGAAGTGAACAGATCCAGAAGAAAATTATAGTCACTAATAGCAACATTGAGTAATAATCAGTCATTGTTGGACATCTCAGCAGCACAATAATCAGTGACAATTCTACAAGACTTGTGATAGAAAAGGCCATCTCTAGCCAGAGAAGGATCTGTAGAGTTAAGTGTAGACCAAAACTTACTATCTTCTATTTTTTAAAAGTTATCTTATGTATTATTTCTTGTTTTCTCTTTAGTGTTTTTTTAATTTGGATTTGATTCTTTCACAACATGATTAATAGGGAGGATGCATGTCAAGCATGGCTATACATGCATAACTTATTTTAGTTTGCTTTCTTGTCAAGGGGAGGGTGGATCAAAGGGAGGGAAGGAGAAAAGTTTAGAATTCAAAACCTTGCAAATCAAAGATTGTTGAAACCTACCATTGCCTGTAATTGGAAAAATTAATAAATAAAATATTTAATAATTCTAAAATCTTAAAAATTGCTTTTCTTTCCCATGAATTTTTCTCTTCTGATTCTTGCAGAACATGATTAATATGGATATGTATCTTCTGGCTTCTATGGACTATGACCCCCCCCCCCCCCCCCCCAGTCTTTTCCTTTGGTACATGGATTTCAGACTTAAAATAGGAAGCCAATTTCAGTCCCGTGACATTTTTTTTTTTTTTTTAGATTTTTCAAGGCAATGGGTTTAAGTGGCTTGCCCAAGACCACACGGCTAGGTAATTATTAAGTGTCTGAGGTTGGATTTGAACCCAGGTACTCCTGACTCCAAGGCCGGTGCTCTATTCACTGCACCACCTAGCCACCCCCCCTGACATTTTTATTACAATTTTCTATAACGAGACAGATTCAGCTCTAAACTTCATAAATTAAAGGATCAAAAATAATGGCATATTTTGGCATATTTTGATTATGTTTGTAGAGTGGTAATAATGAATGTTAAAGGAAAAACCACAAAATGTTAACCATGTTGCCTAGATGATTTTATAACAAAAGATTGGAAATATATGTATAACACATAGAAACAAATTTTCTTTAAAAATTTCCATTAATATGCTTCAACACATGCATATACCTATAAAAAAACATGTTTGGAATTTACAATGTAATTATATATGTATATAGAGAGCAGTAAAAATGAAGAAAGAAAAAAATGAATAGTTATAAAAAATTTTGAAGCATAGTAACTCCATCAGATAAGTAAATATATAGTTGAGAACAATATTAAGAGGTTTGATTATTACAGAAAACCTACTACCATATTTTAAAATGCAAAACTGCTGTTACAAAATTATACTAACAATCATACTAAATCTTATATCATTCTATTACTACCCCCCTTTTAGTCAAAGGGACCATAATGCTGCCTGCAGACCAAAAGAGAAAAAGGACCTTTTCACCTTTACATTTCCTCCAGATATGAGGGGATGTTCTTGTAAACATGTGACCATGGGGCACTTATCCTCTTCCATCTCAGGTAATATGACTGCGGAGGTCATTAGCTTATTCACCAAAGTAGTAGAACATTTAATAATTTCATAAGTTTATTCACTTCTACCCAAATTACTTCTATCAGTTTCAAAAAGAAAACGAGGTTTTTCAGGAATTTAATCTTGCACATGCTAACTCCAAAACAGCAAAAATGTACCTACTTGCAAACATTAAATGCTCAATAATAGCCAACAGTGGGTTGTTTCACAAATAACAGACTTAAAAAAATAGAAACTTCTTTGATAGCTATAAGCAAATATATTATTTGCAATAAATTAGCTCAGAGATTTGAAAATTTAGTTGCTCTTGTATAAAATACACTTTAAAAAACTTACAAAAGTCTGAGTCTTAAAAAAGACAGTAATAAATTCCTGATGTTAAAAAGGATAACATATGAACTTGTAAAGTGATGGACATCTCTCTCATTCGATCTTTTTTTTTAATGTACATTTTTTATTTAATATTTATTCTCATTTTGTACAAATAATGTTTTTTTACATTAATAAAATATTCTTGTTTAAGAGTAAATGAAATACCCCCTCCCCCCCATAAATATTGCTTGAGTGATAAAGGAGAGGAAAAAAATTAAAATTAAAAATAAATAATAGTAATAATTGTAGGCATGGCCAGGTGGCGCAAATGGATGGAGCACCAGCCCTGGAGCCATGAGCAGCTGAGCCCACATCCGGCCCCGTACACCCAAAAATCACCCAGCTGTGTGACATGCAAGCCACCCGAACCCCACTGCCCTGCAAAAACCAAAAAAAAAAAAAAAAAGACTTCTTCAATCTTTTTTTTTTTAAGGTTTTTGCAAGGCAATGGGGTTAAGTGACTTGTCCAAGGCCACACAATTAGGTAATTATTAAGTGTCTGAGGTCGAATTTGAACTCAGGTACTCCTGACTCCATGGCTGATGCTCTATCCACTGCGCCACCTAGCCACCCCCCCCCATTCAATCTTAAAGCAAAAAAAAAAAATTTTGAAATTGGACTTTATCGAACCTCTTTTAGTATACAAATTTATTTTTAGGTATTATGAATTAATCCCCAATTCTTCACAAGTAATAAATCCCGATTACCACAGAATACTAAGTTCGACCTTCCTTGACCTCCAGGGTATATACAAAAAGGAAGGGTCTGTTGGTTTAAGACATGGAGAATTATACCTAATTAAATTAATCTTACAAACAACCTTAAGTCAAATTTCTTTCAAGCATTGGCTTTAAAAAGTGATGTGGAGGGGCATCTCATTAAAAAGGTGATCATGTAGCTTCAATACATTTCTTAATTTATATAGTCCAGTTACCTTTTCCCTTCAGAACTAAATTTTGGATTAAATCAACCCAAAATTTAGTCTTCTGGGTCATTAATATATATGTGTAAGTTACTGATATTTCTTTCCTCTATTATTTTTTTAAACAATAACAAAACTTTTCTTTCTGCAGTTTCTGAGAAATAGTATTAGAATAAAATTTTCAGCTTCCATCATTGATTTTGAAATCAACATTTAATTATTTTATGAGAACTCAACAAACCAGCACTGTTAGGAGATGTAATTTTAGTAGATCAAAGATTGTGCACTGGCATCCTTATGTTGGGAGATTTTAGGGGCTCTGGACTAGCCCTCCCCAATCCCTCAAAAGCTCCAGTGACCTCAGATCTCTGGGCCAGAGGAGAGTAAAGAAGAGATGCTGGGGGAGCAACACAGAGAGACCATTAATCTAAATTATTATTAGGTTTTTCATTTAACATGCTAATTAAGACCAGTCAAAAAATTGGGGGGGACAATTTCAATTTCTTCTAGGTCCCTTATTTGTATAATTTGTAAAATTAGTAAATAAAACCCTACTAGTCAATCAGGCCAGGAAAGAAACAATAGAAAATTAGAGAACCCTCTTATTCCCCCCAAAACAAGATGATTTCAGGAAAATTTGTCCTGTGGTGCCAAATCATGAGGTTTTTGGAAAAGAAAAACATCTACTTTTGTAAAGGGAGAATGGAGAGGAAGATTGACCAATCAGAAGACAGAGACACACCAGCAGACCTGACCATGCAGAGACAGCTGAGACCTTCCCTCTGCCTGTATTTTAACATGAACACATATAAAACACATAAAGAACACTTCGAACTAGAGATCCCCCTCAAACTTAGGGGAAACACCACCTTGCTATCACATTAGAGGGTCCCCTAAACACTACATGTTCAAAGACAAGGGGCTGCCATGCAACTCCTTTATGCTTATCTAAGAAAAGTCTTCAGCACCCTCCCCAGAAGGAAAATAAAAAATACCACCGAAGGTGACAAATCTCCAACAAACCAGAGGAAAAATCCAGAAAACATTCCATTTCCAAACAACTGAGTTGAGCCTCATTACATTCCAAAGTAAATTTTTACATCAATCTGTCTATGAGGGTTGTTCACCTTCCCATTTGAAAGCAGAAATATATTTATTTCTGGAAGGATCAGGTATCGGAAAGATAGCTATTGCCTAGGTCAGTCACAGTGAATACTGCAGCAGAGGGAGGATTGGCCACCACAGGAGGGGGAGACAGGACAGTAGCTGAAACTGGTACTGTCCAAGAGGAGCAGAAAGAGGGGTTTTAAAAACTTGGAAGGATTTGTTAATTTTTGGTTTTCACTATTTTCTAAATCTCTGAGAAGGGACCTACACTGTTTGTTCCAATGATCAGGCTTTTTGCAATTTTGAAAAATTCTGGCTGTCTGATCTTCAGACTACCTCCTAGCTATGGGGAGTCTTGGGTGGGCTGTCAGAAGCAAAGTCAGCAAACAAAGTTAGTTTTATAAATGAAGTTTAATTCTCTAGGATCTTACCCAGAACTCATGGTTGGTTGGCATCCTTACCAGTGCCAACATTGACAACATTTTACGGGCATTTTCTACAAAATGAACAAAGAATAATAAAACACTTGGTGTCTAACCAATGAGATTTCACATAAATGACATGACTTTAAAGTATAATTCTCTCAAATCTTACAATATTTCCTTAAAATTTCTGTTGCTAAGAATACCACTTATGTTGAAGAGTAAATGTTTACAAATAACAATAGGATTCTCTCTCTCTGCTTATCCAGGATGTCTCTTATCTTAAAGTCTGTTGATCAGGTACTAACTTTGAGGTAACCAGACAGTATTGCCATGGGTGTAAGTCAGCATTGTAGGAGTCCGGCCTTACACAGCAGTCTGACATTTTATAACCATTAGAGGTTAAGAGACTCACTTATGATCAGAAATATATAGATTAAGAAATATTAATTCCATCTTAAATAATATCAGATAGGTCCTACTTGACTGACCTTCAGACCTACCCCATACTGCCTTCAGCCTTCCTATTTGGCCCTCCCCCCTTTTCCAGTCCTATCTCCTTGTCCTCTATTCTGAGATTTAGTTTTTCCATCAAGAGCCTTCACTCTCTGAAAGAACCCTATAATCCTGCCTCCTTGTCCCCTGAACCTACTTGGGGACTGGGCACCCTCATTCCAATGGAGTCACAAGGTTCATCATTTCACTCAGTAGTCTCTTTTCCATAGAGATCTTGTCTTTCCTCTCCTTTTGCATGCTTACTCCACAATACACATACAAACATGCATACATACATACATACATACATATATCTTCCCTCTTTCTGTTCTTGTGACCAAGCTCTCCCTTGTAGTAGCTGAAGGTCCAGAATACCCCTCATACTTGAGTCTTGCCTGGACAGGTCTGGAGCAGAGCCCTGAAAGCTTCCCCAGCTCTTGTCCTGGACTGTGTCCAGGCAGAAATTGTCCTGGCGCTGCTCATTTTCTTCTGCCTCTGCTCCCACACAAATCTTCCTAGGTTTTGCTAAGATCTTCTCCTTTACCATGTCTTTTTTTTTTTTGCGAGGCAAATGGGGTTAAGTGGCTTGCCCAAGGCCACACCGCTAGGTAATTATTAAGTGTCTGTGACCAGATTTGAACCCAGGTACTCCTGACTCCAAGGCCGGTGCTTTATCCACTACACCACCTAGCCGCCCCTAATTTAATCTTTTCTTTGTTTTTTTTGCAAGGCAATGGGTTAAGTGGCTTGCCCAAGGTCACACAGCTAGGCAACTATCAAGTGTCTGAGGTTGGATTTGAACTGAGGTACTCCTTCCTGAATCCAGGGCCAGTGCTCTATCCACTGCACCACCTAGCTGCCTCCTTTACCATGTCTTATGTCAAGTCATTATTAGAAAGTAGCTCCTCTGGGTTAGGGCCTTTTTTTCTGTGGGTAGTCCAGCAGAGTTCAGCTGAGAGATAAAAGAAACTCAACTCTTTCACAAAGGAAGAAAAAACCAATCCTTTCCCTCCAGGAGCTGCCAGTCTAATGGGGAGACAGTAGCTCATGAGCTGTGTCGAGACAAGCTCTCTATAGAGATGGGAGGAATTCTGAGAGGCCAGGCTCCAGCAGATTCAGGGACATGGAGAAGCTTGTTTTCCCAAGGTGAGATGTGAAGTAAGTCAGGAGGATCAGGGGAGGAGGGAGGACCTTTCCAGCATGAGAGTCTGTCATTGGAAAGGTTCGGAGTCATGAGATGGATGGTCTTGGCAAAGGATTAGGTCCCAAAGTACTATACCCATGACAGAAATGAGATGGCTCTTCTGGGCTCTCCTTAAATGACACTTCATGGCCCCACCCCTCAGTGGGCACAGATGGTAGATTCAGTTACCAAAGAAAGTATCCTTACCCTAGAGAGAGAGAGGAAGAAAGAAGTTTGGAAGTTTCTGTTGTGAGTGAATTGGAGAACCAACTATCAATCAAGTGGAGTTGCCTTCCTCCAGTGAGATCTGTCTGCAAATAAAAGCTGTGAAGGGAAGAACACTTACCTAAGAGATTCTGGTGAAAGGGAATGTATATAGATTCTCGGGTATCTCCAAAACGAGGAGAACAGATCACACAATTCCTTACTTGTCTAGGAGACAAACATTAGAAACCACATAATTTTAGAATGAAGCGTGAATTGTAAATAGAACATAAATTTGTTGTTTTGAAGACATCAAAATAACGACAAAGTAAGCAGAATTTTACCTACAGGATAGAGAACTGCACTAAAAGAATAGAAACTTTAAAAGAGTAAATTATATCATTCAATAATGGAAATGACACAAAAGGAGAAGAAAGACCATCAACTTTTTTTATAAGATTAATTTCATTTATTCATTTATGTTTTGGGTTTTTGCAAGGCAATGGGGTCACTATTAAGTGTCTGAAGCTGCATTTGAGCTCAGGTACTCCTGACTCCAAGGTCGGTGCTCTATCCACTGCATCACCTAGCCTCCCCAGACCATCAGATTCTTAGCATATTGGTCAAACATGACTTCCACATTTGGCCAGATGAAAAAATAGATGGCTGATTCCAAGTATCAATGTAGTTTCTTTTCTTTTTTCTTTTTTCTTTTTTAGGTTTTTTCAAGGCAAATGGGGTTAAGTGGCTTGCCCAAGGCCACACAGCTAGGTTACCAATGTATTTTCAACCTCCCCCATACATCATTCATCTATTGGCCTCTTACCTCATTCTCTTGATGCGTTTTCTCCCAAGTCCCAGAGCTCAAGGGATATCTTGAGGTCCTTTACTTCACACAAGGAAACTGGCAATGTCCTCATGAATTAAATCAAACCCAACCTTGTTTTATAAGATATCTCCTTTATTAATAAATCAAGGAAACTTCCTTTCCTCTTCTTTTTTTCACTTATTTTTTATAGACCTAAATTTCAAAATTAAGAAATAAATATCATTAAGAAATGAAAGCAAGCATAAAACAAGAGCATGAGATATTTCCTTTATGATTTGTATTACCATAAGTCATCTCAAGCCTTCAATTAACAATAGAGAGCTCTTTTTTCCTGGACTGGAAACAGTCTTAAGCTATCGAATTCATTACAGATTGTGGCTAACATCTCTTAAGATTCCTCTGAAAAAGAGTTTTATTTTTGGCCCTCAGGAAATGAGCCACCTCTGTTCTTTATCTTTTTGCCCTTTTTAGAAATTTAGAAATCGCAGAAAACTTCCTCCTCTTCTCTCAATCCTAAACACATAGTACCTTCTGCCATCTCACTTTTGTTTATTCTAATGAAGAAGATATTTCATCTCATCTCTTTCTCTGGTAGTGATCCTCCTACCTCCCTGTGGAGTCCATGAGGAAATGTATTGATAGTAACACATTTATCAACTTTATTCTAACTACAAATACAAAAAACCCAAACTTCTCCTAGAATTTGAGATACCCAAGTTTTGACTCTAAGTGTTGACTCTGACACTAATAAGGATATAAGCTTTGGGGAAATCCTTCCTTTGTGCTTCAGTTTCTTCCTGTCAGTTGATGAGCACTGGACTAGATGAATTCTAAAGTCTCTCCATCTTTAAATCTTATGATTTTTTTCATGGTTTTGGAGTTGGTGAGTTTCAAGAATGTGTTCATGGAATTCTCTTGGGATGAGGGGGGTCTCTTGGACCATGATCAGAAAGAAGGTAAAAGAAGGTCATGCTGTAGACTGCCCAGAACATGCTCTTTTTTGGGTAAGGACACTTTCTTTGGTAACTAAATCTACAATCAAAGGAACTGCCTTCATTTCCTCCTTCATGTGCAGGATTGGAGTATTTATCAGTTCTTAGAAAGACCAAAGTGCTGATTTCCTATGACCAGAGTCCTCCTGCTGCCTGATTTCTCACTGTGTAACAGGGAGCTGGGCATTCCTTCATTTCTCCTGAGGGTTTCTCTTGGGATCCTGAGGTCAAAGATCAAAGCAGGGTTGGTGAATCTCAAAATTGGGAAGAATCTCAGAGGTTACATATAATCTGCCATCTCTCTGAACATGAAGTTTGTCTGCCAAGTCTCTGAAAGCTGTTCTGGCAAAGTTAGCTTGGAGATGGCCAGAGCATGAAGTTCCTCTCTCCCCAAGTAACCTCTTCCTCTTTGGGCTGGGTCTGATCTCTGGAAGGTTAAGAGAAGTCTAAAATTTTAGTTCCTCACACCTTCTCTTATTCTTAGAAGCCTAGTGGAGCTAGTTTGGGCTTGGTCCTCCTTCATGCCTCCCCCAAATTCTACAAATAACAGAAATAATAGAAACAAATAATAGAAAAGGAAGAGAGCATTTATATTTACTTACATGTGACAGGCAAAGAGCTAAAGACTTTCTTTAAGAATATTTGGAAACTGAGGCAAACAGGTTTTTGTAGCTTGACTCTGGTACTTAGGTAATAACAGTCTGGGACTGAATTTGAAATCAGGGCTTCCTGAATTCAGGCCCAACACATTCTGCACTCTATTACCAGCTGCCTCTTAATTTCTAGACGATAGAATCTATAAAATCAGTCAATCTTTCCTTGGAAAAAAGTGAGGAAAACTGATTTTTCTGCTTTCAAATGATCTCATCCCATCTACCACTAAAGCTCCTGAAAACAAAGATCATGAAAATGATCCTTGAGGTATCCTGGGAACCATCTGGTAACCCTTCTTACACAGCCCCTTTCCCTGAAGAGAACTATTTTGTACTTGTTTTTCCCTCCTCTTGCCTTTTGATTCCCACCCCTAGGTGTACTGGTTCCTAGAGAAGTATTGATCTTCCATTTGGAGAAAGGTGAAGAACTATGCATGCTAAAATGAGAAGACCCTAGAACCTCCTGTCCAGGTATGTTAAATGGAAGCGATTTCTTGAAGGCTATTATCAGAAGAGGTGCTACAAGTCACAGAGAAGGGAATGCTAGACTTGGGAGCAGGAAGAGCTCATTACTAATCTTGTTCAGACATTTTTAGCAGTGGAATCCTGGTCAAGTCACTGGATTTCTGAACTTCAAATTCACCATTTGTGAAATGAAGGACCTGGTTGGTAAGGCCTTTTACTTCCTGTCCAGGGATAAGACTATGGCTTCAAAGGACCCACTGTTAGGAATTCTCCTATGATTTTCTAGAAAACTCTTTAATGAAGTTGTTTTCTAGACTCTTCAAGTCGATCAGCATTTATGAAGTGATGATGATGGCATCACGGTCAGCTACTACACTGAGGCTAAATTCTTTGACTAGAAAAGACAAGCCAAGATGAATGGTGGGTAATCTGTTTGCAGACAACTGTGCACTCTTTGTAGCTTCTAAAGCAGAAATGCAATTAAGGATGGATCCATCCTTTACTGCTTCTGACACCTTTGGCCTAGCGACCAACACCAAGAAACACCAAGGTGGGGTGGTTAGGTGGTGCAGTGGATAGAGCACTGGCCCTGGAGTCAGGAGTACCTGAGTTCAAATCCAGCCTCAGACACTTAATAATTACCTAGCTGTGTGGCTTTGAGCAAGCCACTTAACCCCATTTGCCTTGCAAAACCCTTAAAAAAAAAGAAACAAACTGCAAAGTGCCTCATCAGCCAGCACCACACCAACCATATGTAAATCTATTGGTTACAGCAAAAGAAGTTTGTGGATAAGTTCATTTAACTTGGACAGACCAGTACACATTGATAATCAGATTGATACATGCATTTACCGAACTAGTTCAGTATTTGGGAGGCTCCTAAAGCAATATGGGAAAGAAAGTTGGTACTAGACCAACTACAAAACTGAAGGTCTAAGAACCATTGTGCTGATCTCATTGTGTGGAGGTCTGAAATCTGGAGAATCTAATGGGGCCATGCCAGAAAAATGAATCACTTCCATTAAAATTGCCTTAAGGAGATTTGCTGGCAGGAGAAGATTCCAGATACTGAGGTCCCTTTTCAAGTTAAACTGCCAAGAATTCCAACATTATTACAGAGAATGCACCTATATTGGGCTGGCCAGGTCGTTATAAAGACAAATGTAAGCTTACGAAAAATATTACTTTTTAGGAGTCTCACATGGGGAAAGTGCTCACCATGGGGTTGAAAACATCAAATCAAGGGCACTCTCAATTTCTCTCAAGAACTTTAGAATTGCTTGGATAGCATGGGAGACACTGGCATAGGACCACCCAGCATGGAGTGCCCTCATAAGAGAGGGGGCTGTGCTCTATCAGCAAGGCAGAAGGGAAGCAGCTCAAAGGAAATGTGACATGACCAAGTTTAGAGGATCCTCCTCAGGTGTTCACATGAACTATTTGTGTCTGAACTTGATAGAACATTCTCGTATTGGTCTTATCAGCCTTAGTTGGACATGCTGTAACTTGTCTCTAACATAGTGAAGTCATATTGGACTTCTTTGATCATAATGGACAAGAACCAACCAAACAACCATGTTTCAGGTAAGTATTAAGTTCTGGTGATTCCAAGAAAGGTAAGGCATATTGCGTAATGAGAGAGCAGAGGGAAAGTCAACTTGGCGAGCATTATGTGAAAAATATATAAAGGATAAATCAGGAAGGTTTCCTCATGTGAGAAAGGAATAAAGGTAGAAAAGAATTCTGATTTATGTGACATGAGAAGGAGGTTATAAAAGCTCTTGGTAAATATTCAATTGTTATATAATGAAATATGAGCCCAAATTCTATGCTAAGAGGGTTGGAGCAGGGCAATAAGTCATATGGGAATACTGGGAAGGAATTAAAAAAGTTTGAAAAAGCTGCTGTGGTGATTGGCTTAGGGAGTCAGTTAGGGAGAAGTCAAAGGATTGTCTTGTCATAATGTGGGCTGAGATGATGTTACCTACATTTGCTGTGGAGAGTAGTAGCCTCTATAGGACACTGTGAGAGATGATTAGGGTCTTACAAACCTTCTCTCAGATTTCTTGCTTCTCCTCGTGGACCTGAAGCATCATTGCCCATGTTTGGAATCCCATCACTCCCAGTTTTAGGCTGCTTGTCTGATTGTGAAAACTATTGGACTCAATTCCAATAAAACATTAAATTGCATCATGAAAACTTAGGAGTCGCATGCATTATCTGAGTCTCAGGCAAAGATTGAAGACTTCTCTACTCCAAGGTATCCTTATTTCAAATGTATGGCAGCTACAATCAATGCAGAAAAGCATAATAGTAACCCCCTGGAATCCCCCAAAATATGCTAACACAGTCATTGAAGGATAGAGACATAGAAGGGTTTACAATTAGGAAAAAAAAAGAGGAAAATGACCACTAGGAGACTAGGCATCAGGGATATCTCATTGGGCCTGGGACTTGACAGGGATAGCCTCCTAATCCTATGTGAGATGATGGTTCACTCTCTAGTCAAATGGTTGTAATCATTGTTAACAAGTTTAAGAACTATAGAATGTGATGAAGTAAAGTTTTTTTTTTAGTTTTTTTTGCAAGACAAATGGGGTTAAGTGGCTTGCCAAGGCCATACAGCTAGGTAATTATTAAGTGTCTGAGGCAGGATTTGAACTCTGGTCCTCCTGACTCCAGGGCCGGTGCTCTATCCACTGTACCACCTAGCCACCCCTGAATTTAAAGCATACAACCAAAACTTTGATTTTAAAATTGTTAAGTTACTTTTTTTTAGAATACATTTATCTTAGTCTTCATGAACTTGGACGAGTGTAGCAATACTTCTTAAATGATATTACTTAGCTGTGTGGCCTTGGGCAAGTCACTTAATTCCATTGCCTTGCCAAAAAAAAAAGGAAATGACATTACTGTGAGATGGACTACATCTACTGGCCTCCTTGTTTCAATTACTGCTTAAACAGTGGTCTGTACACACATACTTTCAGATATAAATAAGTGAATATGCCATAACATAAGAATTTTATGATTTCAAAAAAAAGATCACTGGAAAAAGGTTATCTAGTACTTAAGGACAGAGGTTATCCAGACGCTGAGATTTTCTTCTTGTCATAGAGGTTGGTCAGGTCACTGTCATTCTGAGCTTCATGACCTGAGTTGAGAATGTAGTAAGAATGTTTTATTTTATCTGTGTTGCAGATTTATTGTGAGAATCTATTTGTATGTGAAACTCTTTGTAAATGAAATCAACCTGGGAATGTGAACTAATGGCATTTTTAAATGATTGATTCTAGGGGCAGCTAGGTGGCACAGTGGATAGAGCACCGGTCCTGGAGTCAGGAGGACCTTGGTTCAAATCCGGCCTCAGACACTTAATAATTACCTAGCTGTGTGACCTTGGGCAAGCCACTTAACCCCATTGTCTTGCCAAAAAAAAATAAAAAACAAAAAATTCAAATGACTCATTCTGCACATTTTAATTTTTTTTTTTAGGTTTTTTTGTAAGGCAAATGGAGTTAAGTGGCTTACCAAGGCCACACAGCTAGGTAATTATTAAGGGTCTGAGACCAGATTTGAACCCAGGTACTCCTGACTCCAGGACCGGTACTTTATCCACTGTGCCACCTAGCCACCCCTGCCCATTTTAATTTCAAGACTCTTCCAGTTCCCTAGGGAAACAGCTTATTAATCTGTTTCCTTTCAGGAAAAAATTATATTGTGTTTGTGTGTGTATCTTCTGGCCAGTGTTTTCTGCTGGAAAGAGCATGAATGAAATGAGGGAGATGACTTCAAAGCTGAGGATTTCTATGGAAGCATCAGGAGAGCAAAGATGGGTGAATGATGTTCACTGGGGCCTCCATTTGAGAGAAATTTTTGGCTGAAATCAAGACAGAGAGAAAAAGCAAAAAAGTCACTGTGACTTTGCTACAGATAGGATGAGTGTCAGGCAACATTCAGTCCTAATTCACTGTTGGAAAATGATGTCAGGAAATGACTCTTCTCAAGACAGTAAATATAGTGAATACTTTACTGAACAGTTAGCAGCTGCTGGATCTCATGAAAAGTCTCCTGAGGTGCAAACTTATCAAGGTGAGATGGCTTTCAACTTGAATTCAGACCTCATTAGGTCACAGAACAGCCTTGTGGGGGAAATGCCTAATATCTGTGATAAAGGGGAGGTTTTGAGCTACCGTTCAGACCTCATTGAGCACCATAAAATTGACAAAGAAAAAAAAAACTATAGTTTGAATGAATGTGGTAAATCTTTTAAGCAAAGTCATCCTTCATTCACCATCAGAAATTTCATACCAGGAAAGCAACTACTCAAGGATATGCAATGGGAAAATGAGGAGACAGTCATCACTTAGTTCTCCCCAGAGAATTCATCCTAGAGAGAAGCCCCGTGAGTGTGTTGAATGTGGTAAAACTTTCAGGGAAAAGTCATCTCTCATTATATACATCAGAGAATCCAAAATGGGGAGAAACTTTATGAATGTAATCACTGTGGAAAGACTTTCAGTAGCAGCTCCAATCTTACTAACCATCAGAGAATCCACACTTGAGAGAAATGTCATGAGTGTAATCATTGTGGAGAAAGACTTTCCCATACAGCTCTAGTCTTGTTGTACATCAGAGGAGCCACAGTGAAGAGAAATCTTATGACTATAATCACTGTGGAAAGCCTTTCAGACAGAGCTCCAATCTTACTAAACATCAGAGAATTCACACTGGAGAGAAACCTTATAAATATAATCAATGTACAAAGACTCTCAGGCAGAGTTCCAATCTTATCAAATGTCAAAGAATCCCACCAGAGATAAATCTTATGAATGTAATCATTGTGCAAAGATCTTTACCTTTAAGTCTTATCAGATAGAGGTCTCAATTGGTCATTCATTAGAGAATCCACACTGGGAGAAAACCTTATGAATGTAATCAATGTGGAAAGACTTTCAGTTGGTGAAATTGTCTTGTTAGTTTTCAGGGAATGTGTTAAATGGGGGCATGACTTTGGATGGAAGAGAAACATCCCAAGACATTGAATATGGGATATTAAAAACAATTATTGTAGGAAAGTTTTGATAGCATGATATAAACATGAATTGGATTTGGGTGAGGGATGCTGCACAAAAATGAAAGACAACCAGAAAGAACAATGATCAACGTTGGAAGGGATATGTTCATAACAAGCTGTTCAGAGATATGATTTGAGGAGTAGAAATTTGATGTATTTTGGATCAAGGCAGATTTGAAAGCGAATGATCCCTAAGTCTAGGTACTGATCCAATTTCTCCTTCGGGACTGAGAAGAGAGTAAGATCATTAAGGAGATATACAGAGTACCAATCAAGGAAGATTAGAAAGTCCATGTACATTGAAGTGTTACAATCTGTTCACATGAGAGGTTCTGATAGCTGTCTTGTCTTATGACCTCAGCTTTTGTTGAATAGGTATGTACAACTAGGAGAGGACAAGTCCATGATTGGTCCAACACTGCACCACGTATCACCTTCATCCGTCTCACATCTTGACTATCTCTTCTTGTAATAACATAGCCTATTAAATGCCGATGTTTGCTGTGGGAAAGCATTCATAAAATTTTATTGCATTTATGTAAATGGAAGATAGTGTTGGTGGTCCTGAGACACACAAGTCTTTCATAGTAAAAGCCCATTGCTTTCATTATTTCTGACTCTCTTCTTCCCAAGCATTCTCTACTTTATGCTGACTTTGACATTAAATTGCTACAGAATTAACATCTCCTCTTTTGGCACATTGATGATGAAAATCTCCAGATCTTCATAAAAGAGTTCATTGATTTCATCTGAGTTTGTCATGGTAGGAGCTTGCACATTGAAGATGATGGTAGGGGTGGCTAGGTGGCACAGTGAATAGAGCACCGGCCCTGGCGTCAGGAGGACCTGAGTTCAAATCCAGCCTCGACACTTAATAATTACCTAAGCTGTGTGGCCTTGGGCAAGTCTCTTAACCCTATTTGCCTTGCAAAAAAGAAAACCTAAAAAAAAAAAAAGGAAGATGATGGTGCAATGCTTTCCTGATCGTGGCAATTACATTGCCATGAGTCTGTTGTTCACTAGTTTGGGGAGGCATACAAGCTTGGTTCCTAGCTTAGATTTTATTGCCAAGCTGCCAATGTCAGCTTCACAGTACTCCCAATCACTGCAGCCACTTCAAAAAGACTTGGGTGCAGCTCCAGCTCAACTTGGTAACTTGGCCTTTATTTCCCACATTTGTTTCACCCAGGGCTGACAGTGGGTGAAACATACTGATTCGTATTTGGCCTCTGTATCAAGATAACTGTGGAGGAGAATATGAAGCTGACAGTGGGAATGGGATACCTGCTGAGTTCTTTCAAAACAGGAAGTATCCGTCTTTCAGATCTACTGGTTTTATGTGGTTCATAAGTGTGAACAAATTCCTTGGATCATTGATGAGTGGAGTCATATTGGCAAAAGTCTTTGTAAAAATTTATGTTTTTCAACCACAGGCACAGTGATCAGACTGGGATTAGGTTAGGTGTAGCAGACAATTTTAGGGTACCATTTTTTCATAAGCCAAAAGAAGAGTATGTGGTGTTTAAAATAGACAAATTCATTACATTTATATGATATTATGCAGAGGAAGAAATTTAGAATGTCTTATATCAGTGCTGAAGCAAAAAGTTTTCTCATTAATAAATTCATGAGTTTTATCTCCAATGATGTTTCTCCTTCATTTTCTTTTTAAAATTTTTTGTATTGCTTTTTTATTTGTTTATTCTTATTTTGTACAAATAATGTTTTTCATACATTACTAAAATATTCTTGTTTGAGAATAAATATAATACCCCCTCCCCCCAAGAAAATATAGGCCCACATAAACGATAAAGTAAAGGGGAGAGAAAAAAATTAAAATTAAAATTAAATAATAATAATAATAACTGTAGGAATGGCCAGGTGGTGCAGTGGATGAAGCACCGGCCCTGGAGCCAGGAGCACCTGAGCCCAAATCCAGCCCCAGACTCCTAAAAATCACTCAGCTGTGTAACCCCATGCAAGCCACCCCAACCCCATTGTCCTACAACCCCCCCCCAAAAGACCCAAAATAAAATAAAATAGTAATAATAATAATAGTAGGGGCGGCTGGGTGGCAGACAGATCACTGGCCCTTGAGCCAGGAGCACCCGGGTCCAAATCCGGCCTCAGACACCCAACAATCACCCAGCTGTGTGGCCCCAGGCAGGCCACCCAGCCCCATTTGCCCTGCAAGACCTCCCAGAAAATAATAATAATAATAAATGTGCATCAGTCTTTGTTCATCACATTCTTTATGATAAGTCCATCACAAAAGTTACTTCCATATTTTTCCACCATTGCCATTGCTGATCACAACTCCCTCCTTTCGCATTTCTCCACTACCATGTACAATATTTTCTTTCTCCTTTCACTCTGTCTCTGCTGTAGGGTATCTGAGTGGCACAGCAGCAGATCCCCAGCCCTGGGGCCAAGAGGGCCCAAGCCCCCATACCACCCCTTACCCAGCATCCACCCAGCCCTATGGTCCCGGACAGGCCATCCAATCCCAGCCCCTTGCAAGAAGTAAAAAAGAAAATGTATTTTATCTGACCACTCTCCCCCATGGTCCATCCTCTCCTCCTTCATTTACATCACCCCCCTTCCCCCTGTCCCCCCCTTCTCTCCTTACTACAGATGTCTATACTCCATTGAGTATATATGCTGTTTCCTCTCCTAGCCATCTCTGATGAGAGCAAAGATTCCCTCATTCCCCCTTGCCTTCCCCCTTCCATATCATTGCAATAGCTCATTGTAATAAAGAAAAACCTTATTATATGAAATATCTTAGACTGTTCCTCCTCTCCTTTTTCTTTCTCCCATTACATTTCCCCTTTATCTATTGACTCCATTTTTACACCACAATATATCTTCAAATTCATCTCTCTCCTGTGCTTCATCTATAAAAGCTCCTTCTACCTGCTCTCTTAAATGAGAAGGTTCATATGAGTATTATTGATGTCATTTTTCTATGCAGGAATACATATAGTTCATCATCATTAAGTCCCTCATAATTTACCCTTCTCCTCCACTCTCTATGCTTCACCTGAGTCCTGTATTTGAGGATCAAACCTTCTGTTCAGCTCTGGCCATTCCAACAGGAACATTTGAAATTCCCCTGGTTCATGGAAAGTCCATCTTTTTCCCCGAAAGAGGACATTCAGTTTTTCTGGGTAGTTGATTCTTGGTTGCATTCTGAGCTCTTTTGCCTTCTGGAATATTATATTCCAAGTCCTATGAGCTTTTAATGTAGTTGCTGCTAAGTCCTATGTGATCCTGACTGCACCTCCATGATATTTGAATTGTGTCCTTCTGGCTGCTTGTAATATTTTCTCTTTGACTTGGGAGTTCTGGAACTTGGCTATAATATTCCTGGGGGTTGGTTTTTCAGATCTCTTTCTTGGGGGGATTGGTGGATTCTCTCAATTTCTATTTTGCCCTCTGCTTCTAGGATATCAGGGCAACTTTCCTGTAATAATTCTTTGAAAATGATGTCAAGGCTCTTTTCCTGATCATGACTTTCAGGTATTCCAATAATTTCTAAATTATCTTTCCTAAATCTGTTTTCCATATCAGTTGTTTTTTCAATGAGATGTTTCACATTTTCTTCTAATTTTTCATTTTTTTGGTTTTGAAGTATTGATTCCTGATTTCTGGTAAATTCATCAATCTCCCTGAGTTCTATTCTTTATCTGAAGGATTTGTTTTCCTCAGAGAGCTTTCTTATCTCCTTTTCCATCTGGCCAATTCTGCTTTTTAAAGCAGTCTTCTTAATAACTTTTTGAACTGTTTTATCCATTTGACCTATGCTGATTTTTAATGTTATTTTCTTCAGCATTTTTTTGGATTTCCTTGACTAAGCTGCTGACTTCATTTTCATGTTTTTCCTGCATCACTCATTTCTTTTCCCAATTTTTCCTCTATGTCTCTCACTTGATTTTCAAAGTCTTTTTTGAGTTCTGTTATGTTCTGAGCCCAATTTCTGTTTTTCTTAGAGTCTTTAGATGCAGGAGCTTGTACCTCTTCATATTCAGATTGAGTGTTTTTTTTAGATAAATGGGGTATCAGGAATAATTATTTTATACTTATCCCTATAAGAAAAAGGCCCCTAAAATAGAATTACCACAATAAAAATGTTTGTTTTAGAAGACAAACAGGGTAGAAGTGAAAATTTCATGTTTGTGCATGTATTGCGGCTATTAACTTTTGGAAGAATTGTATTTGATCTGAAGGATCAATGACAGCCACCCCATGCCCAAAGTTCCATAAAGTCTGAGATTATTAAATACAAACTTGCCTTTAAAAAAAGTTATTTCATGCTTGAGAGGGTGTTTTAGTCATAAAACCTGCAAGGCATTTGTACTTCTTATAAAAAACAGAGGTCCATCTTCATTATTTTAATAGTTCAAGAAAGTAAAATTACAGCTTTGTAAGTTGAAAGAATCCTCTTTTTAGTCTGCCTAAGAAAAATGGATGCCTTCTGCATTGAATCCATGTAGCAATCTAATGAAGTCATCTATGTCCATGGAATGAGCCCATTTGTCACTAAAACCTGCATCCATTAGAATTTTCTGTATTTTATCTGCAATGCTGAAATCTTCTGGCATTGCAATGCTATGGACTGAACAGTGAATTTGATAATTTTTTTTCCAAAAGCTGTTGCACTGCACTCAACTTAAATGCTGCAGACAGAGTCTTGTTTTTTCTCACAAACATGATCCTCACTAGACCATCCCATTCCTGGAAATTGATAGGTGGTGGTGGGTTCTTAGGTTCTATTCTTACCACACTTGACTCAACTTTTGGTGGAGGTCTGAAATTATTCTTCCTAACTTTCATCAGATGATCCACTCGTGCTAGTAACTGGGTATTAATGGAAAGTCTACAGTATAGCTTGTCTCCTGGTTTTGCAACCAAATGGAGAGCAAATTCTCTCTGGAACGTAAGTATAGCACACCTAAAAAATGGTCTATGCAGCAACAGCTTGAAGACAAATGGGGAAGAGATCTGATAAGGCAAATTTGCTACACATGCATCAAAGAATGGCAAATTGGTTTTCAATACATCACCAACCATTACTTGAAGTTTGTTTTCCTGGGGCATTCTCTGAACTCTTATGAAGTTCAGCTACTAGTCAGTCGTAGGTCAAGTTCACAGGCAATTACCTTTTTAGCTTTTTCTAGTAGTTTCACAGTCATGTTTCCAGTTCCAGGACCAACTTCTAGGACCACATCTGTTGGTCTTAAGACAGCCTTATACTATTAACAATGAGAGGATTTTTCAAAATATGCTGTCCAAGTCCAGTATTAAACATGACACCGCCAGCACTCTTCTGCTCCCGCTGCTCCCGCCACTGGCCACTCATGACCGACTTTCCCTTGTGCATCTTGACGGGGAACAGAGTCCCAGCTGAGGGAGGGCCGCCCACTACCACGTCAGATTGAGTGTTTTGATCTTTCTTGGGATCACAGGCAAAGTATTTCTCAGTGGTGTTTCTCTTTTTTCTCTGCTTACTCATTTACCCAGCCTGTACATGGTTTGGAGGTGCTTCCTGAGCTTTTGAGTATTAGTGGGATACCCCCACAAGGATCTCCATGTATGAGACTCTGTCTTCCTTCCTGGTCTGTTAATGACCATAAATAAGCTCACCCCTCTGCCATGGGGCTGAGGTGGGGGGGCCTGCTGTTCTATGTGGGGGGCCTAGAATGTGGTCAGAGCCCCAGAGTCCTGTTCCAGGGACAGAGGACAAAGCTCAGCAGTCTCTCTCTTCATTCCCCTCCCTAGGCTCAGCATGCTCATGCCCTGGGGGCTCCTGCTTACCAACTCCTCCTGCTTCTGGTTCCTGGATCTGGGGTGCCCTATGTGGCCTGAGGGCTGGGCTTTCACATGCTCAACTCTGGCAGAGGTTCCCCCACTGTTCCCCCAAGTTGTGCCTGATGCTTCCCAGAATGTAGCTCAGGAAACTCCCCCACTGCTGTGAGCTATGGTTCCCAGCATCCTGGGGCTGTCTCCGGGAGGCTGAAGTTCCTTCACTCTGGTGGGCCACCCCTCTGGTGGGGCGCCCCTCCGACCTGGGTAGCAGAGCCTTTCCACTCTTTTCCAGGTTACCTTGGGTTGGAGAATTGCCTCACTAGATAACTCTGTGGGTTCCGTCTCTTGAAAATGTAGTTAGAGTCCTATATTTATAAGTTTTGCTCCAGAGCAACTAAGAGATGGTCCTCTCCTGTCGCCAACTTGGCTCCGCCCCC
This sequence comes from Macrotis lagotis, assembly GCF_037893015.1. Lineage (NCBI taxonomy): Eukaryota > Metazoa > Chordata > Mammalia > Peramelemorphia > Peramelidae > Macrotis > Macrotis lagotis. The sequence continues at coordinate 929,119,087 of NC_133658.1, read as the reverse complement.
ATTGTCCTTCATTTTTGAAGACCATGACATCAGGGAGGTGATGCTTTGGCAAGCATATGAAGTGAATTTGAGTGAGGAGAACTGTGCTAACTCCCTAGCCTCACTTTCTCCAGCAGAGCCATCTGAGTCCTGTGGCCAGTTAGAAATTAGGACACTGGTGATGGACCTGGATGTGAGGCAATCAGCGTTAAATGACTTGCCCAGAGTCAAACAGCTACTAAGTGTCAAGTGTTCAAGACTGGATTCAAATTCCCATTCCCCAGGCTCCAAGACCATTTCTCCATCCACTGCACCACTTAGTTGCCTGAACTTCTTAACCTTCATCATAACAAGACTTTTCTACAATTATTATTTTTAAGATTTTTCATTCTATTTTTTTTCGATTTTTCAAGGCAATGGGGTTAAGTGGCTTGCCCAAGGTCACACAGCTAGGTAATTACTAAGTGTCTGAGACTGGATTTGAACCCAGGTACTCATGACTCCAAGGCCAGTGCTCTATTCACTGCACCACCTAGCGGCCCCAAGATTTTTCATTCTGATGTCTAGGGACCTCCCTCTTCTATGAAAAGGTTTGCCCTCATTTCGCAACTCACTCTGAATATTCTGATTTAAGATAAACTTGAACTGAATGTTTTCCCACACTGAATTCCTATTGAGCTAGTCTTGTTCTTTCCATTTACTTTCCATTTTTTTTTTTTTGGTTGGCACAGCTAGATTGCAGTCTGGAGGACCTGGGTTCTAACCTTTTTTTCCAGACACTGGACACTAGCTTTGTGACTTTGGACAAGTCACTTAAACCTGATTGTTTTGTGACTTTGATGACTTAATCCTAATTGCCTGGCACCCAGAGCCATTTCCAGTCATACTGATTCATGTTTGGCCACTGTATCAAGATAACTGTGGAGGAGAATTTTCCAGTTGACCTGGAACATGAATGACGGTTGAAGGGGAGTGAGGGAATATCATGGTTGGAATTAAGGCCCTTTCTTGGGACAGTGACCTCACAAATGGCCAAAAAGGACATGCTCAGACACTTGAGAGAGGTACAAGAGGCGCTCACTGAAGGAATGGGACAGACACTGCCAGAGGATTTGACATACCTAAGGCAACAGCCTTGCTGGATTCTTGATTCATCCCATGGTAATACTGTGTTGCATTAGTTCTGGGTATGTTCTAGATCTATTACCTTTCTGTAATCTGGGTATCATTTCTGTTGATGCTGCTTTGAAAAGAATTAAAAAATAGAAAGGATTAGGAGGACAATTTGCATGGTTAAATTGGTTTTTTAGGTTTTTGAGGTGTTTTTGCAAGGCAATGGGATTAAGTGGCTTGCCCAAGGCCACACAGCTAGGTGATTATTAAGTGTCCTCCTGACTCCAGGGCTGATGCTTTATCCACTGTGCCCCCTAGCCACCCCCATGGTTAAATTTCGTATGAAAATATAATAGAATCTTGTCCAAGAGGGGGAAAATTGTTTCCCTCCATGAGTTTACAAACAAAAAAGGAAGCAATCAATTTGCTGATAAAAACTGCAGGATTATATGAAAAGAGTTATCTCCATGTTCTTGAAAACAGGATAAAGGATGAGAATCAATGTTCTGTTCACTGGGGAGCAACATTTGACAAAAGTGAAGAAATCAGAGGTAATTGCTCAAGGCTATATAAATGAGGTGTATTCTGTAGACTAGGCTATCTACATGCACATATTCAGTTGACATGCGGATATTTTGGCTACAAATTTCTCATGAAGCTAAAATAGTTTGTCTTCCTATGTTGTGTGACCCAACACTTCCTATGCCTGTCAAAGTAATGATAATTATAAAACGGAAACCAATGATATTTCATTTTTTTAATTTGGAAATTCTTAAACACAAAATAACAGAAGGATGTCATATACAATAGAGAGCAGAAAAGATTGCATGTGAAATAATTTGTATCATGTATATTTAAAGATAGCTTGTTTTTGCTTTTGAACAGTCAAGAAATTCAATATGGCATTTATAAGATCTTCATTTTTTTATTGCAGAATTTCCTTTTTTCTATTAAAAAAACTCCAGTGGGGCAGCTAGATTGTGCAGTGGATAGAGCCCCGGCCCTGGAGTCAGGAGTACCTGAGTTCAAATGTGGCCTCAAATACTTAATAATTACCCAGCTGTGTGGTCTTGGGCAAACCACTTAACCCCATTGCTTTGCAAAAACTAAAAAAAAAAAAAGTCCATCATTTGCCTTCTTTTCTCTTTTTTTGTTGACATTTGGGTTGGAAATGGAATCTTATGCCTGGTAATCCTTATAATGCCATGCCATGCTCCCCTGTCCAAATTTGAGAAAAAAATATTTTAAACAAAATAGTCAAGAATGAGCCCTAAAATTATAGGATACTTAAAAACATATGGGTATCTAGCTATGTGGCCACTTAACCCCATTTGCCTTGCAAAAGCCTAAAAAAAAAATGTATGGGTAATGGAAACCATACCATGATGGTCACAAAGGACCTGGGAAAGAAAAGTAAATTCTTAAATCATTTGGGAAATGGGAAAAATCATTACCCTCCTTATTGGCCTGTACAGAGAAATTTGTACAATATCTGTAACTGAACTGATCTACAAAGATTATCATTTTTATATCTCTTCCTGAACTCTTCTCTTGTCTCTTCCTGTCCTCCCAAACTTCTAAGTTGCGAGGACTGGAGTATTGTTTATCATATCCTGGTATTGGCACTCCAGAATTTATTGAGAGGCATCATTTTAAAGTTGTTTGGAGGAGAATTTGGAAGAGGTGAGGTGAGTTCCTGCTTTTATTCTGCCATGTTGCTTCCATTCTTTGGTATATACATTCTAGAGATGGGAAAAACTGAGGCAATAATAGTTTAAATGATTTGCTCAAGGTCACACATCTAGAAAATTTCAGAGACTGAATTTGAATTCACATCCTATGATACCATTCATATCACACATTTTACACAAGTTTCAGTCACCAGCTAAAAGAGATTACAAAGCCATCAATGTCCAAAAGTTATCAAAATATTTTTGCCAGAGTTTTTGTGTTAATAAAGAACAGGAAAGAACACAGTATTAAAAACTGGAGGAATGCCTGTTGAAGTTACAGGAAACAAACACTACATAATATTTCTGAATAGACTAAAAATAATAGTATTTTATAGAAAAATTATTTACTTTTATAGGGCATAATGCACTGGATGAAATTTAAGATACCTTATTATATCTGCAATTATGGTTTTCATTAGCTTTAGCAAAAGTTCTTTTCTTGCTAATTAAATCCATTATTTGTATCTCCAGTAGAATTTCTCCAATGTACATTCCAATATAACCAATATCACAAGACATTCCTATAATATCCGTTTAAATGATTCCAATTTCCTTGTGAGTATTCTGATGTCTGGGGATCTCCATCCAAAAATGTGTCCCCATTTAGCACAATCTCTGATGATCAGCAAGAAGGTTTTTCCAGCGGTAAGTCTTTCCACACTGATTGCATTCATAAGGTTTCTCCCCAGTGTGAATTCTCTGATGTGCAGCAACACTGGAGCTGTATGTGAAAGTCTTTCCACACTGATTACATTCATAAGGCTTCTCCCCAGTGTGAATTCTCTGATGTGCAGCAACACTGGAGCTATGTGTGAAAGTCTTTCCACACTGATTACATAGGTAAGGTTTCTCTCCAGTGTGGCTTCTCTGATGTTTCACAAGACTGGAATTCACTCTGAAAGTCTTTCCACATTGATTACATTCATAAGGTTTCTCTCCAGTGTGGATTCTCTGATGTTTCACAAGACTGGAATTCACTCTGAAAGTCTTTCCACATTGACTACATTCATAAGGTTTCTCTCCGGTGTGGATTCTCAGATGTAGGCTAAGAGTGAAGCTACGACCGAAAGTCTTTCCACATTCATTACATTTATAAGGTTTTTCTCCAGTGTGGATTCTCTGATGTACAACAAGACTAGATCTCTCGCTGAAAGTCTTTCCACATTGATTACATTCATAAAATCTCTCTCCAGTGTGAATTCTCTGATGTGTAATAAGTTGGTAGTTACTTTGGAAAATCTTTCCACAACAATTACATTCATAATGTTTCCCTTCAGTGTGGATTTTCTGATGACTAGCAAGATTGCTGTTCAAACTGAAAGTCTTTCCATTGTGATTACATTCATAAGAATTCTCTCCAGCGTGAACTCTCTGATGCCTAGTAAGATTGCTTTTCCAATTGAAAGTCTTTCCACAGTCATTACATTCATAAGGTTTCTCTCCAGTGTGGATTCTCTGATGTTTGATGAGAGATGACTTTTCACTGAAAGATTTAGCACATTCACCACACTCATGGGGCTTCGCCGTAGTGTGAATTCTCTGTTGGGAAATAAGTGATGACTCTGTCCTGAAGGCAATTTCCCATTGCATGCATTTAGATAGCATTTTTCTAGTATGAAATTTCTGAAGGTGACTGAAGGAAGACTGTCCCTTAAAAGCTTTACCACATTGACTGTAACTATGTTTCTTTCCATTGTCAATTTTCTGGTGGTCAATGAGCCCTGAATTAGGGCTCAAATCCTTCTCACCTTCATTACAGTTATTAGTCCTTTCTCCAACTTGGCTGTTCTGAGGCCTAATGACTTCTGCGTTCAAGCTGGAGGCCATCTCATATTGATAAGATTGTACTTCAAGAGACTTTTCATGAGACTTAGAAACCTCTAACTGTTCAATAAAGTATTTGCTACATTTATTGTCCTGAGGACAGTCATTTTCTGACATTTTCTTATAGAGAATTAGGACTGAATGTTGCCCAATACTCATTCTATCTTTATCAAAGTCACAGTAACTCGTCTGCTTTTTCTTAGTCTTGATTTCAGAGGCACAGATTTCCCTCAATTGGAGGTCACAGTGAGCAACAGTCTTATATCTTTGCTCTGGTGATGATTCCACAGAAATAGTCAATTTTGAAGTCGTCTCCCTCAATTCATTTCTCCTCTTTCCATCTGAAGGAAACAACAAAAAAGACTAGTCAAAAGACACATGGAGAAACACAATAAAAACACACTCCTAAATTGACAGAAAGGAAACCAATTTGTAATGTTTCCCTAAGATAGCAGAAGAGTCTTCAAACTCAAATGGACAGAATCAATCATTTGAAAATGGCATTAGTTTACAATCTCAAGTTGATTGACTGATTGATTTTTTTTTTAGGTTTCAGCAAGGCAATGGGGTTAAATGGCTTGCCCAAGGCCACACAGTTAGCTCATTATTAAGTATCTGAGACCGAATTTGAACTCAGGTCCTCCTGACTCCAGGGCAGGTGCCCACCTAGCCGCCCCCTACAAATTGATGTAATTTTCAAAGAGTCTCACCACAAACCTGCAACACAGGCAAAACCAACATTCTCATTACATTTTCATCTCAGGCCAGGAAGTTCAGAATGACATTTGTCTAATCAACCTCTCTGACAAAAGATAAAACTCAGTGACTGGGCAACCTCTGTCCATAGTACTAGATAACCTTTATCCATTCCCTTTTTTTTGTTGTTGTTTTAAAGCATAAAGCTCTTGTTATTGCAGATTGACTTGTTTATTTTTGGAAGTGTGTACAGACTATTGTGTAAGCAGCAGATTAAACAAGTGGTGAGTGGAAATAGTCCATTTCACATGTCTGTAATACCATTTAAGAGGTATTGCTGCATTAATACAAATTAATGAATATTAAGAAAAATGTACTCCAAAAAAGTAACATAACATTTTATAAATCCAAGGTTGGTTGGATGCTTTAACCTTTAACTTCATTACTTTCTTAACTACATAAGCTGGTTAACAATTATTATTACCACTTGATTGTAGGGAGTGAACTATCATCTCACCCTGGAGTAGAAGTCTATAATTACTCACAGGACCAAGAAAATATCCCTGACGCACAGCCTCCACATGATTTTTTCCTTCTTTATGATTTTATATTCTTCTATGTCTCTGTGGCTATGCTTCTATGGGGCTTCTATGTCTCTATGGCTATGCTAGCATATTTTAGGGGACTCCCGGAGGTTATGATTCTGGTTCTCTGCATCGATTGTAGCTGCCATACTTTTTGAAATAAAGATGCCTTTGAGTAGTGAAGTCTTTGATCTTTGTCTGAGAGTCAGATAATGTACACAGTTCCTTGGTTTTCATGGTACAATTTCATGTTTTAGTGTAATTATATCTAGTAGTCTTCACAGTCAGACAAGCAGCCTAAAACTGGTGGGGGGGGATATCCCAACTGTGGGCAATGATGTTGCAGATTCAAGTGCCTATCCCATTCTGTGGAATACTTCAGGGAATCACAAAATCTGTGAGAGGGTCTATAAGACCCTAATCCTCTCCCTAGAGGCTGCTAGCCTCCACAGCAAATTTAGGTAACATCATCTCAACCTGCTTTGTGAAAAGTCATTTCTTTGACCTCTCCCTGACTCCCTATGCCACTCACCACCGTAGCTTCTCTCAATATTTTCCTTCCTTCCCAGCATTCCCATAAGACTTGCTCCCCTGTCCCCATCCTTGCAGCAAAGAATTTGGCCTCATGTTTCATTATAACAATTGGACATTTCCCAAGAACTTTTTAAAACTCCCTCATCAGGGCATCTAGGTGGTGCAGTGGATAGAGCACCAGCCTTGGAGTCAGGAGTATCTGGGTTCGAATCTGACCTCAGACACTTAATAATTACTGAGCTGTGTGGCCTTGGGCGAGCCACTTAACCCCATTGCCTTAAAAAATCTAAAAATCTAAAAAAAAACAACCCCAAAACTCCCTCATCACATGTAAAAAGATGCCTTCTTTTCTGCCTTTATTCCTTTCTCACATGAGGAAAGCTTCCTTATATAATGTTTTGACATAATTCTAAGTTTTCTTTTCCATTGCTCTCTCATTAAGAGACATACCCTCCCTTTCTCTGAATCTTGGCACTTAGTCTGAAACATAGTTTTGGATTGGTCCTTATCCTTTGTTACTGAAGATCAAAACCACTTCACTACGTTAGAGACAATTTAAACTGTATTCAATTCAGTTGGACAAATAGTCCATGTGAACACCCAAGGAACTTGCCCAGCTCATGTTTTCTTGGAGTTGCTTCCCTTCCTCCTTACTTATGGAGCACAGCTGCCTCTCTGAGGAGGGCATCCTATGCTGGGAAGTCCTGTGCTAATATCTCCATGCAGCACAATCAGTCCTAGAGTTATTGAGTGTGCTTGTGTTGATGTTTCTGATCCCATGGCAAACACTTTCCCCTGTGTTAGTTTTTCATAAAACAATCTTTTTGGCAAGCTTTGTACTTAGAACATGACCAATCCATCACAGTTGCACTCTCTGTAGAAATGTTGGCATGCTTAGTAGTTTAACTGTCCAAGTTTCACAGGCCTACAACATGAGGTCAGCACAAGGGCTCACAGACCTCCAGTTTGGTAGTCTACTACCTATTGTTTCCCACACTTTCTTGAGGAGCCTGCCAAGCACTGAATTAATTCTGGAAATACATGTAACAACTTCATTATCAATATGTACCTCTCCCTGGAAAGCAAATGGCCGGGTTAACTTATCCACAGTATTCAGAATTTCTCCATTGGTTGCAGGAGAGTTCCATGATCCAAAGTTCCAAACAGTGGATCCTATAGGACCATAGTCTGATCCCTGGAAGGGTAGGAAAAGGCCATGCTTCCCAGCTCCTTTATATCACAGATGGTGAAATTGATGTTCGGTGATTCGACCAGGATTCCACTGCTAAAACAAGATTAGCCATCATGTCTTCCTGCCCCATGTCTAGTATTCCCTCCCTTGTGACTTTCAGCTGCCGCGACTGATAACGGCCCTCAAGAACTTGCTTCCATTTAACACACCTGGACAGGAGGTTCTGGGGTCTTCTTGTACCAGCAGGTATGATCCTTCACTGTTCTCCAAATGGGAGATCAAATCTTCTCTAGGAACTGGTACACCTAGGGGTGGGAATCAAAGGGCAAAAAGGATAAACATGGGCAATGTGGATCTTTTCAGGGAAATGGGGCATGGAGGAAGGGTTACCAGATGCTTTCCAGAAAAACCTCAAGGATCATTTATTTTTTTGTTTTGGGGAACTTTGGTCAGAGAGGGGAAGGAGGTCATTTGAAAGCAGACAAATCACTTTTCTATACTTCTTTCATAGAAGGATTGACTGATTTCATAGATTCCATCACCTGAAAACTAAAGCGCAGTTGGCAAGACAGTGTGGAAAATGTTGGACCTGGATTCAGGAAGCCCTGATTTCAAATCCAGTCTCAGACAATTTTGACTGAAGTATCTGAGTTTAAGTATATAAACTGTTTGCTTCAGTTTCCTACAATCTAAAATGAGAATATTATCATCTGGCTTACTTGTGAGGATCAATTAAGAAAATATTTGTAAAGAAAGCCTTAGCTCATTGACTGGCACATTTCAGTCAATATAAATTCTTGCCTTCTTCTCTTCCTTTTCTACCATATGTTCTAGAATTGGGGGGATGTTTGAAGGAGGACCAAGAACACACTAGTTCTATCAGGCTTCTGAGTATAAAATTAGGATCAAAGAGCTACAACTTAAGGTTTCTTTTTACCTTGAGCTCCAAGGCTGAGATTCTCCAAGACTACTTTGATCTTTGACCCCAGGATCCCCAGAACCAGCAAGAGACAGCCTCAGGGGCAAGAAAGGAAACCCCCAGCTCTCTGTTACATAGACCAAAGAGGCCTTTGGAGGAAAACCAGGCAGGAGGACCCCCTCTCGTGGTCACAGGAGAGCAGTGTTTTTGTCTTTCTCAGAACTGAGAAGTGCTCCAAACCTTGCACATGAGGGAGGGAAGGAAGACAGTTTCTTTGATGGTAGATTCAGTTACCAAGGAAAGTGTCCTTACCCACACATATCATGTTCCAGGCAGTCTCCAGCATGACGTCCTTGTACAGCTCTTTCTGATGAGGGTCCAAGAGGCCCCACTCGTCCCAAGTGAATTCTACAAACACATCCTTGAAAGTCACCAGCTCCTAAACCATGGAAAAAATCATAAGTTTTACAGATGAGACTTCAGAATCCATCTAGTCCAACGTTCATTGATGCCCAGGAACAAACACACACAAAGGAAGGATTTCCCCAAAGTTCATGTCCTCATGAGGTCAGAATCAACACAAAGAATCACAGGAAAAATCCAATGTAACTCTAGGAGAGCTTTCTATATTTGCTGTTGGAAAAAAGTTGATAAATGTGTTACTACAGATACATGTCCCTACAGAAACAGGTAGGAGGATCACTGCAGGAGAAAGAGAGGTGAGGTGAAAAATCCTCTTCATTAGAACAAAAATAAGGTCTCATAAAGCAAAGTCCATGAAGATTTAGTGCGATGTCGGAAGGAACTAGATATTTAGGAATGAGGGAAGAGAGGGGAACTTTCCTGTGATTACTAAAAGGAATGAAAGATAGAGGAAAGAGGTTCTTGAGTCTTAGTCCTATGAAGACATGAAGAGCAATCTTAAGAGATAGTAATCACAATCTGAACTCAGTGGCACGAGATTGTTTCCAGTCAAGGAGAAAAGAGATCTCTATTATTATATTGAGGGCTTGAGGTGGCTTTGGGTATTATGTATCAGAATGGAAATCTCTTGCCTTTATATTTTAGTTGCTTTTATTTCTAAATGTCATTTCTTTCTTAATTTTGAAATTTAGGTATAAATGAAAAAGAAAGTGAAAAGAAGTTTCCTTTATTTTTTAATAAAAGAAATTATTTTTTTTTGCAAGGCTTTGGGGTTAAGTGACTTGCCCAAGATCACATAGCTAGGAAATTATTAAGTGTCTGAGACCAGATTTGAACTCCAGCACTCCTAACTCCTGGGCTGGAGCTCTATTCACTGTGCCACCTAGTTGCCCCAATAAAGGAAATATTTTTTAACCATGTTTGGGTTTTATTTAATTCATGAAAAGGACAATGCCAGTTTCCTTGTGAGAAATAAAGGATCTTGGGGCAGCCAGGTGGCATAGTGGATAGAGTACTGGCCCTGGAGTCAGGAGGACCTGAATTCAAATCTGGCCTCAGACACTTAATAATTGCTTAGCTGTGTGACCTTGGGCAAGTCACTTAACACCATTGCCTTAAATTTAAAAAAAAGTAAAAAAAAGAGAGAAATAAAGGATCTCAACATACCCCTAGAATTCTGGGACTAGGGAGAACAAGAATCAAAAGAATGAGGTAGGAGTTGAATTGATGAATGACATGAGGGAGATTAGTCAGATCTGAAAATACACTGGTACCTGGAATTGATCACCTAATTCTCCATCCTGCCAAATGTGGAATTCAAGTTTGACCAATGTGCTATGAAACTGTTGGTCTTGCATCTCATTTTGTTCCATTTCCATTACCTACTGATATAATTCACTCTTGTAAAGTTTCTATTCTTTTGGAGCAATTCTCTCTTATGTGAATAAAATTTGTACTTTGCCATCATTTTGATTTCTTCTTTAAAGCAACAAAATTTTGTTCTATTTATCATCCATACTTCATTCGAAAGTTACTTTATTTCTATTGTTTATCTCCTGGACAAGTAAGGAATTCTTTGGTTTTCTCTCTCTCTCTCTCTCTCTCTCTCTCTCTCTCTCTCAGTGATTTGCCCAGGGTCACACAACTAAATAATTGTGTCTCAGGTTGGATTTGAACTCAGGTACTCCTGACTCCAGGGCTGGTGTTCTACCCACTTCACCACTTTGTTGCCTCCTTTTCTCAATTTTTTTGAAATACCCAAGAATTTACATACATTTCCTTTTCATTCCAGTCTCTTTATTAAGTATTCTTCACTTCAAAGCTTTTATTCACAATGTGGACTCTCACTGGAGGAAGGCAATCTTTTTTATTGATGGATGATTGGTTCTCTAATTCACTCCCCACAGAAATTTCCAAACTTCTTTCTTTCTCCATCCTCCCACATTTAAGGAGACTCCTGCAGAGTCAGCTCATTTCTGTCATGGCTACATTACTTTGGGACTTAATCTGATCCTTGACTAAGACTCTCCTTCCCCTGACTCTGAACCTTTCCAATGACCTTCTCTCATGCTCAGAAATACTCCCTTCTCCCCTGGTCCTCCTGGCTTCCTTCACATCTCAGCTAAAATCTCACCCTCTGAAAACAAGCTTTTCCAGGTCCCTGGAACTGCTGGAAACTTCCCTATCAGAATGCCTCCCATCTCCACTTAGAGGGAATGCTCGTGACAAAGCTGTCTCCATATTAGTCTGGCAGTTCCTGGAGAGCAGGGTCTGGTTTTTCCTTCCTTTGTGAATGAATTGTTTCTTATATCTATCAGCTGGTCTTGTATCCACAGAGAAAACAGTCCCTGGCCCAGAGGAGCCAATTTCTAATATTTAATGACTTGACTTAAGAAATGATAAATGAAAAGAATTCAGAGAAAACCAGGAAGATGTGTGTGTGGAGCAGAGGCAGAAGAAAATGAGCAGCACCAGGAGCCCAATTTCTGCCTAGACACAGTCAAGGACAAGAGTCAAGGAAGCTCTCAGGGTTCTCCCTAAGCCTGTCCAGGCAAGATTCAATCATGAGGGGTTTCCTTCAGCTCCTACAAGAGAGAGCTTGGCCCTAAGGACAGAGAGGAGGGGGGAGAAGGTATATGTATGTATGTATGTATGTATGTATGTATGTGTGGAGTAGGCATGCAAGATCCCTATGGAAGGGATCTCTTCCTATGGAAGAGACTACTAAGTGAAGTGACTAACCTTATGACTTGATTGTAATAAAGGAGAATTTAAAAAACATACAGGGGAGAGCAAATTTGGGTTTGGCGAGGGGCATAGGGAATTGTTGCTTTAGATGCCAAAGTGATAGTAAATAAGTCCAAAACACAAAAGAAGAGAGCAGGGAAGTATTGATACTTTATAACTGTATTGGGGCAGAAACAATCCATATCTATATTGCCAGCACCATAGACTCTTAGATCTATGGAAATGCATAGAGTATTCCTCTTACAATCAGGAGAGAAGTTCAATTCTAACCGTTGACATTTACTAGCTGTGTGACCTTGGGAAAATCACTTCACCCTCTTTTCCTCTTATCCAGGGCCATCTTGTCCTCATATGACCAATGAACTCAGATGGTTCTGAAGAGAAAGTGAGGCTGGTGACTTAGCACAGTCCCCCCTTCACACAAATCCAATTCACCTTCTTGTCATAGCATCACCTCCCTGATGACATGGTCTTCTTCAAGAAGAATATCCATGGAACACTATAGTTATATCAGAAACCAGGAGGGATGGAAATTCAGGCCAGCCTTGGAGGGATTTGCATGAACTGGTGCTGAGTGAGATGAGCAGAACCAGAAAAACACTGTACACCCTAACAGCAACATGGGAGTGATTGATGATCAACCTTGATGGACTCGCTCATTCCATCAGTACAACAATCAGGGATAATTTGGGGCTGTCTGCAAAGGAGAATGCCATCTGTATCCAGAGAAACAATTGTGGAGTTGGACCAAGGACTATTACCTTTAATTTGGGGAAAAAAAACCTGATATCTTATTGTCTAACCTTGGTGTTTCTTATACTTTATGTTTCTTCCTTAAAGATATGATTTCTCTCTCATCACATTCAACTTAGATCAATGCATACCATGGATACAATGTAAAGACTGACAAATTGCTTTCTATGGGGGGGTAGGGGGAGGGAGGTAAGACTGGGAGAAAAATTGTAAAACTCAAAATAAATAAAATCTCTATAATTCAAAAAAAAGAATGAAGAACATCATCATCATTATCATCATGGGAATATTCTCTTTGTCTAATATTGGTCAAATCCATGGATAGATAGCACTCACCTGGGCTGGGGGTCTGCAGCTCCCAGAGGCCATTCCCACTGGCTCTAGATTCCCAACTTGGATCTGGCTGGGTCCTTAGCAGACAGATCTGGAGAGGGAGGATTCCAGAGGAGGAACTTTCTCTTCCAGGGCAAGAAGCTGGCCTGAAAGGATTTTACAGAGGGTGTGAGGCCCCAGAGGAATGACAAAGGCCAGGACCATGTCCTAAGGGAATGAGTCAGAACAAGAGAGGGAAGGAGGAAACAAGGAAAGTCAGACTTGGAAATAAAATGATTTTCTTTCCCACTCCTCTTCTGCCTCATCCCAAGGAAGCAGGAGGCCAGGATAAGGAAGGGTCCGGGAGGCCGCACATTGTAAGAAAGTTGGAGAGAGAAGAGGGGACATTTAGGTGATAAAAGGGATCCTGGAGGGGGTGGCTGATCCTGAAAAAAGGTTACTGAGTGCTGGGGTATAAGTAGGATTTGGGACTTGGCTGCTTCTCTGGAGGCTGCTTCTCTGGTCCCTGGAAGGGATCTTGATTCAGGGGAGTAGATGGTTGGGACCTGATAGGAAGCCAGCAGGAGAACCCCAGAACCAGTTAAAAGAGGCCAAGCAGAAACACTGGAGTTGAGTCCCAGGTAAATCTGGGGGTCAAGGAGGCAGGATACAGGATTCTTTCAGGGAGTCAGGGCTCCTGGCAGGAAAAACAAATTTCAGAACAAGCAACAAGGAGACAGGACAGACCGGGCCTGATAGGAAGGAAGGTAGAGCTCCCTGCAGGGGAGTTCTGAAGAGCACAGGAGGGGAAAGATGGGGAATGGCTCTCCGGGACATCTGGGCTGTGGAGTGAAGCCTGGATAAGAAATAGCATGGGGGAGCGTCTGGGGACGTCAGCCACATGAATGAGAGGGCTCCTGGGGTCCTCATGAGATCAGAAGAGGAAGGAGAAACCCCAAGGCAGTTTGTGCCTCCAGAAGGCAAGAGCCTCCTGGCCCCGGGGCCTGACCTACCTGCATGCACAGGGCTGGCGCCAAGAGAGCTGCTCGAACTTGGCTCCAAGGGAAAGAAGAACAAATTCCCGGAGTTAGGGGAAGTGACCTCAAGTCAAAGGGCCCAGTGCCGAGAAGGCGGGGCCCTCCCCAGCTCCTCCCCACATCAAAAGAAAGGAACAGTAGTATCTCCATTCCCTGCTCTGCTTCCAGGCAACTCCATCTCCGAAGATCCTCCCCATCCCAAGAGCCCCCACCCCAGTCAAGGTGCTTCTCAGCCCCTCCCCAAGCCCGGCCCTCCATCCTGTGGAAGGTCTGTGCCCTACAATAACCCTTTTGTACCTCTAGAGTCCTCCCAGGATTTAGAACGTTTTTTTCCTCTGACTATAGATATCTTTTAATATTTTCATCTGAAAATTGCCTGTTCATCTCCTTTGACCATTTATCAATTGGGGAATGATTTGTATTCTTATAAATGTGAGTCTTTATCTACTTTTGAAATTATCTACTTTATCAGAGACACTAGCCATAAAAATTATTTCCCAATTTTCTGCTTTCCTTCTAATCTTTGCTGCATTGGTTTGTTTGTGCAAAACCTGTCTGATTTAATGGAGCCATAATTATCCATTTTGCATTTTATAATCTTCTCTCTATCTGTTGTTTGATTATAAACTTTTTCCTTCTCCACTGACATGACAGATAAGAAATTCTGACTTTTTTAATTGGCTTCTGGTATCACCTTTTCTGTCTAAATCAGGTACCATTTTGCCCTTATAGCATGTGAGATGTTGGTCTCTGCCTAGTTTCTGAGCTTCCTTAGAAAAAAGCACCAGGAAGAAACAACTTTGCAAATAATTGCTAGCAAACATTTAAAAATCAGATTGTAAAGACTAGCAAACTGCCTTCTGTGGGGGGTGGGGGAGGGAAGTGAGATTGGGGGGAAATTGTAAAACTCAAATTAAATAAAACCTTTCTAAAATTAAAAAAAATCAGATCTTTTGAATATTGAATATGTTATTTGGAATAATAGACACTGAAGGAATTCTTCTAGAGTCTTTTTCTGCAACAAATATGATGGTTGTGTGGGACAAATAAATTTCAGAGATCTCTCAAGGTATGAAGAGAAAGTTTTATTTGTTTCTCAAGGAACAGGCCACAATCAATTACAGAGATTGAAGCAAAAGCAAAAGGCCCAAGAATCACATTTATCCTAACTGGATTCCCGTCCCCCACTGACCCACCTCTTTAATGAGGAATGTGGCTTTACAATCTAGACCAGCAAAGTAATCTAGTGAAAGGAGCATAAACTTCATACCTAAACCAGATTATCTCTTCAACCCAAGGATTGAATGGTCATCCAGACTTCCAACAGATAAAGTGGACCCAGTTGACTCTTCACCAATATCCCAGAGGTTGCTTTGTGAAGGGAGGAGGGGCACATAGTTAATTATTCTCCAATCTATAATATTCTACTGAAGAAATCTCAGACTTTATCCCACTCATGGTGATAACAAAACCAGAAAAATTGATAACAGAGGACAAAAATTATAGACCAGTTTCATTCATGGACATGGGTGCTAAAGTCCTCAATAGAACACTAGCTGCAAAATTACCACAATGTATTACAAAGATTATGTATTCTGACCAAATGGAATATAGCCTAGGAATCTGTAAAAAAAGTTCTAAAAATCATATAATAATTATATCTATAGATGCAGGAAAGATTTTGATGATGTACAACAATCATTTCTATACAAAAAACTAAAGTATAGATATGCATATCTACATATACATATAGATATTTAAATGGATTGCTCCTTCAAAGAATATAAAGCATTTCTCTAAAGCCATAAGCAAGCATTATTTTTAATGAGGACAAATCTGAACTCTTTCCTGTAAGATTAAGTATAAAACAAGAATGCCATTAATGTTATTCAATATTGTATTGGAAATCCTATCAATAGGAATAAGAGAAGAGAAAGAAATGGAAAGACTATGAATGAATTGTTAAAACTATTTCTTCCTGCAGAATATATATCATATACTCTGAAAATTCCAACTAAAAAGCTAAAGAAAACATTAATTTTATCAAATTAGCAGGACTGTTGGTTGAAGGGGAATAAGGGGACCTCATGATTGAAGATGGGACTCTCCCTTGGGACTCTCATCTGGAGAATGACCAAAGAGAATATGCACAGACATGTGAGAGAGGTACAGGAGACCCTCAGAAGATACCTGAAGGAACTGATCAAAGACACTGCCAAAGGACTAGACACTCTTAAAGCTTATGCTTCATTGGATTTTTGATTCACCCTATGGTAATCATGTTTGCTTGATTTGGTCTCTTGATATTATGGACCTGTTACCTATTCTGTGAATTGAACATCATTTCTGTTCTGATTGACACTGCTTTGGAAGTTGTCAGAAAATCAAGAAAGGATTAGTTTGAAAGGAAAGAAATTGAATTATTAAACTCTGCAGGACAACAAAAGAGAATCTTGAAAAAAGTGGGGGGAGGAATTGTCCCCCTCCACAAGGTTGCAAACAGACAAAGGAAGCAATTCATTTGCTGATACACTGCAAAATTGTGTGAAAGGACCCTGAAAACAAGATCAAGAAAAAGACTAGAAGGAATGTTGGGTTAACTGGGGAGCAATGTGTGGTAAAAAGAAGAAACGAGTTGATTGCTCAAGGATATATCAACGAGGTCTATTTTGTAGATTCCTGCAGACCATCTTCATGCCTCCATGCATGTATTCAGTCTACTGCCTGTACTAATTAACAAGCTTCTCATGAATGCAAAAGTTTTTGCCTCCTGACTTGTGTGATTCAATACTTCTCCACCTTCTAAATGAGTGAAAGTGGTAAAAAGGAAACTATTGATATTTGATTCTTTTAATTTGGAAATTTCCAAACACAAAATAAGGTGAATTCTTTGTATGCAATAGAAATTAGAAAAAAATGATTGTAAAGGAAATAATTTCTATTATATATGCATATGTATAGCTTTTAGTATTGAATAATCAAGACATTAAATATGGCACTTATAAAGCTGTCATATATTTTTTTTTACAGAACTTTCTCTCTTCTATTTAAAAAATCAATCAATTACCTTCTTTTTCTTTTTGTGGAAGGGTTTGGGTTAGAAATGAAATCTTAATACAAGTAGCCTTTAAATTGCCAGACTCTCCCATTCAAATTTGAGAAAAACAAAAGATGTTTTTTAATAAAGGACATACAAAAATAAAATCAATTTCCATGTTGTCCTTTCCCAAAAATGTCTTTTTTTTAAAAATTAAGGTCCATGACAAATTTTCACATCACTGTCAATAGGCAGGGAGCAGAGTCCTATGGACTAGTGATTAGTAATAAGAGTAATCAGAGTTCTGACATCTTTTCCTTTTTTAGTTTTTATTTTTTTCCAGTTATGTGTAAAGATACTTTTCAACATTCATTTTTGTAAGATTTTGAGTTCCCAAGTTTTCTTACATTTTCCCTCCCTGTCCCCTCCCCAAGATATCAGCCAAACTACATTTTACATGTATAATTATATAAACCATATTTCCATAATAATCATGTTCTAAAAGAATCCGAACAATGGGGGGGGTGACATGGGAAAGAAATCTAGAAAATAAATTTTTAAAAGTGAAAATAGCCTGTATTGTTCCGCATTCAGGCTCCATAATTTTTTCTCTGGATGTTGATGGCATTTGCGATGATGAGTGTTCTGGAATTGTCCTAGAACCCTTTTTTATTGGGAAGAGCTAAGTCTATCATAGCTGGTCCTCTCACAATGTTATTAGTAATATGTACAAAATTCTCCTGCTTCTGTTCATTTCACTCAACATCAATTCAGATTTCCAAATTTGTCTGAAATCCATCTGTTCATGATTTCTTACAGGACAGTTTTATTCCATCACATTCTTAGACCTCGGGGAAAGCTCAATGTAATTCTAGAATTTTTTTAAATTTGGAATTGGAATAACATTGAGAAATGAATTGATATCTAAACTTTTCCTATGGAATCAAAGCAGCTCTGTGTTCAATCAGAGAAGTAGGAGGATCACTATAGGAGAAAAAGTGAAGGTGATGTGAAATAACTTCATTAGAATAAACAGAAGTGAGATATTAAATGGCAAACTCCATGAGGATTTGGTGAGATGTAGGAAGATACTGTTTATTTGGGAGGGAAGGAAGGGAGAAGTTTCCAGAGATGACCAAACAGAGAGTAACGAAAAAGTTCATCACAATCTGGACTGAAGGAAGTAGTATGAGACTGTTTCCAAGCAAGGGAAAAAGGGGACCTCTGTTCTTATATTGAGGTCTTGAAGCGATTGTGAGCATTAGGTGTCCTTGAAAAAAAAACTCACCTGCCTTAGCTTTATGATTGCTTTCATTTTTTTTTTGCAAGCCAATGGGGTTAAGTGGCTTGTCCAAGGCCACACGGCTAGGTAATTACTAAGTGTCTGAGGCCAGAGTTGAACTCAGGTCTTCCTGACTCCAGGGCCAGTGCTCTATCCACTGCGCCACCTAGCCACCCCTATTATTTTCATTTGTTAATATAATCTGATGTAATCTTCATGACCTCCTTGTACAACTCTTTCTGGGGATGATCCAAGAGGCCCCACTCCTCTGGGGTGAAGTCCACAACCACATCCATGAATGTTACCAACTCCTAAACCATCAAATGTTATAGGACTGAGAGATGAAAGAGACTCCCAAATTCTGTCAGAGTCAGGGGTCAGAGTAAGTCCCACAGCACTGTTACCAGGAGAGAAATGTGACAGGTCAGCAGGGCTTTCTCCTTAAATGACAATTCCTGGCCTTGGAGTCAGGAGTACCTGGGTTCAAATCCAGTCTCAGATACTTCATAATTACCTAGCTGCATGGCCTTGGGCAAAGCCTCTTAACCCCATTTGCCTTGCAAAAACCTAAAAAAAAAAAAAAAAAAAAAAATGACAATTCCTGGCCCCATCCCTCAGTAGTAAAGTATGTTTCTGGAAGGATGGAGAAGGAAAGAAGTTTGACATTTAAATATATATATAAAAAGAGTGAAAAAGAAGGGAAAAGGATGTTTCATTCATATATTCATAAAGGAAATTTTATAAACCAAGGTTGGGGTTTAATCTAATTCATAAGAAGGCCATTGCCATTTTTTCTGAGAAATAAAGACTCTCAGCAAGCCCCCACGACTCTAGGACTTGGGAGAACAAGAACTAAGAGAATGAGCTAAGAGGTAGATTGAAAAACAACAAAGGGGGGGTTGGTTAGACCTAAAAATGTGATACTCCCTGGAGCTGGCCACCTATTGCTCCATCCCACTAAATGCTTGGCCAACAAGCTAAGAATCTGAGGGTCTTCCATCTCATTTTGTTCCATGACCCTCACCCACTGGGGCAGCTAGGGGTGGCGCAGTGGATAGAGCACCGGCCCTGGAGTCAGGAGGACCTGAGTTCAAATCCGGTCTCAGAAACTCAATAATGACCTAGCTGTGTGGCCTTGGGCAAGCCACTTAACCCCATTTGCCTTGCAAAATCCTAAAAAAAAAGAAAAAGAAATGATCAATGAGGAGAATGCAGAGAAACCTGGGAAGATGTGTGTGTGGGAGCAGAGACAGAAGAACATGAGCAGCACCAGGAGGACAATTTCTGCCTTCACATAGCTGGGGAAGCCTTCAGGTTTCTGTTTCAGACCTGCCCAGGCAAGAATTAAATGTGAGCAGTCTCCTGGGCCTTCAGTTGCTAAAGGGAGAGCTTGGGCCCAAGAACAGAGTTGGACAGAATAGTCCATTTATGGACTATTTGGTGATATGCATTTACAATCTCAAAAGCTCAATGCAAAAGGCAATAATCTTAGCCAAGTAACAGGATATAAAGTAAATCTATATAAATCATCAGCATTCCTATAGAAAACAAACAAAACACTATTAGAAGAAGTAGTAAGAGCCCCTTGTATGACAAAAAAGCAAATCAGCCAAAACAATCCCAGAAATTATAAAAACAAAATTATAAAAACCTTTTGTTAAAAAAATTCAGCTGTACACTATTGGAGAGATTAATTATTCATAGCTGTTAAGGTGAATATAATGATGAAAATTTTACCTAAAGTAAGTTATATAATCAATGACATCTCAATGAAATTACCAAAACATTTATTTTAGTGAATCAGAAAAATTAAAACAAAATTCAATACAAAAAGTCAATAATGCCAAAGAAATTGATAAAACAATATCTAAAGGAAGGACATTTCACAGTGCAAGATCTAAAACTTTAGGTTAAGGCAATTATTATCAGAACTAATACTGGGTAAGAAATAAAAAGGTAGGAGCAGCTAGGTGGTGCAGTGGATAGAGCACTGGCCCTGGAATCAGGAGTTCAAATCCAGCCTCAGACACTTAATAATTACCTAGCTGTGTGACCTTGGGCAAGTCACTTAACCCTACTGCCTTACAACAACAACCACAAAGAAATAAAAAGGTAGATCAGTGGAGGATGAGAAGCATCCAATTTACAACAACAAGTAAATATAATAACTTTGAATTTGGCAAGAGCAAAGACATAGTTTGAGTTATAAAAATTCATTATTTCATAAAAATTATTGGGGAAATAAACGCAGCCTGAATAGTTTATACCACTTACCAAGAGAGGGTCAAAATGGCTACATGCCCTGAATATAGAGAGATTACAAGAAAATCAGAAGAACATGATCCCACTTAGGGGTGAGTGAGCATTTCATGAATAAACAAGGACTAGAGAGCACTGGGAGATCTAAAGTGGATAATTTCACATACATTGAATTCAAAATATTTTTTTTGCAAATAAATATATGTGACAAAGATCAGAAGGAAAGCAGAAAATTGTGGGGGGAAATCTATAAGAGTTTCTCAGAAAAAAGTCTCATATCTCAAATATATAAAAAACTTTATTTACTTTATAGGGATATGAGTCATTTTCCAGTTGATAAATGGTCAAAGGATATGACCAGTTTTCTGATGAAAAAATCAAAACAATTTAGAGGCGTGTGAAAAATGCTCTAAATCTTGATGGATTGGAGAAATGTTAATTCAAATGACCTTTAGATGTCATTTCACACCAATCACTTTGGTTAATATCAGTAAGGGGAAAGAGACAAACAGATGGGGTGTGGAATTGTGAACTGGCCCAAACATTTTAGAGGGCAATCTGGAATTATAGGCAGAGTTCTAAAACTGCATACACCCTTTGACCCAGCAAGAATGCTACTGGGTCTAGTTCTCAAGATGATGATGGAAAAGAAAAAGAACCTATATGTCAGCTGGAGGGACATTGAAAACTGATATATTCCAATGCAGGTGCTATGATATTTCTTCTAACAACTTGGGAATAGCAAGAGATGAAAGAAGGACTGAATAAAGAAAAGGAAACTATTTAGGTAACATCAAGGGATTGGACTACTGAAGTTGATTAGAGATATAATTTGGGTAGGAGAATTGATGTATTTTAGGTCAAGAAAAATTTCAAAGAGTATGATCCCTAAGCCTAGATACTGATCCAGAGTCTCCTTCAGGACTAAGAAAAGTGCAGATTTATTAAGCAGATTTCCAGGGGACCAATCAATGAGCATTAGGAAGTTCATGAACACAGAAGCACTACAATCTGTTCACATAAGGGGTTGTAACAGTTGTTTTTCCTTGTGGCCTCAGTTTTTGTTGAATGGGCGTGTTTAGCTTGGACTATGATTAGTCCAACTCTGTACCACAAATCACTTTCATGACTCTCAAATCCTGTCTGTCTCTTCTTGTGGCAATGACATAAAGTATTAAATGCCAGTTTTTGCTGTGGGAAAGAATTCATGAAGTTTTATTGCATTTATATAAATGGAAGACAATGTTGGTGGTCATGAGACACACAAACCTTTAATAGTAAGAGTTCATTGCTTTTTATTTTTGCAAGGCAATGGGGTTAAGTGGCTTGCCCAAGGCCACACAGCTAGGTAATTATTAAGTGCCTGAGGCTGGATTTGAACTCAGGTCCTCCTGACTCCAGCAGTGGTGCTCTATCCACTGTACCACCTAGCCGCCCCTTGAGTTCGTTGTTTTTACTATTTCTGATTCCGTTCTTCCCAAAGATTCTTAGCCATGTCTGATAAGTCTGTGCTCACTGTGATATTAAAGTTGTTCAGATTAACAATTTCTCTTCTTTTGGCATTTTGATGATGAAGATCCCCAGGTCTTTAAATAGTTCGTGGATCTCGTCTGGGTTCATCTTGGTGGGAGTTTGCACACTGATGATAGTGCTATAGCACTTCCCTGCAAGTGGCAATGACATTCTCATAAGTCTGTTATTCATTAGCTTGGGGAAGCATCCAAGCCTGGTTACTAGATTAGATTTTTTGGACAAACCAATTCAGCTTCACAGTTCTCCCAATCACAGTAGCCACTCCAGAAGAAAACAAAAACATAGATGCAGATCTGACTTGTGTTGGTAACCTGGCCTTTATTTGTCAGACTTGTTTTACTCAGGGCTGCCAGTAGGAAGAGTTCTTTCAAAGCAAAAGTAATTTCTTTCACATCTACTGGTTTTTGTGGTGTCATTATTGACTGGAGAAGCGCAAATTAAAACAATGATGAGATATTATTTTGTACCTCTCACAGTAGCTAAAAAAGGGAAGGGGATAAATGGTAGGGAATGAGGAAAAATGAAGACATTAATTCATTGTTCATGGAATTGTGAATTGATCCAGTTGGAGAGTAATCTGGAATTATGCCCAGACTTTTATAACTCTCTCTACCCTTTGACCTAGCAGGAATTGTATTATGTATATTTCTGAAAATGAAAACCCATATTTTAAAATCCAAGTGGAATGAAATTTCTTTTAATCTCTTTGGGAGGAGCAAAAATGGAGAGAAGGAAGTAGGCTGACTAAACAAAAGGAATTGATATAGGCGATATGAAGGGACTGGATTCCTGAAGCTGCTCACTCATAGAATTTGGAATGGATTTTGGATCAAGGAAAATTTGCAAGAGAATGTTCCCTAGGTCTAGATACTGATCCAGATTCTGGTTCAGGAATCAAAAAAAAAAAAAGAACTGGGTATTTTAGGACATATAAAAATGGCCAATCAAGGATAGCAAGTAATCACAAAATAAACTAATATTTATATAGCTGCCTTGTTGGAATGCTTTCAAAGCCTCTGTTGACTGAACATTTTAAAAAAAAATTAGTGGTTAGGCTAGGTCTTGCAGGGCACATCACCTTGAGTTGGATCTTAAACTCCTTCTTTAGAACACAATATTTCATTTCTCCCTCTCTTTAAAGGATAGATGAAGACTAGAGTTCAGTAATTCAAATTTATTTGCCTTTATATTTGAAAGTCTTTCTCCTGATTTCTTAAAGAATTTACTATTAGTTATTGGAACTAAAAATTCTAACCAATATAATTCTAAGAGGTTTTTTTTTTAGGTATTTTTGCAAGGCAGTGGGGTTAAGTGGTTTGCCCAAGGCCACACAGCTAGGTCATTATTAAGTGTTTGAGGTCAAATTGAACTCAGCTCCTCTGACTCCAGGGCTAGTGCTCTATCCACTGCTCCACCTAGCTGCCCCCAAGAGTTTTCTAAATTGGTTTGCTCATTTTTCTTTTTAGAACTGTTTTGTGGATTCTTTCATTGACTAAATGTATGGGATGTTTTCTTACATAATTTCTTGAAGTATTCAGATTTTTTGACTTGTCATATTTTGGGGGAAGAAATATAACTTTTAAGTTGTCTCCTTTTTTGTCATCTTCCAGATCAATATTCTTTGCCCAAGTGGAAATTAAGCATTGTTTTAATGTTATTGGGTTTTTGCTGTTCTTCTGGACTCTTTTCTTTTTCACTTCTGACTACTGGTGTTCCCACTCAGTTATCCTTTGTAGAGACATGGCAGCTTGGATTGCAAATGTTCTCATTTGGGAATTATTTTTCATCCACATTCACAGTCATTAAAATTCATTCTTGATCACAGGGTAAGAATGCCTGCTGTTGGGTCTTGTAAACTTCTTTGCCATTTCCTAATGAAGTACAATATTAATATTTGTGTAATCCCTGTCTAAATGGGGTCCGTGACACTTTTCTGGGCCCCAAGAAATTCCTCAGAAATATAACTTTGGCTAGACACCTTTGGGTCTGAGAACATTCTGACCAGACCCAAATGGTTGACTTTAGGGTCACAAGATATACCATCAATTTGTCTAAAATCCACAAAACACTCTTGTTAATCTCATCCTTTTGCTGTATCTGTCAAATTCCAGCTTCCTCCCAAGACTGCCTCTCTTTCCCCAGATGCAACTGGAACCATAAGATAGTAAATTCCACTCCCATAAGCCTGTGGGAAGCCTGTGAATAAGTGATTCCCTCATCTCAGGAAACATGTTCAGACATAACACAAAGACCCTGACCCTCTTCTGTCCTTGTCCACCCCCCTATCTATACTAGGCCATATGTTTGTAATAGTCTGACAAGGAAATATAGCTATCTCTGCTATCTCTGCTTCTATATTCTGCTTGCTCACAATACACAGCCCCCCCCCCAAAAATATTATAAAAACTTTGTTCTCTGGACACTCAGGGCTATGCAATTGAGGAAAAATGTAACTCCACATAGTCAGGTAATAAATCTCCAAAACTTACCAAATTTTGGTCTCCATCTCACTCTTTGAGTTCAACACTAACCCTTTTTCCCTTTGAGTCTTCTTGAAAATCAGTGCAACCATCAAGCTGCTATTTAGGACACTTTAGGTCAGATGATGAATATGATAGAGGATCGACCATTTTCGCCAACTCCTATGATATCTCAAATTTCTTTGAAATAGGAATTATGGACAAGAGAGAAAGCCATTTTAATACTCACTATGGTATATGATGGTAGTAAGTATCAAGTGCTGAGGCTGAACTTGAACTCGGGTCCTTCTAACTGCAGGGCCTATGATCTATCCACTGAGCTACCTCATTATTCCTCCACCTAATTCCCTTTCAATGTGGTAACTGGTTTAAAACACCAAGCACCTTAATGACAAAATATCCGAATATCCTAACCAAGGAAAGACTCATCTCTAACGTGTTCACTTCTCACTCCCTTCCACACCCCCAACCATCACACTCTCACACTTAAGGGGATGACCCTGAATGCAGTGAACGATTTGGGTTTATTATGATTGGGTTTATCCAAGCTCTCAGCACTGGATAGCACCTGCCTCCACCACCTGCCAGATCTCTTGGCACTTATTGCTCATCTCTATTCTGTTCTATTCTTATCAGGAAGAAAAGACATGCTTGGGGTAGATACTTCCTTAACTCACCAAGTTGGAGACGTTTCATTAACCATCAACCTTGTTTAGTCTCTGCTGAAGTGGTTTCCCAGGGTGGCTGCTGCTCATGCTGTAGCTTTTTGGAGTCACAGATGAGAGTTATCGGGCAGAGGTACACCCAGATTGGATGAACATTTCTAAAAGAAATGGAATAATGTAGTCTGAGGCAAAAAACTCTATACCAAATCAGTTTATTAACAGTGATGTATATTACTGTTAACAAAGCAGGTCAGACCAACAATCTCAGTAAGCCCAACCACCACACAGCAAAGAAGGGGTCATGTAAAGCTGTGGAACATAGCATCAAAGGGGGATTAGTATTCAAGGGAGTCTTATTGTACCCTTCTCTGACAATTAAGGAATGTTCACTGATGGAATCTGTCTCCATCCTGTAATCTTTGTTAAGGCATCAAAAATACCTGAGTTAGGGTGGCTAGGTGGCATAGTGGATAGAGCACCAGCGCTGGAGTCAGGAGTACCTGGGTTCAAATCCGGCCTCAGACATTTAATAATTTGGGCAAGCCACTTAACCCCATTTGCCTTGCAAAAAACCTAAAAAAAACCCCCCACCAAAACCAAAATACCTGAGTTGTTTTCATCTTAGAAGAGGTAAACCTCTCCTAATTGCACATGGACAGACAAGGGTAGACAGCATACCTTTTGGATATGATAACAAATTAACAAACAGATGTCTTGAAGTATTGAAGGGATTACTGGTATGAGAGGTAACAACTTTCTTTCAATTATACTTTTAAACTCAGAGGGAAAGCTAAATTCCTGGGCTAACACAAAGATTTATCAAGGTCTCTTCAAACAGATGCAACCTTAATTTTAAAATTAATATGGCATGAAATCAATTATACCGGACAATCAGAACAGGAGAAATCAATAGAGGGAAATTTGAATCAATATTGATTTGGATCTTCCTGATAATCATTCCTTCCCCTTCTGAGCTTCGGGGATTAGTGGGCATTGAGACTATTCCAGGGGATCTGACATTAGCCTTAGATACTTCACTGGAAGGTGATCCATTTTGTTGTCAGTACACCTAGCCTGAAAGAGGAAATTGATGAGGAATCTGGGAAAACAAATCCCACATATGGCCGAAAGGGAATGAAAGAAATGAAAGGAAAAAGCATTTATTCAGCATTTCCTATGCTATGTGTTGATGCTGGACCAAGATCATATAGAATACGAAACCAAAACAGGAAACCCCCTTGCTCTTCATGAGCTGACCTTGGAAACAACCCCAAAAGGAGTATCTCACTGCAAGAGGATGCAAGATTGAGTCATTCAGCACTCTTGAGTTGAGGCCTGGGAATTAGGATGGGCATGTTGAGCCATTCTGGTTTCTGGGGAGTAGTCCTAGAGGACCAATCTTGTGTCTTTATAAACTTGTCTCTCCCTCCTTTTTTTCAGAGACAATCTCTCCAACCTTGGCAAGTAAAATTATATTCTTGCTACATAATTGATCTTCAATTCTCCAG
Source organism: Macrotis lagotis (assembly GCF_037893015.1). Taxonomy (NCBI): domain Eukaryota; kingdom Metazoa; phylum Chordata; class Mammalia; order Peramelemorphia; family Peramelidae; genus Macrotis; species Macrotis lagotis. Next base: position 929,092,476 of record NC_133658.1, on the reverse strand, counting down.
TACCTCTGAATTGCTATAATGGGATGGAAAAATCAAATCCCTTATTGAGTAGCCTGCTCTGATGTTTTCCCTCTAACAGCTCTGAATAAACTTAACTCCATTAAGATTCAACTTGGTTTTCATATCTGTGGATTACTAGACCAATTTGATTAGATTTTGTCAATTTTTAATAATTTAGACTGTCTTCTCACTAGCTTTCATTAGTAGCATTAGTGAATGTCCAGTTGACCTGGAATATGAATGATGGTAGCAGGGGAGTGAGGGGATATCATAGTTGGAATTAGGGCCTTTTGTTTTAGGACAGTGACCTTGGGAATGGCCAAAGAGGACATTCACAGAAACGTGATCGAGGCACAGGAGGCACTCACAGAAGGAAGAGATCATAGACACTGTCAGAGGATTTGACACTCCTAAGACAACAGCCCTCTTCGATTCTTGATTCACTTGTGCCAATACTGTTTGCTCAGACAGTTTATGTTATAGATTTATTACTTATTCTGTCAGTAGTGCATCATTTTTGCTATGGGAACAATTAGAAAATCGAGAGGATTAGAAGAACAATTTGAATGGTTACATTTCGTATGAGAATATGACAAAATCTTGGTAAAGGGGAAAAATTGTTCCCCTCCAGGAGTTTGCATAGAAAAAAAGGCTATCAATTTGCTGATAAACTGCAGGATTGGATGAAAAGAGCTAACTCCGTATTCATGAACATCATCAAGAAAAGGAGAGGCGGGGCAGCTAGGTGGCGTAGGGGGCAGCTAGGTGGCGGAGTGGATAAAGCACCAGCCCTGGAGTCAGGAGTACCTGGGTTCAAATCCGGTCTCAGACACTTAATAATGACCTAGCTGTGTGGCCTTGGGCAAGCCACTTAACCCCATTTGCCTTGCAAAAAAAAAAAAAAAAGAAAAGAAAAGAAAAGGAGAGGCAATGCTCTGTTCACTGGGGAGCAACATTTGATAAAAGTGAAGAAATCAGAGGTAATTGCTCAAGGCTATATAAATGAGGTGCATTCTATAGACTAGACTAGACTATCTACATTCACATATTCAGTTGACATGTAGATATTCTGGAAATTTCTCATGAACCTAAAATAGTTTGTTCTCCTATGCTGTGTGACCCAACATTTCCTATGCCTCTCAAAGTGGTGAAAATTATAAAAAGGAAACCACTAATATTTTATTTTTTAAATTTGGAAATTCTTAATCACAAAATTACAGAAGCACTAAAAGTTTGCATGTGAAACAATTTGTATCATATTTATGTATATATATATATATATATGTGTGTGTATATAGCTTGGTTTTACTTTGAACAATTAAGAAATTCAATATGGTATTTATAAGCTGGCTTCATTTTTTATTGCAGAACTTCCTCTTTTTTCATTTAAAAAGTCCATCAGTTACCTTCTTTTATCTTTTTTTGATTGACGCTTAGTTTGGAAATGCAGTCGTATTCCTGGTAGCTTTTATAATGCCATACTCTCCCACCCAAACTTGAGAAATAAAAAAATTTTTTTTAACAAAACACAGTCAAAAGAGAGCTCTAAAATTGGAGGAGCCTTAAAAACATAGATTTAAAAATAACAAAAATATATAGATTAGATATGATGCTTTAATCTCTGGAATACACTGAAGAAAACTATAGGTAATGAAGACCATACCATGATGGTCACAAAGAAACTGAGAAAGAAGATCAATTTCTATACTATTTGAAAAACGGGAAAAATCATTAACCTCCTGAGGGGTCTGTACATAGAAATTTTTACGTTAGCTCTAACAAACGAGCTCAACAAGGATTATCATTTTTGTATTCCTTTGTGAACTCTTCTCCTGTCTCTTCCTGTCCTCCCAGACTTCTAAGTGGTCACGGATTAGAGGTTTGTTCTTCTAGTTCTTTTGTTGGAGCTGGCACTCCAGAATTTGCCAGGAGCATTATTTTAAAGTTATTTTGAGGAGAATTTGGGAGAGCTCAGATGAGACCCTACCTTTACTCTGTCATCTCGGTTCCATTCCTTGGCATTCACATCCTCGAGATGGAAAAAACTGAGGCAGTAAGAGTTTAAATGATTTCTCAAGGTCATACATCTAATAAATGTCAGACTGAATTTGAAATCACATCTTGTGACGCCATTCTTATGACAAACGTCATGTAAAATTCTAGACACCAGCTAAAAGAAATTTTGCTGCAAAAGAAATCAATATCCAGGGGCGGCTAGGTATGCAGTGGAGAGAGCACCGGCCCTGGAGTCAAGAGGACCTGCGTTGAAATCCAGACTCAGACATTTAATTAATAATTGCCTAGCTATTAAGTGACTTGCCCAAGTCACTTAACCCCATTGCCTTAAATAAATAAAAAAATTTTAAAAAGAAAAGAAATCAAGGTCCAAAAGTTAATAAAACACCAGAATATTTTTGTGTCAAAAAAGAACAGGAAAAAATCAATATTAAAAACTGGAGGAATGATTGGTGAAGTTGCAGTATATAAATGCTATAGAATGTTTCTGAGGAGTACTAAAAATTATAGAATTTTATAGAAAAATTCATTATTTTTATAGGGCATTATGTACTTTATCACATTTGTGCTGAAGTGAAAGGTCTCTTGCTAATAAATCTGTAACTCTTATCTCTAGTAGAATTTCTCCAATGAATATTCCAGTATGACCTTCATAACAAGACATTCCCACAATACTTGCTTTTAAGATCCCAATTCCCATATGAATATTGTGATGTCCCAGGACCTCCATCTCTAGTCCAAAGATGTATCCCCATTTAGCACATTCCCTGAGGATTAACAAGAAGGCTACTCCAATATAGTCTTTCCACAATGATTGCATTCATAAGGTTTCTTCTGAGTATGAATTCTTTGATGTCCAACCAAACTAGAGCTGAATCTGAAAGTCTTTTCATACTGATTACATTTTTAAGATTTCTATCCAATGTGAATTCTATGATGAACAGCAAGACTGGATCTCTACCTGAACATCTTTCCACACTGATTACATTCATAAGGTTTCTCTCTAGTGTGAATTCTGTTATGTTTAAAAAGGACATTGCTGAATCTGAAAGCCTTTTCACACTGAATACATTGATAAGGTTTCTCTCCAGTGTGAATTCTCTGATGTTCACCAAGGTAGGATCTCTCACTGAAAGTCTTTCCACAGTGATTACATTCATAAAGTTTCACTCTACTGTGGCTTCTTTGGTGTACAACAAGACTAAAACTAGGTGTAAAACTCTTTCCACAGTGGTTACATTCATAAAGTTTATCTTCAGTGTGGATTTTCTGATGTGTAATAAGATGGTAGCTCCTTCGGAAAGTCATTCCACAATGATTACATTCATAAGGTTTCTCATCAGTATGGATTCTCTGATGACTAGCAAGACTGCTTCTCCAACTGAAAGTCTTTACACACTGCTTACATTCATAAGGTTTCTCTCCAGTGTGGATTCTGTGATGTTTTATGAGAGATAACTTTTCATTGAAAGATTTACCACATTCCTTACACTCATGGGGCTTCTCTCTAGTGTGAATTCTCTGTGGGGAAATAAGTGATGACACTCTCCTGAAAGCATTTTCCTGCTGCATACACTTACACAGCTTTTTTTCTAGTGTGAAATTTCTTATTATGAATGAAGGATGACTTTCGCTTAAAGCTTTCCCACATTCATTACAACTATAATGTTTCCCACTGTTGGTTTTCTGGAGGTCAATGACTTCTGAATTAGGGCTCAAATCCTTCTCACCTTCTATACAGATATTAGACATTTCTCCAACATGGCTGTTCTGAGATCTGATGATTTCTGAATTCAAGCAGAAAGTCATCTCACATTGAGAAGTCTGCACTTCAGAACACTTTTCATGAGACCCAGCAACCCCTAACTGTTCAGTAAAGCATTTGCGATGTTTATTGTCCTGAGGACAGTCATTCCCTGACATCATTTTCTTACAGTGACTTAGGCCTGAATGTTTCCTGGCACTCATTCTGTCTTTCTCAATGTCACAGTGACTCTTTTGCTTTTTCTTTGACTTGATTTCAGAGTTCTTGATTTCCTTCAAATGGAGGTCACAGTGACCATCATTCATGAATCTTTGCTTTCATGATGCTTCCCCAGACATGCTCAGCTTTGAAATAGTTTCCCTCATTTCACTCCTGGTCTTTCCATCTGAAGAAAACATCAAAAATTCTTGTCAGAAGACACACACACACAAATACAATATAAACTCTTCCCTGAATTAACAGAAAGGAAACCGATTCATAATGTTTCCCTAAGATACAAGAAGAGTTTTCAAACTTAAATGGGCAGAATCAATCATTTGAAAATGATATTAGTTCACATTTCCAGGATGATTTCATTTACAAAGATATCCACAACAAACCTGCAACAAAGGCAAAACCAACATGCTTATGACATTTTCTTCTAGAGTCATGAAGTTCAGGATGAAATTTGCCTGATCAACCCATCTGACAAGATGACTGGGCAACCTCTGCTTGCAAGTCTTAGAGAACCTTTCTCCATTCCCTTTTTTTAGATTTTAAATCATAAAATTCTTTTGTTATTGCACGCTCACTGATTTAATATTTGGAAGTATGCATATCCAGATCACTGAAAGAAGCAGCAGTTCAACCAAGTGGCCAGTGGAAGTAGCCCATTTCACATGTCTGTATTATCATTTAAGAGGTAGTGCTGCACCAATCAAATTAATGAATAGTAAAACAAGTGTAGGCTAAAGAAGGAATTTTGCATGTTTAAAATCCAAGTTTGGTTGGAGGTCTTAAACTTTTCCTTCATCACATTCCATAGTTCTTAAACTGGTTCACAATGATTATTATCATTTGTCTGTAGGGAATGAGCTATCATCTCATCCAGGATTAGAAGCCTATCACTGCCAAGTCACAAGACCAAGAATAGATCCCTGATGCACAGCCTCCCACATGATCATTTTCCTTCTTTATTATTCTATATACTTCTATGTCTCTGTCTTTCACTGGCTGTGCTAGCATGTTGTGGGGAATTCCCAGAGGTTATGATTATGGTTCTCTGCATTGATTGTGGCTGCCAGACTCTTGAAATCAAGATGCTTTTGGGTAGCCAAGTCTTACATCTTTGCCTGGAACTCAGATGTGATCATGCACATGGCTCCTAAGTTTGCAGGGTGCGATTTAATGTTTTATTGCAATTGGGTCCAGTGGTCTTCACAAATAGACAAGCAGCTTAACTGGGGGTGGGGGGTGGTAACATCCCAACCATGGGCAATGTTGCTTCAAGTCCAGGAGGTGTCCAACCTACTCTGTGGATTACAGAGGGAGGCAGGAAATCTGAGAAAGAGTATATATATATATAAGATGCTAATCCTCTCCAGCAATGTCCTAGAGGCAACCACTCTATCATCATCATGCTATCATTATCTCAGCCCTCACTTTGTCAAGGCAATCCTTTGACATCTACCTAACTGATTCCCTATGCCACCCACCATAGTAGCTTCTCCAAATATTTTCTTTCCTTCCCAGTATTCCCATATGGCTTGCTCCCATGTCTCTTCCCTTTCAGTATATAATTAGGCCTCATATTTCATTATAACATTTGGCCATTTAATGAGAGCTTTTTTCACTTCCTCATCATAAGTAAAAAGATGCCTTCTTTTCTTCCTTTATTCTTTTACCGCATGAGGAAAACCTCATTATTTAACCCTTATATAACGTTTCTCACATAATTCTTTCCCACTGCTCTTTCAGTAAGGGACGTGCCCTCCCTTTCTCTGAATCAACAGAACTGAACACTTAGTTTGAAGGACGGCTTTTAGATTGATTTTTGTCCTTTGTTATTGAAGATCAAAATGACATCAATATGGTAGAGACAATATAGAGTATGTCCAACTGAGGCTTCTCAGACCAATGCAAGCCTAGCATCCTCTACCACAGGTCAGCTACAAATAGTCCTGAGGAGGATTTTCTAAACTTGCTCATCTCATGTTTTCTTTGACTTGCTTCCCTTCTGCCTTGCTTATAGAGCACAGCTCCCTCTCTGATAATGCTGGGCAGTCCTGTGTCAGTGTTTCCCATGCTGCACAATCAGTTCTAAGGGTTTTTGGGTTTTTTTTAATGTTTTTTTGCAAGGAAAATGGGGTTAAGTGGCTTGCCCAAGGCCACACAGCTAGGTCATTATTAAGTGTCTGAGACCGGACTTGAACCCAGGTACTACTGACTCCAGGACCAGCCACCTAGCTGCCTCCAGGTCTAAGGTTCTTAAGAGAGACCTTTTGTCTTTATATGGATGTTTCTGACCCAATGCTGAGCACTTTCACCGTGTGGATTTTCTGTAAAATAATCTTTGTGGTAAACTTATGTTTGTACTTGGAACAAAAGGGCCAACCCATCATAGTTTCACTATCTGTAGTAATATTGGAATGCTTAGCAGTTTAACTTGAGAAAGGACTGCAGTGTCTGGTATATTCTCCTGCTGCTCTTCAGAATCTTCCAAAGAAAATTAAAGTAGGAGCTATTCAGTTTTCTGGCATGACCCTGGTAGACTGTCACAGGCCTATCGCAATGAGGTCAACACAATGGTTCTTAGACCTTCATTTTGGTTGTCTGTTTAGTATCTATTTTTTCCCACACTGACCAAGTTCTGGAAATATATGTGCCAACTTAATTATCAATGTGTCCCTCCCTGGAAAGTAGATGGTCATGTTAAGCTAACTGATCCATGGTTTTCAAAACTTCTCCATTTCTTGGAGGAGAATTGCATGATCCAAAGTTCCAAACAATGAATACTAGAGGACCATAGTCTTAGCCTTGCAACGAAAAGACCATGCCATCTATCCCCCCTTCATTTCACTAGTAGTGAAATTGAGCTTCAGAAGTTCAGTGACTTTCCCAGGATTCTACAGATAAAAATGTGTGAACTAGATTAGCACTCAGTTCTTCCTATGCCCATGTCTACCATTTCCTTCTCTGTGATATGTAGCTGCCTCTTCTGATTAATAACTTTCAAGAACTTGGACAGGAGGTTCTGGGGTCTTCTCGCTCTAACATACATGGTCCTTCACCTTTCTGCAAATGGGAGATCAAATCTTCTCTGGGAACTGGAACACCTAGGATTGGGAATCAAAAGGCAAGAGGAGGGAGAGAGAAATGCAATGTGGATCTCTTCAGGGACAGGGGGCATTTAGGAAGGGTCACCAGATGTTTCTAAGAAACCTCAAGGATCATTTTCATGCTATTTGATTTTGGGGGGCTCTAGTGGAAGATGGGAAGGAGATAATTTTGAAAGCAGAAAAATTAGTTTTCTATACTTTTTTTAAAATAGAAGAATGGACTTTTTTTTGTTGGTTTTGCAAGGCAATGGGGTTAAGTGGCTTGCCCAAGACCACACAGCTAGGTCATTATTAAGTGTCTGAGACAGGATTTGAACCCAAGTCCTCCTGACTCCAGGGCCGGTGCTCTATCCACTGGGCCACCTAGCCGCCCCTGGACTTTTTTACAGAAGAAGATTTCAAGGATTCCATCACCTAAAAATTAAGGGACAACTGGTAAGACAGTGTGGAAAGTGTTCAGCCTGGATTCCATAAGCCCTGATTTCAAATCCAGTCTCAGCTGTTACCTAAGTATCAGAGGCAAGTTACATAAACTATTTTTGTTTCAATTTCCTCCAAGCTTAAATGGGGTTAATTCTGACTCACTGTGAGGATTAAATCAGAAAATATTTGTAAAGAAAGCCACAGCCCATTGCCTATCACATTTAGGTCAATATAAATGCTTTTCTCATTCTCTTCTTTTCCCTTCATTTATTCTAGAATTGGAGGATGTGTGAAGGAGAACCAATGACACACTAGGTCTACTAGGTTTTTGAGAATAAAATAAGAATTGAGGAGCTACAACTTTAGGCTTCTTTTAACCTTCAAAAGAACAGCTCCAACTCAAAGAGAAAAAGGCTGCTTTATGACCAAGGGGCTTCCTGCTCTGGCCATGTCCAAGTAACATTGCCAGAAGAGCTTACAGAGATTTGGCAGACAAGCTTCATGTTCAGGGAGAAGGCAGATTATCTATAACCTCTGAGATGAGCTCCAAGCTTGAGATTCTCCAACACTACTTTGATCTTTGTCCTCAGAATCTCTAGAACCAGCAAGAGACAACCTCAGGAGCAAGAAAGGAAACCCCCAAAGGGGTGGCTAGGTGGCCCAGTGGATAGAGCACCAGCCCTGGAATCAGGAGGACTTGAGTTCAAATCTGACCTCAGATACTTCATAATTACCTAGCTGTGTGACCTCAGGCAAGTCACTTAACCCAATTTGCCTTCCAAAAACCTAAAAAAAAAAAAAAGGAACCCCCAGCTGTCTGTTACACAGACCAAAGACCTTTTAGAGGTAAACCAAGCAGGAGGAGGACCCTCTGGTGGTCACAGGATACCAGCGCTTTGGTCTTTTAAAGAATGGATAAATGCTACAAACCCTGCATGGCAGGGAGGGAATGACAAGTTGTTTTTTTTTTAAGTAGATTCTGTTACCCCATAAAGTGACCTTACCCACATAGAGCATGTTCTTACCAGTTTCCACCATGACTTCCTTGAACAGCTTTTTCTGATGATGGTCCAAGAGGTCCCACTCTTCCCAAGTGAATTCCACAAAAACATCCACGAAAGTCACCAGCTCCTAAACCATGGAAAAATCACAAGATTTAGAGTTGAAAGAGACTTCAGAATTCATCAAGTCTAATGCTTATCAATTCACTGGAGGAAACTGAAGCACAAAGGATTTCCCCTAAATTCCTATCCTCATGAGGTTCAAGGTCAATGCTTAGAATCAGTCCGGAAAAGCTAAATGCAAATCTAGGTTTTTTAATATTTGCAGTTGGAATAAAATTGAGAAATGTGACTATGGATACATTTCCCTATAGCATCCAAGAAGTTATGTGTTTGATCAGAGACGTAGGAGGATCACTACAGTAGAAAGAGAGGTGAGGTGAAATATCTTCTTTATAAGAATAAAAGGGAGATGTTAAAACTCAAAGTCCATGAAGAGTTGGTCAGATGGAATGAGGGAAAAGAGGGAAGTTTCCTGTGATTACTAAAAAGAATGTAAAGGCAAAGAAAAGAGATGGTTGATTTTCTGAGTGATAGAGATATAGCCTTATCAATATGAAAACAGAAAAAGGAATCTTAAAAGGTATTAATCACAATCTAGACTGACCTCAGTGATATGAGACTGTTTCCAGTCAAGGAAAAAAAGAGCCCTCCATTGTTATACTGAGGGCTTGACGTTACTTTGGATATCAGGTATCAGAAAAGAAACATCTCATGCCCTTGCTTTATGATTGCTTTCATTTCTTAATGTCATTTTTTCTTAATTTTGAAATATGAGTGTATATAAAAAAGTGAATAAAGGGGAAAGAAAGTTTCCTTCATTTATTAATAAAGAAAATATTTTTTAACCATTGTTGAGTTTTATTTAATTCATGAGAAAGACATTGCCAGTTTCCTTGTGAGAAATAAAAGATCTCAACATACCCCTAGAATTCTGGGACTAGGGAGAACAAGAATCAAAAGAATGAGGTAGGAGTCAGATTGATGAATGACATATGAAGGAGATTAGTCAGCCCCAAAAATACTTTGGTACCTGGAATTGATCACCTAATTCTCCATCCTGCCAAATGGAGAAGTCATATTTGACCAATGTGCAAAGAACCTGATAGGCTTTCAGCTCATTTTGTTCCATTTCCATTATCTAGCAATATCATTCACTCTTAAAGTTTCTGTTCTTTTGGAGCAATTCTCTATCATGTGATAAAATTCTTTTTACTTTGCCATCAATTTGATTTCTTCTTTATGCTTATTTTTTTGCAAGGCAATGGGGTTAAGTGACTTGCCCAAGGCCATACAGCTAGGTCATTATTAAGTGTCTGAGGCTGGATTTGAACTCAGATACTCCTGACTCCAGGGCTGGTGCTCTATCCACTGGGCCACCTAGCCACCCCTGATTTCTTCTTTAAAACAACAAAGTTTTGTTCTATTTACAGTTCTAACATTACTTTATTTTTAGTGTTTAATCTCCTGGACAAGATAGTTGCTGCAGACCCTCAGGTCAGGTGAGTGCCATTGGTCTTTTCTCATCTTTTTTTTTTGAGATATCCAAGAATTTACATCTATTTCCTTTTCACTAGAGTCTCTTCAGTAAGTAGTCTTCACTTCACAGCATTTATTCAGTGTGGACTCTCATTGGAGGGAGGCAGTCCTTTTCTTGATTGATAATTGGTTCTCTAATTCACTCCCCCACAGAAACTTCCAAACTTCTTTCTTTTCTCCCACATTTAAGGAGAGAACTCAGCAGAGCCATCTCCTTCCTGTCATGGCTACAGTACTTTAGGACTTCATCTGATCCTTGACCAAGCCTCTCCTTCCCTTGAGCCTTTCTAATGACCTTCTCTCAAGGTTTAAAGAATGCCCTCCTCCCCTGGTCCTCCTGGTTTCTTCTACATCTCACCTAAAATCAAGCTTCTCCTGATCCCTGGAACCGCTGGCGCTGTCCCTGCCAGCATGCCTCCCATCTCTGCTGTAGAGTTTGTATGAACACAGTTCATGAGCTGTTGGCTCCCCATTAGACTGGAAGCTCCTGGAGGGCTGGGGCTGGTTTTTCCTTCCTTTGTGAGAAACTTGGGTTTCTTTGATTTGTCAGCTGGTCTTGATGTCACCATAGAAAAACAGTCCCTGGCCCAGAAGAGCCAAAGTTTAATACTTAATGAATTAACTTAAGAAATGATAAATGAGAAGAATTCAGAGAAACCTGGGAAGATATGTGTGTGGGAGCAGAGGCAAAAGAAAATGAGCAGCACCAGGAGGACAAGTTCTGCCTGCATAGTCAAGGACAAGAGCTGGAAACTTGCAGGGCTCTACTCCAGGCCTATCCAGGCAAGATTCAATTGGGAGGAGTTTCTTGGATCTTTAGCTGCTACATGGGAGAGCTTGGCCACAAGAATAGAGAGGAGAGGGGAGAAGGTGTATGTATGGATGTAGGTATGTAAGTATGTATGTATAAATGTGTAGCAAAAAAGAGAGGAATGACAAGATCCCAATGGAACAGAGACTATGGAGTGATCAACGTTGTGACTCAGTTGTTATAGGGAGAATTTAAAAATCAAACAGGGGAGAACAATAATTTGGGTTTGGGGAGGGGGACAGGGAATTAGTGCTTTTGATGCCAAAGTGCCAGTAAATAAGTACAAAAACAGAAGAAAAGAGCAGGGAAGTGTTGGTACTTTATAACTATATTGGAACAGAAACAATCCATATTCATATTGCTAGTATCATAGACAGTCCTTATGTCTATAGAAATGGACAGAGTACTTGCATTGGAATGAGGACAGGAGTTCTAATCCAGCCTCTGACACTTACTGGTTATGTGACCCTCTCAGCAAGTCACTTAGCACTGATTGCTTTCTCCCTGGGTTGGGGGAAGGGGTGGTGGGTTGGACATGTGGTGGTCTGGATCCCATCGCCATCTGGTTAAGACTTGAACCCTAGACTGAGTCTACCTAAGTGCCCCACCCATGGGGGGGGGAGAGACAGGAGAGACCAAGTGCTTAAACCTTAAAGGGAAAGATCCCTCCACAGGTGGGATGTGTGGTTGGGAAAGAAAAAAAAAGTATCTAAGATCCAGGGGTTAAGAGACTCCTTTATTGAAAAATAATCACATTTAATGAATATCTGCTGGCCATGTGGCCTGAGTGATGACTCCCATTGTTTTTAAAGTTTTTAAGAGTTTTAGAAAGTGCCCTGAGGGTTTTAAAAGAGAGATACTAGGTGACATTCTGACCAAATTTGTAAAGAATGGGAGGAATTAAAACCTAGACTGTTAAATTAGTTTGGTATTAAATTTTTAACACTGTTGTAACTTTCACAAGGAGTTAAGTGGTTTGGGATTTTAAACTATTGTGACACCTTTGGGTTAAAGAAAAGTGGTCTTGTGTTGCTAAGAAGAGAAATACCTAGGTTATCAGGGATGTTTACTGATGTCTTTTGGGGACAAGCTCTAATTGGTTTTAATGTTGAATAATGCTAACAATTGTATTTTTATTTTGGATAGAGCATTTGGAATGTGAGTGCTGGATTCTCTGTATAAAGTTCTCTAAAGTTTTTATCAAACTAAGCTGTTGGAAGTTAGTTGAGTTGTGATTACATTGGGTTTTTAAATGTGTCATATGTATGAGATTGGATTCTGAGAATTTGGGTAGAGACAAAAGTGTAAAGAACATGGGATATTCATTCTGCTCTTGTTCTAAGGGAAATGAGGTTGTTTAAATAAGAATCTTAAAGTTTCATGTATATTAACAACGCATGTTTAAAGAAGTCAAGAATGTGGACTTCTCTCTGGTAACTGCAGACAGCTGATGGAGGGCTCTGAACAAATTGCAATTGTGGGCCTTATTGTCAGGTAACTTATTGATGAATAAGATGTTTTATCAGTTATGTGATTCTTTTGTAACTACAAAGAAATTATATTTGCAATATTTAGTTATCTCTTGTGAATGTTATTTAAATACTGTATTGTTAAAGCCTGGGGTTAATGTGTGATTGCTTTGAAGGGCAATAAGGAAAATGTGAAAAAGTATGATAGATCTGTAGGTTCATGAATAATGTAATAATGGAGGGATTGCTTTGTACAATCTAGTCATTTGTGTGTTACTCTGTTACTCTTATTGCTGTTCTGTTATAATGAAATTAATACCACACGTTGGAAATTTAAGGCTACCTAAGATGTGTTAATGATTTTAAAGAATTCTGAAAAGTAAATTGTATATTAGGGGGCAGCTAGGTAGCTCAGTAGATAGAGCACCAGCCAGGAGTCAGGAGACCTGGGTTCAGGTCAGGCTTCAGATACTTAGTTGCTTAGCTGTGTGACCTTGGACAAGTCACTTAACCCAATTGCCTTGGGAAAAATAACCATTTGTATGTTGAGGGTGGCTAGTAGGTAAACAAGTTTATATATAGAAGTTTCTAGCTATGTGTGTGAATTGGGAATATTTTGGATATATATTCCAAAGCAGTGGTTGTTTGCTTTGAAGTAAAAGCACTATATAATATAGGAAAGATAAACACAAGATAATTTTCTATTTCTCCGTGCAATCTCCTGGACAAAGGAGGCATTTATTTGTTGTAAGATAAAACAGGCTAAAAGGAGGTTTCTCTAGCTAAGGGGAATCTGATATACCATCTTTATATACAGATTTAGTAGATATGATTTCAGACAAAGGGATGTCTCTAGTAAGAGGTAGGAAAGAGGCCTGTAGGACCAGTCATAGTTAGAATACCAGGTTTTAGGCAAAGACCCAGGAATGATAATTGAGGTAAGGGTTTCATTAATTGGGGCTCCATTAAGATTATAATTGGAATTTAGTGAATTGTATTTCCTGGAAGTTCTAACTAGGTAAAACAACTATTTTGGATCACAGGACTTTTAATTTTCTCTTATGTCAGATACCAGGATGGTCAACAAAAAGAAATGCTACTGGGTAAATGTCATGTTCTTGGAGCCAGGGAAGCCAATGGGCCAAGGATGTCAGGTGACAGGGATGGGCAGCCAAAGGGGCAGCTTCTCAGTATGGCTGAGGTTGGACCCTTTTGACCTGATTTACCCAAAATGACATGTGGATAATGTCTCACCTGGAAGAATAAATCTGGACCAAGACGTTTGACTTACCCACATGACCTCTTCCTGGACACTGACATTCAATACTCATAAAGGAAATTTCCTTTAATGTCTTGGAAAGTTTTAGGTAAATTAGATCTAATAGCCAGAGTTGGGTTAGGTATCTGGCTCTGATACTTACTATCAGCTACATGCTAAGATAGGAATTAAGTTTCATTAGTTTTTGTATTAGAGGGGATATTTAGGTAAGGAGAAGAATGGGAAATTCTTAGGATAATTCCAGTTTCAAGTTCTAGTTTAAGGAAAGGAGTGTGAGTTAGATAATTATACCAGGAAAAGGAAAATATGGGAATATTTGGGGAAAAAAATTCATTTTGGTGAAGGATGTCCTTAAGGAATCGTTGTTGTAATGAGAGCAATTAAAATTGTTTTAAGTCAGATGCTGGGTATTTTTAGAACAAAGATGATTGTTGAATGTATGTATATGGAGCAAACTCCCAATGAGAATGATCATATTGACTCAAGCTTGTGAGTTTGCTCATGTAGTAAAATACTAATGGAAGTTTGTGTTAAAAGTGAACTATGTGTATCAATATGGTAATAAGGCAAAATGTAAATTGTAATTAGTTCCAGAATCTCGTTGTTTTGTGATGGAAACATATGTTTCGATCTGAATAAGATGTTAAGCAGTTTCTCTACCAGAAGACAAGGTCTCAAGCAGTCACCTGGGTTGGAGAGGACTTTTTTGGAACCGATTCAGAAGCTGCTGAAGGACATTGGATGCCTCCAAGGGAGAAGAGAAGAGAGGAGAGGAGAGATGAGACACTGGACCAGTCATCTCCACCATCTCTCACCTATGTGTATATTGTTTATCTGTAACTTCCTGTAAGTGTGACTCTGTAAGTGTGACACCCCTACTTTGTAAGTGTGACACCCCTACTTATGCCCTTCTCCTTACAATAAAGGAAGAGGGGAGGCAGGGTAGAAATGTTCTCCATTGAGAAAGAAAGAGGGAGATTATTAGGTGGCATTATTATAGCTATGTGAGTCTGTATAGGGAATGAGTCCTATCTCTGATTTAGACAATAGGGTGTTAGTAAAGGTGGGAGGAGGGTCTAGCTGGCAAAAGTCAATGCCCAGTCTTTTGGTGTGGCTGTTGAACTTGCCATAGTTCACAGCAGTTTGAGAATTGGCCTTGGGTACCCCTGGGTCTGGCCTAGCTTCTCAGTCCCTGCTTCAGAGGCGCACTGTGGCACAGAATTCTGATCCAGAGGAGAGAGATACCAGTGGCATGTGACTGAGTCAATTCAGGGTGACTATTGTTTATAACTGACTGGTCAGGATATTTGCCTGGGGAGTAGCAAATGTCTGGACATATCCAGAAGCGGGGCACACATATTCAGGACTCAAAAACAAGATAGGTAGCCTCAGACTCATGTGAGATGAATGATGGTACCTGGATCCCTTGTAAAGATGTGCAAACTGGGGCACTTGTTAAGGGAAACTGATTATGAGTCAGTATGGACTTGCAAGGAAAGTGCTGAAATGGCCATTTGCAAGAAAGATAGTTTAAGGAACATCACTAGGTATACTAGCTATTCTTAGGGTTGATCCAATGGCACAAAATCAGGAATTTAGTTTGGATTTTGGAGCCAGGAAGACCTTTCTAAAGACATTGGTATAAAAACTTGCAGTGGAAGGAAGTACAGCAACTTTGGAAGTGTACCTATTATCATGACAATTATATGGCCTAGTTAAGAGGACCCCTTGGAAATAAAGAGGAGGAACAGTATTATCCATTTGTTGGAAACTATTCCTGGAAGACCAACTAGCACTAGAGGGACATTATTGGATTTGTAGGACTACTGCCTAGACCCAGTTGTCCAAAGAGTTGGTCAGGGAGTTATCTAGACTTAAGGGTCTACTACCTGGGCACAGGATGGGAGTTGGGGCTATGGAACCCCAATTTATATCCTGAATAGGCTAATAAGACTCCAAACTATAGTTGAAATTACCAATCAAACAGTTAGGGTCTTGGACCTGCTGGCTGCTCAAGTCACACAAACAAGAGAGGTGATTATTCAACATAGATTGGTACTAGACTACCTGTTGGCCAAGGAAGGAGGAGGCTGTGGTAAACTGAACTTGTCAAGCTGCTGCCTAAAGATAGATGCCAATGGGCAGGTGGTAAACAAGATAACCAGGGATATTAGAAAGTTGGCTCATGTTCCAGTCCAAATCTGGACAAGCCCATTTAGTACATCTTGGATGAATTGGTTTACTGGTTCATGGTGGAAACAGTTACTGGGTACCTTACTATTGGCCTGAAGTGGGAGAATCCTATTAGCTGTGTGTGTCTTCCATGTATGATCCAGTTAATAACTCACAGTACAAGATTCTATCAGCAAATTAGTACAGGTGTACAGTTCTAATAAGGAAGAGGTAAAGATATTGATTGGCAAAGTCAGTCCTCTCAAGGATGAGGATTGTGAATTAATTTGAGGAAGACAATGCTGGTAAAGTGTGAAGACCAAGTTGTTATTAAAAAGAAAAGGGGGGAGTTGTGAGAAATGTAGGGTATTGGTCTTCACAGGGTGTGGAGGGGAGCCTTAGGGAATCCATTACAGAAGGGGGGATGGCCCAGCCAATCACAAGACTGGAAGAGTCTTCCTAATCCCATTCCAGGGATACCAAATCCCAAAGGTCAACAGTGACCTAGAGATCTTGACCTAATGCTACTGAGTTTGCACAATTAGGTAATTGAATATTAATCCACACACCCCCTGTGACTATTGGGGTTCTTTAGCATGTCATGCCTGGGATGATGTGGGGGGGGATCATATTAGGGGCATATCATAGAATGGGCAGACCTTTTAGATTGTAACTCAAACTCTGAGAGCCTATGAGCATCCAAGAGGGAGGGGAAAGAGTTTCTGAGGTCAATAAATTACCTGACTCCTGAGACTAAGGTGTGCTACACGCCTAGGAGTGAGGTACCTGTGTCTTGTAAGGTGTATCTTGCAAGGTTCATGAATACAATGTACAATTTTCTCTCACTCTAGCAGATTTTTCTTTTCATTCATTTATAACAAACAAGAATGCCCACTAATATTATTCCATCTTGTATTGGAAATCTTATCACTAGCAGTAAGAAGAGAGAAAGAAATGGAAGAACTAGGAATGAGCTAATAAAACTATTTCTTCTTGCAGAATATATGATCATATAGTCTGAAAATTCCAAAGATTTATACTGAAGAAAACAATAATTTTTCCCAATTAGCAACAAAGCTGATTGAAGGAGGGTGTGGGGACATCATGATAGGAGTTGGGACTCTCCCCCTGGGAAATGACCAATGAAGACATGCACAGATCCTTGAGCAAGGTATAGGAGGCACTCACCAGACACCTGAAGGATCTCATAGACCCTGCCAAAGGACTAGACACTCCTAAAGCTACAGCTCCATTAGACTCTTGTGGCATGCTATGGTACTCATGTTTGTTTGGTTTGGTCTCTCGATGTTATGGACCTGTTGCCTGTTCTATAAGTCGAACATCCTTTCTGCTCTGACACTGCTTTGAAAGTTGTCAGAAAAACAAGAGAGGATTAGTCTGAAAGAGGACAAGTTAAAGGATTAAATTTTGTCTGAGCATATGACAGAATCCTGTCAAAAGAGGGAAAAAATATTTGTCCCCTTCCACAAGCTTGTAAACATAAAGAGGAGGGAATCTATTCGCTGATGTACTTTAGGATTGTGGGAAAGGAGTTAATGCCATGTTCTTGACAATAAAGAGAAAGACTAGAATGAATGTTGTGTTAAATCAGGAGTGATGTGTGGTTAAAAAGAGGAAGCCAGAGTTAATTGTTCAGGGATATATCAATGAGCTCTACTATCCTGCACATATTCAGTCTTCCGCCTGTGATAATTAGAAAACTATTCACGAATGTGACAGAGTTTTTACTTCCTGACTTGTATGACCCAACACGTCTCCTACATCCTAAATTAGTGAAAATGGTAAAAAGGAAACTTGATATTTGATTCTTTTAATTTGGAAATTACCAAAAACAAAAGAAGATGATCTCTTTGTATACAATGGAAATCGGGGGGGGGGGGGATAATGATTGTATCTGAAATAATGTCTATTTTGTGTGTGCATGTATGGCTTGGTTTTATTTTTGAATAATTGAGAAATTCATTATGGCACTTATTTTTTTTAATTTTTTTTAGGTTTATTTTTCAAGGCAATGGGGTTAAGTGGTTTGCCCAAAGCCACACAACTAGGTAATTATTAAATGTCTGAGACCGGATTTGAACTCAGGTACTCCTGACTCCAGCAGTGGTACTCTATCCACTGTACCACCTAGCCACCCCCATTAAGGCACTTATAAAGATCTCTGTATTTAATTTTGACAGAACTTCCTCTCTTCTATTTAAGAAAAATCCATCAATTACCTTCTCCCTTTTGTGGTAGGGTCTGGGTTGGAAGTGTAATCTTATTCCAAGTAGCCTTGATAGTGCCAGCCTCTCCCATTCAAATTTGAAAAACTAACAAAAATATTTTTAATAAAAGTAAACATAAAATCAGTTCATGTTCTCCCTTACCAATTTTTTTTTAATTCAATATGGCAAATTTTCAAATATCAGCCAAGAGTCCTATGGACTAGTGCTTTGGTAATTACAGTAATCAGAGTTGTTACATCCTTTTCTTGGTTAGTATTTAAATTTTTTCCAATTATATGTAAAGATGCTTTATAACATTCATTTTTTGTAAGGTTTTGAATTTCAATGTTTTCTCCTTTTTTCCCTCCCCTCCCCCTCCCCATGACATCAATCAAACTATACATTATACATACACATTTATATAAAACATGTTTCCATATTAGGCATGTTCTGAAACATCAGAACAAAAAGGGAAAAACCTTGGGGAAAAAACTCTAAAAAATAAATTTTAAAAAGTGAATATTGGGTCAGCTGGGTGGCGTAGTGGATAAAGCACTGGCCCTGGAGTCAGGAACACCTGGGTTCAAATCTGGTCTCAGACACTTAATAATTACCTAGCTGTGTGGCCTTGGGCAAGCCACTTAACCCCATTTGCCTTGCAAAAACTTAAAAAAAAAGTGAATATTGTCTGTATTGTTCTGCATTCAGGTACCATAGGTTTTTCTCTGGATGTGGATGGCATTTTCTAGGAGAAGTGTTTTAGAATTTTCCTAGATCGCCATACTATTAGGAAGAGCTATGTCTACCATAGTTGATCGTCATACAAAGTTACTGCTAATACGTACAAAATTCTCCTTTCTACTCACTTCAACCAGTACCAATTCATGGAAATCTTTTCAAATTTGTCTGAAATCCTCCTGCTCATAATTTCTCACAGAACAATTTTATTCTATCACATTCATAGATCACAATTTGTTCAGCCATTACCCATCTGATGGACATCCTTTCAGCTTCCAGTTTTTTTGCAAATAAAAAAACAGCTGCTATTCATATTGTCATATATATTGTTTTATAGCCCTTTGAGTGTGGTTCCAGATTGTTCTCTTGAATGGTTGCATCAGTTCACAATAGCTGTGACATCCTTCAAAGATGTTGTTCATTACTATTGTTCTCACTTATTCCCTTGGTGTTCCTATCTCACTCTCCAACTGTTCACTCGCCAGCTTTCACCAAAATTATTTGTTTTATGGCATATTTGTATTCAGCTTCATCCACGTACCAACCTCTGTTCTGCTGTCGCGACATCTTAGTTTCAAGCTGTCATCAATAAGGAAACTTTAATTAATATCTTCATATACTTCAGTCCTCTCTCTATTTCTTTGATTTAAGGGAATGCTCCATATGGTGCTGTCCCTGAGTCAAAGGAGAGACACAATTTAGCGACTATCTCCACCAAGAGGGAATGGATCCAGGTACCTATTTTCCCACAGTTCCTCCAACCCTGACAATTTCCCCCCTCATCATCATTACCATTTCTCATTGGAATGGGAACCTCAGCTATTTAAATTTACTATTATCTAGTTTTTTTAAATTATTTTGAGCATATTTCCTTAAGCTTTTTAAAAGCAATATTATTTCAAAATCAACAGACATTTGTTATTCCATCTGTCTTACCCCTGAAATGAAAAATTAAAAAAAATTCTCATTAAAAATATGCAGTTGAATTCAACTGAGATCACTGTATAACATGGAACCAATGTACAGACTAACAGAATGCCTTCTGGGGGGGGGGGTGGGGGGAGGGAAGCAAGAATGGGGGAAAATTTGTAAAACTTTCTTAGAAAAATGTGCAATTGAGCAAAATACATTCATCTAATATTTGTCCTTTCCATTTTCTTGTCACCTATGCTAAATATCTTTCAAATTAGTTTTGATTTCCATTAGCAATATCAGATATCAAAAGTTTATCATATTATTATTGATAATTTGTATTTCTCACATGAAAACTTTTTGTCATAGGTCTTTGGGGGAATGGCTTATTTGTATAAATCTGCATCTAGAATTTGAATATCATGGATGTGAGCTTTTCATCAGAAAAAACTTTTCTTTTCAATTAATTGTTTTCGGATTAAAAATACATTGGTGTTTTTGTGTGCTAAAAACTGCCCATTTGACTTTCTGGATCTTCCTTTATCCTTGACTGGTGATGTACTTTTTCCCCACCCAGAACTGCAAAATGGATCTCCTTCATGGTTCATCAAGTATCCCTTTGGAACTAAACTGGTGTGTAATGTGAGATGGCGGTCGATACCGAGTTTCTGCCAGACTGCATTCCACATGTTCCGATCATTTTATAGCCATTGGGAAGTCCTAGCCCTGTTGCTGGGGGGTATTGGATTTGTTCAAGAGAAGGTGAAAACACTAATTTTTTTACAAAAATTATTTTATTTCATTTTATTTTGTTACCAATCCTGGCCTTTCTATAGCCCTATCCTACCTATTGGGATGATAGCATAATATTCCTCATAGATATGAAATTATTGAAACGTTTCTGTTTTACCCATTTTCTTCAGATAGGTAAGGCAAGAAGAATAAAGAAAGGGAAGAAATGCTTCATTCTATACTCTGAGACAATCCGTGCTCCAACCACTCATGGATAACATTTTTCATTATGAGCTCTCTGAAGTTGTGGTGGGTCATTCTGTTGATCAAATACTAAGTCTTTCATGATTGATCATTACTATATTGCTTTTATTGTGTCCATTGTTTTGATTTTACTCACATCAATGGGGCGTACCATTTTTTTTGAAAATACCCACTTTAAGGGGTGGCTAGGTGGCACAGTAGATAGAGCACTGGCCTTAGAGTCAGGAGTACCTGAGTTCAAATCCAGCCTCAGACACTTAATAATTGCCTAGCCCTGTGGCCTTGGGCAAGCCACTTAACCCCATTGCCTTGCAAAAAAAAAAAAACCTAAAAATAAAATAAAATAAAATACCCACTTTATCCCTTCTTATTGTACAATGATATTCATTCAATTGTTATGCCACCTTATTCACACTTTCCCAAAACTTCCAGTTCTTTGCTGCCACAAAAAGGGCTGATCTAAACACTGTTGCATATAAGGATCTTTTTCCTATTTCTTTTTATTTTTTTAATCTTCCTTGGGTATAAATTAAGTAGCAGCATTGCTGTCTCAAAAAGCATTCATAGCTCTGATGAATAACCAGCAAATTTCTGATGACCTTGAAATAGTTTTTAACTTCCTGAGGGGTGTTCAGATTGTTTTGCCTTGTCATATTTCTCAGAAAGACCTGCAATTTTTTTTGTTTTTATTTTTAAAATTTTATTTATTGAAGGCAATGGGATTAAGTGACTTGCCCAAGGTCACACGGCTAGGCAATTATTAAGTGTCTGAGGCTGGATTTGAACTCAGGTCCTTCTTACTCCAGGGCCGGTGCTCTATCCACTGCACCACCCAGCTGCCCCAAGACCTATAATTTTAAAAATGTCTTCTTTTGTTTCATCTTCTTGATCAAAATTCTTTGTCCATATGAAAATCATGTATTCTTTGAACTTTTTTGCTTTCCTTCTAAAATTTTTTTTTCCACTTCCGGATATTAATGCTCTCATTCAGTTATCCTTGCTTGTATTTCTTTGATGAGATACATTGAGGCATTTGATGATTATTTTTCATCCAAGTTCACAGAGACCACGAAATCTATTCTTGGTCCACAGTGAAGAATTTCTGCTGTTTGTTCTCCTAAACTTGTTCCACTTTTCTCACTTTTCTTCTCCTTTTCTCCTTTGAAATTTCTTCAAATTCTGTGAAACTTTCAAGCAGTTATCTAGGCAACTTCTAGGAAACCAACATGACGGCAAACCAAATGCTTTCTCTAAGTCCTACAAGCTCTCACATCTCTTCCAAACAGGAATCATTTAAGTTTCAGTCAACTCTATGATGTAAGACAATGGTGTCAAACTCAGATGGTGAAGACAACTAACCATAGATAAGGGTCCCCATGGGTCATATGTTGACATAGTAAATCACAAATGAACATTATCTGCCTTCTCTTGTATTTTTCAATTATTTTGGTAGCTCCTTACATTTTAAATTGATATCACTAGCCTAAGTCACCCAGAATGCTAATGAGGAAGTAGCCCAATGAGTTAACCAAGTAAAGGCTCATCTTTACTATGCTCATTTTGACCCCCTCCCATGCTCCCAATCATCACATGCTTACACTCAAGATAACTGGTGATGGCCATAGATGCAGTGAATGAGCTTGGTTTTCTCCATGTCTAACCACACTCTAAGAACTGCATAGCACCTGCCTCTACCACTTTCACTACTGGAACTGATTGTTCACATCGACCTTTTCTTCCCAGGAAGTATTCACATGATAGCAGTAGATACCTTCTTAACTCACAATAGATTTGAGACATCTCTGTTATCATCAGTCTGGTTTTCCCTCTCTCTGAAAAAGCTTGCCAGTGTGTCTATGCTGGTCCTGCTATAGCTTCCTGGAGTCACAGATGAGAGTTCAGTGGTTGGTGTACAACCAAGTTGGATGAACATTTGTAAAATAAATGAAATAATGTAAGCTGAAGTAAAAACTCTAAATGAGATCATTTTTATTAATATTGACACATATTATCGTTAACAAAGCAGGTCAGACCACCACCCTCAGTAAGTGGAACAACCAAACAGCAAAGAAGGGGACATGTAAAGGTATGGAATATTATAATTAATGGTATTGAAAAAATTGAACTGGCATTCAAGGGGGTCTAAGTGTACCCCTATCTGAAAATAAAGGAAGATGAATTGGTTAAAGAAATCCATCCTGTATCCTGTAATCTTCGCTAGGCCATCAAAACTACCAATGCTGTTTTCTCTTAAAAGAGTTAAAATTCTCCCAATTATACCAGGCTAAGCAAGGATGGACAATTTTTCTTTTGGGGAGGGTATGAAGTTAACTTCTGGTGCTTAAAGATATGAACCACAAGTTCAGGAATTATTGCAGGCACTACTGATGTAAGAGGTAATAGCTTTTCTTTCATTTATACCCTTAAATTATCAGAGGGAAAGCTAAATTCCTGAGCTCAACACAAGGACAAAGCAAAGTGAATTCAGACAGATGTAGACTTAATTATAACATCAATACAGCAAGGAATCCATTATATTGTAGAATCAGAATAGAATTCAATACAGGAGAAACTTGAAGCAATATTAATGTGAACCTTCCTGATATTACCAAGGCTCTGGGATCAATCTAAGAGACTGAGAGCATTCGTGGTGATCTGGCATTAGACACAGAAGACTCACTGGAAGGCGGTCGATATTGTCATCAACACACCTTGATATAAAAGGGGAAACTGAGGAGGAATTGAGATAAACCTCAATTGGCAGATTGGTTATGAAAGAAATGAAATGAAAACATTTATTCAGTATTTCTTATGCTATGAGCTAATATCAGAGGATACAAATAAAGCAAGAAAGACCCTAGCTCTCAGGAGCTCATATTGTAACTTGAGGAAACAACGCAAAAAGGAGGAAGGAAGGTTGAGCTATTCTGTAGTCTTGGGCTGAAGCATGGAGGATCCTGATGGCCATATTGAGTCATTCTGGGCTCTTAGGATTAGTCCTGGGGCAGGGACAGTCTTATTTTTGTACAGTCATGTCATGTCTGTCCCTTTTTTTCTGAGAGAATCTCTCTCAGTATGGTAGATGAAATGATATTTTTGTTACATAATCTTATAACTGCAATACTCCAGTGCTTCCAAATTGCTATAATGGGAAGGAAAAATCAGTTTCCTTATTGGGCTGCCTACTCTGATGTTCTTCATGAGGTCTGACTTGGTTTTCCTATCACTGATGATGGTTGTCCTTCATTCTTGAAGACCATGACATCAGGCTGGTGAGGCCATGACAAGCACACAGATTGGATTTGAGTGAGGGGGGTTGTGCTCTATCACCAGCCTCACTTTCTCCTTCAGAGCCATCTGGGTCTAGTGACCAGATATGGATCAGGATGACTGAAGATGGCTCTGGATATGAGACAATCAGAGTTAAATGATTTGCCAAAGATCACAGAGGTAGAAAGTGTCAAATGTCTGAGGCTGGATTTGAACTCCCAACCTCCTGATTCTAAGGCCTCTCTATCTACTGCAACACTTAGAAGCTCCAAGGTTTTCTTATTAATTTAGTACTCAAAGAACAATCTGATTAGATGTTCTCATTTTACAAAATTATGAGTTATCACTAGCTTCTATTAGCAATATAAAGTCAGAGAATGACCACAGTTGACCTAAAATATGGATGATGGTTGGAGGGGAGGGAGGGGACATGATTGGAGTGGAGACCCATCCTTGGGACAGTCACCTGGGGAATGACCAAAGAGGACATGCACAAACACTTGAGAGTTACAAGAGGTGTTCCCTGAAAGAACAGATCATAGACACTGCCCATGTGACATTCTTAAAGCATTTGTTCCTTTGGATTCTGATTCACCCTATGGTAATATTATTTGTTTGATTGCATCTCTCTGTGTTATGGACCTGTTACCTATTCTATAAGTTGTGCATTTCTGTTCTGACATATTACTTTGGAAAATAAAGAGATAATTGGTCTGGATGGTTAAATTTATTATCAAAAAATAAGAGAATCTATTTGTTTGGGTTGGTTTTTTTTGTTTGTTTTTTTGCAAAACAGTAGGGTTAAGTGATTTGCCCAAGGTCACACAGCTCAATAATTATTTAGTATCTGAGTCTGGATTCAAACTCACATCCTCCTGACTCCAGGGTCAGTGCTCTACCCATTGTGCCATCTAACTGCCCCCACATAAAAGAATCTTGACAAAATAAGGAGAAAAATTGTCCCTTCTCCGCAAGGTTGTACACAAAATAGGAGACAAACCATTTTCTGATAAACTGCAGAAAGGTATGAAAGTATCTGACTCCATGTTATTGAAAACAGGATAAAGAAAAGGACTAGAGTTAATGGTCTGTTAATTGAAGAAAAAGATTTGAAAAAGTGAAGAAACCTGAGGTTATTGCTCTAGGGTAAATAAATGAAGACTATTTTGTACCCTAGGCTACCTTCAAGTGCAAATGCAACCTCCATGCAAGGATTCTGGTTCCTGCCTGTGATAACTGACAGATTTCTGATGACCTTGGAATAGTTTTTAACTGAGTTTTGAGACCCCAAACTTCTCATGCCTTGAAAAGTGTTGAAAATTGCAAACAGGAAACCCTTAATATTTGATTTTTTAAACTTGGAATTTCTCAAACAGGAAATAACACAAGTAGTTATATAAAGTACAACAGAAATCAGAAAAAGATTACATGTGAAACAATTTGTGTCATGTATATGTATATAAAGCTTGGTTTTATTTTTGAGCAATCAAGAAATTCAATATGGCATTTATATAGCTGTCCATAGTTTGGTTTTTCCCCTCACTATGGGGGCTAGAACTTCTATTACCAAAAAAATCCATCAATTACTTTCTCCCTTTTTTAGTGACATTTGAGTTGGAAATACAATCTTCTTGCTCAAAGCCATTAGAATATCATTCCCATCCAAATCTGAAAAACAAACAAAAATATTTTTTAACAAAACCAGAGTCTGGTAAAATCAATTCCCAAGTTGTCCATTGTCCCAAATGTTTTTTTTAAAATTCAACAAGGTTAATTATCACCTTTCAGTCAACAGACTGGTAGTTCAGAGTTTTCAGGGCTGTAGTTGATCATTTCAGTAATATCAGTGGTGACATCCTTTTCTTTTTCTGTATTTTTTTTCAATTCCATGTCAAAATCATCTTCAATACTAATTTTTGGTGAGATTTTGGGTTCCAAATGTTTTAGCCTTCATCTGTTCCCTAACAGCTCCCCAAGATAACAAGTAACGGGATGTAGTATACACATGCGCCATCTTATTAAACACACATCCATATTAGTCATGTTCTTCTAGAATTAGAAGAGAAAAAAACCATGAGAAAAAAAGCAAAAAACATTTTTCAATTTTAGAATTATTAAATATTTTATTTATTTTTCCAATGTTATGCTGTATTTTTCCAAGGTTTTGAGTTTCAAACTTTTCTCCTTCCCTCCTTTCCATCCCCCCACTCCATGACACAAAGCAGTCTAAAATAAAGTATACATGGCTAGCTCTGTTAAACACGCATCCCTGTTCCTCATGTTGAGAAAAAATCAAATCAAAGTGTAAAAAATCCATTAAAGAGAAAACAAGAAATAATATATAGGATAACTTGTAAAAATTGAAGATAGTAGGTTTTAGTCTATCCATTTAAACTCCACCGTTCCTTCTGTGGGTATGGAGGGTATTTTCAATCACAAGTCTTTTAGAATTGCCTTTCATAATTGTGCTTCTGAAATGAGCAAGTCCCTCACAGTTATTATCACCCAATGCTGCTGATGTTTGTACAATGTTCTCCTGAATCTGAATAGAATAGTATTCCAGCACCTTCATATACCACAATTTGTTCAGCCACTCCACAATTGATGGGCAGCCCCTCAATTTCCAATTCTTTCCCAATACAAAAAGAGCTGTTAAATGGATTGTTGTACATGTGGGTCTCCCCCACCCCTAATACCTGCAGTCTCTAGCGTGCTTTTGCTTCTTCTGACCTGGGACCCTGAATCATGTAATAGAGTCTCACAACCAACAGAATCGAAGGTTACTCTTCCAATCAAGAGTCCAACACCAGTATCCCAAGTGGGCTTCTAAATTTATTGTTGGCGAGCCACTGACTTTCTGGGATACAGCCTAAACTGGAGGGCACTGCATTCTCAACCCAGTGAAACAGACCCGTCCTCCCAAACCTTCAAGTTTTGAGGGACCAAAGAATTTTTAATAAATCATTTGAATGGTGCTGGCACTCCAGAATTTGTCTGGGGGCATTATTTCAAAGTTGTTTGGAGGAGGATTTGGAAGCAATCAGGTGATTATCTGCCTTTTCTTTGGCATCTTGACTCCATTCTGTGGTATACACATTCTATAGATGGGGAAAACTGAGAAAATTCAAGTTTAAATGACTTGCCCTATATCAAACATGTAATTTGAATTCACATCTTGTGGTACTGGAATCAACATTTAATGCCCTGCTACTGCCATGAGTTCAAAGAAACTGAAAAAGAAATAGATGCCAGTATGTCCAACATACTTCTCCTGTATTATTTGGGTCAATAGAACAGGGAAGAGATCAATATTAATAAATGGAGGAATGCCTGATGAAGTTATAATATTTAAATACATAAATGTATATTTTTTACAGTATATACATGCAGATTACTGAGTACTAATAATATTAGTATTTTAGGGAAGAACTCATTACATTTAGAGGGCATTATGCCCAGGATGAAATGTTGGATATCTTATTACAATTGTGCAGAAACAACAGGTCTTCTCTTGTTAATTAGATCCGGTAATATTTTTCCAAATCCATTAAAGTATGACTTCACAACAAGACTTTCATATAATCATTATTTTCAGGATACTTCTTTCCATGTGAACATTCTAATTTTTAGGGAACCCATTTTCATCCAAATTCATGTCCCCATTTAGCACATTCATAAGGTTTCACCCCACTATGAATACTCTGAATTAAGGAGATGAACTCTGTTCATCTCTGTTTATCATTTCTCACATTGATTTCATATTGAGCTTGACCCCAGAATGGATTTTCTGATATCTAAAAGGCTGAAGACTTCATTTGAAAGCCATAGCTCATAAGATTTATATTTTGTATGAATTAACCCAAGGGAAATAAGAGATGACTGTTGTTGATAGGTTTATGACACTTTTCACATTTGTGAAGTTTTTTTGGCAGTGTGGATTCTCTTATGTTGAGTAAGCCAGGAGCCCTGTCTGGAACTCTTTCCACACAGATGACATTTCTAAATTTTCTATCTACTATGCATTTTTCTGTTGTACAAAGATTGGATGTCTTTCTGAAAGTCTTGGTGCCCTGATTACGTTCATAAGATTTCTCTCCAGAATGAATTCTGTTTTTTTTTTTTAGCAAAATTGGCCTTCTATATGAAAACCTTTCCACACTGATTGCACTGATAAGTTTTTCATTCAGTGTGGACTCTCTGATGGACAGAAGCAAGTGAACTCAGTCTGAAAGTCTTTCCACACCAATCACATTTAGAAGGTTGTGCATTTTTTTTATGGTAAACAAGAATCAAGTCATATCTAATCCACTTTTTTTTTATTTTTTGCAAGGCAATGGGGTTATAAGTGGCTTGCCCAAGGCCACACAGCTAGGTAATTATTAAGTGTCTGAGGCCAGATTTGAACTCAGGTACTCCTGACTCCAGGGCCAGTGCTCTATTCACTGTGCCACCTAGCCGCCCCCCCCTCTTTTTTTTAGTTTTTGCAAGGCAATCTAATCCACTTTTCACGCTGATTGAATGTATAAGCTTTCTCTCGTGGATTCTCTGAAAAGAAAACAAGTTGGCTTCTGATTTTGAAATTCCTTTCTCAGTGAATACATTCATATGGTTTCTCTCTAGTGTGAATTCTTTGATATATGGCAAGACAGTAGTCCTGTGTGCAAGTTTTTTCATGTACAAGATCAGATGTGTTTGTGAAAAATCTTTCTTGACTGCTTCCATTCATAAAGTTTCTCTCCACTGTGGATTCTCTGATTCTCCAGCAAGACTGGAGCTTTGAATAAGCCTTTCCACAATGAAGACATTCCTAAGGTTTCTCTCCAGTGTTGATCCTCTGATGACTAACAATAGAAGATCTGCAGCTAGAAGTCTTTCTACAATGACTGCATTCATAAGGTTTCTCTCCAGTGTGAATTCTCCTATGACAACGAAGACTAGACTTGCAACTTAAAATCTTACCACTATGATTACATCCATAAATTTTCTATCTAGTATGGATGTTCTGATGTTCAACAAGATTTTCTTTGGCTGTAAAAGTCTTTCCACAATGATTACATGCGTAAGGTTTCTCTCCAATGTAGATTCTCTGATGATTAACAAATTGGCTTTTCCTTCTGAATTTCTTACCACAACCATTACATTCATAAGGTTTCTCTCCAGTATGAACTGTCTGATGAAAAGAAAGAGAACTACGCCATCCAAAAGTTTTTCCACAATGAATACATTCATATGGGTTCTCTCTATTGTGGATTATCTGATGATGATCAAGATATAACTTCAAAAGGAAAGTCTTTCCACACTGATTACATGTATGAGATTTCTCTCCAATGTGAATTCTCTGATGACCAACAAGATGGTGTCTCTTTCTAAAAGCCTTCCCACAATGATTACATTCATATTGTTTCTCTCTAGTGTGAATTACCTCTGCTTTTAAAACTCTTTTCACAGTGATTACATGCATGAGGTTTCTCTCCATTATGAACTATCTGATGATGAAAAAGATCACTTCTTTGTCCTAAAGTCTTTCCACAATGATTACATTCATATGGTTTCTCTCCAATGTGGATTCTCTGATGACGAACACAACTAGGCTTATAAATGAAAGCCTTAACACAATGCTTACATGTATAAAATTTCTCTCCAATGTGAATTTTCGGATGATTAACAAGATCATATCTCTGTCTAAAAGTCTTTCCACAATGGCTACATTCATAAGCTTTCTCCTCAGTGTGAATTCTTTGATGACGAACAAGAGTAGACTTGTAGCTTAAAGTCTTTCTGCAATGATTACGTACATAAGGTTTCTCTCCAGTGTGAATTCTCTGATGTCTAGCAAGTTTGACGTTTTGACTGAAAGTCTTTCCACAATGATTACATTCATAAGATTTCTTTTCAGTGGAGCTGCTCTGATGTATAAAAAGAGATGATTTTTCACTGAAAGCTTTATCACATCTATGAAACCCATGGGGTTTCTCTCTGATTTCAGTATTCTGGTGGAAAATGAGGGATGACTGTCTCTTGAGTGAAATTTCCCATTGCATACACTTATGTTGCTTTTCACAAGTATAAAATTTCTGATGGTGAATGCAGTATGACTGTTGCTTAAAGGGTTTATCATATTCATTACATCTTTGGTGATGCAATCCTTTTACAGAAACGTTCAACTCTGAAGAAGTCTCCCTCATTTCATGTTTGGTCTTTCCATCTGAAGGAAAGAAAACATACAGATGGGAAGACATACAGAAAAACACAATATAAAATATTCCCTGAACTGGCTGAAAAGCATCTGATTTATAATTTATTTGCTGAGGGCAAGACAAGAGTCTTCAAACTTAAGTGGGTAGAATCAATCATTTGAAAATGATATTAGTTCACATCCCCAGGTTGATTTCTTTTACAAAGAATTTCACAAACAATTGAATTCTTGCCACAAACCTTATAACATAAGCAAAACCAACATTCACATTACATCTTCCAATTCAGATCACAAAGTTCCAAATGATAGATACCTGATCAACCTTTCTGACACTAATATAAAACTAAATGACTAAGTAACCTCTGTCCATAGTAGTAGATCTTAGTGATGGTCTCTAAGAACCCTGTCCTCTCTCAGAGGTGTCAGGGTAGTTAGTGCTCTTCATTTTAAAAAACAAGGAACCCTGTACCTCTAGAGCCCACTCAGAATCAAGAACATCACAGTCCTGAGAGAAATGAAAACACAGTCCTGCTTCACACCTATCCCAGAAGAGGGACCCCTTCCAGAAACTACTATTGTACTTTCAATCTGTCTTCAAATACCAGTTTTTTTATTCTTTATATTGGGTCATGCTTCTCTTTATTTCTCTAATGACCAATTTTGATCCATTATCACATTCATTCTCTGTAAATTTCATATTTAAGCTAAGAAGTAGTTTCCTTCTTGGGTAGCAATGTTCAATATTGAATCTAACTTTTTCTATTCAGAGCTATAAATTTGTAGCATATATACAAATATTCATATTATTTTGTTACCTAGCATGTCTACATGCATAATTATTGCCTTTGATACTTTTGATCTTTTAATTTTTTGTTCTTGTAACTAAGATCACAAAATGATTCCCAACCCCATTTTTGTTTTTTTGCTTTTTATTCATGTGAGACATATCATATTCTGTTTCAGTCCATCACTCTTTTAGAACAAGAATTATCAACTTATGTTTAAAGTGTTATCTTTGAATGCTTCTGCTCCCTCATGAGAAAAAGACATGCTACAATCTTTTCCTTTCATATGTCACAAAATACTATGTTCTGTTGGACCTAAAGTCTATTTCCTTTTGTCAGACAGTGTTCCAAATGTATCATTATTGGTACCATTGCCACCTGTGCTATTTTGTGGTTGATAAATTATCAGAGTCACCCTCCCAATCTTCCAGGTTCATAAAAGTACTGCTATCCACTCCTCATCACTCAACTTCATTATCTCTCATCCAGGGTAGTTAGGTGGTACAGGGGTTAGTACACTAGTCATGGAACCAGGAGAACCTGAGTTAGAATCTTACCTCAGACATTTGACACTTCCTAGCTGTGTGATTTTGCTCAAGGCCCTTATTCTTCATCGCCTCACATCCAGAACCATCTCCAGTTGCCCTGATTCATATCTGGTTACTGGACCCAGATGGCTCTGGAGGCAAATGTAAGACTGGTGACTAAGCAGAACTCCCCTCACTCAAATCTAATTGATGTGCTTGTCATGATATCACCAGTGAATGATATTCTTCTGGAATGATGGACAAACCTCATGGCTCATCCATTCATCCTCCTAATCCTCCAAGTTCAATCCTTTGGAGGTGTTACAAACTGTTCTTTTTTAATCTTGTTACTTCAAGTGTCTCCTGAGGTCAGTCAGTCCCTACCCTGCTGTCATATTCATCTTCCTAAAGCTCATGTAACCATATCACTGTCTTCTCAATAAACTGAAGTGGTTTCCTAGTACCAGAATAATTCCAAAATCTTCTAGTGGGCCATCAGGCCTTCATCTCCCTCTCTCAGACCCTCCCAGTCTTCTCTCCTCTTACTCCCCCCTCTACATAAGTTATAAGCCAGTATCACAGGCCTCCCTTCAATTCCTTGAAGAGGAAAAATCAGTGCCAGGTTCCATGGCTTTTTCCTGGCTGCTCTTCATCCTTAGAAGACTCCTCCTGGGGTTTCTGAAGCCCCAGTGAAATCCAACCTTCACAAGAAGCTGTCTCCAATCTTCATTAATCTAACTGCCTTCCCTCATTGCACTAACTGATTTGTCCTGTATTTAACCTTTTTCACTTAATTCTGTCCAAGTTTTCCTACTGCTCTCAGAGCTCTTTGACAATACAGGATAAGCCTTGCCTTTCTCTGAATCACCAGAACTTAGTTAGCATTTATTCTGAAACATAGTTGGATAATTGGTTCTTGTCCTACCTTATGAAAGAAGACCAAAATGACTTCACTATGTTGGTGACAAGTCTGTATGGCCAACTGTGACTGATCTGACTAACATGAGCTCAGAATGCTCTATCATAGGTCCAGCACATATCCTCCATGACATTTGGGGTGGGTTCTCTAAACTTGCACATCTCACATTTCCTTTGAGCTACATCCACACTTCCTAACTCATAGAGCACAGCCTCTTCTCTGATGAAAGCATGCCACATTGGTCAGTTCTGCACCAGTGTCTCCCTTGCTTTCCAATCAGTTCCAAAGTTCTTAAGTGAGACCTTGCAAGTATATTTGTATTGCCTTTTTGGACCCACTTGTCAGTTCTCTATAAAGCAATTTTTTGAGCAAGTTTATGCTTGTCATTCAAACAACGTGACCAGCCCATCATGTTTGCACTGCCTGTGGTAACTCTTAAATACTTGGCAGATCAGTTCTAGAAAGGACTTCAGAGTCTTGTATCTTCTCCTGCCAGGTGATCTTGAGAATCTTCCTAAGACAATTTAAATGGAAGTGATTCAGTTTCTTATCATCCTCTAGGTAAGACTGCTCAGGATTCACAGACATATAGCAATGAGATCCACACAATGGCTCTGTAGCTCTTCAGTTTGGTGGTAGGTCTGATATGTCTTCTCTCCCATGCTCTCCATAGGAGATTTCAAAATCCCGAGCTACCTCTGACAATGTGTGTGTCAATCTCATTGTTAACGTATATCTTCCTGGAAAGTTCTCCTAAGGTAAGAGTGAAATTGTTCATAGTATTCAAAACTTCTCCACTTGCTTTAATTGAATGCTCCGCATATGGGTGGTATGGTGCTGACTGATGGAGCACCTGGGTTTTCTTGGTATTAATTGTTAGGTCAAAGTCAGCCCAAGTAGCAGAGAACTGATCCATACTTTGATTCACCTCATTTTCAGAGGCTGCATTCTATAAGCAGAAGATCCTGCACCAACACTCCCTTGCCTTTGGTCTTGACTTGAAGCCTTTTCAAATTGAAGAATTGACCCAGGAGTGAGATAGCTGATCTTGATCCCGATTCATCAGTTCCTAAATGTTTGTTGACCTGAAAAGAGTCTAGAAAGCACTTGCATTGCACAACCTGAGTCCTTCCTGGAATCTGCCAGAGAGTTTGAGGATTTAAGGTTCCAAAGAGTGGATCCTATAGGGCCATAGTCTTATCCCTGGAAGGGAAGTGAAAGGCCATGCCAACCAGTCCCTTTAGAAAATTGAGCTTCAGTGACCTGCCCAGGATTGCACTGCTAAAAATGTCTCCAAGATTAGCAATCAGATCTTCCTGCACCCATGTCTACAATTCCCTTCTTTGTGATTTGTAGCTGCCTCTTCTGATAATAACCCTCCTTAACTTGTTCTCATTTAACTCACCTGGAGAGGATGTTCTGGGGTCTTCTTGCTCAAGTATGCTCAAGTATCTTGCTCAAAATGGGAGATCAAATCTTCTCTGGAACTGGAACACCTAGGTGCGGGAAACAAAAGGCAACAGGAGGGAGGGACATGTGGATTTCTTCAGGGAAAGGGGGCATGGAGGAAGATTCACCATATGGTTCCAAGGATACCTCAAAGATCATTTTCATGGTATTCGTTTTTGGAGTTTTGTAGGTGATGGGAAGGAGAGCATTTAGAAGCAGAAAATCCTTTCATAGAAGGAATGAATGATTCCATAGAATCCATCATCTAGAAATTAAGAGGCAGCTGGTAATACTGTGCAGAAAGTGTTGGGCCTGAATTCAGGAAGCTTTGACTTCAAATCCAGTTTTAAACAATTATTACCTAAGCACTTGAGGCAAGTCACATAACCTGTTTGTCTCACTTTCCTCCACTGTAAAATGCAGATGATAATATCATTTAAATGACACAATAGGGGGCAGCTAGGTGGCGCAGTGGATAAAGCACCGGCCCTGGAGTCAGGAGTACCTGGGTTCAAATCCAGTCTCAGACACTTAATAATTACCTAGCTGTGTGGCCTTGAGCAAGTCACTTAACCCCATTTGCCTTGGAAAAAACCTAAAGAAAAATGACACAATAAAATTAGATAATATTCACAAAAAAAGCTCTCAGCTCATTGCCAGCCACATTTAGGTCAACATAAATGCTCAGTTCTCTTTTCCTTTTCCACCTTTTGCACTAGACTGTAGGCAGGGCATGAAGGAGGACCATGGACACAATTCCTCTACCAGATTTTTAAGAAGAGGAAGAACAGGGAACTACAGCTTTAGACTTCTGTTAACCTTCCAAAGACCAAACTCACCCCAGACAGGAAGATGTTTCCCAGCACTGCCTATCTCCAAGATAAAGCTGTCAGCACTTCTCAGGGATTTGGCAGACTAATTTCATGTTCAGGTAGATGCCAGATTACATACAACTTCTGAGTCTAGGTCTAAGTTTGAGATTCTCTAAGACTAGGTTGATCTTTGACTTTAAGCTCCAAAGAATCAGTAAGAGGTAGCTTCAAGGAGTAAGAAAAGAACCCCCCCCCCCATTTCTTTTTATACAGGGAAAAGACCTTTCCAAGGAAAAACAGGCAGCAGGAGAACCCTGGCTCTTAGACACAGACTAACACTTTGGCCTTTCCAAGTATGATAAATGCTCCAAACACTGCAAGTGAGGGAGAAAACAAAAAAATGGTAGACTCTGTTTCTTGCAGAAGTGTCCTTACCCACAGAGAGCAGGTTCCTGGCAGTCTCCATCATGACCTCCTTGTACAGCTCTCTCTGAGGGTGGTCCAAAAGGCCCCACTCTTCTAGGATGAAGCCCACAGCCACATCCTTGAATGTCACCAAGTCCTAAATCATCAAAAGTTACAGGACTTAGAGATAAAGAGAGAAGACGATGTGAAATAACTTCTTCATTAGAATAAACAGAAGTGTGATATTATAAAGCAAACTCCATGAAGATTTGGTGAGATGTAGGAAGATACTGTTTATTTGGGAGGGAAGTAAGGGAGAAGTTTCCAGAGATGACTAAAACTGAGAGTAAACAAAAACTCTGGCACAATCTGGAGTGAAGAAAGTGGTATGAGACTGTTTC
This sequence comes from Macrotis lagotis, assembly GCF_037893015.1. Taxonomy (NCBI): domain Eukaryota; kingdom Metazoa; phylum Chordata; class Mammalia; order Peramelemorphia; family Peramelidae; genus Macrotis; species Macrotis lagotis. The sequence continues at coordinate 929,056,986 of NC_133658.1, read as the reverse complement.
CAGATAAGGGAAAAAGGGGATATCTATTCTTATATTGAGGATTTGAGGGGACTGTTGGGTATCATGTATCATTTTAAAAAAAAGAAATCATCTGCCTTTGTTTTACAATTGCTTTTATTTGTTAATGACATATATTTCTTAATTTTGACATTTAGTATAAAAAGAGTGACAAAGAAGGGAAAAGGTGGTTTCATTCATTTATTAATAAAGGAAATATTTTATTAACCAAGATTGGGGTTTGAACTAATTCATGAGAAGGACATTGCCTTTTATTATGAGAAATGAAGGATCTCAGCATACCCTAGAACTCTGGGACTTGGGAGACCAAGAATCAAAAGAATAAGATAAAAGGTAGATTGAAAATAACCAAAGGGGGAGATTGGTCAGATCTGAAAATATGGTGCTATCTGGAAGTGGTCACCATTTCTCCATCCCACTAAATGCTTGGCCAACATGCTAAGAATCTGAGGGTCTTCCATCTCATTTTATTCCATGGCCCTTATCTAATGATGTGACTCTCTCTTTCAGAGTTTCTATTCTTTTGAAGCAATTCTCTATCTTGTAGATAAAATTCTATTGTCATCATTTTGATTTTTTTAAAGACAATATATCTTTGCTCTATTTGCAATCCATACTTCATCTTTTTTTAGGTTTTTTGCAAGGCAATGGGGTTAAGTGGCTTGCCCAAGGCCACACAGCTGGGTGATTATTAAGTGTCTAAGGCCGCATTTGAACTCAGGTCCTCCTGACTCCAGGGCCAGTGCTCTATCCACTGCACCACCTAGCCACCCCCCCATACTTCCTTTTTAACTTCCTTTATTTGTCTTATTTATCCATTAGACATATTGGGATTGATTGACCTTTTCCCACTTTGAGAGTCCCAAGAATTTGCACACGTTGCCCTTTTCCAACCACGTGTTCTTCAAAGCATTTATTCAAAGTTCATGTTCTTACTGAGGAAGGTGGTCACTTTCTTGATTGAAATCTCACTCTTGGGTGGCTAGGTGGCACAGTGGATAGAGCTCTGGGACTGGAGTCAGGAGTCCTTGAGTTCAAATCTGACCTTAGACACTTAATTACCCAGCTGTGTGGCCTTGGGCAAGCCACTTAACTCTATTGCCTTGCAAAAAGCAAAAAACAAAAAAAGAAATCTCTCTCACTAACTCACTCTCAGCAGAAAATTCCAAACTTCTTTTCTTCTCCATCCTCTCACCAACATTATTCATCACTGAAGGATGGAGCCAGGAATTGTCATTTAAGGAGAAAGCCCTACTGACCCATCACATTTCTCTCATGGCTACAGCATTTTGGGACTTAATCTGATCCCTGACCATGATTCTCCTTCCCCTGACTCTGAGTCTTTCCAGTGACTTGCTGGGAAGGTCCTCACCTTCTGAAAGCAAGGTTCTCCTAGTAGCTGAATCTGTTGAATCCCACTATGTCCCCTATCTCTATAGAGAGCTTCTTTGGACATAGTTCATGAGCTGTGGTCTTCCCTTCAGACTGGGAGCTCCTCGAGGTCAGGGGCTCATTATTCCTTCCTTTGTGAAGGCTGAGTTTGTTTTCAATCATTCAACTGGACTCCATATAGGAACAGTCCCTGGCCTAGGAGAACTACTTTCTAATCTTTAACGATATGACCTAAGAAATTGTAAATAAGATAAATTAGTGGAAGATGTGTCTGTATATGTGTGTGTGTGAACAGAGGCAGAAGTAAATGAACAGCAGCACCAGGAGGACAATTTCTTCCTTGACAGTCAAGGACAAGACGTAAGGGAAGCTTTCAGAGTTTTGCTCCAGGCCTGTTCAGGGAAGACTTAAATATGAGGAGTTTCTTGGGCTTTCAGTTGCTACAAGGGAGACACTGGCCCAAGAACAGAGAGGAAAGAGAATTGTTTGTGTGAGTGTGTGTGTGTGTGTGTGTGTGTGTGTGTGTGTGTGTGTGTGTGTGTGTCTAGCAATGTGTTTTTGGAATAGGCATGCAAAAACAGAGGAAAGTCTAGATCCCTATGGAATTCAGTTTAATGAGTGAAATGATCAGCTTTCTGACTTGTCTCTCCTCAAACCCAGATTGTTCGTCACCCTGATTGTTAAGTTCTCCCTCGAATTTGGGTTTGAGGAGAGACACAGGGAATTAGTGCTTCAGATGCCAAAGTGCCAATGAATGAGTCCAAAACACAGAAGACAGGGCAGTGATGTTACTTTATATGTTTTATGTAAGGAATGGCCTCTTTGGCTGATATTGGTTAAGCCAGTGGACAAATTGCATTCACCTGGGCTGAGGGCCTGCAATTCCTAGAGGCCATTCCCTCAGGCTCTAGTTTGCGTCTTCTGTTGACAGATCTGGTGAGGTAGAATGATTCCAGAGGAGGAGCTTTCTTTTCTAGGGCAAAAAGCTGGCCTAAAAAGATTTCCAGAGAGTGAGGCCCCAGAGAAATTACAAAGACCCTGGTCCTGCCCTCAGGGGAGAGACTCAGAATTAGAGAGACGGGGAGGAAACAGGGAACTCAAGTTAGGAAATGCACGAGGTCAAAAAGGAAGATTCCTCCCCTCCCTTTCCTCCCCCTCTTCTGCCCCATCCTAAGAAGTAGAAAGACAGGATAAGGAAGTTTCTGGAGGCAGGACCTTGTAAGAAAGTTGGAGAGAGAAGAGAGGACATCTAGGTGATAAGAGGGAACCTGAAAAAGAAGAATTACTGAGTCCTGGGGTCTAGCTAGGAGCGGGGAGGACTCCCTGGGTCCCTCTTTGGACTTAGGTTTGGAGGCTACTTATCTGGACCATTGAAGTTATCCTAATTCAGGGGAGCAAATGGCTGGGACCTGATAGGGAGCCAGGATGCGAAGCACAGAATCCAGTTAAAGGGGGCCAGGTGGAATCACTGATGTTGGGGCCCAGGTAATCCAGGCAGGCAAGGAGGCAGGATGACAGGGTTCTTTCAGGGTTTCAGAGCTCTTGGCGAAAAATTGAATTTTGAAATAAGGGGATAAGGAGATAAAACACACAGGACCTGATAGGAAGGAAGACTGAAGGCAGAACTCTTCTGAGGTCTGAAGGGCAGGCAAGTGAGACCCACTGATGAGGCTCAGGACTGGATTTCCAGGATGTTTAGAATGTGGAGGGGAGCCTGGAAAAGAGGCAGCAAGGTGGGGGGCAGCCTTGGGAATAAGAGGGTGCCTGGGAGCCTAGAGGAGTCAGTGTGAGGTCAGAAGAAGAAGAGAGCTAAAGGGAAGTTTTGCCTCCAAAAGGCCAGAGTCCAGTGGCATCCGGGTCATGACCTACCTGGGGACTGCAAGCACGGGGCTGGCGGATCCAACTCGGCTCCAAGGGAAGGCAGAAAGATTTTAGCGCCACGGGAGGAAGGCCAAGTGACCCCTGTTCCAAGGGAACAATGCCAAGAAGGCAGAGTACCCACCCCCCCCCACAGCTCCAAAGAAAGAAAACAGTTGGAGCTCAGCTCCTGGCACACCTGCTTCCAGGCAGCTTACTCTGGATGGTCCTCCCAGTCCCAAAATCCCTGCCTTCCCTTCCCCCACCCCATTCCCTGAGACTCAGCTCTTTCGACCCTCTCTGACTCTCCTTCCCAATCTCTGCCCTCTAATTTGCTTAACATCTGAACTCCTGCAATAACCCTTTTCTACTTCCAAACTTCTCCCAGGATTTATTTAGAACATTTTTTCCTTTTCTTTAGTTAACTTTAATTTCTTCAGCTGAAAACTGCCTGTTCATATCCCTCGACCATTTATCAATTGCTGAATGAATTGTATTCTTATAAATTTTACTCCCTTCTCTATCTATTTTAGAAATGAGACCAGTATTAGACACTCTTACTGAAAAAATTGTTTCCCAGTTTTCTGCTTTTCTTCTTATCTTTGCTGCATTGGTTTGGGCACAACTTTTTTGATTTAATGTTGCCAAAATTATCCATTTAGCATTTTACAGTGTTCTCTTGTTAGAGAATTGTAAAATTTGTCAAAAATTCTTCTATCTCCTTACACCCGAGAGATAAATTATTCCTTGTTCTTTTCATTGGCTTCTGGTATCACCATTTATGGCTAAATCACATACCATTTTGACCTTATTTTGCAATAGCACTTAAGATGAGGGCCATGTTTATTATCTGAGAGCTTCCCAAGGAAAAAAGCACCAGAAGGAGACAGATTTAGCACTGATGCCTATCCAACCTGGAAAGACCAGGTAATTTCATAATTAAATAAATTATTTGGTAAAATAGACAAGGTAGAGATTCTACCCAACTCTTATGAAACAAACTTAGTAGTGATAATCAAACCAGGAAATTAAATATAATACATTACGACCAAGTGGGATTTAGACCATGGATACTGGGATGGAGCTTTTAGAAAAGGAAAATTATTAACATGATTCATTAAATCAATACCAAAATTTTTTAAAATCATATATGAATAGATGCAAGAAAACTATTGCTAATGTATATCACTCATTTCTATTACAAAGACTTGAAAGTATAGGTATAAATGGATTGCTCCTTCAATTGATAAAAAGTATTTATCTAAACCCAACAGTAAACATTTGTATTGGAGATAAGCCAGAAGCCTTCCCATAAGATGAGGTATAAAACAGGAATGCCTACTTTCTCTAAAATTACTCAGTATTGTATTGGAAATCCTATCAAAGGCAATAAGAGCAGAGAAAGAAATAGAAGGCATCAGAATAAGGAATGAGCTAATAAAATGAATTCCTTTTAGGGACTATTTGTTGATATACATTTAAAATCACAAGAGCAGGGGGCTGCTAGGTGGTGTAGTGGATAGAGCACCGGCCCTGGAGTCAGGAGGACCTGAGTTCAAATCATAATTACCTAGCTGTGTGGCTTTGGGCAAGCCACTTAACCCCATTGCCTTGCAAAAAACCTAAAAGAAAAAATCACAAAAGCACAATGAAGAAGCCAGATCAAGCAATAATTTTTGCAAAGTAACAGGGTATAAAGGAAATTCACATAAATCATCAGCTTTCTATAGAAAACAAACAAAACACTAGAAGAAGAAGTAGTAAGAGACCCTATGCATAATAATTTATCAGTATAAATGTCAGAATAAAAGTATATTGGCCAAACGAACCCAGAAATTATAAAAACCTTTTTATGAAAAAAAATTCAGTTGTAGACTATTGTAGAGATTAATTATCCATGGGTGGTCAGGGGGTAATATAATGATGAAAATTTTACCTAACGTAAGTTATGTAGTCAATGACATCTCAATTAAACTACCAAGACATTGGTGGTGCAGTGGATAGCCTTGGAGACAGGAGTTTCTGAGTTTAAATCAGGCCTCAGACACCTAATAATTACCTAGCTGTGTGGCCTTGGGCAAGCCACTTAACCTCATTTGCCTCGCAAAAACCTAAAAAAATTCAAAAATATAAATCTTATCATTGGAATAAACGAGATATGATTTTCAAATTATGTCTAGAGTTTGTTAAACATCGGAATATTCATTCTGGGAACAAGCTCAATAAATGCTTTCCCACAGCAAACATTGGCATTTAACAGACTTTGTCTTTAGCAGAAGAGACAAAAAGGATGTGAGAGTGATGGAGATGATGGGTTGCAGTGTCGGATCAATCATAGACTTATCCTCTCCAAGCTGCCCATTCCACAAATGCTGGGGCCACAAGTCCAGACAACTATTAGGACACTTCAAGTGAACTGATTGTAGTGCTTCTATTTACGTAACCTTCTTTAAATGGTCCTCTGTATATCTCCATAGTGATCCTGCTCATTTCTCAATCCTAAAGGAGAATTTGAATCAGTGTCTGGCCTTAGGGATCCTTCTGCTTCAAATATATCAAGTATCCCCTCCCCAAATTATTTTTTGGACCCTTCAAGACACTTAGTTTTCTTTTCTTTATTCAGTCCAATTCCTTCTTTCATCTGTTGCTACTCCCAAAAGTATTAGAATATCATAGCGCCTGGATTTGAATACATGGATTTTCACTGTCTCTCTAGCTGACATATAGGTTCTCTTCTTTTTCCATCATCATCATCTTGAGTATTATTCTTGTTGGGTCAAAGGACTCATACAGTTTTATAATTCTGTGCATAATTCTAAATTGCTCTCCAAAATGTTTGGATCAGTTCATAATTCCATAAAAAATGAATTAGGGTCTCAGTTTTCGACACTACCCCAAATATTTGTCACTTTCCCCCTTTACTGATTTTAACCAATGTGAGAGGTGTAAAATGATATCTCAAGGTGTTTGAATTTGCATTTCTCTAATCAATAAAGATTTAGAGCATTTTTCATATGCTTTTAAATTTTGATTTCTTTATCAGAAAACTGTTCATATCCTTTGATTATTTTTCAATTGGAGAATGACTCATCCTTATATATAATAAAATTCTTTATGTATTTAGATGTGAGAAATTCATATTTTCCCCCAATTTTCTGCTTTATTTCTGATCTTTGCCACATTTATAAAAATAATTTGATGCAATTGAAATTATTCATTTTATCCCTTATACTGCTCTTGAGGTGTAGTTTATTCATGAATTGTTCATCTGCCCATGATTTTTCTAATTTCCTTGTAATAGCTCTGTGCTCAGGTCATATAGCTATTTTAACCCTATCTATGCCCAATTTTTGCCAGACTGCTTTCATTTCCCCAATAATTTTTACCAAATAATGAATTCTTATCCCCCAATTCATGTCTTTGCTCTTGTCAAATACAATGTTACTATATATTTGCTGCTGTAAATTGGATGTTTATTCTGCTCCATTGATCTACCTTTTTTTTAAGGTTTTGCAAGGCAAGTGAAGTTAAGTGGCTTGCCCAAGGCCACACAGTTAAGTAATTATTAATTGTCTGAGGCTGGATTTGAAGTCAGATCCTCCTGACTCCAGGGCCAGTGCTCTATCTACTGCATCACCTAGCTGCCCCGACCTTTTTATTTCTTAATCAGTATCAGATAGTTCTGATAACTGATTTATCCTATAGTTTAGATCTTGTACCAAGATCTAAATTCCTTCATTTAAATGTTGTTTTATCAATTCCTTTAATATAATTGACTTTTTGTTTATGCAAATGAATGTTTTTTCTAATTCATTAAAATTTTTTTGAATTGCAATGATAATGAATATATAACTTAGATAAAATTTTCATTATCCATGACAATTACTCTCTCAGATCATCTATGTCTGAATTTTTTTGTATAAAAAGATTTTTATAATCTCATTTTTATAATTCCTGGGATTGTTTTGACTGGTATACTTTCAGGTATTTATGCTATCAAATTATTATGCAAGGAGTTTCTCTTACTAGTTTGTCTTATAGTGTTTTGTTTCCCATTTACAGGAATGCTGATGATTTATGTGGATTTGGTTTATTTTCTACCACTTTGCTAAAATTATTGCTTCATTTGGCTTTTTAGTTGAGCTTTTGAGATTTTAAACATCACCATATAGTCATCACAAGGAAATAGTATTATTAGCTCATTCCCTTTGCTGATTCCTTCTAGTTCTTTCTCTTCTCTTATTGCCATTGATAGTATTGCTGCTGGAGTAGTGCTTTAAGGCCACTAAAAGGGTGAAAGAATTCGAGCTCTCCAAGATGTTAAGACTGCTCAGGATTTTATTATGAAATATAGCAAAGTAAAGTGGTTAAAAACTTTTCCTCCTGAAGTTTCAACAAGCATTTTATGACAGGGGCAATAACAAAAGGCTAGGCAGGTTGCCTGAAACCAGATGGAAATTTGAGGGCTGGGGAATTGGGAGTGAGGAGACAGGATACAAATTTTACATTAAATAGTCAATTTGCATCTCAAGAGCAAAGAAATTTCCATGCCCTTAACAAGATCCCCAGATTTAAACAGCATTAAAATATCAGATTGTTTCTGCTACAGTCATCATTCTCTACATCAACAGAATTTCCAATACGGCACTGAATAATCATGGTGACCGCGGGCACCCTTGCTTCATACCCACTCCCACACAAAGGCTCGGCCACTCTCCCGCGCCTCCACAGTGTGCCCAGGGCTGGGGCCGCATCGCACGTGCTGGGCTTTAGGCCGCGGCGGAGGCTCGTCTGTGCGGAGGGAAGGACGCTGAGATGGGGGCGCGCGCCATGAGGTCAGCCCCTGCCGCCGAGGCCAGAAGGAAAGCAGAGAGCGGGGCGATGGCCGCCCCAAGGGCCCCCCGTGAAGCCGGGCCCCTGCGGCGGGAAGATGGGGGCGCGCGCCACGGCGGGGGTCGGGCCAGGCCCGGGCTGAAGAGCGGGAGCTGTCCTCGGTGCTGGAGCAACGGGGCGGGGCGGCGGGGGCGGGGCCCGGGAGGCCCCGCCCACAGGCAGCCCGCCCGGAGCTTGCCCGGAGCTGGGGGCGGGGCTCCGAGGTCACGGGGCCTCCCTGCCCGCGCTGAAACCCCTCCTCCTCCCCGGGGGCGGAGTTCCAGCGGACTTCCGGAAGTCACGCGGTGCTGACATTGGGCGGGCAGGACTTCCCTTGGGGCCCCGCCCCGGAAGTCACGCGGTGCTGCCTGCGGGCAGGACTTCCCTTGGGGCCCCGCCCCGGAAGTCACGCGGTGCTGCCTGCGGGCAGGACTTCCCTTGGGGCCCCTGCCATCCCCAGGGCTGGCTCCTCGGGGGCTCCCCCAGCTTCCCCACGGGGTCCCGTCCCCCAGGCAGCCTGGCCCCCCACCCCCGCCTCCCTTCCCGCGGGGCCCCGCGGGTCCGAGCTCCTCGTTCCCCCATTCAAAGATGCATCTTCCCGCCCAGAGCCCTGACGCCCCAAGAGGAGCACGATCGTGGCCCCCCCACACCTGGGACCCGGGGCCCATCGGGGCCCAGAATCAGGGGCCCCTCCAGGGACGCAGCTGAGCCGCCTCCTCCCAGCTCCTCCTTAGACCCCAGGACTCAGTGCCCCCCTTCATCGGGGTCGGCCGCCCCCCGGATGTCCCCTCTCCCCTTGCGGCTTCCCTACCATGCCCTGCCCCCAGACCCCTCCTTAGCCCGGCCTTCCGCTATTCCAGCCTGGCCTCTTGCCTCCCTCCCCCTCTGGTCTGAGGGAGTCCCTTGGGGCAGGACCCGGGGTTTTTAATCCCTACAGCACCTCTCGCCCTCTCTAGGCCAGCCTCCTGCCCTGGAAGAGAAAGCACCCCCCGGAATCCTCCCTCCCCAGATCTGGGTGCAGAGGCCCCGGGCCCACCCAAGCTGGGACCTGCAGCCAGAGGGGATGGCCCCAGGCCAGGGGAGAACAGTGTCCACAGGCTTGACTAAGATCAGCCACAGAGGTTATTCCCATGATGTCGATGATGATGATGGTCTCTTCAACATTCTCCAAGAAGATCACTTTATCACGGAGGTGATGCCATGACAAGCAGGTGAATTGGATTTGAGTGAAGGGTGGGCTATGTTAAGTCACCAGCCCCACTTTCTCCAGAGCATCTGGGCCCAGTGGCCAGATCTGATGAGGCAATCACAGCTGGTTAGTGTCAGAGACTGGATTCTAACTCCTGTCCTCCTGATTCCAAGGTGAATGCTCTATCCATTTCCAAAGACATTACAGGATTGTCTATGATGCTAGAAATACCTTCCATGTGGATTGTTTCTGTTCACATATAGTTCTCAAGTATCAACACTTGCCTGCTCTCTTCTGTGTTTTGCACTTATTTGCTGGCACTTTGGCATCTAAAGCACTAATTCCCTGAGTCTCTCCCCAAACCCAAATTGTTGCACTTCCTTGTTCTCCCCCATTATAATTAAATCACAATGTTGAACACTTCACTCAATAGTCTTTATTGCATAGGGATCCTGTCTTTCCCCTCTTTTTGCATGCCTACTGCACACCCACACACATACAAACACATACATACAACTTCTTCCCTCTCCTCTGTGTTCTTGTAGCCAAGCCCTCTCTTGTAGCAGCTAAAGGTCCAGGAACCTGGACAGGCCTGGAATAGAGCCCTGAAAGCTCCCCTGGCTCTTGTCCTTGACTGTGCAGGCAAAAATTGTCCTGATGCTGCTCATTTTCTTCTGCCTTTGCTCACACACATATCTTCCACACTTTCTCTGAATTCTTCTCATTTACCATTTCTTAGGTCAAGTCATTAAGTATTAGAAATTGGCTCCTCTGAGCCAGGGACTGTTTTTTCTCTGGATTTAGGTTATCAGCTGATAGATAAAAGAAATTCAACTTTTTCACATAGGATGGAAAAACCTCCCCCTGCCCTCCAGGAGCTGCCAATCTAATGGAGAGAAAACAGCTCTGGAGCTGTGATCAAAAAAGCTCTGTCCAGTTTAGACAATTAGTATTCTGAGAGGCTAGGCTCCAACGGTTTCAAGTACCAGAAGAGGCTTTTTTACAGAAGGTGAGATTTTAGGTGAGATATGGAGGAAACTAGGAGGACCACGGGAGGAGAAAGTACTTCCCAACATGAGAGAATGTCATTGGAAAGGCTCAGAGTCAGGGGAAGGAGAGTCTTGGTCAAATATCAGATTACATCCCAAAGTACTGTAGCCATGACAGCATTGAGATGGCTCTGCTAGGCTCTCTTCTTAAATGTGGGAGGATAGAGAAAGAAGTTTGGAAGTTTCTATGGGGAATGAATTAGAGAATCAATTATCAATCAAGAAAAAGACTGTATTCCTCCAGTGAGAGTCCACACTGTGAATAAATTCAGTGAAGTAAAGGATACTTACTGAATAGACTCTAGTGAAAAGGAAATGTATGTTAAGTTCTTGGGTATCAAAAAAAAATGAGAAAAGGTGGAAGAATTCCTTACTTGTCCAGGAGATAACATGATTAGAAATAATGTAATTTTAGAATGAATTATGGGTTGTTTTCAAGAAGAAATCAAAATAATAACAAAGTTAAAAGAATTTTATTCACATGATAGAGAATTGCTCCAAAACAATAGAAACCTTTTTTTTAGGTTTTTGAAAGGTAAATGGGGTTAAGTGGCTTGCCCAAGGCCACACAGTTAGGTAATTATTAAGTGTCTGAGGAATAGAAACTTTAAAAGAGTGAGTTATATCCCTAGATAATGGAAATGAAACAAAATGAGAAGAAAGATCCATGAGATTCTTAGCACATTGGTCAAGGATGACTTCCACATGATAGGATGGGGAAATAAGTCATCAGTTCCAGGTATCAGTATATTTTCAGATCTGACCAACCTCCCCCAAATGTCATTCATCAATCTGTCTCTTCATTCTTTTGATTCTTGTGCTCCCAAGTCCTAGAGGCTAGGGGTATGTTGATCTCCTTTATTTCTCAAAGAAAACTGTCAATGTCCTCGTGAATTAAATCAAAGCCAACCTTGGTTAAAAAATATTTCCTTTATTAATAAATGAAGTAATCTTCCTTTCCCCTTCTTTTTCACTTATTTTTATATCTAAATTTCAGAATTAAGAAATGACATCAAGAAAAGAAAGCAATCATAAAGCCAAGTGCATGATCTATTTCCTTTCTGATATGTGATACCAAAAGTCACCTCAAGCCCTCATTATAACAATGGAGAGCTCTTTTTTTTCCTTGACTGGAAACAGTTTCATACCACCAAGTTCAGTTCAGATTGTGATTAATATCTCTTAAGATTCCTCTTCCTGTTTTTATATGGATAAAGCTGTATTTCTGGCACACAGAAAATGAAAAACCTCTTTTCTATATCTTTACACTCTTTTTAGTAATCATAGGAATCTTCCCCTCTCTTCCCTCATTCCTAAATATATAGTACCTTCTGACATCTCCCCAAATCATCATGGACTTTGCTTTATAACATCTCACTTTTATTCTAATAAAGAAGATATTTCACTGCTCCTCTCTTCCACCTTTAGGGATCCTCCTACATCTCTTATAGAACATATATCTTCTTGGATTCCATTGGGAAATGTATCTATAGTAACACATTTCTCAACTTTATTCCAATTTCAAATAGAAATTTAGTTTTTCCTTATTGTGATTGTAAGTGTTGACTCTAACCCTCATTAGGATAGGCACTTTGGTGGAATTCCTTCCTTTGTGCTTCATTTTCCTCCTGTGAATTGTGAGCATTGGATTAGATGAATTCTGAAGTCTCTTTCATCTCTACATTTTATGATTTTTTTCATGGTTTAGAAGCCAGTAACTTTTTTTTATTAAAGATTTTATTTGAGTTTCACAATTTTCCTCCCAATCTTACTCCCCCCCCCCCCCCCACGGAAAGCAATCTGTCAGTCTTTATTTTGTTTCCATGTTGCACATTGATCCAAATTGAGTGTGATGAGAGACAAATCACATCCTTAAGGAAGAAACAAAAAGTATAAGAGATAAGAAGATCAGACAATAAGATATCTGGTTTTTTTCCCTAAATTAAAGGGAATAGTCCTTGAACTTTGTTCCAACTCCTCAGTTCTTTCTCTGGATACAGATGGTATTCTACATTGTAGACAGCCCCAAATTGTTCCTGATTGTTGCACTGATGGAATGAGCAAGTCCATCAAGGTTGATCATCGCCCCCATGTTGCAGTTAGGGTGTACAGTGTTTTTCTGGTTCTGCTCATCTCACTCAGCATCAGTTCATGCAAATCCCTCCAGGTTTCCCTGAATTCCCATCCCTCCTGGTTTCTAATCGAACAATAGTGTTCCATGACATACCTATACCACAGTTTTCTAAGCCATTCCCCAACTGAAGGACATTTACTTGATTTCCAATTCTTTGCCACCACAAACAGGGCTGCTATGAGTATTTTTGTACAAGTGATCCCTTTTTCCTCATCTCTTCAGGGTATAGACCCAGTGGTGGTATTGCTGGATCAAAGGGTATGCACATTTTTTGTAGCCCTTTGGGCATAGTTCCAAATTTCTCTCCAGAAAGGTTGGATGAGTTCACAGCTCCACCAACAGTGTAATAGTGTCCCAGATCTCCCACAACCCTTCCAACAGTGATCATTGTCCTTTCTGGTCATATTGGCCAGTCTGAGAGGTGTGGGGTGGTACCTCAGAGAAGCTTTAATTTGCATTTCTCTAATAATGATTTAGAGCAATTTTTCATATGACTATGGATTGCTTTGATCTCCTCATCTGTAAATTGCCTTTGCATATCCTTTGACCTTTTGTCAATTGGGGAATGAGAAGCCAGTAACTTTCAAGGATGTGTTTGTGTAATTCACTAGAAAGGAGTAGGGCCTCTTGGACCCTCATCAGAAAGAGCTGTATAAGGAGGTCATGCGGGAGACTGCCCAGAACATGCTCTGTGTGGGTAAGGATACTTTCTTTGGTAACTGAATCTACCATCAAAGGAACTGCCTTCATTCCCTCATGTGCAGGATTTGGAGCATTTATCATTTCTCAGAAAGACCAAAAAGCTGGTCTCCTATGACCATGAAATGGGATCCTTCCCCTGCCTACTTTTCCTCTACAAGGTCTCTTGCCTATATTACAGAGAGCTTGGTGGGGGGAAGGTCCTTTCTAGCCCTGGGGCTATCTCTTGCTGGTTCTAGAGATTCTGAGGTCAAAGATCAAATTAGTGTTGAGAACCTCAGACTCACAGAGGTTATATATCTGCCATATCCCTGAACATAAATTTTGTCTGCCAAGTCTCTGAAAACTCTTCTGGCAATGTAAGTTGGACATAGTCAGAACAGGAAGACCCTCCCTCATAAAGAAGCCCTTTTCTCTTTGGGTTGAATTTGTTCTTTCAACAGTTAAATGAAGCCTAAAATTGTAGCTTCTTGGTCTCAGGAGCCTGATAGAGCTAACATGTTCATGCATCCCCCAATTCTAGATCAAATGGTGGAAAAGAAAGTGGAGGCAAGGATTTATACTGACTTAATTGTGGCAGGCAATGGACAAAAGGCTTTCTTTACAACTATATTCAAATCTGATCCTCATAGGTGAGTCAGGTTATTATCCCCATTTTGGATTGGAGGAAACTGAGGCAAACAAGAGTTTATATAACTTGCCTCAGGTACTTAGGTAATAACTGTCTATGACTGGATTAAAAATCAGGGCTTCCTGAATCCACGCCCAACACTTTCCACACTATAAATACCTGCTGCCTCTTAATTTCTAGGTAATGTAAGCTATGAAATAAATCAATCATTCTATGAAGGAATTGTAGAAAACTGATTTTTTTTCTGCTTTCAAATGATCTTCTTCCCATTCCACACTAAAGCTCCCAGAAACAAATACCATGAAAATGATTCTTGAGGTATCCTGGAAACCATCTGGCGACCCTTCCTCCATGCCCTCTTTCCCTGAAGAGAACCATATTGCCTGTGTCTGTCCCTCTTCTTGCTTTTTGATTCCCACCCCTAGGTGTTGCAGTTCCCAGAGAAGATTTGATCTCCCATTTGGAGAAAGGTGAAGGACCATACCTGCTGGAACAAGAAGACTCCAGAACCTCCTGTCCAGGTGTGCTAAATGGAAGCAAGTTTTTGAGAGCTATTATCAGGCTCAGCAGCTGAAAGTCACAGGGGAGGGAATACTAGACTTGGGGAGAGGAAAACCTGATCGCTAATGTTGTTCAGACATTTTTCTTAGTGGAATCTTGGGCAAGTCACTGAACTTCTGAACCTCAATTTCACCATCAGTGAAATGAAGGGGCTGGATGGCATAGCCTTTGTTTCCCTTACAGGGATAACACTATGATCCTATATAGGATTTATTGTTTGGAATTTTGGGTCATGGAACCCTCCTGCAACAAATGGAGAAGTTTTGAATACTATGGATAAGTTAAATAAACATGGCTGTTTACTTTCCAGGGAGATACACATTGATAATGAGGTTGACACATGTATTTCTAGGTCAATGTTTGGGAAACTCCTAAAGAAAGTATGGGAGGCTAGGTGGCAGCAGTGGATACAGCACTGGCCCTGTAGTCAGGAGGACCTGAGTTCAAATTTGGCATCAGACACTTAATAATTACCGGAGTAGCCTTAGCCAAGCCACTTAACCCCACTGCCTTTCAAAAACCTAAAAAAGAAAAAGAAAAAAGAAAGTATGGGAAAGAATAGATACTAGACCAACTACCAAACTGAAGGTCTAAGTGCCCTTGTGCTGACCTCATTGCTGTAGTTTGATGGGTTGGCCATGTTGTTCTAAGAACAAACCTATACTTTCCACAAAGACTATTTTATGGAAAACTCCTATGGGGCAAGTACTAATCATGGGGTCAGAAACATCAATACAAGGGCACTCTCAAGTTCTCTCATAAGAACTTTAGAATTGATCATGCAGCATGGGAGTCATTGGCACAAGACCACCCAGCATAGCATGCCCTCATCAAAGAGGGTGCTATGCTCTATGAGTAAGGCAGAAAGGAAAGAGCTCAAAGGAGAAAATGAGATGTGCCAGTTTAGATAATCCTCCCCAGGTTAGTCTACTTGTACCCAATCTGTGGTAGAGCATTCCTATTGGTCTAATCAGCCTCAGTTAAACAAAATGTAACTTATCTCTAATATAGTGATGTCATTTTGGTCTTTTGCAGTTAAGAAAGGACAAGAACCAATCAAAAACTATGTGTCACGCTAAGTACTGAGTTCTGATGATTCAAAGAAAAATAGGGCATATCTCTTACAGAGTGAGTAGTGGGAAACAACTTGGAAAGAATTATGTTAAAAAATCATATAAAAGAAAAATCAGGAGGTTCTCATGTGAGAACGGAATAAAGGTAGAAAAGAAGACATCTGTTTTTTTTGTGAGATGAGGAACAGGGGGAAAAGGTCATGGTAAAGTCCAGTTGCTGACATACAAGGCCAAATTCTACACTGGGGTTAGGGGAACAAGCCATCTGGGAATACTGGAAAGGAATGAAAATATTTGAAGCTGCTGTGATGAGTGGCATAGGGAGTCAGAGTGAAGTTAAAGGATTGCCATGTCAACAGTATGGACTGAAATGATGTTACCTTAATTTGTTGTGGAGAGTAGCAGCCTCTAGGACACTGTGGGAGAGGATCAGAGTCTTATAGATCTTCTCTCAGGTTTCCTACTTCCCTGCAGTATCCCACAGAGTAAGATGGACACCTACTGGACCTGAAACAGTTGGGGTCTCCCCCCACCAGTTTTAGGCTATTACAGACATGCGAATTAGACTACTTCCACTGACCTCCTGTTTAAACTACTGCTTAAACAATGGTCTGAACACACTTCTAAATATAAACAAGTGAACAAGCAGTAACAAAATATTTTGCTATTTTTTTAAAAAAAAGGGCAATAGAGAAAATTAGGACTATGGAAAGAGGTTGCCCAGTCGCTGAGTTTAGTTCTTGCCAGAGAGGTTGGTCAGATAACTGTCATTCTGAACTCCATGACCTGAGATGAAAATGTAATGAGAATGTTGGTTTTGCCTGTGTCACAAGTTTGTGGTGAGAATCTAAATGTATGTGAAATTCTTTGTAAATGAAATCATCCTGGGAATATGAATTAATGTCATTTTCAAACGATTGATTCTACCCATTTGAGTTTGAAGAGGCTTTTGGTATCTTGGGGAAACAGATTATAAATCAGTTTCCTTTCTGTTAATTGAGGGTAGAGTTTATATTGTGTCTTTGTGTGTGTATTCTGATTTTCTCTTGTTTTCTTCAGATAGACTAGGAATGAAATGAGGAAGACTACTTCAAATCTGAGCACTTCTGGAGAAGCATCAGAAGAGCAAAAATGTGTGACTGATGCTCACTATGACCTCCATTTGATACAAATCTCTAACTCTGAAATCAAGAGAAAGAAAAAACAAGAGTCACTGTGACTTTGCTACAGCTAGGATGAGTGTCAGGCAACGCTCAGTCCTAATTCACTGTAAGAAAATGATGTCAGGGAATGACCATCCTCAGGACAATAAATATAATGAATGCATTACTGACCGGTTAGAGGTTGCTGGATCTCATGAAAAGTCTCCTGAAGTACAAACTTTTCAATGTGAGATGGTCTTCAGCTTGAATTCAGACCTCATTAGATCTCAGAACAGCCATATTGGAGAAATGTCTAATAGCTGTAATGAAGGGGAGAAGGTTTTGAACTGTAATTCAAAACTTAATGATCACCAGAAATTTGAAAATGGAAAGAAACATTATAGTTGTAATGAATGTGGTAAAGGTTTTAAGCAACAATCATCTTTCATGTATGATCAGAAATTTCATGTGAGAAAAAAGCTACCTAAGTGCATGCAATCAGAAAATGCTTTCAGGAGAGAGTCATTACTTATTTCCCCTCAGAAAATTCATACTAGAGAGAAGCCCCATGAGTGTGTTGAATGTGGTAAATCTTTCAATGCAAAGTCATCTCTCATTAGACATCAGATAATCCACATTGGAGAGAAACCTTATGAATGTAATCAATGTGGAAAGACTTTCACTTTCAAGTATAATCTTGTTAATCATCAGATAATCCACACTGGAGAGAACCCTCATGAATATAAACATTGTGGAAAGACTTTCACTTTTAAACAAAATCTTGTTAATCATCAGAGAATCCACACTGGAGAAAAACCTTATAAATGTAATCAGTGTGGAAAGACTTTCACTTTTATGTCTAATCTTATTAGTCATCAGAGCAGCTACACTAGAGAGAGATCTTTTGCATGTAATCTCATTGTGGAAAGACTTTCACTTCTAAGTCTAATCTTTGTAGTCATCAGAGACTCCACACTGGAGAGAAACCTTATGAATGTAATCATTGTGGAAAGACTTTCAGATAGAGAAGCAATCTTGTGAGTCATCAGAGAATTCACACTGGAGGGGAACCTTGTGCATGTAATCACTGTGGAAAGACTTTTAAAAAGGAGAAAACATCTTGTTAGTCTTCAGAGAATCCACACGGGAGAGAAACCTCATAAATATAGTCAATGTAGAAAGGCTTTCCGATTCTGCTCTGCCCTTGTTGACCATCAGAGAATCCACACTGAAGCCAAACTTTTTGAATGTAATCATTTTGGAAAGACTTTCAGACAGAGGTCTAGTCTTATTAAACACTAGAAAATACACACTGGAGAAACCATATGAATGTAATCATTGTAGAAAGACTTTCAGATGGAGAAGCTTTATTAATCACCAGGGAATGTGCTAAATGGAAAAATATCTTTGGATGGAAGGTGGAGGTCCTGAGACATCAAGTATCCACATGAAAAGAGAGTGCAGTTCACTTCTGGGCAGGCTGTGTCCCAGCAACCCAAAGCCAGCAGTGACTTTAGAACAGCTCAGCTCATGTGTGGTCTGTTAGACACTGGATCATAAATATACCCTTTGATGCCTTTGGCACAGGTCTCTATTGCATTATCCAGGGGTTGTGGTTTCAGAGTCAGAAAAAACAAAAGCACACTAGAGGGGCAACTAACTAGGTGATGAAGTGGATAGAGCACTGACCCTGGAGTCAGGAGGACCTAAATTCAAATCCTGCCTCAGATTTAAGAATTACCTATTTTCCTGTAACCTTAAGCATGTCACTTTTAGGGGTTTTTTTTTGTAAGGCAAATGGGGTTAAATGGCTTGCCCAAGGCCACACAGCTAGGTAATTATTAAGTGTCTGAGACTGGATTTGAACCCAGGTATTCCTGACTCCAAGGCCGGTGCTTTATCCACTACGCCACCTAGCCACCCCCTTGTCTTTTGTTTTTGAAGAAAATGATGTCATGATATGCACATGGATTGAATCTGAGTGAGGGGGTGCTATACAAGGTCACCAGCCTCATGTTCTCCTCCACAGTTATCTGGGTGCAGTGGCCAGATAGGAATCAGGATATTGGCAATGCCTCTGGCTGCCAGGCAATGGGGGTTGAGTGATTTGTCTAAGGTCACATAGCTAGTACATGTCTGTTGTCTGAGACAGCATCAGAACCCAGGTCCTCCAGACTCCAAAATCAGTGCACCATCTAGCTGCCCCAACCAAAAGAACAAAATCAAGCTAAATGACTAGAAAATGAACAAATATTAGAGGGAATCTAATTGCTTGGTTATATTTGTTATGAGAGTCTGCTTTATCTTCTTTTCCATATGTGAGAAGGTGTGTCAGGGAGGGAGAAATACATGTATGTTCAATGTGAAATAAGCTTGAGAAAATATGCGCAAAATTGCAATAATTTAGCTTTATCTAAATTTAAATATGTCTGAGGTGCCGCTGCTCAGTTATGCAGATTGACAGTGATGACAAGGCAAAACTTGAGGAGGGTTGGAGAAACATGGGGAAATTAGGCAAATGAACCAGTTCCATCTAATGAACCATCAGAGGGTTCATTTCCTTAAAGAAAGGGAAAGACCTGAAGTGTCACAGTATTGGTTTTTTGGTTTTTCCTGGGCAATATAGTTAAGGGACTTATCTAAGGTCTCAAAGCTAGGTCATTATTAAGTGTCTGAGTCCAAATTTGAACTCAAGTCCTCCTGACTCAAAGGCTGGTCCTCTGTCCACTGTGCCACCTAGCTGCCCTTGAATGTTAAAATATTTAAAATGCATACCAGGGAGCAGCTAGGTGGCGCAGTGGATAAAGCACCGGCCCTGGAGTCAGGAGTACCTGGGTTCAAATCTGGTCTCAGACACTTAATAATGACCTAGCTGTGTGGCCTTGGGCAAGCTACTTAACCCCATTTGCCTTGCAAAATCCTAAAAAACAACAAACAAACAAAAATAAAATAAAATGCATACCAGAGAAAACCCTATAAATGTAAAGACTTTTAGATTAAACTCCCATCCTTCTATCCAGAGATTTCATGCTGACAGGAAATCTTACCAATTCAATCAAGGTGGAAAAAGGTTTCAAATAGAAGTTTGGTTTTGCTAAACAAAAAGGAATCCACTCCAGATAGAAACCTTGTGAATGTAATCAGTGCAGAAAGACTTTGACGAACATATCCAATCTTGTACATCAAAATTGCATAGTATAAAGATACTTTCGAAATGTCATCTGTGTGGAATGCATTCCAGATAGAACTCATGCCTTTGTTTCACATAAGGGAATCCACACTGTCAAAAAAAAAAACAAACCTTAATAAAAACAGTCATGTCATTTTCTTTGGGTGAATTCATACAAAAATGTTATGAGGGGGGTGGCTAGGTGACGCAGTGTATAAAGCACCGGCCCTGGAGTCAGAAGTACCTGGGTTCAAATCCGGTCTCAGACACTCAATAATTACCTAGTTGTGTGGCCTTGGGCAAGCCACTTAACCCTGTTTGCCTGCAAAAGCCTAAAAAAAAAAAAAATCTTATGAACAATGGATTTCAAATGAACTCTGGAACTTGTTAGTTATCCTAAAGTCCTTTCTGGGGACAAGCTCTATATGAACTTAGTGGGAGAGAACTTTCCTTCCGAGTTCGTCTCCTTTAATTAGAATATTCACAGTGAATGTGCCAAATGGGGACATGCCCTTGGATGAAAGATGAGGTCCCTAGACATCAGAATGTTTACATGGAAAGAAGGATCCTAAAAACAATGGTTGTAGGAAAGTATTGCTATGAAAGTCATACTTGAATGTACTTTGGAAAAATATTCCTGAAAATAAGACATGAATTTAATTAACAAGAGAAGAACGTTTGCCTCAGCACAGTTGTAATAAGATATCCAAAATTTCATCCTGTATGTAATGTCCTATAAATATAATGAGCTTTTCTCTAAAATATTATGATTTTTACTACAACTCAGTAATATTCTATAGCATTGATATACTGTATCTTTGGCATTCCTCTATTAATACAGATTTCTTCCCTGTTCTTTCTTGACACAAACATTTCTGGGATAAATATTTTGCAAACTGTTGGACATTTATTTCTTTTTCAACTTCTTTTAGCTGGTGGCTGGAACATGCATAAAATGTTGCTTCTTGTACCACAAGCTGTGAGTTCAAATTTAGTCTCTGACATTTACCAGATGGTGCATTTAGGGTACCTACCCCACGTGTTCACATGGACTATTTGTGCCCAAGCTTATAGTAGTCTGATCAGCCACAGACACACTGTAACTTGTCTCAAACAGAGTGATGCCATTTTGGCCTTCTTCCATAATTAAGAACCAACCTCAGTTTTTCCCATCTATAGAATGTGTATACCAAGGAATGGAACCAATACAGCGGAGTAAAGGCAGGGACTCACATGATCTCTTCCAAATTCTCCTCCAAACAACTTTAAAATGATACTTCCCAAGAATTCTGGAGTGCCAGAACTAACAAAAGAATATGATGAACAATTTTCTAGCCCATGACAACCTAGAGGTTTGGGAGGACAGGTCTGTTTCACTGGGGTGAGAATGTAGTGCCCGCCAGTGCAGGATGTGCTCCAGAAAGCCAATGGCCAACCAGCAATAAATTTGGATTATGGTACTCATGTTGGACACTTGATCAGAAGGGTACCCTTTGAAATCATTCATTGCAAGACTATGACATTGTCCAGGGTTACTATTCCAGGGTGAGAAGAAGTAAAAGCACACTAGAGACTACAGGTATAGAGGGGAAAGACCCACCTGTACAATAATATATATTGCAGCTCTTTTGTAGCAGCAAAGGATTGAAAATTGAGGGGATACCCATCAGCTGAATGACTGAACAAATGGTAATAATGTGAATGTAGTGGAACGCTATTGTTCTGTAAGAAATCATGAGGGATGGGACTTCAGGATAGCCCTGAAAGGCTTGCATGAACCGAAGGATAGTGACGTGAGTAGAACCAGAAGAATGTTATACACACTAGCAGCAACATTGGATGATGATCAACTGTGATGATTTTTTTTTTATTTCATTATCGCAGAAAGACCATTCTAAAAGATTTGTGGGGGCGGCTAGGTGGTGCAGTGGATAGAGCACCGGCCTTGGAGTCAGGAGGACCTGAGTTCAAATCCAGTCTCAGGCACTTAATAATTGCCTAGCTGTGTGGCCTTGGGCAAGCCACTTAACCCCATTGCCTTGCAAAAAACTAAAAAAAAGAAAAGAAAAAACTAAAAGATTTGTGATAGAAAATACCATCCATATCCAGAGAAGGAACTGTAGTTTAAATGTAGACCAAAGGTTACCATCTTCAATTTGTAACATTTTATCTTATTTCTTTATCTTTCTCTCTCTCTCTTTTTATTTGAATTTGATTCTTCTTTCAGCATATAAATAATAGGGATGTATGTTTAGCATGACTACACATGTCTAGCTTATATGGGATGATTTTCTGTCAAGGGGAGGGGGCATGGAAGAGAGGAAAGGAGAAAAGTTTAAAACTCAAAACTTTGCCAAAAAAATGATTGTTGAAAACTACCCTTGCATGTGGTTGGAAAAAATAAATATTTAATAAATCAAAAAAATTTTATTTATTTATTTTTAAGGTTTTTTTGCAAGGCAAATGGGGCTAAGTGGCTTATCCAAGGCCACACAGCTAGGTAATTATTAAGTGTCTGAGACCGGATTTGAACTCGGGTATTCCTGACTCCAGGGCCGGTGCTCTATCCACTGTGCCACCTAGCTGCCTGCCCCAACCCCAGAAAACAATTTTTAAAATTTTTTAGATTTAGGGCGCCTAGGTGGCTCAGTGGATAGAGCACCGGCCCTGGAGTCAGGAATACCTGAGTTCAAATCCGACCCCAGACAATAATTGCCTAGCTGTGTGGCCTTGGACAAGCCACTTAGCCCCATTTGCCTTGTAAAAAAACTAAAAAAAAAAGTGTTTTCTGCTTTTCTTCCTCATGTTTTTTTCTCTTCTGATTCTTGCAGAACATGACTAATATGGATATGCATTTAAGAGGATGGCACATGTGTTAGGGGAAGGAAGAGGGAGAAAAATGTGGAACTCAAAATCTCACCCACATGAATGTTGTTGAAAATATCTTTACATCTAGTTGGAAAAAATAGAGAAAAAGAGGAAGATGTTACAGCTCTGATTACTGGAATGACCAACCACTAGTCCGGGGCATTCTATGCTACCAGTCTAGTGACTGAGAGGTGATCATTTGCCTTATTGAATTAAATAAAATTGGACATTGATCGATATGGGAATTGCTATTACTTAACTGTGGAGCTTTGGTAAAAATATTTTTGTTTGTTTTTCAACTTTGGATGGGAGGACACGGCAGTATAATGCAATCAGACTGCATTTCCAACCCAAACCCCACTGAAAAGGGAGAAGGGAACTGCTGGATTTTTTTTTAATAGCAGAGAGGTAGTTCTGGGGGGGGGGGGGATGGACAGCTTTGTCAATGCTATACTGAATTTCTAGGTTGCTGAAAAATCCAACCAAGCTATGCATATATACATGCATACATCCATGCATCCATATGTATATATACGACACAAATTATTTCACATGCAATTTTTTCTGGCCTTCGGGCCCAGGTGTCCCGCCTCGGGTGTCTCATACAGGAATCACCCGATCTAGCCATGTCCGAGCGTGGCACGGCGCCGGGGAAGCCCGGGCCCTGAGCGCGGCGAGGCCAAACGGGGCCAGAGGCCAGGGGGAGCCGAAGGGCCGGCTCGTCCGTCGGGGCAGGGAGCGTTCGGCCCACACGCCGCCGGCCCGTTGCCCAGGCCAGGCCCGCTGCAGCCCCGATGGGAGAGCAGGACGCTGGGGAACGCCGGGCAGCCGCTGCCGGGCCTGGCCTCGTGCCCACGGCGCACGGAGGACGCGGCCAAGTTCATTGGGATCCAAGGGCTGCGGCAGCCGGGCCTGGCCCGGCCACGGGCGGGGCGGCCGCAGGATGGAGGCGCCGGGGTCTGGGGCCCGGGAAGCGGGACTGGGCGGAGGGTGGGGGGCGGCCGGGGCGGAGAGGGCGGGGCCGCGCTGCGGGCGGGGCGGGGCGGGGCGGGGCGGAGAGGGCGGGGCCGCGCTGCGGGCGGGGCGGGCCGGGGGGCGGGGGGGCGGGCCGGGGAGGCGGGCCCAGAGCGAGCGGCCAGGAAGGGGACGCGGGGAGCCCAGGCTCTCCCGCCCGGTGCCCGCAGCCCCAGGTAGGCCTGGCCCCCCAGGCCTCAGCCCCCCGCGGCGCGCCTCGGACCCCCGGGCCCCTCCCCAGCTCCCCGGGGCTGCCCCCCGCTCCCCCAGCTCCAGGCCTCTGCCGAGAGTCGGGCCCGGCCCCCGGGGCCCGGCTTCTCCTCCCCGGCCCGGGGCCTCTCGGAATCAGGGTGTCCCCGGGCCCCGCGGCGCGGCCCCAAGCTCAGCCCGGGCGCCCCCTTGTCCGGCCCGGAGCCGGCGCTCGGCGTCTCTGCAGCCCCGCTGCCCTGCAGGTGCCCCCCGCCGCCCCGGCCCCCCGCCCCCACGGCCCCCCGCCCCGGCCCCACGGCCCCCCGCCCCGCCCCCACGGCCCCCCGCCCCGGGCCGGGCTCTTGCTTTGGGACCCTTGCCAAGCCCAAGCCCCATCGCCCGCCCCGCCCGGCTCCCGCCGCCCCCTGGGACCGCACCGGGTTGGGGTGCCTCCCGTGGGCCCGGCCCCCCGTCTCCAGCCCGGGAACACAGAGCTGCCTTCCCAGCCGTCTGCGGCGGATCCAGGCCTGAGCCGAGCCGGGAGTTTGGAGGGAGAGGGCATGGCCCCGGGGAGCCGCAGCCCCCCACCCCAGGTGAGTGCAGCCCGGGCCGGGCCGTGCTGGCCCCAGGGGGCCGCGCAGCGCCTGGCACACACGCGTTCTGCACACATGTGGCCGCCAAGGAACAGCACCCGCCCGCTGCCTTCTGTGTCGGGGCTTGCTGGCACTTGGGCATCTAAAGCTCTCTTCCGTGCCCCTCCTCCAACCCAAACTTGCTCTCCCTTGTTTGCTTTGCCAGCGCTGTCGTTACAGCCTAGGGACACGGTAGATCGCTGCCCTCACTCGTCTTTTTAAGTTTTTTTGTTTTTGCTTTTTTTTTGCAAGGCCACACAGCTAGGTCATTAGTAAGTGTCTGAGACCGGATTTGAACCCAGGGACTCCTGACTGCAGGGCCGGTGCTCTATCCACTGCGCCACCTAGCCGCCCCGTCCCTCACTCGTGTTTCATACGAATCATTACAGTTACAAAAACCTTAGATCACAGTTAAAATAACCGAACAATAAAACTCTATCAGACACGCAGCTTTCTTCCGAGACTTGCCACTGCTGTTAGGTGAAGGCCATTCTGGTGACCACCCCGGGCTGAGGCAGATCGAAACCGCAGAGAGCTGCAAGGCGACCTAACACGACTAGACAATCCTCTAACTTGCCAGGAGACCGCGGCATTACTGGCCGCCAAGGGCAGCCACCCTCCCGTGCTGCTGTTTTCTTGAGGGAGGAAGTCGGTCTTGGAGTCTAAGTGCCCGTTTGCCCAGTCTAAGGTAGAACAGAACCCTTTAGTGCACCTGGAGGGCAGGACAAGGTCTTCCTTCCAATGTTTTCCTGAAGTAAGGCCAGGACAAGCGCTCCCGTCCATCTCAAAGGAGGACAGATTCTATTCCTCACAAAGCACATAGCGGAGCGCTGCCAGCTTCTAGTGATGATTCTACTTGGATATTGTTCCTGTTTTGATCAAAGATAACGGTGCTTGTTGAACCCGCTGATTGCTATTTTTCAAGCAATTTCCTTGGACCTATTTCTTGGGTCTTAGAATGTAAACCGAAGACCTGTCCTCTATACCACACTGTCCCTATTTTGGCCACAAAACCTGAGGAAATGACTTTGAGTGGAGAAAAGGTAGTTGGCACAGAAATGTGGGAACAATGGGAAAGAGCAGAATACCTCTGAATTAGGAATTAGGAAACCTGCTTCAAATTCTGTTTACCAGTTGGCTGACCTTGCGTGGATCGCTTCTGCCCTTTCTGGAACGGCTTTCCTCGACTCAGTTTAACAGATGTTGAATTCCTGATACATATAAAGCCCTGATAATATGCCCTATCCGTAGGTGAGGATAATAAAAGAGAGTCATAGGGCAAAAAGGAAAGCTAAAGTTCTCTTGGGGCAGCTAGATGTTCAGTGGATAGAGTACTGGCCCCAGAGTCAGGACTACTCATTAATGAGTTCAAATCTGGCCTCAGACATTTACTAGCTGTGTGCCACATGGCAAGTAACAACACCATTTGCCTCAGTTTCCTCCTCAAAAATTGAGCTGCAGAAGAAATGGTCAATGTCTAGGAAAACTCCAATGGAGTTGAATACTGACCGACAAAAAAGTGCTCTTGGAAAACAAATGGAGGGAAATCATTTATAGTCATTGCAATTTAGAGAGCATTTTAAAGTTTGCAAAGCACTTTACAAAAATCCTTTGGGAACTACCACAGTCCTGTGAGGTTAGTTACTGCAAGTATGTGGCGCAAGGAAGATAGCTGACCGCCCAGGGTCACACAGGTGGTAATTATCCAAAACAGGATAGGAATCCAGGTCTTGCTCTGTCCATGCTCTGTTTATTATTGGGAAACAGAAGGCTTCTTGGAAGAGATGTCAGGTAAGCTAAGCCTTAAAGGAAGATTAAGGTTCTATAAGCATAGATGGTGAAATATTTCCAGTCCTTCTTAAGCTCCGCAAACTTATACTCATGCACTAGATGGTTTGTAAGGTCCCTCTTGCCCTAATATTTTATAGGTAGGTTGAGATTTGAAAATCTGGCCTTGGGCAAGTCTCTTCCCTTTCTCTGGGTATTGCATGCCCATTATAGGCATCACCTCAGTTTCCTCTGTCTATTCAAAAGTCAGTAGCCTCCCTAAAGGTAGAGTCATAGCTATAGGTCTCTGGAATTGAGAAATGGCATTGTATTGGCCCATCCATCAGGACTTCTCAAAGCCTTACTGCTGAAGAAAAATCCCTTCCCCAATGACAGTAAAGGATTTTTCTGCCTAAGAAGAAGACAGGGCAGTTATTGACCTCATTTTACAGAAGAGGAAACTTCACAGGAGCCTAGTTGGGTTCATGGCTAGTTAAGTGATGGAGCTGAAACTTGTCTGCACATCATCTGTCTTTGAACTCAGACAAGGTGTCCATTCTTACCTTGAGCTATTAATGCCTGTACCTTGTAGTAGACGACATAGGCAGTCATGAGAATTCCCAGGCACTGCAGCAGATCCTCAACCACATGGATAGAGGCTGCTCAGAAACTGGGGTTCTGTTCCTCCAATTCTGTTCCACCAATTTGGTGAAGTGTAAACCCCAAAAGAGAAGAGAGCATCAGGCAGTCCCTGGTACCAGCATTTGCCTCTCAATCTTTAAAATTATCTTATGACTCCCTAAACTCTGCAGGTACCTCTGGAAAAGGTAGCGTGAGAACTTTTAAGGGGTTGTGATTAAAATTCCAAGTAAGTTATTCTCAGCTCACCCTATATCACATTAGATCCAGAGAGCCAATTCAAAAGATTGGTGGCACAATGAAGGTACCAGATTCATTGCCTCCACAATTCCCTGCTCTACTACCAGGAATTTCACTTTCAGGGAATCTTAGAATCAAAGCATTCTAGAATCTAACCTGAATAAACAAAATAGGAAAAATAGATAGTAAAGGGGGAAAGGGAAGATACCCGTACTTATTCTCTACAATTAGAATTGTAAATTGATTTATGTATCTCAGAAAACAATTTGAAATTATACAAGGAAAGTTCTTATCAAGATGGCAAAAGTAAATACATATATAAACTTCTACTCCATTTCTTCTGGATACATCAGATGTCTTTTGTATCTCCAGGAGTGTGTCAATGACCAGGTTTTTTCCAAGTACTGGATTGAAAAAAATTTGATTTTTAAAAATTTTCTACTCATAAACCAAGGTCTCTCTCTGTGACAAATGATAAATCAAAGAGGTTCCAAAATCACAGATTGCGAACTAAAATTTGTATTGAGACATTTCTTTCATCAGAAAGGAAGCTACATATAAGGAATCTGAATATACTTGGAAAAAGCCTGGTTCTCTGATTTCCTCTCGCAGGAGATACAAATGACATGTATCGTTACAATCTAGTTGGAAGACTCATTTTAATGTACTTGGCATTACATTATTGCCCCCATTTGGAGGATGGTGTTCCACTAACAAAAATAACGTCCATAAGAATAATCATTTTTGGAACAGGGTGAATCTAGTAGGCGGTTGATAATCGGTTTTTAACCTTTTGTCCATGGTTAAAAAGAATCTGAAAGGACAAAGAAGAAATTAACAAATATGAAAAAGAATTTAAAAATAGACCACAAGTCATTCCTCTTTGTATATATTTACTTCAGTTGCTTAAATATCCCCTTAGTGTTTTGAAAAACTAAAGGATCTCAATTTTCAGAGGAGCATGTAGCTGACAGTAAATGCCAAGTTTAGTCTATCTGGCTATTAGAATTAGATACTTGTAATCTATATTATTTTTTCTCCTTTATACTGATCATCTGACTTGAACACAGGAATTTAATACAAGGACCAAAGACATTAGCAAGAACAACCATCTTTTTTCCTTTAGATATCAGTTTCCAGGTAAGGCTAGAGGGATGACCAAATTCCTTGAGGCAGATTTCAAATCTGCCAAGTGGGACATTTCCAAATGCCATATTTGAGAAATGAGGTAGGAAAGTACAATCACAGAACTTTCTCAATGAGCCTGTCACCCACAAGTATCTATGAACCTCACAGTGTTGCTGGCCTCATAATCTTTTGCAACC
The DNA here is from genome assembly GCF_037893015.1 of Macrotis lagotis. NCBI lineage: Eukaryota > Metazoa > Chordata > Mammalia > Peramelemorphia > Peramelidae > Macrotis > Macrotis lagotis. The sequence continues at coordinate 929,028,526 of NC_133658.1, read as the reverse complement.
TAAATTTCCTTTATGTCTGGATTTCAAACTCAGAAGGCCAATTATCAGTCTCATGAGGTTTGGGTTTTTTTTTTTGTTTGTTTGTTTGTTTTAGTTTTTGCAAGGCAAATGGGGTTAAGTGACTAGCCCATGGCCACACAGCTAAGGTAATTATTAAGTGTCTGAGGCCGCATTTGAACTTAGGTCCCCCTGACTCCAGGGCCGGTGCTTTATCCACTGCGCCACCCAGCTGCCCCCGCATGAGGTTTTTGATAGTAATTTCTTATGATCAGAGATTTAGCCCTAAACTTTCTAGTCTAAAGTATCAGAATATGCCATGTGGTGACTGTAACCATTCAGTGGCAACAATAATATGCTGTTACAGAAGAACCTCAAAACTCAATTCTGTTGTTGCACAGGCCTATGGTTTAAAAAAATCAAATAAACTCGGGATTAAAATAAAAATCAACAATCCCAATTGCCTCTTGAAACAGACTTTGTTTAAAAAAATGTTTTTTATAGTAGAATGTTTGGTTATTAGCCATGTTTAAGAATAGGAATAAATAGAAATGATTACTTTTAAAATCCTTTTAAACAATTAAAATATTTTAGGTGATTTTAAAAAATTTCACCAGGTGTTACTAATTTCAAACAAAGGTGTCATAAGAATAATCAGGTCTCCAAGCACAGTAGTATAAATTATTGTATTTCACTAAATATGTCCTCATATTCAAATCTTTTTTAGAACAGTCCAAACAGCATAGATTTCCTTAATTTTAACCTTTACAACTTTACATATTTTTGTTTCATAAATTTATTTCTACCTAAATAATGCTCATCATTCTCAAAAGATAATGAGATTCTTCAGGAATTTAAGCTTTTTTTTAGGGTTGGTTTTTTTTTTGCAAGGCAATGGGGCTAAGTGACTTGCCCAAGACTACACAGCTAGGTAATTAATAAGTGTCCGAGGCTGAATTTGAACTCAGGTACTCCTGACTCCAGGGCAGGTGTTCTATATACTGCGCCACCTAGCCGCCCCTCAGAAATTTAATCTTATACATACAATAATTTCAAAATAGCAATATGATTTTTGCTTTGGTCATGGAATGGCAATAAATTTAGAGCAAAGTAGCCACACAAATGAAAATATACAACGTTCCCTGTTCCTGGTTTCATTAAACAAAGTTGGACACATCAATATCAGGCTAATATGATAATGAATTTACAGATGAACCTTTTTCAAAGAAAGGGGCTTTTACAAATTTTTATCCCAGTGTTAAATAATCTTCTATAGATGGTTCATCTGAAGAGCCCTGACTGATTTTTACATCTCCACCTTATTGATACATAAATAGATGAAGCAAGTTTGACAATTATAATTACACAACAACCCCCCCCCCCCCATTTTTTGCAAAGATTTTGCCAGAATTCTACTTCAGGTAGAATTCATGCAACAGGGTTGAGTTTTTCATTACATTCCCCATTTAAAACATTCAAAGTAGCCCCAAATATTCAGTTCATGGATGAGGTAATTAAGGACATGTAGATGAGGGGCAATGGTTTAATTCTTTCAGGCTAGCTCAGTTCCATTGATTTGTTAAAAAGCTTTCCTTATGCCAGGGAAAATCTTTGTCAGGGAGGGACAAGGTACTTTCTCAAAAGTTTGTTGACCTCATCTCATGAACTTGAAAACTGGGATGGGGCAGAGACCTATATTACTTTTGCATAAGATACATGATCATTGCAGAGGGAGCAATTTAATTATAATACATATTTCCCTTTCCAAAATGTTCCATTCACCACCTGCCCCGATAACTCAAATGAACAAATTCACAATTTTCATAGTAGTCAAACAAACTTAAAACAAATTCCTTTATTAAAAAAAACTCAGGGAGCGGCTAGGTGGCACAGTGGATGGAGCACTGGCCCTGGAGTCAGGAGGACCTGAGTTTAAATGTGGCCTCAGACACTTAATAATCACCTAGCTGTGTGGCCTTGGGCAAGTCACTTAACCCCATTGCCTTGCAAAAATGGAGAAAAACCTCCCCCAAATTCCAATCAGATCAAACCAATTAAATTTGATGGGGGGAAAACCTAATAAGGGTCATAACTTTGGGGCCAGATATGTTGTCTGTGATCCAAACAACAATTTTAAATTTCCAAGTGTTTAGTTTATGAGGAAATCTGTCCTGTTACATTTACCAGTAAGTTTTAATATTATAACATTTAGGACACTCAAAATACCATGACCAAAATTACGTACTTTTAAACTTAAAAACCTTTTAAATTAATGCAATATACATTTTTAGGTGTAAGGCACAGAAAATCAGGCCATATATGATTCTCTAATTAACAAGATAATCATATAGTTTTAATATGTTTCTTAATTTAGTTAGTGCTTCAGAACTGAATTTTGGAATTTTGGAATAAATCAAACTATATCTGGACTTATAAATACTTAATTCCTGGTGTGTGTGTTTGTGTGTGTGTGTGTGTATTCATTTTTTCCCCTTCAAAACTAAACAAAACTAATTGGAAAACAGTTAATATCAGAATAGGATTTTCAACTTCTAGTCTTCATTCTGAAACTAAACACTTGATTATTTTATCAGAACTCACCAGACTCACTAAACTGTCTCATGTTGCTAGCATTCTGTCGACCTCAAACAAGAACAAGTCCTGAATTATTTCAAATCTGGGTCCACACTCCCAGAAAGCTTTCATTATTTTTTTTATTATTTTGCATATTTGTGTATACACACATACACATACACCCCTCATATTTACAAAGACAGTTCTCAATAGAATAAAGGCAGTGGGTGGAGACTAGGTTTTTTAGGTTTTTGCAAGGGCTAAATGACTTGCCCAAGGTCACACAGTTAGGTTAAGTGTCTGAAGCCGGATTTGAACTCAGGTCCTCCTGACTCCAGGGTCAGTACTCTATCCATTGTGCCACCTAGCTGCCCCTATTTACTACTTTAAAAGGGAATATCTGAGTAGGGTCTGAATCTGGGATCTTATCTGGAGGTGGGGCAACTTCATTTAAGCTCCAAGAAGATAGGGAAAGTACTCTTCAAATTATAAAGGACACAATTAGAGCACTGGCCTTAGAGTTGGGAAGACAGGATTTCAAATCAAGCCTCAGATCCTTTCTGTTTACCTTGGGCAAGTCACATAACCTTGATTTCCGCTCATTCAGGACCATCTCCAATCACCTTGATTCCTATCTGGCTGCTGGAGGAGAAAGTGAAGTTGGTGACTTAGCACAGTCTCCCCATCACTCAAATCCAATTCATATGCTTGTCATCGCATCTGATGTCAAGGTCTTGTTCGAGAATGAATGAAAGACAAACCTCATCAAAGAGGCACATTCCATTCCTCAAAATAGCTGATAAAAATTGATCTTTGACCACAAATAGTTCTAAAAACTTAAGTGATTATTTGACATAATGGTATTAGCCAATGAAAACAATCATAAAACAAGGCATGAGGTATTTTCTTTATAATACATGATACCAAGATCACCTCAAACCCCCAACAAAGGAGAGTTCTTTTTTCTTTGACTAAAACAAACTCGTACCACTGAGTTCAGAACAGATTGTGATTACTATCTCTCAAGAATACTGAGCATGTTTTCATCTAGAGAAGACTTTCTTTCCAGCACTAAGAACTACCTCTTTTATTTATCTTTACTCTCTTTTTTAATAATCACAGAAAACTTCCCCCTTCTTCTATCCTAAATTCATAGTTACTTCTGGCATCTCATCAAATCTTCATGGACTTTGCTTTATAATATCTTGCCTTTGTTTATTCTAATAAAGAAGTTATTTCACCTCATCTCTCTTTCTCCTGTAGTGATCCTCCTCTGTCTCTGGTAGAACACATAACTTTATGGATTCCATAGAGAAATGGATCCATAGTAACACACTTCTCAACTTTATTCTAACTGCAAATATAAAAATCTCTCTTAAAATTGCATTGAGCTTTTCCTGGTTGTGATTCTAAATATTGATTCTGTGCAATGGAGAATGCCATCTGTATCCTAAGAAAGAATTATGGAGTTTGAAAAAAGACCAAAGACTTTCTATGTACCTTTAATTTTTTTTTAAAAATGGTCTTATTATGTAATTCTGCTATATCTCATACTACATGTTTCTTACCTAAGGATATGATTTCTTTCTCATCACATTCAACTTAGATCAATGCATACTATGGGAAGGATGTAAAAACTAACAGATGGTCTTCTGTGGAGGGGGGAGGGAAGCAAGATTGGGGGGAAAATTATAAAACTCAAAATAAATAAAACCTTTCTAAAATTAAAAAAAAATATTGATTCTGACAGTCATGCAGATAGGAACTTTGGAAAAATCCTTCCTTGGTGCTTCAGTTTGTTCCTGGGATTTGATGAGCATTGAACTAGATGAACTCTGAAGACTCTTTTATCTTTAAATCTTTTGATATTTTTTTCACAATTTAGAAGCTGGTGACTTTCAAGGATGTGCTTGTGGAATTCACTTGGGATGAGTGGGGCATCTTGGACCATTGTCAGAAAGAGTTGTACAAGGAGGTCATGCTGGAGACTGCCCGGAACATGCTCTGTGTGGGTACGGACACTTTTCTTGGTAACTGAATCTACCATAAAAAGCGCTGCCTTCATTCCCTTCCTCATGTGCAGGGTTTGGAGTATTTATCAGTTCTGAGAAAGGCCAAAGTACTGGTCTCCTGTGTCCAAGAGCCAGGGTCCTCCTGATGCCTGGTTTTCCTGGTAAAGGTCTTTGCCCTGTGAAACAGAATACAGGGGTTTGCCTTTCTTGCCCCTGAGGCTATCTCTTGCTGGTTCTAGGTCAAACATCAAAGCATTGTTGGAGAATTTCAGACTTGGAACTAATATCAAAGATTATATAGATATAATCTGCCTTCTCCCTGAACATGAAGCTGTCTGCCAAGTCTCTGAAAATTTCTTGGACAGCTTTTGCTTGGAGATGGGCAGTGCAGGGAAGCCTCTTCCTCTTTGGGCTGGGTCTTGTTCTTTGGAAGGTTAAAAATAAAAGCCTAAAGTAAATGACACACATGAGGATGAAATTAGAAAATATTTGAAGCCTTTAGCCCATTGCTTGCCACATTTCGACCACATCAGCCAAAATGATAATAACTTCCTTTTCTACCATTTTTTGTTCTAGAATTTAGAGAAAGTATGAAAGAGGACCAAGGACACACTACCTCTACCAGGCTTCTATTATCATCCCCATTTTAGAATAGAGGAAACAGAGGCAAAAAGAGTTTATGTGACTTGCATGAGGTTCTTAGGTAATAACTCTGAGACTGGATTTGAAATCAGGGCTTCCTGAATCCAGGAGTAACACTTTCTGAACTGTATTACCAACTGCCTCTTAATCTCTAGATGATGGAATCTATGAAATCAGACAAGCTTTCTATGAAAGAATTTTAGAAAACTGATTTTTCTGCTTCTAAATGATCTTCCTATCCCCCACCAGTGCTCCCAAAAACAAATACCATGAAAAGTGATCCTTGAAGTATCCTGTAAACCATTTGGTGACCTTTCCTCCATGTCCCCTTTCCCTGAAGAGAACTACACTGAGTGTGGCTTTCCTTCCTCTTGGCTTTTCTTTCGCATGTCTAGGTGTTCCAGTTCCCAGAGAGGATTTGGTCTCCCATTGTGAGAAAGGAGAAAGACCATGCGTGCTGGAACGAGAAGACCCCAGAACTTCCTGTCCAGGTGAGTTAAATGGAATCAAGTCTTTGAGGGCTATTATCAAAGGAGGAAGCTACATGTCACAGAGAAGGGAATGCTAGATTTGGGGGAAGGAAGACCTGAGTGCTAATCTTGATCAGACATTTTTAGGAGTGGGATTCTAGGCAAGTCACTGAACTTCTGCACCTCATTTTCACCATCTGTGCAATGAAGGGGCTGGTTGATAAGACCTTTTACTTCCCTTCCAGGGATAAATGATAGTCCTGTAGGATCCATTGTTTGGAAATTTGGGTCATGGAACTCTCATGCAGCTCCAAAAAGGACCCAGGCTGTCTACTACAAGTTGTTTTCCAGAGTTTTTTCCACTCATTAAGCATTAATGAAGTGATGAAGACACGTGTTCCATCAACCAACACCACGCCATCCATAGGTGGTTATGGCAAATGGAGAAGTTTTGAATCTGGTGGATAAGTTCACTGAACTTGGCCACTTACTTTCCAGCAAGGTTCACACGTTGATAATGAGAATGATACTCGCATTTCCAGGGTTATCTCATTGTTTGGGAGGCTCTGAAAGAAAGTGTGGGAAAGAATAGGTATTAGACTATCAAAGTGAAGGTCTACAGAGCTGTTGTGCTGGGCTCATTGCAGTATTCCTGTGAATCCTGGACAGTCTATGAACACCATGCCAAGGAAATGAATCACTTCCATTTAAATTGTCTTGGGAAGATTATGAAGATCAACTGGCAGGACAAGTTATGAGACTTAGTCCTTTCTCAGACATTGCAACATTACTACAGAGAGCACAGCTATGATGGGGTGACCATGTTCTTCTAAGGACAAAGAGTGCCCAAAAGACTATTTTATGGAAAGTTCACACAGGGCAGGTGTTCACCATGGAGTCAGAATCAGCAATACAAGGACACTCTCAAGGCTTCTCCTAAGAACTTTAGAATTGATTGGGCAACATGGGAGACACTGGCACAGGACCACCCCAGCTTGTTGTGCTCTCATCAGAAAGGGTGCTGTGCTCTATGAGTAAGTCAGAAGGGAAGCAGCTCAAAGGAAATGTGAGATGTGCTAGTTTCGAGAATGCTCCTTAGGTGTTCACAGAGATTATTGCTCAGAAGTGAAGTGAACTTACTTCTCCATTTGCCGTAACCACCTATGGATGGTAGGGTGCTGGCTGATTGACCACGTGTCTTCATCACTTTATAAATGCTTGATGAGTGGGAAAGAGTGGAAAACAGCTCAGCCTGGGTCCTTTTGGGACCTGCAAAAGAGTGGTATTGCTCATATTGCTCTGATCAAACTTGGTTGGCCACACTGTAGCTTGTCTCTTAACAGAGTTATGTCATTTTGGTCTTCCTCAATAACAAAGGACAAGATCCAACCAATTACCTATGTTTCAAGTTAAATGCTAAGTTTTGATGACTTGGAGAAAGGTAGGGCATATCGTATATTGAGAGAGCAGTTTAAAAGGTAGCTTGGAAAGAACTATGTGAAAAACATTATAAAAAGAATAAATTTGGAGGGTTGCCTCATTTGAGAAAGGGATAAAGGCAGAAAAGAAGGCATCTAGTTTCTGTGACATGAGGAGGAGGTGAAAAAGCTCTTGGTAAATGTCCAATTGTTATAATGAAATATGAGGCCAAATTCTATGCTGAGAGGATGGGGGCAGGGGAGCAAGCCATATGGGAGGGCTGGAAAGGAATGAAAAGATTTGGAAAAGCTGCTATGGGAAGTCAGTTAGGAAGAAGTCAAAGGATTGCCTTGTCAACATATGGGCTGAGATGGTGTTACCTAAATTTGCAGCCTCTAGGACACTGTGGGAAAGGGTTAGGGTTTTATAGACCCTCTCTCAGATTTCATGCTTTTTGTATCCCACAGAATAGGATGGATACCTGGGCCTGAAGCAGCTTTGCCCATAGTTGGGATCCCTTACCTCACTGCCAGGTTTAGACTGCTTGTTAGATTGGGAGGACCACTGGAATCAATTGCAATAAAACATGAAATTGTACCGTGAAAATTTAGGAGCTGAGTAGATCTGAGTCTCAGGTAACGAATGAAGACTTCTCTACTCAAAGGCATCCTTATATCAAAAGTATAGTTGCTACAATAAGTGCAGAGAAGCCTTATCAAAACCTGGCAATACCCCCAAATTCAGAGGCTAACAAAGCCACTGAAGGACAGAGACATAGAAGTTTATACAGTCATAAAGAAGGAATAATCACTAGGAGACTGAGCATCAAGAATATTTTCTTGGTCCTGGGACTTGGCAATGATAGACTTCTAATCCTGGGTGAGATGATAGTTCATTCCCTTCAACCAAATGGTACTAATCATTGTTAACCAGATTGAGAGTTATAGAATGTGATGAAGTAAAGGTTTAATGCATGCAACCAAGCTTGGATTTTAAAATGTCGTTACTTTTTTACAGTACATTTGTCTTACTATTCATTAACTCATACCAGTAGAATATTACCACTTCAATGATATTACAAACATGCAAAATGGACTACTTCCACTGGCCATTTGTTTAATGGTCTGTACACACTTACCTAACAAATGTAAGCAAGTGAACATGTAATAACAAAAGAATCTTATTATTTAAAAAGGGGGGGGCAATAAAGAAAAGTTATCTAGGACCATGGACAGAAGTTGCGCAACAATGAATTTTAGCTCTTGTTTAGGTTGTTCAGCTTATTCTAAGCTTTGCAGTCTGAGTTGAGAATGTAGAGAGAATATTGGTTTTGACTTTATTGCAGTTTTGTTGTGAGAATCTCCATGTATGTGAAACTCTGTAAACAAAGTCAACCTGGGAATGTGAACTAATGCCATTTTCAATTGATTGATTCTGACTATTTGACTTTGAAGACTTTTCTGGTTCCCAGGGGAAACAGATGAGTTTCCTATCTGTTAATTCAGAGAAGAGTTTATATTTTGATTTTGTGTGTGTCTTCTGATCAGTATTTTTTGTTGTTTCCTTTAGATGGAAAGACTAGGGATGAAATGAGGGAGATGACTTCAGATCTGAGTATTTCTGTGGAAGCATCACAAGGGCAAAGATGGGCGAATGATGTTCACTGTGACCACTGTGATTCTGAAATCAAGAGAAAGAAAAAGCAGACAAGTCACTGTGACTTTGATAAAGATAGAATGAGCGTCTTCCTAATTCATTGTAAGAAAATGCTGTCAGGGAATGACTGTCCCCAAGACGATAAATATAGTGAATGCTTTACTGAACAATTAGAGGTTGCTGGGTCTCATGAAAAGTCTCCTGAAATGCAATTGTATCAGTATGAGATGGCTTTCAGTTTGAATTCAGAAATCATTAGACCTCAGAAAAGCCATGTTAGAGAAATGCCTAATATTGGTAATGAAGGTGAGAAGGTTTTGAACTATAATTCAGAGCTTATGGACCACCAGATAATTGACAATGAAAACAAACACTATAGTTGTACTGAATGTGGCAAAGCTTTTAAGCGACAGTCATCCTTCATTCACCATCAGAAATTTCATACGAGAAAGAAGCTACCTAAGTGTATGCAACTGGAAAATGCCTTTGGGAGAAAGTCATCACTTATTTCCCCTCAAAGAATTTATACTAGAGAGAAACCCCACGAGTGTGTTAAATGTGGTAAATCTTTCAGTGAAAAGTCATCTCTCATTATACATCAGAGAAACCACACTGGAGAGAAACCTTATGAATGTAATCAGTGTGGAAAGACTTTCAGACAGAGCTCCAATCTTATTAAACATCAGAGAATCCACACTGGGGAGAAGCCTTATGAATGTAATCACTGTGGAAAGACTTTCCCACGCAGCTCTAGTCTTGTTGTACATCAGAGAATCCACACTGGGGAGAAACCTTATGAATGTAATCAGTGTGGAAAGACTTTTATAACGAGCTCCAATTTTGCTAAACATCGGAGAATACACACTGGAGAGAAACCTTATGAATGCAATCAGTGTGGAAAGACTTTCAGTGAAAAGTCATACCTCAGTGTCCATCTGAGAATTCACACTGGAGAGAAACCTTATGAATGTAATCACTGTGGAAAGACTTTCCCACGCAGCTCTAGTCTTGTTGTGCATCAGAGAATCCACACTGGAGAGAAACCTTATGAATGTAATCAGTGTGGAAAGACTTTTATAACGAGCTCCAATTTTGCTAAACACCGGAGAATCCACTCTGGAGTGAAGCCTTATGAATGTAATCAATGTGGAAGGCCTTTCAGTGAAAAGTCATACCTCAGTGTCCATCTGAGAATCCACACTGGAGAGAAACCTTACAAATGTAATCACTGTGGAAAGACTTTTGGACTAAGAGGGCAGCTTACTAGACATCAGAAAATTCACACTGAAGATAAACTTTATGAATAATCACTGTGGACTTTCACTTTTATGTATAATCTTGGTCACCATCAGACAGTCCTCAGTGGGGAAAAACTATAAATGCAATCATTGTGGAAAGACTTTTGGATGGAAAAGCAATCTTGTTAGTCATCAGAAAATTCACACCAGAGAGGAACATTATAAATGCAGTCATTATGGAAAGATTTTCAATCAGAAGCCTTCTTATTAGTCATCACAGAATGTCCCAAATGGGGTCATGTCTTTTGATGGAAGAGGGAGGTCTGGAGACCTCTGAATATTTACATAGAAAGTGGAATCCTAAAAACATTATAGGAAGGTCTTGCTATGGAGATCGTACTGGAATGTCCATTGAAGAAATTCTTTGGATGATAAAAGCTATTGGATTTAATTAGTAAATGAAGGCCTTTTCCCTTGGTACAGATGTAATAATACATCCTAAATTTCATCCTATGCAGAATGTAATAAATTTTTCTCTAAAATACTATTATTTTACTGTGGTAATATTCTGTGGCATTTATATATACTGAAACATCATCTGGCATTCTTCCTTTAATACTGATTTCTTTCCTGGTCTTTATTGACACAAAATTTTCAGGCAGAAATATTTTAATATCTTTTGGACATTGATTTCTTTTTCACTTTCTTTTAACTGGTGGCTGTATGTATGTATGTATGAAGTGTCGTTTCTGGTAGCCCAGGATGTGAATTCACACTCAGGTCTCTGATATTTATTAGATTTACAACCTTGGGTAACTCATTTGAACTATCATTGCCTCAGTTTTCCCATGTAAAGAATGTGTTTACCTAGGAATGGAACCAAGATGGCAGAATAAAGGCAGGACCTGGACCTCTTTCAAATTCTCCTCCAAACAACTTTAAAATAATGTTTCCTGACAAATTCTTGAAGGCCAGCAACAACAAAAGGATGTGATGAACAGTGCTCCCATCCACAACAACTTAGAAGTTTGAGAGGACAGGAAGAGACGAGACATGATTTCAAGAAGAGATACAAAAATGATCATCTTTGTAGATCAGTTTCAGTTAGAGATATTGTGCAAATTCCTATGGATAGGCCACTAAGGAAGTTAATGACTTTTCCCATTTTCCAAACTGAATAAGAATCCACTTTCTTTCCCAGTTTCTTTGTGACCATCATGAGATGATCTCCATTACCTTTAGATTATTACCTTTATTGCAGGGAATAAAACTTCATGTCTAATCTATATTTTTCTGATATGCTGTTTTAACCCTATATTTTTAAGGCTCATACAGTTTTAGGGTTAAGACTTGACTATGTACTTTTGTTAAAAAAAAAAAACGTCTGTTTTTCAAGTTTAGATGGGAGAACATGGCAATATAAAGGCTGTAGGAATAAGATTGCATTTCCAACCCAATTCTCACAAAAAAAAGAGAAGATAACTGATGGACCTTTTTAATAGAAAAGGGAAAGTTCTGCAAAAAACAAGATACCTTTATAAATACTGTACTGAACTTTTTGATTGTTCAAAAATAAAAACCAAGCTCTCTCTCTCTCTCTCTCTCTCTCTCTCTCTCTCTCTCTCTCTCTCTCTCTGTATATATATATATATATATATATATATACATATATGATACAAATTGTTTCACATGTAATTTTTTTTCTGGTTTCTATTGTATATAAAGTGTTTCTGTGAGTTTGCGTTTTAAGAACTTCCAAATTTGGGGTGGCTAGGTGGTGTAGTGGATAAAGCACCGGCCCTGGAGTCAGGAGTACCTGGGTTCAAATCCAGTCTCAGACACTTAATAATTACCTAGCTATGTGGCCTTGGGCAAGCCACTTTACCCCATTTGCCTTGCAAAAACCTAAAAAAAAGAACTTCCAAATTTAAAAATTGAAATATCAATGGTTTCCTTTTTATAATTTTCACCACTTTGAAAGGCACAAGAGGTGTTGGATCACCCAAGTCAGGAGGCAAAAACTATTAAATTCATGTGAAACTTGTCAGTCATCACAGGCAGTAACCAAAGTATATGCATGTAGGTAATCTAGTGTATGGAATAGTCCAGGTGTATATATCCTTGAAATATTAAATATGGTTTCTTCACTTTTACCAAACATTACTCCTCGGTTAATATATATAACACTGATTCCAGTCCTTTTCTTTATTTTCTTTTCAAGAAAAGTTAGCTCTCCTCATCCATTCTTCCAGTTTTTCAGCAAATCGATTGCCTCCTTTTTTGTTGGCAAAACTGTGGACAGAGATAAATTTTCCTCCTATTGGCCAAGATTCTGTTATATTCTCATACAAAATTTAACCCTTCAAATTGTTCCCCTAATCAACTGAATTCTAACAATTTCCAAAGAAGCATCAGCAAAAATGATAAACAATTTACAGAACAGGTGATAGATTTATAATATAATACAGAACAATATTAACATAGAGTAAATCAAGAATCCAATGTTGACGTTGGTTTAGGAATGTCAAGTCCTGTTGTATTGACTATGACCTGTTCCTGAGCACCTCCTCTGCCTCAAGTATCTGTACAGGTCCCCTTTGGCCATTCCCCAAATGACTCCTAAGGAAAGCCCCTAACTCCAACTATAATGTCCCCTCACTCCTCTTCAACCACCATCCATGTTCCAACTCAACTGGACATTCTCTAGCTAATGCTGCTCATCAAAGCTAGTGATGAGACATAATTTTGTAAAATGACAAAATTTAATCAGATTGAGCTTCTCGTAATCAATTGATAGGAAAACCAAGTTAAACTCTAATGGAGTTAGGCTTATGAACAACAGAGCTAGAGGAAGAAAATAAGAGTAGGCAACCCAATAAGGAATTTGATTTCTTCATCCCATTGCAGCAATTAAGTCACTGGACATTGCAGGAAGACCAATTATGGGACAAAAATTTAGGTTTACCTGCCATGCTTAGAGAGATTGTCTCTGTAAAAAGGAGGAACAGACATAGTTATCCAAACACAAGACTGGTTTTCCATAGCTATTCCAGAGAGCCCAGAATGGCTCAACATGCCCATTCTGGTTCTCCAGGCCTCAGCCCTAGGGTGCAGAATAGTTCAACCTTCCATCCTCTTTCAGTGAAATCCTTCCTTTTAGGTTCTTTCCTCCAGTTCAATATGAGCTGAAGAGCAAGAGGCTTCCTTGTTGGGTTTCCCTATCTTAGTCCAGTGTCAGCACATAGCATAGGAAATATTGAATAAATATTTTTTCCTCTCATTTCTTTAATTCCCCATCTGCCAGACGTGGAGTTTGTTTTCCCAAATTCCTCATCGATTTCCTTTTTCTGACCAGGTATGTTGATGACAACATGGATCATCTTCCAGTGAAATATCAGGCTAATGCCAGATCACCCTGAATGCTCTTCTTGTCCATTGATCCCCGAATATCCAAATCAATATTGATTTTTCCTGTACTGATTCAACAATAATTTCATACTTTCTTAATTTTTAATAATTGTTTACATCTGTTGGAAGCCACCTTGCTATATTCTTGGGTTAGCTCAGGAATTAGCTTTCCCTCTGAGTTTAAAGATAAATTAAAAGAAAGGTTGTTAACCTCTCATACCAATAGTGCCTTCAATACTTCAGGACACCTGTTTGTTATTTTTTACCATACTAAAAAGATATATTATCCACCAATGTCTATCCTGGGATACTTAGGGGAGTTTCACCTCTTCCTAAAAGACAAAAATTTGGATATTTTTGATGCCTTAACAAAGATTCCAGGACAGAGATGGATTCCATCAAATAATCAACATTCCTTAATTGTTAGAGAGGGGCACATTTAGGCACCCTTGAATGCCAGTCCACTTTTGATGGTATGGATAATTGTAATGTTTCTCAGCTTTCCAAGACCCCTTCTTTGTGACCCAATTATATAAAATAATTTCTACCAATCATTTTTTTGAATTTTACAATTTTTCCCCTTCCCGCAACAGAAGGCAATCTGATAGACTTTCCATTTGTTTCCATGATATGTATATATCAAAACTGAACGTGTTGAGAGATAAATCATATCCTTAAGGAAGAAAGAAAACATTAGATATGGCAAAATAGTGTCATACATAAGAACTTTTGTTTAAACTCCCCAGGTCTTTCTCTGGATACAGATGGCACTCTCTATCATAGATTCCCTAAAATTGTTCCTGATTGTTGCACTGATGGAGTAAGCTAGTCCATCAAGGTTGATCATCACCCTCATGTTGTTGATAGGGCAAACGATATTCTGGTTCTGTTTATTTCACTCAGCATCAATTCATGCAAGTCTTTCCAGGCTTTTCTGAAATCCCATCCCATCCCTCCTGGCTTCTAATTAAACAATAGTATTCCATGACATATGTATACCACAATTTTTTCAGCCATTCCCCAATTGATAGCTATCCCCTCAATTTCCAATTCTTTGGCATAAAGTCTTTACCCCAGTCTACCTTATAATATTTACATTAGAAATGTTCATCCTAGGGGCAGCTAGGTGGCGCAATGGATAGAGCACCGGCCCTGGAGTCAGGAGAGCCTGAGTTCAAATTCGGCCTCAGACACTTAATTACCTAGCTGTGTGGCCTTGGGCAAGCCACTTAACCCCATTTGCCTTGCAAAAAAACCTTAAAAAAAAAAAAGAAATGTTCATCCAACTTAACTGCAAGCCAATTCTCAACTGTGGCTCCAAGAAGCTATGAGCAGCAGCCAGCCCCTGGTATAACATTTCAACAGACAGGCTAATCAAGGTTAATGGTAATTGAGGGGTTTCAAACCAAATAAGGAAATATCTACCCCAAGCATGTCAAGGCATCCTGACAAGAATAGATAGGGGTGAACAATTAGCACCAACAGGTCTTGAAGTTAGTGGAGGAAGATGCTATACAGTGCTGAAAGGTTGGTTACATACTGTATAAACTGCATCATCCACTGCATCCAGGACCATCACCTGGAGTGAGAGAGATGGTTGGGATATGGAAGGGGGTGTTAAGTGAGCACATTAAAGATGAGCCTTTACTTGGTTAGTACATTAGGCTGTTTCCTCAATGGGCTGCTTGGTGTCTTATTAGACCTGTGGTACCAGATTTAAAAGTTATTGGGTGGATAGGAAGCTGTGTGGCGCATTAGATAGAGCAGAGGTACTGCAGTTAGGAAGACCTGAGATCAAGTTCAGCCTCAGACACCTGATACTACCTGTGTGATCTTAAGCAAGTTACTCAAACCCATTCATTGCCTTACAAAAGCCAAAAGGAAAAAAAGCACAGATAATTGTGAAATAGTTAACAGAGTAGCTGAACAATATATCAGAAGATAGAATATGTTTGTCTGTGAATTTTTTTTTAGGTTTTTGCAAGGCAAATGGGGTTAAGTGGCTTGCCCAAGGACACACAGCTAGGTAATTATTAAGTGTCTGAGACCGGATTTGAACCCAGGCACTCCTGACTCCAGGGCCGGTGCTTTATCCACTGAGCCACCTAGCCACCCCTGTCTGTGAATTTCTAAGTCAAAATGTGGCCCAAGGGGATATTTAACTGTGGTTTTGATGTCCTCATCACTCTCAGAGTTTTACACCACTATCATACACCATAGTGGAGATTGAAACTGCTTTCTCACTTGTGCATAATTCCTGTTTTGAAAAAATTTGAGATATTTTAAGATTTAAGAGAAAATGATTGGTCCTCCAACATATTGGCCATCTGACCTAGAAGTTTCCCAGATAGCAACTGGAATGTTGCACCAATTTCCAAGAAAACTCAAAGGGAAAAAGGAGTAGGAAAATGTCAAAGAACAAGTTTACAAGAACAGACAGTGGGCATCCTTAAGCTGGGACCAAGGATAGATTTTAGGGACTGTATGAGGTTGGATAAGAACTAATCACCAAAATTTGAAAATTTGCAATTGAAGCTGGCGAGTCTCAACAAAGAAACACACACAAAAAAGAAAACTGGAATGGGAAGGGGAAAAAAAACAACCCAGAAGAAAAAGCAAAAAAACCCAATCATGTTAAAACAAAACATAATTTCCGTATGGGCAAAGAATATTAACCTAGAAGATGACAAAAATGGAGATAATTTAAAAACTATAGTCCTTCCGGGGAGATAGGACAGGTCAAAAAATCTGAATGCTGCAAGAAATTATAAGAAAGCATGCCATAAATTTGGTCAATTAAAGAATATACAAATCAATTTTTTTCTTTGTTTTTGCAAGGCAGCAGGGTTAAGTGACTTGCCCAAGGCCACACAGCTAGGTCATTATTAAGTGTCTGAGGCCGGATTTGAACTCAGGTATTTCTGACTCCAGGGCCGGTGTTCTATCCACTGTGCCACCTAGCCGCCCCCCAAACCACTTCTAAAAGAAAAAAACAAACCAATTTTGCAAACTAATACTCATATTGGTTAGAAATATTAGTTTTCAATGACTAACAGTACATTCTTTAAGAAATCAGGAGAAACACATTCAAATGTAAAGGAAAATAAATTTGAATAATAAAATACTATTCTTCATTAACCCCACAACAACAGGAAGGAATGGAGTAATATGTTCTGAAGAGGAAAGGTCTTGAGATGCAACCCAAGGAGATGTACCCTGCTAGACCTAGCCTCACCAGTCATTTTTAAAAACCCTCAGTAAAATGCGGCATTTAAATTCTTCATAAAAAGCAGTTATATAAATATTGGTTTATCTTATGATTACTCCCTTGATTGGTCATCTTTATATTTCTTAAACGACCCAGCTCTTTTTTCCAAACCTGAAGAATCTGGATCAGCATCTAGACTGAGGGTTCATTCTCACCCAAATTTTCCTTGACCCAAAATCTATCTCAAATTCTATGTCTGACCAACTTCAGAAGTCCAATCCCTTCAAATCACCTATATAATTTCCTTTTATTTAGTCATCCCACTTCCCTCCCTCAAAGGTATTAGAAGAAATTTCATACTTTTTGGAACTGAATAGATGGGTTTTCAATGCCTCCCCAGTTGACCCATAAGTTCTTTTTACTTTTTCCCTAATCATCTTGGGAAATATACATAAATCAATTCTTGCTGGAGCAAAAAAATATAGAGTTTTATAAGTCTTTGGGCATAATTTCAGATTGCTCTTCAAATGGATCAGTTCAGGGGCTGCTAGGTGGCGCAGTGGATAGAGCACCAGCCCTGGAGTCAGGAGTGCCTGAGTTCAAATCCGGTCTCAGACACTTAATCATTACCTAGCTGTGTGGCCTTGGGCAAGCCACTTGACCTCATTTGTTGCAAAAAAAAAACCCCTAAAAAAAATTGGATCAGTTCACAATTCTACAATATCTCAATTTTTCCTCATCCTCTACCATTTTTCCTTTTTCCCTTTTAGCCAGTCTGGTAAGTATAAAATGATATCTCTAAGCTGTTTTAATTTGCACTTCTCCAATCAATAATAATTTAAAGAATTTTTTCAAAGCCCTACAAATTGCTTTGATTTCTTCATCAGAAAATTGTTTCTTCATATCCTTTGACCATTTAACAATTGGAGAATGACTCATATCCTTATAGATTTGACAAAATCTTTCTTTTTTTTAGGTTTTTTAAGTGGCTTGCCCAAGGCCACACAGCTAGGTAATGATTAAGTGTCTGAGACCGGATTTGAACCCAGGCACTCCTGACTCCAGGGCCTGTGCTTTATCCACTAAGCCACCTAGGACCTCAATAAAATTCTTTATATATTTGAGATGAGACCTTTATCTAAGAAACTCTTGACAAACTTTCCCCACTCACCTCCCCCCATTTTTTCTACTTTCCTTCAGATCTTGGTCACATCTGTTTTCTTTGTGCAAAACATTTTTAATTTAATATAATTGAAATTATCCATTTTACACTGCTTACATTACTATCTCTTCTGTATTTAAGAATTGTTTACTTTGGGGCGGCTAGGTGGTGCAGTGGATAGAGCACTGGCCCTGGAGTCAGAAGTACCTGAGTTCAAATCCGGCCTTAGACACTTAATCATTACCTAGCCTTGTGGTCTTGAGCAAGCCACTTGACGTCATTTGCCTTGCAAAAACCTTAAAAAAAAAAGAATTGTTTACCTTCTCATAAATCTGATAAGTAATCTGTTCCATGTTCTTCTAATTTCCTTGTGATATCTCCATGTTCAGGTCATGTAGCTATGTTGACCTCATCTTAGTAAATTGTGTTATGGTATTGTTCTGGGCCCAATTTTGACCAGATTGCTTTCATTTCTACAATAATTTTTACCATTTTTTTTTTTTTATCAAAGGCAGCTAGATGGTGTAGTGGATAGAGCACTAGTCTTGGAGTCAGGAGAATAGGAATCCAAATCCAGTTTCAGACATTGATACTCACTAGCTATGTGAACTCAGGCAAGTCACTCAACCCTGACTGCCTTCCATCCAGGGTTATCTCCAATCGTCTTGATTTCATATCTGGCCACAACTGGACATAGTTCCAGAGGAGAAAGGGAGGCTGGTGACTTAGTATAGCCCCCCCCCCCCAACACATACATACACTCAAATCAAATTGAAATGCTCATCATGGTATCACCTCCTTGATGTCATGGTCTTCTTCAACAAACATCATCAATTTTTACCCCCAAATCATGTCTTTATAGTTCTCAAATATATACCAAGATAATGTATTTATTTGCTACTCTTAATTGTATGTCTACACTGCTCTACTGATCTACCTTTTTATTTTGTATCCAGTACCTGACAGTTCTAATAATTAGAGCTTTGTAATATAGTTAAAGAGCTAATATGGTTAAAATTCCTTCCTTTAGGTCATTTTTTTTCAAGGCAATGGGGCTAAGTGGCTTGCCCAAGGCCACACGGCTAGGTAATTATTGTCTGAGGTTGGATTTGAACCCAGGTCCTCCTGACTCCAGAGCTGGTGCTCTATCCACTGTGCTGTGCCAACCCCCCCCTTTAGATCTTTTTATTAACTCCTTTGGCATTATGACATTTGGTTCTTCTAAATGAATTGTTTTTATTTTTTTCTAATTCAGTAAATAACTTTTTGGCAATTTAATTGGATGGCAGTGAATATATAACTTAGTTTAGATAAAATCTTCATCTTTATTATCCTGACTCTGACGACCCATAAATAATTAATTTCTGTCCAATTATTTAAATCTGAATTTATTTCTATGTTTTTTAAAAAGATTTTGTTTCCATAGGTCCTGGAATTGTTTTGGTAGGTATTCTTTCAAGTTTTATACTGTCAAATTATTTTACATGGGATATTTCTTACTATCTCTTCTATTTTTTTTTAGGATTTTTTTTTAAGATTTTACAAGGAAATGGGGTTAAGTGGCTTGCCCAAGGCCCCACAGCTAGGTCATTATTAAGTGTCTGAGACAGGACTTGAACTCAGGTCCTCCTGACTCCAGGGCAGGTGCTCTATCCACTGTGCCACCTAGCTATCCCCTTACTATCTCTTCTTACAGGGTTTTTTGGTTATAAATAGGAATGCTGATTTTTATGGGGCTTTACTTTATTTTTTGCTGCTTTGCTAAAATTGTTACCTTTGAATTTTTAGTTGAGTCTTTGGGACTTTCCAATTAAATCTCCAGATGGTCTGCAAAAAGAAATAGTGTTTTCCTATTTTGATTGATTCTATTTCTTTGTCTCCTCTTATTGCCATTGACAGGATTTCCAAATCAATATCCTTGTTTCATACCTGATCATCCTGCGAAGATTCCTAGCTTATGCCCATTACAAATAATGCTTGCTCAAAGTTGGTGATGAAGTTTTTTTTATTGGTTAAAGAAACAATCCATTTAGAATTACTTTCAAGTGTTTTTTTAATAGAAATGAGTGTTGGGGTGGCTTGGTGGTGCAGTAGATAGAACACGGGCCCTGGAGTCAGGAGGACCTGGGTTCCAATCCGGCCTCAGGCACTTGAGGATGACCCAGCCGTGGGGCCTTGGGCAAGCCACTTAACCCCATTGCCTAGCCAAAATCTAAGAAAAACACTGAAAAAGGCTTTTGCCCAACCCGATGCGGTAGAGGTTCGAAGGAAGGCAGAAAGGTGGGGGCACTTGCAGCCGGGGCCTCTGGTCCCGGCCTCCGGGCGGGGAACTGCGCCGCATCGGGGCCGGGGGCCCCCAAGTGACGGGCAGGCGCCGGAAAGTGAAGCCGGGGCGGCGAGGGCCGGGGGCAGGCCTGGGGGAGGGGGAGGCCGGCGGGGCCCGCCCTCGGGGTGGAGCTGCCTCGGAGCCGGGCTCAGCGGCCCTGCACCGGCGCCGGCCTCCCGCCGCGGCCCGGGGCCGAGCGTCTGCCCCTTCCGGAAGCCGGCCCGTGCGTGCTCTGCGTGCGCCCCGGCCCCGTGCGTGCTGTGCGTGCGCCCCGGCCCCGTGCGTGCCGTGCGTGCGCCCCGGCCCCGTGCGCGCTGTGCGTGCACCCCCCACCGTGCGTGCTGTGCGTGCGCCCCGGCCCCGTGCGTGCGTGCTCTGCGTGCGTCCTGGCCCCGTGCGTGCGCCCCCGCCCCCGTGCGTGCTGTGCGTGCACCCCGCCCCCGTGCGTGCTCTGCGTGCGCCCCGGCCCCGTGCGTGCTCTGCGTGCACCCCCCCACCGTGCGTGCGCCCCAGCCCCGTGGTGCGCCCCGCCCCCGTGCGTGCTCTGCGTGCGTCCCGGCCCCGTGCGTGCGCCCCCGCCCCCGTGCGTGCTGTGCGTGCGGCCCCCAGGTAGGTCTGCCCCCGGCCCCTGGGCGGCCCCAGCGCCCCTTTGGCCCTCTTCTCCCCCTCCCCTGGGCCCCCAGGGCCCTCTCAGCCCACCCCCACTCTCCTCTGACCCCCAGCCCCCCGCGGGGTACGGCCTTCCCCGGGGAGGCAGCTTTCTGGCCCTCTGCCACCCTCCCCTCCCCCTGGGACCCAGCACCCTGCCGCCGCCAGGCTCCGGGGGTCTCCCGCGGGCTCCCAGATAAGCAGCCTCCCAACCCAGCCCCCAGGTCTCAAGGAGCCCTTCGTGTTCGGTGGCAGCCGCCCCCCGGATCCCTTTTACCACCTAGGGACCAGACCCTCCCTGAGGCCAGCACCCTGCTTCCCTGGGATGGGGCGGAAGAGGAGGAGGCAGGGGAGGGTCCCAAACCTGACCTTTCCTGCCCACCTCCCTCCTTAGCCCTCCTCAGGGCCGGGCCAGAGCCTCTGCCCTTGCTCTGGGGCCTCACTCTGTAAATCTTTCAGACCAGCCTCTTGCCCTGGAAGAGCAAAGTCCTGTGGCATCGTCCCACCCAGACCAAACCCCAGCTGGGTATCTGGAGCCAGAGGGAATGACCCCTGGGAGCTGCAGACGCCCAGCCCAGGTGAGTAGGCGCTGTCCACAGGCTTGACCAAAATCTGCCAAATAGCTCGTTCCCTAAGATGCTGGCAGTACCTCCCATGTGGATTGTTTCTCTACAAACACAGATGTAAAATAACGTTTCTCTGCTCGGGCTTTATTCGCTGGCACTGTGACATCGAAAGTTTTAATTCTCTGTGTCCCTGCTCCCAACCTAAATTTCTGCTCTCCCCTCATTACAACCTAGTCACAAGTTGGACCACTGTGTTCAGTAGTCTCTATCTTGTTTTTCCTCTTCTTGTATGACCACTCCCCACACGCATACATACTTACATACACTCTTACATTCCCTTCTCCCTTCTTCCCTCTGTTCTTCTGGCCAAGCTCTCTCCCTTGTTCCTGCTGAAGGTCCAGGAAACCAGTCGCCCTTAAGTCTCGCCAGGACAGGCTTGGAGCAGAGCCCTGAAAGCTTCCCCAGATCTTGTCTTTGCATCCAGCAGAAATTATCCTCCTAGTGCTGCTCGTTTTCTTCTCTCTCAGCTCACACATATCTTCCCAGGTTTCTCTCAATTCTCCTCATTAACCATTCCTTACGTCAAGTCATTAAGTATTGAAAAGTGATTCCTCTAGGTCAGGGACTTTTTCCCTGGATACATGGAGATAAAAGAAACTCAGCTCTTTCATAAGGGAAGGACAAGTCAGGCCCTGCTCTACAGGAGGTGCCAGTCTTTTGGGAAGAGAACAGCTTGTGAGTTGTAGCCACACAAGCTCCTTACCTAGAGATGGGAGGCATTTTGGTAGGGAAGGCTCCAGCAGTTCCAGGGATCAGGAGAAGCTTGTTTTCAGAAGGTCATATTTGAAGGAATCCTGAGGACCAGGAAAGGGAGGGAGGATCTTCCCAGCATGAGAGATAGTCATTGGAAAGGCTCAGAGTTAAAAGCAAAGTCTTGGTCAAGGATCAGATGAAGTCCCAAAGTATTGTAGCCTTGACAGAAATAAGATGTCTCTGCTGGTCTCCCTCCTTAAATGACAATTCATGGCCCCACCCATCAGTGGTCAAGGATGGATGTGGGAGAATGGAGAAACAAAGCAGTTTGGAAGCTTCTATGGGGTAGAGAATTAGAGAGCCAATTATTAATGAAGGAAAAAACTTCCTTCCTCCACTGAGAGTCTACACTGAATAAATGCTCTGAAGTGAAGACCACTTACTAAAGAGACTTTAGTGAAAAGGAAATATATATATATATATATATATATATATATATATATATATATATAAAATGAGAAAGACTAAATAATGTCTTACTTTATTTCTTTTATTTATCTCTTGGATAAGTAATATTATAATGTTATATATTGTAAATAGAACATAAATTTGATGTTTTTAAGAAGAAATCAAAATAAGGGAAAAAATAATTTTATCCACATCATAGAAAGTTGCACCAAAAGAATAGAAACTTTAAAAGAGTGAGTTATATCACTAGATAATGGAAATGAAACAAAATGAGAAGAAAGACCATCAGAATCTTGGCACATTGGTTAAACATGTCTTCCACATTTGACACAGCTGGGAAGTAGGTGTTCACTTACATGCATGAAATTTTCAGATCTGACCAACCTCTTCCATGTGTCATTCATCAGACTGCCTCTTACCTCATTCTCTTAAGTCCCAGAGTTCTAGGGTCCTTAATCAAACCCAACCTTGTTATTAAAATATTTCCTTTATTAGTAAATGAAGCAAGCTTCCTTTCTTCTTCTTCACTTATTTTTAATATACCTAAATTTCAAAATTAAGAAAGAAATGACATTAAGAAATGAAAGCAATCATAATGAAAGATCATGAGGTATCTTCTTTATGATACATGATACCTTAAGTTACTCCTCAAAATAAAAATAAAGCTTTCTTTTTCCCTTGACTGGAAACAGTCTTATGTCACGGATTTCAGTCCAAATTGTAGCTAATATCTCTTCCAATTCCTTAATTTTCATCTGTATAAGATTTTATTTCTGCCACTCAGGAAATGGACCACCTCTTTCCTTTTTCTTTACACCCTTTTTAATAATCCCAGAAAACTTCCCCTCTCCTCCCTCAACCCTAAATACAAAGTACCTTCTGACATCCGTTCATGGAGTTTGATTTATAACATATCATTTTTATTTATTCTAATAAAGAAGATAATTCACATCACCACTCTTTCTCCTGTAATAATCCTCCTGCATCTTTGATAGAATATATAACTTCTTGGATTCCCTAGGGAAATTTATCCATAGTGATACATTTTTCAACTTTATTCCAACTGCAAATATATAAAAGTTTCCTAGAATTGCATTGAGCTTTTCCTGACTGTGATTCTGAGTGCTGACACTGTCACTCATGAGGATATAAACTCTGGGGAAATCCTTCCTTTGTGCTTCAGTTTCCTCCTGTGAATTGATGGACATTGGCCTAGATGAACTCTGAATGCTTGTTCATCTCTAATTCCTTTGGTTTTTGTCATGGTTTAGGAGTTGGTGACTTTCAAGGATGTGTTTGTGGAATTCACTTGGGATGAATGGGGCCTCTTGGAACATCATCAGAGAGAATTGTACAAGGAGGTCATGCTGGAGATTACCCGGAACATGCTCTCCCTGGGTGAGAACACTTCACCTGGTAACTGAATCTACCATCAAAGGCACTAACTACCTTTATTCCCTCCCTCATGTACAGGGTTTGGAGCATTTATCAGTTCTTAGAAAAATCCAAAGTGCTGGTCTTTTGTAACCAAATGACAGGTTTTCCTGTCTGGAAAACTGTCTGATTTACTTGTAAAAAGTCTTTGTCCTTTGTAACAGGGAGGTAGGGGCTGTCTCTTGATGGTTCCATGGATCCTGGGGTCAAAGATCAAAGTAGTGTTGCAGAATCTCAGACTTGCAAGTAATCTCAGAGGTTGTGTCCAGTCTGACATCTCTCTGAATGAGAATTTTGTCTGCCAAGTCTCTGAAAACTGTTGTAACAGTATTAGCTTGGAGATAACAAGAGCAGATAGCCCCTCCCCCCATAGTAGCCCCTTCCTCTTTGGGCTGGGTCTGGTCTTTGGAAGATTAAAAGAAGCCTTAAGGAGAGGCAGCTAGATGGCACAGTAGATAGAGCACTAGTCCTGAAGTCAGGAGTATCTGAGTTCAGATCTGGTCCCAAGACACTTAATACTTAAGTGTGTGACCTTGGGCAAGTCACTTAACTCCATTGCCTTACAAAACAAACCAAAAAAAGAGTTCAAATTGAGGTCAGTTAAGTGGTGAAGTATATAGAGGACCAGTGTTGGAGTCAAGATGACTCAAGTTTAAATCTGGCCTCATACACCTAGCTGTGTGACCTTGGGCAAGTCACATGACTGAGACTGGTTTTGAAATCAGAACTTCCTTGAATCCTGCCCCAACACCTTCTATACTATATTTCCAGCTGCCTCTTAATTTCTAGGTGCTAAAGTCTATGAAATCAGTCTATTCTATGAAAGAACTATAGAAAATTGATTTTTCTGTTTCCAAATCCCCCACCAAAGCTTCCAAAAACAAATACCTTGAAAATGATCCTTGTCTTATCCTCAAAACCATCTGGTGACCCTTCCTGCATGCCCCTTTTCCCTAAAGGAAACAATATTGGACATATCTCTCCCTTCTCTTGACTTTTATTTCCCACACCTAGGTGTTCCATTTCCCAGAGAAGATTTGATATCCCATTTTGAGAAAGGTGGAAAACCATGCATGCTGGAGCAAGAAGACCCCAGAACCTGCTATCAAGGTAAGTTAAATGGAAGTGAGTTCTTGGGGGCTATTATAAAAAGAGGCAGCTACATGTTAGAGAAGAAAAGGCTAGCCTTGGGGGATAATCTTGTTTAGGCACTTTTAGCAGTGGAATCCTGGGCAAGTCACTCAACTTTTAAACCTCAATTTCACCATCTGTGAAATGAAGGGGTTAGATGGCATGGCTGTTGACTTCCCTTTCAGGGATAAGACCATGTGCCTATTGGATCCATTGTTTGGAATTTGGGTCATGGAAGTCTCCAATTCTCCAGAAAGGACTCAGCTTATCTAATGCAAGTTGTTTTCTAGACTCTTTTCAAGTTATCAAACATTCATGAAGTGATGAAGCCAGCATCCAGGTCAGCTATTTAAATGATAGTAAATTCTTTAACTAGAAAAGATTGAAAGCCAAGTCCAAAGTGGAGGGTGTGTTGGTACATGATCTTCTCTTTACTGATGATTGTGCCCTCAGTACAGTTTCTGAAGCTGAGATGCACCAAAATAAGGATCGATTCTCTGCTGCTTATGCTAATTTTGGCCTGACTACCAACACCAAGAAAACCCAGGTGCTCCATCAGCCAGAACCACACCATCCAGATGTGAAACTATTGGTTATGACAAATGGAGTTTTGCATACTGTGGACAAGTTCACTTAATTTGGCCATTTACTTTCCAAGTACACATTGACAATGAGGTTGACACATGCATTGCCAGAGCTAGTTCAGTATTTGGGAGACTCCTAAAGAAAGTATGGGAAAGAATGGGTACTAGACTGACTACCAAACTGAAAGGTCTGCAGAGCCATTGTGTTGATCTCATTGCCGTAGATCTGCAAAACCTGGATTGTCAACCAGGCCATGTCAGAATAATTAATCACTTCAATTTAAATTGTCTCAGGAAGATTCTGAAGATCAGCTGGTAGAAGATACCAGACACTGATATCTTTTTTCAAGTTAAACTGCCAAGCTAGGTGGTGCAGTGGATAGAGCACTGGCCCTGGAATCAGGAGTACTTGAGTTCAAATCTGGCCTCAGATACTTAATAATTACCTACTGTGTGGCCTTGGGCAAGCCACTTAACCCCATTTGCCTTGCAAAAACCTTTTAAAAAAAGAATACTCTCAAGATCTCTCTTAAGAACTTTAGAATTGATTAAGTAATATGGGAGACACTGGCATAGGACCATTCTGTGTGGCATACCCTCATCAGGGAGGGTGTTGTGTTCTGTCAGCAAGGCCAAAGGGAAACAGCTCAAATGAACTGAGATGTGCCAATTTAGAAAATCCTCCTCAAGTGATCACATGGGCAGTTTGTGTCTGACCTGTGATAGAGTTTTCTGAGCTCATATTGGTCTGATCAGCCTCAGTTGGACACATTATAATTTGTTTCTAACATAGTCAAATCATTTTGGTCTTCTTCAATAGTGAGGACAGAACCAACTAACTATGTTTCAGGCTAAGTTCTGGTGTTTCAGAAAAAGGTAAGGTATAGCCTATACTGAGAGATCAGTGGGAAAGACAACTTGGAAAGAACTATGTGAAAAAGCATTATATAATGAATAAATTAAAGGGGCAGCTAGGTGGTGCAGTGGATAGAGCACTGGCCTTGGAGTCAGGAGTACCTGAGTTCAAATCTGGCCTCAGACACATTAAAAAAAAAAAGAATAAATTAGGAGGGTCTCCTCATGTGAGAAAGGAATAAAGGCAGAAAAGAAGGCATTTGATTTATGTGAGTTGAGGAGGTGAAAAAGCTCATGGGAAATACCCAATTGTTATAATGAAATATGAGCCCAAATTGTATACTGACAGTACAGGGGCAGGGAGCAAGCTATATGGGAATGCTGGGAAGGAAGGGAAAGATTTGGAAAAGCTGCTGTGTTGAGTGGCATGAGGAGTCAGGGAGAAGTCAGAGGATTGCTTTGTCACAATGTGGGTTGAAATGATGTTTCCTAAATTTGCCATGAGAGTAGTAGCTTCTGAGACACTGTAGGAGAGAATTAGGGTATTGTATACCCTCTCTCAGATTTCGTGCTTGCTTACTCAAAGACATCCTTATATCAAAAGTACAATTGCTACAATCAGTGCAGAAAAGTATAATGATAACCTCTGGGAAACCCCCAAAATTTGAAAATATAACTACTGAAAGACAGACATAGAAATATTCATAATCATAAAGAAGGAAAATAATCAGTAGGAGATGGGACATCAGGAATATTTTCTTGGTCTTGGGAATTGGCAACGATAGCCATGTTCCGGGTAATCTCCAGCATGACCTCCTTGAGATGATAGAGAGCTCATTCCTTACAATCAAATGATAATAATTATTGTTAATCAACTTGAGAACCATGGAATGTGATGAAGTAAAGATTTAAAACATTCAAGCCAAACTTGGATTTTAAAAATGTTGTTACTTTTTTAGACCTCATATTTCTTACTATTCATTAAGTTGTATTGGTGTGGTAATACATCTTTAATGATATTTCAAACATGCAAAATGGACTACTTCAATTTATCACTTATTTAAACTGCTGCTTATGAGTGGTATGCTTACACATATTTATATTAACAAATGAATATGCAAACAAAAGAATTTTGCTTTTTAAATGAGATTTTCCTCATGTCAGAGAGTTTGGTCAGGGGACTGTCATTCTGAGATTCATGACCTGAGTTGAGAATATATTGAGAATGTTAGTTTTGTCAGTGTTGCAGGTTTGTTGTGAGAATCTAATTATATGTGAAACACATGGTAGATGAAATCAACCTGGGAATGTGAACTAATGTGATTTCCAAATGATTGGTTCTGCCCAGTTGAGTTTGAAGACTCTTCAGGTTCCCTAGAGAAACTGATTATAAATCAGTTTCTTTTCTATTAAGTCAAGGAAGAGTTTATACTGTGACT
The DNA here is from genome assembly GCF_037893015.1 of Macrotis lagotis. Taxonomy (NCBI): domain Eukaryota; kingdom Metazoa; phylum Chordata; class Mammalia; order Peramelemorphia; family Peramelidae; genus Macrotis; species Macrotis lagotis. The sequence goes on along the minus strand of NC_133658.1, from coordinate 929,000,536 downwards.
TTTTGTCTCTCTTCTGACCGTTATTTTTTGTTGTTTCCATCAGATGGAAAGACCAGGAATGAAATGAGGGAGACGACTTCAAAGCTCAGCATTTCTGTGGAAGCATCACGAGAGCAAAGATGTGTGAATGATGCTCACTGTGACCTCCGTTTAAGAGAAATCTGTGATTCTGAGATCAAGACAAAGAAAAAGCAGAAGAGTCACTGTGACTTTGCTACAGATAGGATGAGTGTCAGGCAACATGACTTTTCTCAGGATGATAAATATAGCGAATGCTTTACTGAACAATTAGAGGTCACAGGATCTCATGAGAAGTTTCCTGATATCCCAACTTATCAATATGAGTTGGCCTTCGGCTTGAATTTGGACTTCATTAGACTTCAGAACAGCCAATTAGGAGAAACATCTACTAGCTGTAATGAAGGTGAAAGGGTTTTGAGCCACAAATCAGAGCTTATTGGCCTTCAGAAAACTGACACTGGAAAGAAACAATTCAGTTATAATGAATGTCATAAAGCTTTTAAGCGACAGCCGTCTTTCATTCACCATCAGAAATTTCATACAAGAAAAAAGCTACCTAAGTGTATGCAATGGGAAAATGCCTTCAAGAGACAGTCATCACTTATTTCCAACCAGAGAATGCATATTAGAGAGAAGTCCCAGGAGTGTATTGAATGTGTTAAATCTTTCAGTGAAAAGTCATCTCTCATTAGACATCAGAGTAACCAAAATGGACAGAAACTTTATGAATGTAATCATTGTGGAAAGGTTTTCAGACAGAGTTCCAATCTTGTTAAACATCATAGAATCCACACTGGAGAGAAACCTTATGAATGTAATCACTGTGGCAAAACTTTCCCACGTAGCTCTAGTCTTGCCGTACATCGGAGAATCCACACTGGAGAGAAGCCTTATGAATGTAATCAATGTGGAAAGACTTTCAGACAGAGCTATCATCTTATTAAGCATCAGAAAATCCACAATGGAGAGAAGCCTTATGAATGTAATCAGTGTGGAAAGACTTTCCGATTCAGTTCTTATCTTCTTGTACATCAGAGAATCCACACTGGGGATAAACCTTATGAATGTCATCACTGTGGAAAAACTTTCCCACGCAGCTCCAGTCTTGTTGTACATCAGAGAAGCCACACTGGAGAGAAACCTTATGAGTGTCATCACTGTGGGAAGACTTTCAGATTCAGCTCTAGTCTTGATGGACATCAGAGAATTCACACGGGAGAGAAACCTTATGAATGTAGTCACTGTGGAAAGGCTTTCAGACAGAGCTCCAATCTTATTAAACATCAGAGAATTCACACTGGTGAGAAACCTTATGAATGTAATTACTGTGGAAAGGCTTTCCTACACAGCTCTAGTCTTGCTGGACATCAGAGAAGCCACACTGGAGAGAAACCTTATGAATGTAATCAATGTGAAAAGACTTTTGGATTGAGGGGGCAACTTACCAGACATCAGAGAGTCCACACTGGAGAGAAACCTTATAAATGCAATCACTGTGGAAAGACTTTCCCACGCAACTCCAGTCTTGTTATACATCAGAGAATCCACACTGGAGAGAAACCTTATAAATGTAATCAGTGTGGAAAGACTTTTAGACAGAGCTACCATCTTCTTAAGCATCAGAAAATCCACACTGGGGAGAAACCTTATGAATGTAATCAGTGTGGAAAGACTTTTAGACAGAGCTCTAATCTTATTAAACATCAGAGAATCCACACTGGAGAGAAACCTTATGAATGTAATCAGTGCGGAAAGACTTTCAGACAGAGCTACCATCTTCTTAAGCATCAGAAAATTCACACTAGAGAGAAACCTTACAAATGTAATCAGTATGGAAAGACTTTCAGACAGAGTTCCAATCTTATTAAAAATCATAGAATCCACACTGGAGAGAAACATTATGAATGTAATTAGTGTGGAAAGATTTTTAGATTCAATTCTTGTGCATCAGAGAAGTCATACTAAATATAAGTCTTATGGTTTTAATCTCTGGAAAGACTTTTCCATGTAGCTCCAATCTTGTTGTCCATCAGAAATGCCACACTGGAGAGAAACCTTATGTATGTTATCATTGGACTGAGAGAACACCTTACTTATAGATATCAGAGAATCCATACTGAAGAGAAACCTAGTGAATATAATTAGTGTGGAAAGAGTTTTAGAAACAGCTCTAGGTTTGTTATACATCAGAGAAGCCATACTGGATCTTAGAGATCTTAGAAATGTAATTAGTACAGAAGAGTTTCAGCATCTGGGCTCATTTTGTTATTCATCAGAGAATTCACATTGGAAAAATATAACTGTGTGGAAATGCTTCCAGCTCCAAATCTCATCTTGTTAGTCATCAGAAAATCCATCCCAGAGAGAAGCCATATGAATGTAATCTTCGTGCAGAGACTGAGAAAGAGCTCCTATTCTGCTTAAGAGAAAACTTAGAAATGCAAGTATTGTGAAAAGACTTTCAGAAATAGAAGCAAACTTTATTTTCCATCAGAGAATCCACAATGAAGAGAAATCTTATAAATGTAATTAGTGTGGAAAGGTTTTCACAGAGAGGACTAATTTTGCTAAACATCAACGAATATACTATGGAGAGAAACCATGAGAATGTAATTACTGGGGAAAGAATTTCACAAATACATCCAGTCTTAATGTACTTTAGAAAATCAATAGTGGAGAGAAACTTAGTAATTGTAATCAGTGTGGAAAGTGTTCCAGAGAGAGCTCCTGGCTTGCTCAACATAAGAGAGTCCACACTGAAAAGAGCAAAACAAACCTTATGAATGCAAGTTGTGTCTCATTTCAGTTGGAGACTTTGTACTAGATGTAAATCTTAGTGTAATAATGATTGAGAGAAGGCATTCAAAGGAAGTATACAGCTATGAGATAACAGAAAATTCATTCTGGGACAGGCTCGATATGAACTCAATGACAGAAAACCTTCAATCAGCAATAATCTTACACTAAAGTGTGATAGTAAGGCAAAACCTTAAGATTGCAGAAATTGGGGGTATGCTTTTTGATAGAAGAGGGAGGTCCCTAGATATCAGAATATTCATACTGGAGAGAAGATTGATAAAAGCTATGATAAAGAAAGTCTTTTCTTGGAGATCATACTTAGCCTTACATTGGGGAAATTCTACTGGAGATAAAACTTACGGATCTAATTAGTTAGAGATGACCTTTTGCTTGAGCACAGATGCAATAAACCATTGCACATTTTAACTTGTGAATAAAACCTTATGAGAGGAATTAATTTTTCTCTGAAATGCTGTTGTTTTCCATGTTCCTCAGTAATATTCCTTAGCATTTGTGTAATGCAACTTCATCAGACATTCTCCCATTTATTGATACAGACTTTTCTGTTCTTTGTTGACACAAAAATTTCTGGTATAAATATTTTGCCAACTGTGGGGCTTTTATTACTGTAATGATTTCTTTTGGTTTCTGGTTGGAATAATGAATAAAGTGTTGTTCCTTGTACTCCAAGACAAGAGTCCAAATTTAGCCTCTATTCTGTTTTTTAAGGTGAAATTTTCTTCTGTACTTTTCTTTATTAAGTTTATTCTTTTTCATGATTTTCTTGGATTGTTTTCATTTCATTTGTTCAATTTCCCATCTACTTACTTGAGTTTAAAAATTTTTTGAGCTCCAGAAATTCCATTTGGCCCTGAGACCAATTCACATTTCCCTTTGAGGTTTTAGATGTAGCAGTTTCTGACTTTATTGCCTTTTTTTACTAGAATGAAACCTTGGACAAATCATCTAACCTGTTACTGCATTAGTTTTTTTTTAATCTGTACAATGTATAACAAGAGATTAAAGCCAAAATTGTAGAGTAAAAGCAGGCACTCACCTCATTCCCCTCCAAGAACTTTAAAAATAATACCTCAAAACAAAGTCTGGAGTGGCAGGACCAACCACAGGCTATGGTGAACAATTTTCCAGCCCAAGATATGGAAGTTTTGCAGGAAAGATCTCTCTCACTGAGTTGAATGGAGTGCATTTCAGTGCAGGTTCTGCCCCAACAAGTCAACAGAAGGCCAGCAGTAACTTCAGGCGTCTCAGCTCACAAAAGATAAATGTGCTGGACACTTGATCAAAAGGATACACTTTGCTTTAGTTAGGTACAAGACTGTTGCATTATCCTGGCTGGCTATCCCAGGGTGTGAAGGAGCAATAGCATGCTAGCTATTGCAGGTGTAGGGAAATGTGGATCCTAGTCTCTGTTCCAAAACTGAGAAGAATGCTTGTAGTTATTCACAGAAAAGAACGCAGGTTATAAGAGTAGTACATGGTCTTCTTAGATCATGCTACTGTAGAAGAATTGAAAATGTGCTGTCCCCCTACAGACCTCCACAGGAACAGTTCTTTAAACAGCTGCATGAAAAATCTGAAGTTCTGACTAGTGACTCCCCTCACCCCAAGTGCAGAGCCCAGCTTTAACATAACCTTGCAAGGCCAGAAATTAACTGGGGAAATGAATAAATAACAAAAAACTAGACGACCATAGGAAGTTACTGTGGTGATAGGCAAGGGTATATTGAATCACAAGCTCAGAAGACAGCGAAACCAAAACTGCTACAATCTAAAATCTCAAAGAGAAATGTGAATTAGTCTCAGATCTAGACAGAAGTTCTGGAAATGAAAATAAGGGAAGTAGAGTAATATTGAACAAAAGAAATGGGTGCAAATCAAGAAAATCATGAAAAGCAAATAATAAAAAATGCAAATTAATTCTGAAGAAAATTACACCTTAAAAAACTTAAATAGTCCAAATGTTAATGAGGCCAAATAATCCACTGAAAAGGACTCCTTAAAAAAACTACATTGGCCAAAGAAAACGTTTTATAAAAGAATTCACTGAAGAGAACTTAAAAATCACATTGACCAAATAGGAATTCATGTTCACAAATTCAATGAAGAAATAAACTTCTTAAAACATGGAAATGGCCAGATGGGAAAAGAGCTACATCTGCATTGGAGACAATGATTCCTGACACGTTAGAATTCTGAAAGTGAAAGCTTGTGATGGAAAGAGAGAAACAGTAAAACAAAATTCAAAGAATGAAAAACAAGAATAAAATGTGAGATAACTCATTGGAAAAAAACTAAACTGGAAACTAAAGAGTTAAAATAATTTTTTTGAGGAAATGACCATTTTACTTAGAAAATTAATTCAAGTATCTACCATATGGTAGATGAATACAGCAGTTAGCCAATATATAAAGGTCCCAATTAATGAGAATGAGGAGTCCCTTGTGGGGGTCATATATATTTGAATTTGCACTATTTGAGGTTTTCATTATATAAAGTATGGTAATTTATTCTAGCATACTGAAATTATGCAATGTGACATAAAAGAGACACGAAAAAGCTTTTGCAATGAAGTAGAAGAGGGGGAGGTGTGGAGGAGTGAGTGAGCAAGCCTTTACTCTCATTGGAAGTGGCTCAGGAAGGAAATACACACTCAGTTGGGTATAGAAATGTGTTTTACCCCCAGAGGAAAATAGAAGTGGAGACAGGGAGGGGAGGAGAAAGTGTAGGTGACAGAAGAGAGGGAAGATCGTGGGAGAGATTAGTCAAGAGGAGACAGAATAGAATAAATGGAAATGAGCGGGTATATGATGGAGGGAAATAAAGCTAACAATAGCAACTCTAGGGGAAATTAATTATTGAAGTTGTTACTCTGATGGACTTATGATAAAGAATTCTATCCATCCCATAGACAGTTGATGATGTCTGAATACAGACTGAAGCACATTTTTTCTCTCACTATTTTTCTTAAGGTTTCTCTTTGGGAGGGGGGAGATTATGTTTACTTTTACCACATGACTATTGTAGTATTCATGGCTATACATTTCACCCACATCAAGTAAGTTGCTTTCTCAATGGGAGAGTGTGGTGGGAGGAAGGGAGAGAATTTTGAACCCAAGGTTTTGGAAGTAAATGTTGAAATTTGCTTTTGCATGTAATGGGTAAACAATATTTTTAAATAAAATTTAAAAGAAAATATGTATGATGATACTATTATCAGGGCGCTCATCATTTCCACTAATTAGGTCTTAGCTTTAACAGGAAAAGAAAAAGCTGACATCTTAAGCTTTGCAAAGTGTTTTGCATGCATTATCTCATGTGAATCTTTTTTTGAAAAAAAAATTTTAATTGTTTTTCCAAATATATCAACAACAGTTTTTACCAATCATTTTTGGCATGGTTTTGAGATTTGCATTTTTCTCCCTCCCCCCCTTCCTCCCTAACCCTGACAGATAGCAATCTAATATAGACTATATTTATTATCATGCTAAATTCATAATCCATACTGATCATGTTGTGAAAAAAAATTCGATTCGAATGGAAGAAAGAAAACATTAGAAAAAAATGACGATACACAAGGCAACTTAAAAATTGAAGATAATAAGCTTCGGTCATCATTTAAACCCCAAATTTCCTTCTCTGGATATGGGTGGTATTTTCCATCACAAGTCTTTTAAAATTTTCTTTGATTATTGTACAGTTGAAATGAACAAGTCCATTGTGGTTGATCATCAACCCATGTTGTTAGTGTGTATAATGTTCAGGTTCTGCTCATTTCACTCAGCATCTCTTCATGCAAGTATTTCCAGGCTTTTATGAAATCCCATCCCTCATGATGTTTTGTAGAACAATAGTGTCCCATAACATACATATACCACATTTTGATCAGACATTCTCCAATTGAAGAACATCCCCTCAATTTCCAATTCTTTGCCACTACAAAAAGAGCTGCTCTGAATATTTTTGTATGTGTCAAATTTTTACCCTTTTTTTATGATTTCTTCAGGATATAGATTCAGTATTTTTTAAAGTTTTTTTGCAAGACAATGGGGTTAAGTGGCTTGCCCAAGGCTACACAGCTGGGTGATTATTAAGTGTCAGAGGCCAGATTTGAACTCAGGTACTCCTGACTCCAGGGCTGGTGCTCTATCCACTGCACGACCTAGCCACCCCCTAGATCCAGTAGTATTCCTGGATCAAAGGTTAGGAACATTTTTATTGTTCTTGGACATAATTCCAAATTGCTCCCCCCCCCGAAAAGTTTAGATCAGTTCATAACTCTGTAAACATTTTAAAAGAAATTATCAAGGAAAATTGCCTGATATCTTAGATCAGACTATCATAGAAATTTAAGGAATTTATTAATTCTCTCCAAAAAGAAATTCCAAAGTGAAAACTCCCAAGAATGAGAGTCCAATTCCAGAGGTCCTAGAGATCAAGGAAAAAAGTATTGCAAATAGAGACCATTCAAATATCATGAAGCTACCATGATGATCACAAAAGATTTAGCACCTACATTTAATGATCAGAGGCCTTGAGACATGATATTTCACCTGACAAAGGAGTTAGGTTTATAATCAAGAATCACTTCCCATCAAAACTGAGTATAGTCCCTCTGCAGAAAAAAAAATCAAACAGTTTAAATTCCTATGTGGGAAGATCATACTTGAAATCCTAAGAACTTTAATTTTTAGGATGATTAGAAAGAGTATATAGACAGAGTGAGCAAGGCTGTTAGTTAACTATGATAGTATGATATCTAAAAAAAATTAAAGGTTTAGAAAGAATTGTGCTGAGAAAATGGAAAGAGAATGGGATAAATTATTATTAAATAATTATTAAAAATATATTTTGAAAAGTATGTATTCTAATAACATCTACCTCTTATGGTTGATGCGAGGGTCATTAAGATAATACTTGTAATGTATGTTGCAAGCATTAAAGTACTTTAAAAGCTGGCTATTGCTATGATTATTCCTTGGGCAATAAGTCTCTTAGTAGAGTCATTGTCTAATAGTATGAACAGTTTAGTCATTTTTCCTTAAATTCAAATTAATATTCAAAACAGCATAGAAGAAAATAGTATGTTGTAATGATAAGGCACTGGTTTGAGAATCAGTTTGAGATGCTCCCTTTAACTATGTAACTATGGACAAAGAACATCTACCTCAATTTACTCATCTGGAAAATGACAGGGTTTGCTTCATGAAATTTATTGACCCTTCCCCTTTGACACCATGTTTCCTTGAAAAGTGTGTTGGTTCATGTTTCTTTTATCAGCAGGACCAAATCTAAAAATATACCACAACTATTGCAAACTATGCAATATTGAAAATCAGAGAACTTGAAAAACTAAATTAGTGTACTAGATTAATTAAAAAACTGGATTAATGTATAATGTACAAAAAAAGAATAATGGAAGCTGGAGTGAAAATGTGGGGTAACACCAGCATACTATCCTGTAGCTGTAGCTAGGTGGTACAGTAGATAGAGCACCGGCCCTGGAGTCAGGTGGACCTGAGTTCAGATTTAACCTCAGACACTTCATAATTGCCTAGCTGTGTGACCTTGGACAAGTCGCTTAACCTCATTGCCTTAAATAAATAAATAAAAATTTAAAAGAGAGTGTTAAACAAGTAGACCTTAACAAATAATGAACAAAAAAGACATCAACAATCGCAATGGGTACTTAGTACCATAGGTACTGAGGTGGAAGCTGGTTGAAAGTATGATGCAGTGGAATCAGCACTAGCTCTGGGCTAGCACCAGGGTGCTAAAGGGATTGTACAAGTGTCAGAAATTCCATGAGATTCAGTCATTATAGGTCACAGGATGTGAAGATACTTGACAGTTCTGTAACCATCATACAGTTCCTGGTCAGACTTTCAGGTTGATAATGTTCGATCAAGGATGTAAGGGATCAGATACCTTAACTGGGTAGGGACCAGAACACCGAGCAAGAGATCGGGGATAAATTCCTTACTTGAATGACACCAACCCACCAAGAATACCTGAAAGAGCTCGAGAAAAGGAAAACAGGGAAAAAGAAAAATCTGGTATTAATGTGATAGACAAAAAAATAGGGAAATTAGGGGCAGCCCAGGTGGCGCAGTGGATAGAGCACTGGCCCTGGAGTCAGGAGGACAACTTCAAATCCAGTCTCAGACACTTCATAATGACTTAGCTGTGTGGCCTTGGGCAAGCCACTTAATCCCATTTGTCTTCCAAAAAGTAAAAAAAAAAAAAATAGGGAAATTAGTAATTGAAGAAGTTATTGAAGAAAAATGAGCAGCTTAGAAAAGGGGGAAAAAAGATCCTGAAGACAGTTTCTTAAAAAGCAGATTCAGCCAAAAGGGAAAAGTATTTTAAAACTTCCCTGGAGAAAATTGTAAACTTAGAGTTGGGCAAGTAGAAGCTAATAGCAACATGACTCATCAAGAAATAATGAGAGCGAAGTTAAAAAATAAAAAAGGAGAAAATATGAAGTAGATCTCAGGGAAAACAACAGACATGGAAAAGAAATCCAGGAGAGATATTTTAACAATTATTAGATTACATAAAAGTTATGTGTTTTTTTTAAAAGAGAGCCTAGATAGAGGCTAGGTGGTGCAGTGGATAAAGCACCAGCCCTGGAGTCAGAAGTACTTGAGTTGAAATCCGGCCTCAGACACTTCATAATTACCTAGCTGTGTGACCTTGGGCAAGCCACTTAGCCCCATTGCCTTGCAAAAAAAAAAAAGAGAGAGAGCCTAGATACTACATATCAAGAAATTCTGAATGAAAAACAGCACAAATATAACTAGAGGGCAAAGTTGAAAGAATCCATTGATCACCTTGTGAAAGAATTTCAAAATGAAATCTCCCAGGTAAATTCTCAACAAAATCCAAAACTCAAGTTAAGGAGAAAGTACTATAAGTAGCCACGAGGAAGGAATTCAATACTGTAGAGTCACAATTGAGATCACAGAAGATTGTGCAGCCAGTACAGTTAAAGCCTGAAGACTTTGGAAATGTGACATTCCAGAAGACAAAGGTGGTAAGATTAAATCTAAGAATAATCTATCCAGCAAAACTCAGCATAATCCCAAAGGAAAATGATGGATATTTAATGAAATAGAGGATTCTAAGGTATTTCTACAGAGCCTAAAGCTGAATATGAAATGGGACATTCAATCAAAATTTAAGAGAAGTCTGAAAATTTTAAATGAATGAAAAATCATAAAAGACTCAAAAGGTTAAATAAACTGTTTACATTTCAAAATGGAAATATGATACAATCTAAAAAGATTTAGAATCATTAGTGTCTTCAGAAGGTGACTTCTAGAAAAAGGTTTTGCTATAAGCCTATATTACAGAGCTATCTATAATCATCAAAACAACATGGTCCTAGGTAATGGAGGGGTTGATAAATGGAAAGGGTTAAATACACAATCTCCAGAAGCAAATGAATACAGTAACATAGTGTTTAATAAACTTAAAAGTCCCAGCTGTTGTGGAAAGAACTCACTATTTGACAAAAAACTATTTTAATTGGAAAGTAGTCTGACAAAAATGGACATTTACCAATATTTATATCATGCACCAATATAAGCTCACAGTTGAGTGTGTGATTTTGATCAATGGTGATAATCTTTTTTTTTAAATTCATTTATTGGGGCAGCTAGGTGGTATGGTGTCCATAGTTACATAGTTAGAGGGAGCATCTAAGGGAGGACTTGAACTCTAAAACTGACTCTCAAACCAGTGCCTTATCATTACAACATACTGTTTTCTTCTGTGCTGTTTTGAATATTAATTTGAATTAAAAGAAAAATGACTAAACTGTTCATATCACTGGATCTTGCAAAAACTTTTTTAAAAAAATTTATTTATTTAAGGCAATGGGGTTAAAAGTGACTTGCCCAGAGTTAAACAACTAGGCAAGTAATAATTACCTGAGGCCAGATTTGATCTCAGGTCCTCCTCTGAATGGTGATAATCTTTTTTTTTTTGCAAGGCAATGGGGCTAAGTGGCTTACCAAAGGCCACACAGTTAGGCAATTATGAAGTGTCTGAGGCCGGATTTGAACTCAGGTCCTCCTGACTCCAGGGCCGATGCTCTATCCACCGCGCCACCTAGCCACCCCCGAGTGGTGATAATCTTAAGGAAATTAATGGAACCTGGAAAAAGCCACCTATCAAATTTATGGGGTAGAGAAAAAACTCATGACCAAGTGAGATAAAGTTAGATGAGATACAGTGGATAATTTTGATCAAATGAACTTTAAAAGGTTTTACAGAAACCAAAATAATGGAGCCAAAGTTAGAAGAAAATTCGGAAACTGATGAAAAAAATTTAGTTTAGCAAACTCTCAGATTAAGAAATCATTTCTCAAATATGTAAAGAACTAAATCAAGTTTATATATTCCCCAATTGATTTGAACAGATATTTTTTTCAAGGGACAGCTGTGAGGTATCTCCTCATATTCATCAGTTTGGCTAAGATCAAGAAAAGGGAAAATAGACAAATGCTGTGTTCAGATTGTGAGAAAGTAGGTATGCATTGTTGATGGAATCAGTATCAAATCCAATGAATATGGAGATTAATTTGGACGTCTACTCAAACTAGAAACTATGAAACTATGATTACTTTTTAACCCAGCAATACTGCTATTTGGTCTATACCCCATAAAGATTTTTAAAAATGGGGTGACTAGGTGGCACAATGGATAGAGCACTGGTCCTGGAGTCAGGAGTACCTGAGTTCAAATCCACCTCAGATACTTAATAATTACCTAGCTGTGTGGCCTTGGGCAAGCCAAGTAACCCCATTTGCCTTGCAAAAACCTAAAAAGAAAAAAGGTTTTAAAAATATGAAAAAGGATGAATATATTCTCTGTGATGGCGAGAACTGGAAGTTTTGTTAATGGCTGAATAAATTATGGCATAAGAATGTGATATAATACTATTGTGCTATAAGATATGATGAAATGGGTGATTTAAAAAAAAACCTGGTTGAACCTAGATGAATTGATGTTAAATAAAGTGAGCAAAATCAGAGCAATGGACACCAGTATGGATCCCCCCAACAATGTCTTCAAGTATATAAAGAAATTACAGAAATTATATCTGACTCCAAGGAAGAGCATCCAGCAGCCATCCAGGAAAAGACAGCATCCTAAGAATAATGATATATATCTAAATGATTACAAGCTTGTGGGACCATTTTAATGTTGCTCACTCCATGACATTAAAGAAAAGGAACACTGATGGGCCTCCTGGGTTCATCCTCCATGTTTTCACCCCATTACATGGGAAGATTCATCAATATCTATAGAAGTATTGAGCACTAGAGCAGTGAAAGAAATATTTGGAGTGGCAGTAAATTATTCTGGTCAGATTGAAAGTAAAAGATGCAATTATACAGGTCTTTCCACTGCTCCCCCAATTTGTTTCAAAGAAGGTCCTGATGGACCTGATCTATGAATTAAGATCACAAAAAGCATTCACAACATAACCATAAACCGAGGCATATAGAACAAAAAGAAACAGAATCACTTTGAATGTATTGGAATATATCCTGAGTAACATGAGTTATTCAACATCTCCACAAGTACAGGCATTGCCATAATCTAACGAAATGGACATGGAAAGGATGATATTTGTCTTTTGTGCAATGTTGGAAGAACATGATATGACATGGCTGAAGTCTGGATTGACAATCACATCCTTTTAATGGGGCTGACACTCCAGAATTTGTTGGGAGTGCTTATTTGCAAGTTGTTTGGGCAAGAATTTAGAAGAGATCAGATGAGCACCTGCCTTTATTCTGCCATAATGGCTCCTTCATTCCTTTGATACACATTCTGTAGGTTGGAAAAACTGAAGTCATAATAGCCTACATGATTTGCCCAAGGTCATACATCTAGTAAATGTCAGAGACTAAATTTGAACTCACATCTTGTGGTACCAGACAATTTAATGCACGTTCCAGTCACTAACTAAAAGAAATTGAAAAAGAAACAAATATCCAATATTTAGCAAAATATGTATGCCAGAATTGTTTATGTTAATAAAGAATCAGAATAAAAGTCAATATTAACAAATTAGGAAATGTCTCATGAAATGATAGCATAGCTGAAGAGTACTAAAAATGATAGTATTTTAGAGAAAAAATTATTACATTTATAGGGCATTATACACAGGAAGAAATTTAGGATCACTTATTACTGAAGCAAAAAGGTTTCATGGTAGTTAAAATCTTAAGTTTCATCTCCAGTAGAATTTCTCCAATGAGCATTCCAGGATGTCCTTCATAATAAGACTTTACTAGAATCATCATTTTTAGGATTTCCCATTCTATGTGACCATTCTGATGTCTAGGGATTTCCTTCTTCTATCCAAAGGCATGTCCTCATTTAGCACATTCAATATGAATAATTTCATCTAAGAAGATAAACTCTAAATATTTTCCCATATTGGGTTTCCATGGACCTAGTTCTCAGAATGAATTTTCTGATATGTAACGGGCTCTAGGTTACATTTGAAAGCAATATTTCATTTATTAGAGTGACAAAATTTATATCTAGGATGACTTCATTCCTGGAAAATAAGGGGTGAATTGATGAAAGTTTTTTACCATACTGATTACATTCTTCAGGGTTTTTTGCAATGTGGATTCTCTTATATTGAGCAAACCAGGAGCTCTCTCTCTGGAACTCTTTCCACACAGGTTACATTTATAAAGATTATTTCCAGGGTGACTAGGTTGCACAGTGGATAGAGCACTGGCCCTGGAGTCAGGAGTACCTGAGTTCAAATCCAGCCTCAGACACTTAATAATTACCTACCTGTGTGGCTTTGGACAAGCCACTTAACCATATTGCCTTGCAAAAACTAAAAAAAAAAAAAGATTATTTTCACTATAAATTTTTTGATATATAAGATTAGAAGTTTGTGAAAATTTTTCTACATTGGTTACATTCATAAGATTTCTCTCCAGAGAGGATTCTTTCTTGTTTACTAAAACTGGTCATTTATATGAAAATCCTTCCACACTGATTACATCGAAAATATTTCTCACTAGTGTGGATTCTCTGATGTAAAAGAGGACTGAACCCATATCCAAAATTCATTCCACAGTGATTGTATTTATAACCCTCTACAGTTGCTATAATCTTTCTAGTGTGATTCTCTGATACAAAATAAGTTTTTCGGGGTGGCTAGGTGGCACAGTGGATAAAGCACCAGCCCTGGAGTCAGGAGTACCTGGATTCGAATCTGATCTCAGACACTTAAATAATTACCTAGCTGTGTGGCCTTGGGCAAGCCACTTAATCCCAGTTGCTTGCAAAAACCTAAAAAAAAAAAGTTTTTCTCCTGATTTTAAAAAATCTTTCTGAAAGGATTCCATTCTCCAGTGTGGATTCCCCAATAACCAACAAATGGAATTATGTCTAAAACACTTTTCACGTTAATTCCATTCATTTCTCAACAGTGAGGGTTTTCTGGTGTAAAACAAGACTAAACTCAAATGTAAGTCTTTCCACAATGATTGCATTCATAAGGTTCCTCTCCTGTGTGGCTTCTCAGGTATTTCATGAGGGATGACATTTCACTGAAAGCTTTACCACATTCATGAAAATCATGGGACTTCTCTCTAGTATGAATTCTTTTATGGGAAATAAACCATGGCTATTTCCTGGAAATCTCTCTACATTGCATAGACTTATGAAGGTTTTTTTTGCTTGTATGAATATAGGATGGCTTGTTTTACGGGTGTATCCCATCCATTATGTCTACAATTTACCTTTCCATTGTCAATGTTATGGTGGTTAATGAACTCTGAATTACTGGTCAAGATCTGGGCATATTCATTACAAAGATTGTGTTTCTCTTCTATGGCTTTCTTGGGTCCAATGGAGTCTGAATTCAAGCTTGCGTTGTTATGTCTGCACTTCAGGAGACTTTTTCAGTTAGAGGTACCAACTCCTACTTCTTCAGTAAAGGATTTCCTATATTTCTTCTCCTGGGAATAGACATTGCCTGGCATTGTTTTTTGTAGGGTGAATTAGGACTGAATATTGCTTGAGCCTCTCTCTTTCTCTCTTTATCACAGGCACAGGGACTCTTTTCTTTTTTCTTTACTTTGATTTCAGAGGCACAGATTACTCTTAAATTGAGGCAAGAATGATCATCAGTCATGAATCTTTAATGATACAATTCTTTCACCGAAATGATAAACTTGGAAGCAGTCTCCTGCATTTCATGTCTGGTCTCTTCAGAAGGAAACAACAAAACATATAGATGAGGAGACATGCACAAAAATAAAAAATATAAAAATCTTCCCTGAATTGAATGAAAGGTACCTGATTTAAAATCTGGGGAAAGAGAAGTGTCTTCCAACTTAAATGGATCGATCATTTAAAAATAACAGTTCACATATCCAACAAACAACAAACCTGCACCACAGGGAAAACTAGAATTCTCATTACAGCCTCAGTTCATAAAGTTCATAATGTTAGTTACTGGACTTTTAATTTGATCATGATGCTTCTTTATTCTCTTTTGACTAGCTTTGATTCATTTATGTTTTGGGCTTTGTTTTTTTTGGCAAGGCAATAGGGTTAAGGGGCTTGTCCAAGGCCACACAGTTAGGTAATTAAGTGTCTGAGGTCCGAGTTGAACTGAGGTACTCCAGGGTTCATACTCTATCCACTGTGCCACCTAGCCACCCCTGCTAGCTTTGATTCATGAACACATTTGTTTTCTATAAATTTTACATGCTAATCCAAGAATTAGTTGAATTTGTCTAGAAGTTTTCTATATTGAATTATATATTTTATATTCATAGCTATAGCTATATCATATATATATATATATATATATATATATATATATATATATATCTATATGTATGTATATACATCAGAGAATCCACTCTGGAGAGAAATCTTATGAATGTAATCAGTGTGGAAAGACTTTCAGCCAGAGCTACCATCTTATGACACATCAGAGAATCCACATTGGAAAGGAACCTCATAAATGTTACTGTAGTAGACATTTATAATAATCGACAATTTTGCTAACATCTGAGAAACCACACTGGGTAGAAACATTATATATGAAATCAATGGGGAAAGACTTTTGGATTGAGAGCAAAGCTTAATAAACATCAGAGAACTCACACGGGAGAAAAATCTTATGGACCTAATGAGTGTGAAAAGGCTTTCAGAGAGAGCAACCATCTCATTAAGCATCAGAGAATACACACTGGAGACAAACCTTATAAATGTAATTAGGGTGGAAATGCCTTTGGCTGCAAGTCTTATCTTGTTAGTCATCAGAAAATCAAAACCAGAGAGAAGTCATTTGAATGTCATCTTTCAGCAAAGAATCTCAGATAGAACTCCTATCTTGCTAAACATCAAAGAATATACACTAAAGCAAAAACTTAGGAATGCAACATTGTGGACTTTCAGAAACAAGCAAACTAGCCATGAATTATTACTATCTCTCCAATTAATTAAATCTGAATTTTTTTTTTGCATAAAATTGTTTCATAATTTTTTTATACTTCTAAGGACTGTTTTGGCAGGTAGAGTTTCAGGTATTTTATACGGTTAAAGTATTCTCATGGGGTATCTTATTTTTTTTTATTCCAGCTACAAGTTTCAACATTTTCTTCCAAAACCCTGAGTTTCAAATTCTCTCCCTTCCTTCCATCTCACTCCTGCCATCGATAAATCAAGGAACTTAACTCAGGTTAACACTGTGTAGCCATGAAATATATCACTACAAAAAACAAGCTGTAAAAGTAAACAATCCCCTCGACCCCCACAAAGAGAAACCTCAAGAAAAATTAAGTGGGTGAAAAAGTTAAGTGTGCTTCAGTCTGTATTCAGAGACTGTCACTTCGGTCTTTGGAATGGATAGCACTCTATCATAAGTCTATCAGAGAAATTCCTTCAATATTTTTTGCAAGTTCCTTTATTTCCCTCTCCCCAATTGATTCCATTCTCTCTCTCCTTTCACCCTGTGCCTCCTCAAAAGTGGGCTGTCTCTGACCACTTTCTCCCACAATCTTCCCT
Source organism: Macrotis lagotis (assembly GCF_037893015.1). Lineage (NCBI taxonomy): Eukaryota > Metazoa > Chordata > Mammalia > Peramelemorphia > Peramelidae > Macrotis > Macrotis lagotis. The sequence continues at coordinate 928,983,628 of NC_133658.1, read as the reverse complement.
CTGCTATCACCATTACCTCCCTTCCCATGACTGCTTTCTCCCATCTCTTTCCTCCCTTTCCTGCAAGGTACCATCTATACCCAATTTAGAGTGTATGTTATTTTTCCCTCTGAGCCATTTCTGATCAAAATAAAGGCTCAGCCACTCCCCTCATGGATTTTTGCAGCAATTTCCAGTAGAAAATTGATCTTTTTTTCTCATTTTATTTGTCCTGGGTTAATTATCACTTCGAAGGTTGTTTCAGAAAAGGAGTTGCTAGAATCCCTTCTTTTTTGGTTATTCCAAATAATTTATTTGATATTTCAGTTACCTGATTTTTTTAAAATGTTTGACAGCATTCAGGTGTAAATCTTTCTCATCCTGTTGCTTTTTTCTTAGGAAGTTCAGAAAATAAGCAATTTCTCACATACTATCACAAGATCAAAATACATCTATGATAGACAAAAAGTGTGGTCTGTGGAGAGGGGAACAAATTTTCCTGGGAGTAGGGGCTGAGGGGCTGAAGAAGGGTGGTCTTGGGGGATGGGGATTAGGGGTCAGCAGGCCGGATATTATTCTTTATCATAAGTCCTTTAGAATTGTCTTGGAAAACAACACTGCTGAGGAAATATACCATTCACAGTGGATTATCCTACAATATTGCTGTTACTTTGTATATACTACGTTTTGCTTTGCCTCTGCTCATTCAGATAAGTATGGATTTTGCTGAGTTCACCTCCTCATTTTTTGTTGCAGAATAGCATTCTATCATAATCACATACAATTTGTCCAACCAATCCCCAAGTGATGGGAAAGACAATTTGAATCCTAAAATCATAAGGACATAAGGAACATAGGGTTAAAATAACAAGAGAAACATCAAGATTAGACAAGAAGCTTTAATCTCTCAGATTTATCATGAAAATGTATAGATGGCGACAATCCAAGATGACCACAAAGGAAATGGTAAAGAAATTGGTCTTTTAAGCAAAAACAAAGGGTAGAAAAAATAATTAACATCCCTAGTGACTTGACCATGGAAACTGTGCAATCCATTTACCAAAAGCAATCTACAAAGATCATCAATCAGTAGTTGAACTTTGACTGCCTCTTCCCAGGAGGATGGTTTCTTTGCATCCTGTCCATTCACCTCCTGCATTTGTAATTAACTTACACTGTGTATTTTTAGTCTTATTATTACTAAGAAACAAGGGGATCCATATAAAGCCTTGCCATTACCATGATATAGTTTTGAGAATCTTATACTTTACATTGTGATCACAGTTGACATGCCAGCTTTGGATCAACTAAAGAACTGTAGAACAAATGAGTGGCATATTGGGGAGGAGTTAATATCTCTTAGAGCTCTAGGTCACTAGAAGGACAAGGAGGCAACAAACATGAGGCCAATCTAAAAAGGGGAGGAGGGGCATAAGAATGGACAATGTATTTACAGAATCAAGGGGAATGTTACAGAGATCAAGTATCGGTAAGATCTTAGTTTGGTGAGGATCCCGATGTGCTATGGCTTTATATGGGAACTACTCTGGTACAGTGAAAGAAATCAAATGACTCTATGTTTCTATGACCATCCATCAAGAGTTAATGAGCACTTGCATTTCATACCTTTATGACTGTGAGGAAACAACTGTTGATGAGAAACTGAAGGAACATGCTGCTCTGAGTCAGAAGTGGTGAGGATTTGTGGCAATCACTGCACGGATGTGAACAACATTGTATGCTCATTCATGCCAGTGTGGAGTCCCAGCAGAAAGGAATTTCAACTACGGTTGAAATGAACAAGCTTGCTGTTCCAGAGAAAAATGTTAAAAATGGATGTTTTAAAATTTTTCTATGAAAATATTTATGACAAATTTGACCATCATTTTTTGGTCCTCCATTTCATTAAAGAAAAAAAGAACAAAAACAATGTTGACAATCATGCTGTGGTCTTACATATGAGAACAAAATAATGAGAGAATTAACTATGCATATGGACATGACTGGTAATGAAATAACATGAATATTTGATATATGTACATCTAGAGATGTAATGTCTATGCATAGATCTGAATAATTCTGAATATAAAAAAGTAGATGGGCGGGCTTGTTCATGATAATCCAGTTGCTTATGAAACTCTGTAACTTCAAATTTACCTAGACATGAAAACTAATGGTAATTTCAACTGATTGATCCTGCTCATTTGAATTTGAAGACTCTTCTCTTTCCCTAGACTTATACATAAAAAATCATGTACCTTTCATTCAGTTGGGAGATTTTACATTTTATGGTTTTGTACACGTTTCCCCGTGTATGTCGGGTTGTTTTCTTCTGATGAAGAGACCAGACATGAAATGAGGGAGATGGCTTCAGAATTGTGCTTGTGGGTGAAAGAATTGCATGATCAAAGATTCATTACCAAGGACACTCTTTGCACAAAGATGACATTTACACTGAGTGTGGATTCTCTGATGTCTAGCTAGAGTGGAGATCACACTGAAAGTCTTACCACACTGATTACATTGATAAGGTTTCTCTCCAGTGTGGATTCTCTGATGTCTTGCTAGATTGGAGCTCCATCTGAAAGTCTTACCACACTGATTACATTCATATGGTTTTTCTCCTGTGTGGATTCTCTGATGATTAATAAAATTGGATCTGTCTCTGAAAGTCTTATCACACCAATTACATTCATAAGGTTTCTCTCCAGTGTGGATTCTCTGATGATTAATAAGAGTGGATTTGTCACTGAAAGTCTTATCACACCAATTACATTCATAAGGTTTTTCTCCAGTGTGGATTCTCTGATGATTGTTAAAAGAGGATTTGTCACTAAAAGTCTTATCACACCAATTACATTCATAGGGTTTCTCTCCAGTGTGGATTCTCTGATGATTAATAAAAGAGTAGCTCTGTCTGAAAGTCTTTCCACACTGATTACATTCATATGGTTTCTCCCCAGTGTGGATTCTATGATGTTTAATAAGAGTGGACCTGTCATTGAAAGTCTTATCACACCAATTACATTCATAAGGTTTCTCTCCAGTGTGGATTCTCTGATGGTTAATAAGCCTGAATCTCTCTCTGAAAGTCTTATTGCACTGATTACATTCATAAGGTTTCTCTCCAGTGTGGATTCTCTGATGGTTAATAAGTTTGTATTTCTGCCTGAAAGTCTTATTACAATGATTACATTCATAAGGTTTCTCTCCAGTGTGGATTCTCTGATGGTTAATAAGTTTGTATCTCTCTCTGAAAGTCTTATCACACTGATTACATTCATATGGTTTCTCCCCAGTGTGGATTCTCTGATGTCTAGCTAGATTGGAGCTCCATCTGAAAGTCATATCACACTGATTACATTCAAAAGGTTTCTCTCCAGTGTGGATTCTCTGATGCTTAATAAGAGGGTAGCTCTGTCTGAAAGTCTTTCCACATTGACTACATTCATAAGGTTTCTCTCCAGTGCGGTTTCTCTGATGTATGAGAGATGACTTTTCACTGAAAGATTTATCATATGCAACGTACTCATGGAGCTTCTCTCTAGCAAAAATTCCCTGGTGGGAGGTAAGTGATGACTGTCTCTTAAAGGCATTTTCAGACTGTATACACTTGGATAGCTTATTTCTAGTATGAAATTTCTGATCATACATGAAGGATGACTGTTGCTTAAAAGCTTTACCACATTCGTTAGAACTACAATGTTTCTTTCCATTTTCAATTTTCTGGAGGACAGTGGGCTCTGAACTGCAGCTCAAACCTATCTTGCCTTCATTACAGACATTAGGCATTTTTCCAATATGACTCTTCTGAAGTCCAATGATTTCTGAATTCAAGCTGAAGGCCATCACACACTGATAAGTTTGCACTTTGGGACATTTGTCACAAGACTGAGAAGCCTCTAACTCTTCAGTTAAGCATTCACTGTATTTACTGTCTTGAAAAGAGTCATTTCCTGACATCATTTTCTTACAGTGAATTAGGATTGAATGTTGCCTGACACTCATCCTTTCTGTAGCAAAGTCACAGTGAGTCGTCTGCTTTTTCTCTGTCTTCATATCAGAATCACAGATTTCCCTCAGATGGAGGTCACAGTGAGCATCCTTCACCCATCTTTGCCCTCGTGATGCTTCCTCAGACATGCTCAGTTTGGAAGTAGTCTGCCTCATTTCATTCATGGGCTTTCCATCTGAAGGAAACAAAAAACACTGGTCAGAAAACAGGCACAAAAACAGAATATGAATTCACATGTCCAGGTGGATTTCATTTACAAGGAGTTTCACATACAACTAGATTCTAAAACAGACCTGCAACACAGAGAAAACCAACATTCTCATTCCTCTCTCAAATTGGGCTGAATCTGAATGACAGGTTCCTGATCAACCTCTCTCACAAGAGGTAAAACTCAGCGGCTGGCCAACTTCTGTCCATATTACTCAATAGCATTTCTCCATTACCCTGTTTTTTTAAATAGGAGAATTCTTTGGTTATTGCATGGCCTTTCAATTTGGAAACATGTGTATACTGCCCATTGTGGAAGCAACAGTTGAAACAAGTGGCCAGTGGAAGTGGTCCATTTTGCAGCTCTGTAATATCATTTAAGAGATATTGTGGTACTAGGAGGAGTTAAAGAAGAGTAAGAAAAATGAACTCTCATAAGTAACTTGACACATTTACAATCCAAGTTTCCTTGGATACTTTTAACCTTTACTTTGTCACATTCTGTACTCTTATGCTTGTTAATGATTATTACCATGTGATTCTAGGAAGTGAACTTACGTCTCACCCAGGATTAGGTGGATGTCATTGCCAAGTCCTAGGAGCAAGAACATGTCTCTGATGCCCAGACTCATAGTGAATATTTTCCTGCTTTAGGATTATAAACACTTCTATGACTCTGTCCTTCAGGGGCTGTGTTAGCATACTTTAGATGATTTGTAGAGGTTATGATAATGGTTTTTTGCATAGTTTGTAGCTGCCAGAGTTTTAATATAAGAATGCATTTGAGTAGAGAAGTCTCTGATATTTATCTGACACTCTGATAATGCAAAGAGCACCTAAGTTTTCATGGTACAATTTAAGGTTTTATTGCAATTGTGTCCAGTGTTCTTCCCAATCCTACAAGTGAGTAAAACTAGTAGGATCTCAATCCTGGGCAGCAATGCTTCAAGTCCAGGAGGTGTCCACTACTATGTGGGATACTGTAGGGAAACAAGAAATCTGACAGAGGGTTCCTAAACCTCTAATACTCTCCCTCAGTATCCTAGAGGCTACTTCTCTCCACAAAAAATTGAGACATCATCTCAGCTGGCATTATGAGAAGGCAATCCCATGCCACTCAGCACAGCAGCCTTTCCAAATCTTTTCATTCCTTCCCAGCATTTCCATATGACTTAGTTCCTTCCCCCGTGCTCTTGGCATAGAATTTGACATATTTCATTATAACAATTGTACATTTACCAGTAGCTTTTTTTTAACCTCCTCCCCATCTCACATAAATCAGATGCCTTTCTGCATTCCTTTATTACAAGAGAAGATTCTCCTGATTTATCCTTTATGGTGTTTTAAAATTTTTTTTAGGATTTTACAAGGCAAATGGGGTTAAGTGGCTTGCCCAAGGCCACACAGCAAGGTAATTATTAAGTGTCTGAGTCCGGATTTGAACTCAGGTACTCCTGACTCTTGGGCCGGTGCTCTATCCACTGCGCCACCTAGCCACCCCTCTTTATATGTTTTTTACATAATTTTTTCAAGCAGTCTTTCCCTCTCAATAAAGGAGTTGTCTTTTCTTTATCTGAATCTCCAGACTTGAGCACTTAGCCCAAAGCATAGTTGCCATTTTTGATTCTTGCCTTTTGTTATCAAAGAAGAACAAAATGACATCACTATGATAGAGACAATTTACAGTATGTCCAAGTATGGTTAATCAGGCCAATGAGCTCAGAAAGCTTTACACAGGTCGGCACAAATACATTGTATGAATAGCTGAGAAGCATTCTCTAAACTCCCATATCTCACTCATTCTATGACCTCTTCCATTCTGCTGTACTCATAGGGTACAGTACCTTCTCCAATGAGACTATGCTATATTGGGTGATCCTGTGCCAATGTCTCCCATGCTTGCACAATCAATTCTAATACTCTTAAGTGATACCCTGAGTGTCCTTGCATTGATGTTTCTATCCCCGGGGTGAGCACTTGCCCTGTGTGAGTTTTCCATAAAATAGTCTTTTTGTCAAGCTTATGTTTGTCCTTAGAACAACATTGCCAGCCCATCATAGTTTTGCTCTCTGTAATAATGTTAGAATGCTCGAGAAATGGCCTCAGTGTCTAGTATCTACTTCTGCCAGCCAATCTTGAGAATTATCCTAAGACAATTTATATGGGAGCAATTTATTTTTCTGGTGTGACCCTGGTAGATGGACCAGGTTTGACAGGCCTCCAGCAATAAGGGCATATATAATAGTGGTATAGACCTTCAATTTCCTAGTCATTCTAATACCTGCGATTTTCTACATTTTCTTTAGGAGCCTCGCATTCTAGCACTGTGTCAGCCTCATTGTCAATGTGTACCTCCCTGGAAAGGACAGTGCCAAGGAACGTGAACTTGCCCAAAATACTCAAAACTTCTCCATTTGCTGTAATCAGTGGTTCCATATATCGTTCATGTTTTACAGGGTATTGGAGCACCTGGGTTTTCATGGTGTCAATAGTGACTTCTCATAATGAAAACCAGCAGCAGAGAATTGATCCATACTTTGTTGCATCTCAGTTTCAGAGGCTGCATTGAGAGGACCATCATCTGCAAACAGAAGACCATGCACCAACACTCCCTCCACTTTGATCTTGGCTTGTAGCCTTTTCAAGTTGAAGAATTTACTATCAATGTGATAGCTGACCTTGATTCCCTCTCCATCACTTCATCTAGACAAGCTGAGTCCTTTCTGGAAACCAGTAGGAGACCTCCATGACCCTAAGTTCCAAACAGTGGATCTGATAGGATCATAGTTTTATCCCTGAAGGGAAGTCACTGGTAATGTCTTCCGGTCACTTCACTTCACAGATGGTGAAACTGAGGTTCAGAAGTTTAATGACTTGACTAGGATTTCACTGCTCAAAATGTCTGAACAAGATTAGCAATCAGATTTTTCTACTCCAAAGTCTACTATTCCTTTCTCTGTGACATGTAGCTGCCTCTTCTGTTAATATCTCTTGAGAACTTGCTTTCATTTAACACACCTGCACAGGAGGTTCTGGGATCTTTTCGCTGCAGTAGGCAAGGTCCTTCACCTTTCTCCAAATGGAAAATCAAATCTTCTCTTGGAAGTGGAACACCTGGGAGTGGTAAATAAAAGACAAGAGGAGGAGAGACATGTGCAATGTGGTTCTCCTCTGGGAAAGAGGGAATGGAGGGTCACCAGATGGTTTCCAGGATACCACCTGGATCATTTTCAAGCTATTTCTTTTTAGATGGGAAAGAAATCATTTGAAAACAGAAGAATCAGTTTTATACACTTCTTTCACTGAAGGCCTGATTTCATAGATTCCATCATCTACAAATTAAGAAGCAGCTGGTCATACAGAAAAAAAGTGTTGGGCCTGGATTTAGGAATCCCTGATTTCAAATCCAGTCTCAGTTACTATCCAGGGATCTAAGACAAGTTACACAAACTGTTTTTCCTTATGTTCCTACAATCTAAAATGGGGATGATAATATCAGCTGATACTCCTGTTTTGAGGATCAAATTAGAAAATGCTTCTAATGATAGCATTTGGACTATTGCTTGCCACACTTAGGTCAATATAAATACTTGCCTCCTTCATTTCTTTTTCTACCATCTGTTCTAGAATTAGGGGGGAAGTATGAAAGAGGACCAATGACACAATAGCTTGACTAGACTTCTAGAATAAGAATAGGAGTAATGATCTACAATTTTAGACTGCTTTTAACCTCCAAAGACCAGACTCAACCCAAAGAGGAAGGGACTACTTTGTGAAGGAAGGGTTTTTCAACACTGTCCATCTCAAAGTAAAAACTGCCTGAGCAGTTTTCAGAGATTTAGCAGACAAACTTATGGTCAGAAAGATGGTAGATTATATATACTATGGCTAAAATTAGTTCTAAGTCTGAGATTTTCCAGCATTGCTGTGATCTTTGACCTCAGGATCCCTAGAACCAGCAAGAGAAAGGAAAGCCCCTGTACCCTGTTACACAGGGCAAAGACCCTTTACAGGAAAACCAGGCAGCATGAGGACTACCACTTTCGTCTTTCTAAGAAATGACAAATGCTCCATATCCTGCACATGAGGGAGAGAGAATGAAGGCAGTTCCTTTGATGTTACATTCAGTTCCCTGGGAATTGCTCTTACCTAGGGAGTGCAGGTTCTGGGCAGTCTCCATCATGACCTCCTTGTACAGCTCTTTCTGAGGATAGTCCAAGAGGCCCCATTCATCCGGAGTGAAGTCCACAACCACATCGCTGAAAGTCACCAGCTCCTAATCCATGAATAAAATCAAGATTTAGAGTTGAAAGACACTTCAGAATTCATCTAGTTTAATGTTCATCCATTTACAGGAGGAAACTGAAAGACAAAGAAAGGATTTCCCCAAATTTCCTATCCTCATGAGGCTCAGAATCAGTCAGGAAGAACTCAATGCAATACTAGAAGAGGTTTTTTATATTTGCAGTTACAAACTTTATTTGATAAATTTGGTACTATGAATACAATTCCTAAAGAATCCTAGAACTTATGTTTTCTACCAGGGATGCAGGAGGATCATATAAGAGAAAGAGTTTAACAGAGTAAACAAAAGTGAGATGTTATAAACCAAAGCTCATGAAGATCTGGTGAGTTGTCAGGACAACTATGTGTTTGGGATAGAAGAGAGGGGACATTTCCTGTGATTATTAAAAATAAAGTAAATAAAAAATAAATAAAATAAAGAGGAAATAAATAAAATAAAATAAAAATAAGTAAATAAATAAGGAAAATAAATAAAAGAGGAAAATAAACACAATAAATAAGAATAAATAAAATAAAAATAAATAAATGAGGAAGTAAATAAATGAATGAATCTTAAATAAATAAATGAAAATAAATGAAAATTTAAATAAAAAATAGAGGAAAACATGCACAGGAACCTTAAGAGATATTAATCACAATCCGAACCAACCTTTGTGGTAGGAGACTATTTCCAGTCAAAGAAAAGAGCTCCCTATTGTCATGTTGAAGGCGTGAGGTGGCCTTGGGATTCAAGTATCATAAAACATCTCCGTCTTTGCTTTATGATTGTATTCATTTGCAAATATCATTTATGTCAAATTATTACTAGAAGTTTTCACAACTATTCCTAGTCAAAGGTTGATGTTTCACAGCTATTGTAAGGAATAGAATGTGTCATTCATTAGAATTTGTCATTCATTCTCAAATCTCATGATATCAGGGAAGTGAAGCCATGACATGAATTGAATTTTAGTGAGGGGAGTGCTAAGTGCTAAGTTACCAGCCTCACTTTCTTTTCCAGAATCATTTGAGTCCAATCAGCAGATATGAGTCAGGATGACTGGAGATGGCCCTGCATTGGAGACATTGAGTATTAAGTGACTTACCTAAGGTCACAGAACAAATAAGTAGCAAGGGTCCGAGGTTGGATGTGAACTCCTGTCCTCTTGACTTCATGGTCAGTGCTCTTATTATATCCTTTTTAATTTTAAGGTTACTTGCCCTGCACTCTGGGTACTTAAACTCAAAAAACATGTTATCTCCCTCTGGCAAAATACAATTGGAAAAGAATGGTTTGGGACAGAGCCAAGATGGCGACAATAAGGGATCTTGTCTTAGGGGCTCTCTCATAAAACTCATAACCTAAGGACTCTAACTACACTTTCGAGAGACAGAACCCACAGAGGGACCCAATGAGGCAGTTCTCCTACTCAAGGTAACCTGGAAAAGAGCAGAAAGGCTCTGCTCCCCGGGGTTGGAGGGGCAGCCTGCCAGAGGGGTGGCCCGCCAGAGAGAAGGAATTTCAGACTCCTGGAGGCAGCCCCAGGGTGCTGGGAGCCACTGCTCCCAGCAGCAGGGGAGTCTCCTGAGCTACACCCCAGGGAGCACCAGGAACAAAGTGGGGGAACACTGTGGGGACCTCTGCCAGAGTGAGCACGTAAAACACAGCCCTCAGGGCACACAGCAAGCAAAGTGGTCTTTGGGCAGCCCAGATCCAGAACAGAAGCAGGCGGAGCAGGTAAGCAGGAGCCCCCAGGGCAGGAGCCCATTGAACCTAGGGAGGGGAGTGAAGAGAGACTGCAGAGCTCTGTCCTCTGCCCCTGGAACAGGACTCTGGGGTTCTGAACACATTCAGATACTGATCACAGTCTAGGCCCCCCCCCCTCCACCTCAGCCCCATGGCAGAGGGGGGCGCATATGGTCATTTACAGACCAGGAGGGAGGGCAGAGCCTCACACACTGAGACCTTTGTGGGAGTGTCCCAAAAGCTCAGGAAGCACCCCAAAACCAGGGAAAATGAGAAAGCAGAGAAATAAGAGGAACACTATTGAGAAATATTTTGCATATGAGCCCAAAGAAGGATCAAAATACTCTGTCTGAAGATGAGGAAGCACAAGCTCCTACATCTAAAGACTCCAAGGAAAACAGAAATTGGGCTCAGGCTATGACAGAGCGCAAAAAAGACTTTGAAAATCAAATGATGGAGTTAGAAGAAAAACTGGGAAAATAAATGAGAGAGATGCAGGAAAAACATGAAAATGAAGTCAGCAGCTTAGTCAAGGAGACCCCCCAAAAAATGCTGAAGAAAATAGCATGCTAAAAACCAGCTTAGGTCAAATGGATAAAATAGTTCGAAAAGTTATTGAGGAGAAGAATGCTTTAAAAAGCAAAATTGGCCAGATGGAAAAAGAGATAAGGAAACTCTCTGAGGAGAACAAATCCTTCAAAGAACAGAACTCAGGGAGATTGATGAATGTGAAACATCTCACTTAAAAAAACAACTGATATGGAAAACAGACTTAGGAAAGATAATTTAAAAATTATTGGACTACCTGAAAGTCATGATCAGGAAAAGAGCCTTAACATCATTTTCAAAGAATTACTACAGGAAAATTACCCTGATATCCTAGAAGTAGAGGGCAAAATAGAAATGGAAAAGAATGGTTTTCTTTGATATCAAAAAATGGAATGGTCTACAGCTAAATTGAAGGTTTCATCTACTGATGGTATGTATATTCTGTTCCCCTCTCCTTGCTACTCAAGTTTTCTGATCTCCTCCATCAGTTTGGGGTGATCAGTACCAGAATGATCTCTACCTCTATATAAGGATAAATGCCAGAGAACAAAACTAGATGTCTAATCTGTATTTTCTCTTGCTTTATTTAAATAAAATATATTTAAAATTCGAAATAAATTTATTTTTACGACTTTGTTTATAAGGTTAACATTACTTGTGCTGTTGATTGGCTGTAGACACAATTGGAAAGAAAACACTTTTCTTCCTGGCAACACCGCAACAAGACATGGAATCTGACATAAAAAAAGACCACTACCTTTTCTGAAGGTGAGGTTATTGTTTTTTAATTTGTCAAATAAACTGCTCTAGTTTAAACTGTTGATTTCTTTGAAGTTTCTCTGGGACGTTTCCTTTCCTTTGGGGGATTCTCACAGGTTGGTGGGAATTGTTTTGTTTTAAGTGGCCAGGTGGGTGCTGAGGTCTTGTCTCTAGATCTGAATGTGGTCCATTGGTAGGTCTCTGGGATTTTTCTGTTCAGTGAAGTGCAAAGGGATTTGATTGGCAATCCTGTTATATTTCCAAGGTCTGTATTATACTATGTGTTCTGTTTAATGGCTTATTGGGGCTTCTGGTGTTTGGTTTTGTAAATATTTCTTAATGTATATTTGTTTTATCTGGTTGTGGGACAGTCTAAATCTATGATTAGAGATCCAGTAGAAAGGACTCCTGCTTTATATATCAGTACTCATTATGACTAATCAACATGCATTTTGTCCAATTTGTTGAAAACTAAGTGGTGATGATACTGAATTAAGTTGGTACAGATGGGGATCCTTCAAAAGAGCTAAACTGAACTATCTGAAAACAATTTTAAAAACTAATATGTGGGTGGCTGGGTGTCACAGTGGATAAAGCACTGGCCCTGGAGTCAGGAGTACCTGGGTTCAAATCCGGTCTTAGGCACTGACTAATTACCTAGTTGTGTGGCCTTGGGCAAGCCACTTAACCCCATTTGCCTTGCAAAAACCTAAAAAACAAAACAAAACAAAACTAATATGGCTTCTAAAAATGAATGGGAATGATTCCATCACTGATTAGGGAGCTCAAAGCTGAAATTTCTTCACTTAAGGCTACTTAAAAAAGGCCTCAACTCCACATGTTGCTGCAGTCCCTGCCACTAGGGAGCCTCTAGCATCTTCAAATAGTACAACCAGTTGTTCTTTTTCAGCTTCTTTTCTTCCTTCTTGTTACCTTCTGTACTTACTAAGGATTCTGGTTTTGGGAGAGCCATCCCTTCTATAACCCAGTTCACATTCAAATCCTAGGAAAACTCTTCTATTATCTGCTCCCCTTTATCCTACCCTGTCTAGACCTAAGGAAATTTCTGATCTTTCTCCTTCCGCTTAAAGTCATCCTCAATCACCACTCTCATTCTTTTTCTTCTCCTCCGGTTCTAATCTCCATTTTTCTCACCTTTATACTTATGCCGGTAGCATTTCTTTTTTCCCTTTGCTCCTAAATAACTTCTCCCTCCATTATCTCTTCTCTTTGTTCTACAGTTTCTTAATCCTTCCATTACTTCCTCTTTTTGTCCCTCAATTTTTCCTCCTTCCGGTCCACCTTCATCTTCTCCTCCTCTCTACTTTTGTTCCCATCTCTACTCCTCCTTATATTCCTGCTTATCTATTCAGTCTCACCCTAATATCTCTTATTCTAATTCCTCATCTATATCCTTTCATTTTCTTTTCCTATTCTCCTTCTCATTCAGTTATCCTGCAGCCCCATCCTTACACTCAATTGCCTCTTGCTATGAAAGATTATATCTTCAATGAATTTATTCCATCACCAAATCTATTCAAAGATCTTTTTTTTTTAGTTTTTGCTAGGCAATGGGGTTAACTGGCTTGCCCAAGGCCACACAGCTAGATTATTATTAAGTGTCTGAGGCTGCATTTGAACTAAGAAACTCCTGACTGCAGGACCAGTGGGCTATGCATTGTGCCACCTAGCTGCCCCAGGGATCTATTTTTCTTAGGGAGGAATGGAATGCGTTCTCTTCAGACTTTGAAAGAAGACTTGTCCTGGCCTCCTTAATCCAGAAAAGAACTGTATCCTTGATAATTTGAAAGGAACATCTAGTTTTGCCCTCCTAATCCAGAAAAGAATCTGTTCAGACTTGGAAAAACAACTCCTCACTCTACCCTCCTACTACTAAAACTTTTATTTTTTTGGTTTTTGCAAAGCAATGGGTTGAAGTGGCTTGCCCAAAGTCAAACAGTTAGGCAATTAAGTGTCTGAGACCTGATTTGAACTCAGGTCCTTCTGATTCTGTGGCAGGTGCTCTATGCACTGCACCACCTAGATGCCCCCATGGTATTTAAAGTCCAAAAAATATTACTTCCTTCCGGCAAAACAGCAATATTGAAGGATGGCTCTCCTTGATTTGGATGAATGGAAGTCTCCTGCCAAGTTTCCCATTTTCTCTGCTCTTGTTATGTATATTCTATTGCCATCCCCTTGTTTTGGCATAAATTCTCTGACCTCCCTCACTTGGGGTAGTCATTAGGAGAATGGCTCCACCCAGAGAATAAACTTTCATATCTAAGGTAGCTTTTACTGTTGGTATTTTAATCTTATGTTATAAGGTCCTTACCGTTCTGCAGGTTCTCACCCCAGACTCCCGAGGCTTCGGCTGCGGGACTCGGTGGAAATGAGGCAGAACTTAGACCAAGGAGGGGCAGGAGCCCGCCGGGCCGGGCACGGGGCATCGGCGCTTCGGCTGCCAAGGTGCCAGCGCGGAGGGCGGTGCTGCTGCTCCTCTCACTGCGGGGGCACTGCCAGCATCGCGGGCACTCCCGGGGCCAGCCTGGGCCAGAAGGCACTCACCTGGGCTAGAGGGCACTCACCTGGGCTAGAGGGCACTCCAGGGGCCAGAGGGCACTCACCCGGGCCGGAGGGCACTCACCCGGGCCGGAGGGCACTCACCTGGGCTGGGGGTCTGCGGCTCCGCGGGGCCATTCCCTCGGGGGAGGAGGGTCCCGGAGGAGGGGTTCTCTCGGGTCTCCCTTCCGGGGCGGGAGGCGGCGGGGAGCCGGAGGGAGAAGGTTCTGGAAGGCAGAGGGGAGGGGGAGGGGCCCTGGGGGGCGGCTCAGCCGGGCCCCCGGGGGGAGACCTGACTCGGGGGAGCAGATGGGGGCCCCCCGGAGGCGGCTGGGGGAGGCGGGAGGCGGGAGCTCTGGGGACGTCTGGGCCCCGGCGGGGAGAGGATGGGGGGACCCGGGGGGGCTCCCTAAGGGGAAGTCAGACAAATGGGGCCCATGGGTGGGCGGGGGAAGGGCCCCGGGGCGTTCGGAATGCGGAGGGGGGGCTGGGGGGAAGTTGTGGCCTCGGACCGGAAGTCGGCTCGAACTCGGCTCCAGGGGGCGGGGCGACCTCAGCGCCGGGGGGGCGGGACGGAAGGAACTGGAACTCCGCTCCCAGCTCGGCCGCTTCCGGGCGCTCCTCGGGGGCGGGGCCTCCCGGTACGTGACGCTCCGCTCCTCCAATCGTCCCGCCCCTCCTCCCAAGCCCCGCCCTCCACGTTGTGCGGCGTCTGCCTGGTTGCAGTCACCCCTTTGTACCGCTAGACTCCTCCCAGGATTTCTCTAGGAGTTTTTGCTCTCACCATAGACAGCTTCCCTTCCTTCCTGGGCGAGCCGCCTGGGCCGGCCTGGCATTAGGTATCAGTCGGGGACTGACTTGTATCCTTAGGAACTGGACTATGAACATGCATCAGAGTGGCGCGGAAACTCTGATGGTTATCGCAGCTGGAGCTCTCCGAGAGCCTTATCACACTGGCTACATTCGTGACATCTGAATTCCCTCGTGTCCAGTAAGTTTTGCTCTCAGGCCAAAAGTCTTTCCACACGGGAGAGAAGCCTTATGAATGTTTTCATTGTGGAAAGCCTTTTAGACACAGCTCGGACTTGCTTACACATCAGAGAATCTACCCTCCGGAGAAATTACGAATGTAATCAGTGTGATAAGACTTCCAGACAGAGCTCCAGTCTAGCAAGGCATCAGAGAATCCATGCTGGAGAGAAGCCTTATGCATGCAATCACTGTGGAAAGGCTTTCAGACAGAGGTCTGACTTTATTACACATCAGAGAATCCACAGGGGAGAAAAACCTTCAGAATGTAATGGAGGAAAGACTTTATGAGAGAGTTCCCATCTTATTTACTAAGCATCAGAGAACCCACACTGCAGAGAAACCGTTTGAATATAATCACTGTGGAAAGACTTTCGGATTCAGGGCCCATATTTTTATTCATCAGAGAATCCACACTGGAGAATGACCTTACAAACGTCATCAGTGTGGAAATGCTTTTGACTGCATGTCTCATCTTGTGACTCATCAGAAAATCAAACCCAGACAGAAACCATTTGAATGTCATCTTTCTGCAAAGAGAATGTCCAAGGTCATCAATCTTTGATGATGCAATTCTTTCACCAAAATGCTCAATTCTGAAGCAATCTCCTCCATGTCTGGTCTCTTCAGTTGAAGGAAACAACCAGACATATAGATGGGGAAACATGCAGAAAAACGCAAAATATAAAATCGTTCCTCAACTGAATGAAAGGTACCTGATCCATAATCTATATGCCTAGGGAAAGAGAGGAGCCCTCAAAGTTAGATGGGCAGATCAATCATTTGAAAATACCTTTCATTCATACGTCTAGGTTGATTTAGGTTACAGAGTTTCATATACAACTGGATTGTCAACATCAAAGAGGGGATGTCAGAATTCTCATTACAGCCTCAGCTTATGAACCTCAGAATAATAGGTACCAGACTTTTAATTGGGTCACAATACTTTTTTTCTCTATTGACCAACTGTGATCCATGATCAGATTTGTTTTCTATAAATTTCATATGCCAATCTAAAAAAGAGTCCTTTTTGTCTAGTCATTTTCTATATTGTATTCCACTTTTTTATATTCAGAACTATAGCTACCTAGATGCACATATACCAAATATTCATATTATTTCATTACTGATTATATCCATATGGATAGTTTGATTTCCTTGCTGATCCCTTTTATCTTTTTTTTGTTCTCATATCCAAGGCCATATCACAATTGTCAACATTGTTTTTTGTCTTTTATTCACTTACTGAAAACTACATTCTGTTCTGGCCCATCAGTTTTTCAGGATAACAATTATCAGCTTAATTTTGAAATTTTATCTTTGAATGCTTCTGCTCCCTCCTTAGAAAAAGAGAAGTCACAATCCTTATAATAAACAAAATTTTAAAATCATCTATTCTTTTGGCCCCAAAATGTTATCTTAGGGCAGACCTAAAGTTTATTTCCTTTTGTCAGAAACTGGACTACATGCTTCACTATTGCTCCAATTGCATCTTTTCCCATTTTGTGTTTGGTGAGCCTTTTGGGGTTCGAAAATAAAGGTTGAAAAGGTTTGAGTGAAAAATTATTTAATGAAATTGAGTACAGAACAATTATTTTCAAAGTTTGTCATAAATATTGTCATGGAAAAATTTTAAAATGTAATTATTAAAACATTGTCCTCTGGAACAAGAAGCTTGTTCATTTCAACCATAGTTCTTTTCTTTCTGTTGGGACTCCAAACTGTCATGATTGTTGTTCAAGTCCATGCCATGATTGCCTCACACCCTGACCACTTCTGTGTTAGTGCAACATGCTACTTCAATTTTTCATCAAATTGTTTCCCAACAGTCACAAATTTTGAAATTCAAGTGCTTATCAATTCCTAATGGATGGTCACAGAAACATATAGTCATTTGAATTCTTTCACTGCACCAGAGTAGTTCCCACATAAGCCCATCTCACATCAGGATCATCACTAGACTAAGATGTTACAGATACTTGATCTCTGTAACTTTCCCTTGATTTTGTAAATAAATTGTCCATTCTTGTACCCCTCTTCCCCTTTTTAGATTGGCCTCATGTTTGTTGCCTGCCTATTCTAGTGACCTAGATCTCTAAGAGATGTTAACTCTTCCTCCAATATGCCATTCATTTCTTCTACAGCTCTTTAGTTGATCCATAGCTGACATGTCACCTATGCTCAAAATGGGGGATAATGCTAAGTATACGATTCTCAAAACTATATCATGGTAATTCAGAGGCTTCATATGGATCCCCTTGCTTCCTAATAAAAATTAAGACTACAAAAATATCACTCCCTAAGTTAATTACAAATCTAGGAGGCCAATGAACAGGATGCAAAAGAACCATCCTCATGGGAAGAGGCAGTCAAAATTCAAGTAATAATTGATAATCTTTATAGATTGGTTTTGGGTAAATGCACAGTTTCCATGGTTAGGTCACTAAGGATGTTAATTATTTTCTGTATCCTTTATTTTTACTTAAAAGACTAATTTCTTTCCCATTTTCTTTCTGCCATCTTGAATGGTTGCCACATATATGTTTTGAAGATAAATCCCCAAGAATCAAATTTCATGTCTAATCTCTATGTTTCTTTGTTATTTTAACTATTTGTTCCTTAAATTCTTATAATTTTAGGATTCAAATTGTCATACCCATCAACTGGGGAATAGCTGACCCAATTGTCATATGTGATTATGATGGAAAGCTATTCTGCAACAAGAAATGAAGAAACGAACTTGGTAACGCCTGGACTTACATGGCTAGAGGAAAAGCAAAATGTAGTGTGTACGAAGTAGCAGCAATATTGTAGGATGACCAACTGTGAATGATATATCTTCTCAGCAATGTTGTTTTCCAAGACAACTTTACAGGACTTATGGTAAAGAATATTACCCAGCCCCTGACCCCCAATCCCCATTTCCCCCAAGGCCACCTTTCTTCAGCCCCTCAACCCCTACTCCCATGCAAATTTGTTCCCCTTTCCTTAGATCACAATTTATGTCTATCATATGCCCATTTTGACCTTCTCTTGGTATAGCATGTGAGAAATTCTGCTTAGTTTCTGAGCTTCCTAAGAAAAAAAGGATCAGGACTAGGAAGATTTACAACTGAATGCTATCAAACATTTAAAAAATCAGGCAATTCCAATACAAAATTAATTATTTGGAATAATAAACAAAGAAGGGATTCAACCAGGTTCTCTTTTGAAATGTGATACTTACTATCTGTTTGACCTTGAGCAAGTCACATGCACCTATTTATTTCCCTGCACAAACCAAAAGAAAATAAAAAGGTAATTGGGAAATAGTTAACAACGCAGTAATAAGTAAATCAGAAGGCAGACAATGTTAATCTGTGATTTTCAAAATCAATATGTAGCTGATAGGGATCGTTCACTCTGGCTTAGTTGTCCTCATCATTATCTGACTTGGTCACGACTATCATATACCACAGGGAAGACTGAAGCTGCTTTCTCTCTTGTATTTAATTCCTCTTTTGGCAAAATTTGAGACACTGTAGGATTTGGAGATAATGGTCAGTCTTTGATCATGTTAGTCATCTGACCTAGAAGTTTCCTAGATAGCAGGTTGAATGCTGTAATGGGTATCCAAGACAATATTGAAATCTAGGCCTTGCTCTGTCCAAGTCCAGTACACTGCTCATTATTGAAAAACAATTGACATCTAGAAGATGTCAAGTGAGCTGTGTCTTAAAGGAAGATGAGGGTTCTGCAGGAACAGAGAGTGAAATATTAACCAATCCTTCTTAACCTCTGCAAATTTACAATAATGGACAAGATGGGTTGTAAGGTCCCCTTTTGCCCTTATATTTTATGAAGGGAAGCTAGGTGGTACAATGGATAAGAGCACTGACCTTGGAATTAGGGGTTCAAATCTGACCTCATGCACTTGACATTTAATAGCTATATAATTTTGGGCAAGTCATTTAATCCTGATTGCCCTCTATCCCAGGCATCTCCAGTTGACCTGATTCGTATCTGGTTACTGGATCCAGATGGCTCTGGAGGAGAAGTGAGCCTGGAGACAGCACAGCCTCCCCTCACTCAAATCCACTTCTCATGACATCACCTCCAGATTTCATGGTATTCTTTGACAATGAATGGCAAACATTATTATGAATATTTTATGGGTAGGTTTAGATTTGAAAATGTGATCTTAGGTATTTTCCCTTTTTCTGAGTACAGCATGCCCATCATGAGCATCACCAAAGTTGACTCTGCCTATTGTAACCAGGCATCAGTAACCTCTGGAGCTGAGAAATAGCATTGTATTGGAAGACCCATCCATCAGGACTTCTCAAAGTCTTTCTGCTGAAGAATAATCCCTTCTACAATGACAGTTCTTCAAAGGGTTTTTCCTGCCCATGATCTTACCCTGCCTAAGAGGAAGACAGGGTAGGTATTGTCCTCATTTTACAAAACATGAAACAAGTCCAGAGAGGTTGAGGAACTTAGTTAGACTCACAGTTAGTTACATGGTAGAACTGAAGTTTGTCCCCACATCTTCTATTTTGAGCTCAGAGAAGGTGTCCATTCCTACCTAAAGCTAATAATGACTTTACCTTGTAGTAGAGGACATACGCAGCCACAAGAACTCTCAAGCTCTGCAATAGATCCTCAACCACATGGATAGAGGGTGCTCAGACCCTGTTATTCTGTTCCTCCTGCTTCAAACTGCTCCCATGGCTGTGTCCACTGCCTTGCCCATGACTGTGGACAAATTGGTGAAGCTATACCACACCCTAGCAAAGAGAATGGAACATCAGGAAATCCTGGGTATCAGCTTTAGCCTCTAAATCTTCAGAATTATCTTATGACCTTCTAACCTCTTACAGGATCCTCTGGGAAAGGTAGGATGGAAATTTTTAAGGGAGTATGACTAAAAGCCCAATTAAATGACTGCTCTCAGTACATCCTATATCAAAATAGATCTTGAGAGCCAATTCAATAGATTAGTAGCACAAAGAAGGTACCAGATTCATTGGCCCCACAATTTTCATTTTCAGGGAATCCTGAATCAAAGGATTCTAGAATATAACCTGTATAAATGAAATGGGTTGAAGGAGGAAAGGGAAGATGTGCATGCTTGTTCTCTTCCATTAGAACTGTGAATTGATTTAAGCATCCCAGAAAACAATTTGAAATTATAGAAGGAAAGTTACTGGATTATTCATGTACTTTGGACCAGAAATTCCATCTCATCCCTTTTCCTTTTCCCCAAGGAAAAACATTATTGTGAATTTAAAAAACTATAAACAAGATATGATTCTAATAATTGGGAAAAAGTTGAAGCAGAGTCACAGTAACTCTCATTGTGGTGAGAGTTATTGTGAAAATAATTTTGCCATAAAGAATTTTGAATAAGAATTCAGAAAATCCTTTTTGTTTTTGTTTTTTTAGGTTTTTACAAGGCAATGGGGTTAAGTGGCTTGCCCAAGGCCACAAAGCTAGGTAATTATTAAGTGTCTGCGGCCAAGGAATTCAGAAAATTGTAAGAAGACTTATAAGAAGTGATGTGAAGAAGGAATAAAAGAACCAGACAATGGCTCCAACAATGTCAATCAAAACAGCTTTGAAATACAGATGAACTCAGGTTATCTAAAAAGAGGAATGTTGGCATAATACAATTAAAGTTCAAGAACACATAATTTCCCTTTTGTTAATAAGCAGCAAACCATAAAACTCAAAAGTGACACAGCAGTTGAAATCAGGATGTACTGCTTAACTCAATGGAGGGCTGGATGAGCTTTATTGGGGGACTGTGAGGAGGGTATGGTTTAAATAGTTATTAGGAAAGAGCAAAATGTATCCACTGAAGTACAATCAAGAAGGTAAGAGGCAGAATGCAAATAAAAATATAAACTTCTGATCCATTTCTCCTTTCTTCTGAATATATTTGATGTTTATATCTCCAGGAGTCTGTCAGGGGAACCAGGTTTTTCCAAGTATATTCAGCTCACTTCTATGAATCTTCCTTTCTGATAAAAAGAAATGTCTCAGTATAAATTTTTGGTCAAAACCTATGATTTTGGAAATTTGTTGATTTACCAATTGTCACACAGAGACCTTGGCTTTTAAGTAGAAAATAAAAAAAAAAAACAAATTTTATACAATCCACTTTTGAGACTTGGAATAGGGGTGGCTAGGTGGCACAGTGGATAGAGCACCGGCCCTGGAGTCAGGAATGCCTGAGTTCAAATCCAGCCTCAGAGACTTAATAATTATCTAGCTGTGTGGCCTTGGGCAAGCCACTTAACCTCACTGCCTTGCAAAAAGTAAAAAAAAAAATAAGTACTTGGAATAGCTTTATTTTTCCCCATTTGGAGGACATATTCCACTAACAAAAATAATATCCTTAACAATAATCAGTTTTGGAATAGTGTGTATCCGTTAGCTGTGTTTATAAATCAGTTTGAACAACGTGCCCATGTTTAAAAGAATCAGAAAAGCAAAAAATAATTAATAAAAATGAAAAGAAAAATTTAAAAATAGACCATAGATCATCTTTCTATGTATGTATTTAGTTGATTTGCTTAAATATTCCCTTAGCAGTTTGAAAAGCTAAAAGATCTTAATTCTCACAGGATCACATGGCTCAGGGATGTTCAAAATGGTGGGGCCACAAGCAACTGGCCCGTGGGTTTGCTAAATGCTTTCATAAAGGAAGTTGAGTTACAGCAGACCTCTCACTAAAATGGCAAATCAAAATATATTATCTCTTGTTTTAATTAAAATTTTAAAAAGATGGGGGGAAGCAGTTAGGTGGCATAGTGGATAGAGCCCCAGCCCTGGAATCAGGAGGATCTGAGTTCAAATCCAGCCTCAGGCATTTAATAATTACCTAGCTGTGTGACCTTGGGCAAGTCACTTAAACCCCTTGCCTTGCAAAACAAAACAAAACAAAACAAAAAACTATCCATTCAGAAATTGTTATCTGCATCTATGAAAAGAGGCAAATGAAAATATTGGACAGTCCTGATATAGCTGAGAACAAATGTCCAGGTTAGTCTATCTGACTCAGAATCAGATAGTTGTAAGCATAGTGTTTTCCTCCTTATTTACTGATCACCTAACAGGATTACATATATTTTTGACAAGGACATAAGAAAGAACAACTCTCCTTTGTCATTTAGAAGGAAGTTATTGTGAATATAAGAATCATGAATAAGAGGAATTCAGAATGTCACTGATTATTGCACTGATGAAACGAACATGTCCATCACGATGCATCATCACCCCATGTGTTGTGGAGGTGTACAATTGCTGTCAGGATGTCCAATGTTCTTCTGCTTCTCCTCATCACATTCAGCATCAATTCATGCAAGTTTTTCCAGACTTTTCTGAAACCCCATCCATGGGGTATCTCTTACTATTTCTTCTAACAGGGTTTTTGTTTTTTAGGAATAGGAATGTGGATGTCTTTTGGGGATTTACTTTATATCTGACTACTTTTTAAAAATTATTAACTTTGAATTTTTAGATGTCTTTTGGACTTTCCAATGAAATCATCATAGTCTGTTGAAAAGAAATACAGACTAACTATTCTGATTTCTTCTGTTTCTTTGTCTTTTCTTATTACTGTTGAAAGGATTTCCCATATACCCCTGAATAATACTGATGACAATCCATATCCTTGTTTCATCATTGATCCTACTGGGAAGGCTTCTAGCTTATCCCCATTATAAATAATGCTTGCTAATGGTTTTTTATAAATTCTACTTATCAGATCAAGGAACAATCCATTTATACTCATACTTTTTTTTTTTAGTTCTTTTTGGCAAAGCAATGAGGTTAAAGTGATTTGCTCAAGGTCACACAGCTAAGTCATTATGAAGTGTCTGAGGGTGGATTTGAACTCAAGTCCTCATTACTCCAGTGCTGGTGCTCTATCCACTGGGCCACCTAGCTGCCCCTGTACCTATACTTTCAAGTGTTATTTTTTCTAAATAGAAAAGTGTCTTGTATGTTATCAAAAATTTTCTTTTGCATCTATTGATATTATTATATTTTAAAACCTTTTCTTATGGGTAAAAATAATTATGTCAATAATTCTTCTTTATGTTAAACTTCCAATCCTGCCTCCCTCATCTAAATTCAGTTTAGTCATAATGGGTAATCTTTCTTATATATTTTTACATATTTTTGCTGGTGTTTTATTTAGCATTTTTTGTACCTATGTCCATTAACGAAATCGATATATTATTTATTCCCTGTTTTTACTTTATAAATAGAGTCTGGTAGAATCCCTTCATCCATTATTATTACAAATAATTTATTAAAGATTGGAATGACCTGATTGTTAAATATTTGAGAGCATTCACTTGAAAATTTCTCTAGTTCTGGGGCGTTTTTCTTAGGAAGTTCAGACCTTAAAGATGGGCCAACATCACACAAGCTATTGGAAGAGAAGGTCAACATAGTGCAACATTTAAATGTAAAGGGTAATACCATCAGTCAGCCAAGAATAAGTGGAAAGAGTGAAGTGGTCAGGGCCCCAGCCCTGGACTCAGGATACCTGAGTTCAAATCCGACCTCAGACACTTCATAATGACCTAGCTGTGTGGCCTTGGGCAAGCCACTTAACCCGGTTTGCCCTGCAAAAAAAAAAGTGACAGTTTATTAGTTTGGAGAGAGAAGAATTAATGAACAAGGAAGCGAAAGAGGACGCCGGCAAAGCCAGAATGGATAGGCTTCGCACCCACCAGAGCAATGCAGCAACCATTAGAGGGGAGGCAGAAGGCTGGGGGACAAGTGGCACAGCCGGTGTCTCCGGGAAAGGCCCTCCATCTACGGTAGTTAGAGAACAGTCATATATCTAGGAAGACACGGCAGTACCCAGCCGATGCCCCAGGACAGGCCGGGCCAGCTGCCCTCACAGGGAGGAGGGAAAGTTCTAGAGAAGTCCTGGAGGAGGCCGGAGGCAGAGAAGGGTTATGGCCACCGGGCAGACACTGTACAACGTGGAGGGCGGGGCTTGGGGAGGAGGCGTGAGAGGATTGGAGGAACTGAGTGTCATGTGCTGGGGCGGGGCTTGGCACTGGCAGGCCCCGCCCCCGAGGAGCACCCGGAAGCGGCCCTGCTGGGAGCTGAGTTCCAGTTCCTTCCCTCCTTCCTCCCCGGCGCCGGGATCTTCTTGGAGCCGAGTTCGAGCCGACTTCCGGGCCGGCCTGTGCTTGCAGCCCCGGGTAGGGCTGAACCCGGAAGTCCCCTCAGAAGCCACAACTTCCCTTGGACCCGCATTCTTCTCTTCTGGCCTCCTGCTGACTCCCCCACCCCCCCAGCCCCCTTCCACACCCCGAACGCCCCGGGGCCCTTCCCCCGCCCACCCATGGGCCTCATTTGTCTGGCTCCCCCCTAGGGAGCGCCCCCGCCCCCCGGCCCTCTCCCCGCGGGGGCCCAGACGCCCCCAGAGCCCCCGCCTCCCCCAGCCGCCTCCGGGGGGCCCCCATCTGCTCCCCCGAGTCAGGTCTCCCCCCGGGGGCCCGGCTGAGCCGCCCCCCAGGGCCCCTCCCCCTCCCCTCTGCCTTCCAGAACCTTCTCCCTCCGGCTCCCCGCCGCCTCCCGCCCCGGAAGGGAGACCCGAGAGAACCCCTCCTCCGGGACCCTCCTCCCCCGAGGGAATGGCCCCGCGGAGCCGCAGACCCCCAGCCCAGGTGAGTGCCCTCCGGCCCGGGTGAGTGCCCTCTGGCCCCTGGAGTGCCCTCTAGCCCAGGTGAGTGCCTTCTGGCCCAGGCTGGCCCCGGGAGTGCCCGCGATGCTGGCAGTGCCCCCGCAGTGAGAGGAGCAGCAGCACCGCTCTCCTCCGCACTGGCACCTTGGCAGCCGAAGCGCCGATGCCCCGTGCCCGGCCCGGCGGGCTCCTGCCCCTCCTTGGTCTAAGTTCTGCCTCATTTCCACCGAGTCCCGCAGCCGAAGCCTCGGGAGTCTGGGGTGAGAACCTGCAGAACGGTAAGGACCTTATAACATAAGATTAAAATACCAACAGTAAAAGCTACCTTAGATATGAAAGTTTATTCTCTGGGTGGAGCCATTCTCCTAATGACTACCCCAAGTGAGGGAGGTCAGAGAATTTATGCCAAAACAAGGGGATGGCAATAGAATATACATAACAAGAGCAGAGAAAATGGGAAACTTGGCAGGAGACTTCCATTCATCCAAATCAAGGAGAGCCATCCTTCAATATTGCTGTTTTGCCGGAAGGAAGTAATATTTTTTTGGACTTTAAATACCATGGGGGCATCTAGGTGGTGCAGTGCATAGAGCACCTGCCACAGAATCAGAAGGACCTGAGTTCAAATCAGGTCTCAGACACTTAATTGCCTGTTTGACTTTGGGCAAGCCACTTCAACCCACTGCTTTGCAAAAACCAAAAAAATAAAAGTTTTAGTAGTAGGAGGGTAGAGTGAGGAGTTGTTTTTCCAAGTCTGAAGTAGAACAGAATTCTTTTCTGGATTAGGAGGGCAAGACTAGATCTTCCTTTCAAATTATCAAGGATGCAACTATTTTCTTCATTAAGGAGACCAGGACAAGCCTTCTTTCAAAGGCTGAAGAGGACGCATTCCATTCCTCCCTAAGAAAAAAAAATAGATCTTTGATGAGGATTAGTGATAAAAATGTATAATATTTATTATATAGATGAGGAATTAGGATAAGAGATATTAGCGTGAGATTGAATAGATGAATAAGCAGGAATATAAGGAGGAGTGGGGATGGAAACAAAAGTAGAGAGGAGGAGAAGATGAAGGTGGAGAGGAAGGAGGAAAAATTGAGGGACAAAGAGAGTAAGTAATGGAGGGATTAAGAAATTGGAGAACAGGGGCAGCTAGGTGGCTTAGTGGATAAAGCACCTGCCTTGAAGTCAGGAGTACCTGGGTTCAAATCCTATCTCAGACACTTAATAATTACCTTGCCGTGTGGCCTTGGGCAAGCCACTTAACCCCATTTGCCTTGCAAAAACCTAAAAATAATAAGTTAATAATAATAATAATAATAATAAAGAAATTGGAGAACAAAGAGAAGAGATAATGGAGGGAGAAGTTATTTAGAAGCAAAGGGAAAAAATGCTACTGGCATAAGTATAAAGGTAAGAATAGTAGAGATTAGAGCAGGAAGAGAAGAAAAAGAATGAGAGTGGTGCTTGGGGACTTTCAGCAGAAGGAGAAAGAAGCAGAAATTTCCTTGGTCTAGAGAGGGTAGATAGTTCAGTTTAGCTCTTTTGAAGGATCCCCATCTGTACCAACATAATTCAGTATCATCACTTCTTAGTTTTCAACAAATTGGACAAAATGCATGTTGATTAGTTATAATGAGTACTGATATATAAAGCAGGAGTCCTTTCTACTGGATCTCTAATCATAGATTTAGACTGTCCCATGACAAATATACATTAAGAAATATTTACAAAACCAAACACCAGAAGCCCCAATAAGCCATTAAACAGAACACATAATATAATACAGACCCTGGAAATATGACAGAGTTGCCAATCAAATCCTTTTGCCAGAGACTTGCCAAAGGATCACATTCAGATCTAGAATCAAGACCTCAGTATTCACCAGGCCACTTAAAACGATTCTCACCAACCTGTGAGAATCCCCCAAAGCAAAGGAAACCTCCCAGAGAAACTTCAACTTCTAAGAAAACAACAGGTCAAACCAGAGCAGTTTGTTTGACAAGTTAAAAAACAGTAACCTCACCTTCAGGAAAGACCACTATGTCAGACTGGATATCTCCTGGCTGCGGTGTTGCCAGGAAGAAAAGCGTTTTCTTTCAAATGATGTGTCTAGATCCAATCTATAGCACAAGTAATGTTAACATAAACAAAATTGTAAAAATCAATTTATTTTGAATTTTAAATATATTTTCTTTAAATAAAGCAAGAGAAAGTACAGATTAGACATCTAGTTTTGTTCTCTGGCATTTATCATTACATGGAGGTAGAGGTCATTCTGGTACTGATCACCCCAAACTGAAGGAAGCTATCAGAAAACTTGAGTAGCAAGAAGGATGGGGGAACAGAATATACATACCATCAGTAGACAGAACCTTCAGTTTACCTGGAAACCACTCCATTAATTGATATCAAAGGAGAACCATTCTTTTCCAATGGTATTTTGCCAGAGGGAGAGAACATGTCTTTTGAGTTTAAGTACCCAGAATGCAGGGCAAGTAACCTTCAAATTAAAAAGGATAAAATAGGGGCAGCTAGGTTGCACAGTGGATAGAGCACTGGCCCTGGAGTCAGGAGTAGCTGAGCTCAAATCCGGTCTGAGACACTTAATTACCTAGCTGTGTGGCCTTGGGTAAGCCACTTAACCCCATTTGCCTTGCAAAACCCTAAAAAAAAAAAAGGATACAATAAGAGCACTGACTATGAAGTCAGGAGGACAGGAGTTCCCATCCAACCTCAGACCCTTGCTACTTATTTGCTCTGTGACCTTAGGTCAGTCACTTAATACTCAATGTCTCCAATGCAGGGCTATCTTCTGTGATCCTGATTCATATCTGGCCACTGGACTCAATTGACTCTAGAAGAGAAAGTGATGCTGGCAACTCAGCACAGCCCTCCCCTCACTAAAATTCAATTCATGTCATGGCATCACCTCTCTGATGTCCTGATTTTCTTTGGGAATGAAGGACAAACATCAAAGAAGACACATTCCATTCCTCCCAGTAGCAATGAATCAACCTTTGACCAGGAATAGTTGTAAAAAATTCTAGTAATGATTTGACATAAATGATTTTCACAAATGAAATCAATCATAAAACAAGGCTTGAGATGTTTTCTTTATGATACTTGAAACCCAAGGCCATTTCAAGCCTTCAATATGAAAAATAGAGAGCTCTTTTCTATGACTGGAAATAGTCTCCTACCATGGAGGTCGGTTCAGATTGTGATTAATATCTCTTATGATTCCTCTTCACTCTAATAATCACAAGAAACATTCACACTCCTCTATCCTAAACACAGTTCCTCTGACAACTCACCAAATCGTCATGAGCTTTGCTTTATACTATCTTACTTTTGTTTACTGTAATAAAGAAGTTTTGTTTACTCACCTTTGCTCCTATAGTGATTGCCGGGTTTTTATTTACAACGCCGGCTTCTTTATGCTAGTCCGTCCTCTTACTCACCAGTCCAACACGTGATGAGTCTTCGGGGTACCTCCGGCCCCCACTCTTTGATGGGGGAAGAACCAGACAGAGCACCTGAGGTGGATAATGAGTCTTTATTCTTCTGTGATCACATTCCCGCCCCCTCCCCACCTCTCAGCAGACACTTTTATCCCTCCTGTCCTCCCTCCCATGAACTCTTAAACAATGAGGGGCCGAGTTCTGTAACATTCCTTTATAAGGGGATTATGTTTCCCCCGCTAAGCGACCACCAAGCCTCTTCCCCCCGCCCCCAACAGTGATCCTCTTACATCTCTGGTAGGAGACATAACTTCTTGGATTCCTTCGGAAATGTATTCATAGTAACACATTTCTCAACTTTATTCTAAGTGCAAATATAAAAAACTCTCCAAGTATTTGATTGAGATCCTCCTGACTGATTCTAAGTGTTGACTCTGAGCCTCGTGAGGTTGTGAAATTTGGGGAAATCCTTTCTTTGTCTTTCAGTTTTCCTCCTGTAAATTGATGAACATTGAATTAGATGAATTCTGAAGTCTCTTTCATCTCTAAATCTTGATTTTATACATGGATAGGAGCTGGTGACTTTCAAGGATGTGGTTGTGGATTTCACTCCGGATGAGTGGGGCCTCATGGACTATTCTCAGAAAGAGCTGTACAAGGAGGTCATGATGGAGACTGCCCAGAACCTGCACTCCCTAGTTAAGGGCAATTCCCAGGGAACTTGAATCTACCATCAAAGGAACTGCCTTCATTACCTCCCTCATGTACAGGATGTGGAGCATTTATCAATTCTTAGAAAGACCAAAGTGGTAGTTCTCCTGCTGCCTGACTTTCCTGTAAAGGGTCTTTGCCCTGTGGAACAGGATACATGGACTTTCTGGCCCTGTGATTGTCTCTTGCTGATTCTAGGGATCCTGAGGTCAAAGATCTCAGCAGTGTTGGAGAATCTCAGACTTGGAACTAATCTTAGAAGTTGTATATAATCTACCATCTCTCTGAACATGAAGTTTCTCTGCTAAATCTCTGAAAACCGCGCAGGCAGTCTTTCCTTTGAGATGGGCAGTGCTCAAAAAAGCCTTCCTTCGCAAATTAGTCTGGTCTTTGGAGGTTAAAAGAAGTCTAAAAGTCCTTACTCCTATTCTTATTCTCAGAAGGCTCTTCGAGCTAGTATGTCATTGGTCTTCTTTCATACTCCCCCCCCCCCCCAATTCTAGAACAAATGATAGCAAAAGAAATGAAGGAGGCAAGCATTTATATTGATCTAAGTGTGGCTGGCAATGGTCCAAGTGCTTTCATTGCAAGCATTTTCTAATTGATCCTCAAAACAGGAATGTCAGCTGATATTATCATCCCCATTTTAGATTGGAGGAAAATAAGGAAAAACAATTTGTGTAACTTGCCTCAGATCCTTAGATAGTAATTGAGACTGGATTTGAAATCGGGGATTCCTATATCCAGGTCCAACACTTTCTATCCTCTATGAGCAGTTGCTTCTTAATTTCTAGATAATAGAATCAATGAAATCAGTCAATCCTTCAATGAAAAAAGTATAGAAACTGATTCTTCTGTTTTCAAATGATTTCTTTCCCATCCAAAAACAAATCCCTTGAAAATGATCCAGGAGGTATCCTAGAAACCATCTGGTGCCCCTTCCTCCATTCCCCCTTTCCTTGAAGAGAACCCCATTGCACATGTCTCTCTCTCCTCTTGTCTTTTATTTCCCACTCCGAGTTGTTCCGCTTCCAAGAGAAGATTTGATCTCCCGTTTGGAGAAAGATGAAGAACCTTGCCTACTGCAGCGAGAAGATCCCAGAACCTCTTGTCCAGGTGTGTTAAATGGAAGCAAGTTCTTGAGGGATATTATCAGAAGAGGCAGAGAAGGGAATGGTAGACCTGGGGGTAGGAAGATCTGATTGCTAATCTTTTTTATTTTTAAATTCTTTTACTCTGCTTATAATACACAGAAATTGGCAGAATTTTGTCCATAAAGGAGGGGAAAGTCTTCTTCCAAAGGACTGAGACCAACCATGCAAGAAAAAAAGATGTGATGCTATTCACAATAGTAGATTGAAGCACCACTAAAAGCAGACATTGAAAGTAGATCAAAACCGAGGGTTGTGTAAGTAGGAGTCAGGCATGAATCACTATCATTTTCAAAAGGATGTTTTCCAAATACACTGAGAGCATAAAACACCACAACTCTGCTTACATACATAGACCAACAAGGGGAGGAATAACAATGGGTCATGCTTCTACAGGTTCCTGGGCTGGTCAATTACCATTAAGTGGTGGTTGTCCTACTGATATAATCATGATCTCTCCAAATAAACCCAATAACTTATTATCAACTAATGGAATTCTTGGGCTATAACAAATAACCCATTACATTTAGAACCTGGATACCATGTATTATATGAAATCATAAGACCAAGGTCTCAAAGAAGACTATAGAACAGGAAGGGCTATTCAAATAGAAGATCTTCATCTCTCTCCTCAGCCAGTAGATTAGCAGGCTACAACAGTTCTCCAGCTGCTTTCTGAAACTCCAGTTCTTTCTCTTTAAGAATCTTCTTCTTCTCCTGTACTTTTTTTAACCTATAAAACACTTCACATTCTCTTTCATCCAGTTCTGTGATGATGTAAGTAATCTTACATTCAATCCAGGGAATGATCACATGCTCAGTGGCATTCACTCTTCTGTTTGTTATTTTAATGGCCTTATCCAGTTTAACAAATGAAGTCTGCAGTGATGTTAGTTCCACCAGCAGTTCCACTTCAGTTTGACCAGTTGTTCCCCACCTCTGGCCAAACCAGTCAATTCATAACTGTCAGTTCCTTCTTGATAATGTTCAAACACTGGGAAGGTGACACCTGCTACATTATCTTTCTTTGCTCTGCTCTTTACTTGGGCTTTGTTCACGTTATAAATAACAGTGGTACTAAAGTCGCCAGCTGTGAATTTGACCTCAACACGTGAGAAAGCAGGTTCTTGCATCATTTCACCCATTAGCATTTTGGTCTCAGTGATCTTCTTTAGGATCTGCCGAAATTGAAGAGTCAAGGCATCAGATTTTTTCTTGAGGTTTCGGTCTGTCTGTGCTCCTTTTAATCAAGCCTTCATAATGGTCTGTACCTTTCGCAAGGGGAAGATGTCGATGTGGTCTTTTCCAGACATCCTACAGGTTGTTGTCCGGTGGCAGCCAGTCAATCCCTGGGCCTATCGCTTTTGGCTTCCAAGCCCTCGGTCACTGCCGCCAGCCTGCACCGCCGCCTCTTCATACAGTCAGCTGGGAAAGGTCACCTGATCACCTTCACCACAAGCTAAGCAGAAGTCACTCCAGGTAACCTTTTTCTGGTTCCACCTGTGTCAGGAAGATTTTGAAGATAGTTCATTGATTCAGGAAAGGGAGTCAGGTTTTGACTTCCATTCTGAGTGATTTACTGGGTGGAAAATAAACGGGAGCAAGAAAATGTGAGCTTCCCACTTTCCTAAGAGTAAGCACCATCACTCAGTTCCCCAGTGCCCTTCTCTCTGGGGAAGACTAAGACTCTATGGGTAAATAAAGGGGAAAAAATAAACCCTGATTGCTAATCTTGTTCAGACATTTTGAGCAGTGAAATCCTGGGCAAGTCATTAAACTTCTGAACCTCAGTTGCACCATCTGTGAAGTGAAGGGACTGGAACACATTACCAGTGACTTCCCTTCAGGGATAAGGCTATGATCCTATCCGATCCACTGTTTGGAACTTAGGGTCATGGAGGTCTCCTACTGGTTTCCAGAAAGGACTCAGCTTGTCTAGATGAAGTGATGGAGAGAGGATCAAGGTCAGCTATCACATTCATAGTAAATTCTTCAATTTGAAAAGGCTACAAGCCAAGATCAAATTGGAGGGAGTGTTGGTGCATGGTCTTCTGTTTGCAGATGATGGTCCTCTCAATGCAGCCTCTGAAGCTGAGATGCAACAAAGTATGGATCAATTCTCTGCTGCTGGTTTTCATTATGAGAAGTCACTATTAACACAATGAAAACCCAGGTTCTCCAATACCCTGTAAAACATGAATGATATATGGAACCACTGATTACAACAAATGGAGAAGTTTTGAGTACTTTGGATGAGTTGCCTTCCCTTGATGGTGTCCTTTCCAGGGAGGTACACATTGACAATGAAGTTGACACTCACAGTGCTAGAATGTGAGGCTCCTAAAGAAAGTGTAGAAAACCACAGGTACTGGACTGACTAGAAAACTGAAGCTCTACAGAGCTATTATATTGACTTATTGATGTAAGCCTGTCAAACCTGGACAGTCTGCAAGGGTCATACTAGAAAAATAAATTGCTTCCATATAAATTATCTTAGGATAATTGTCAAGATTAGCTGGCAGGAGTAGATACTAGACACTGAGGCCATTTCTCAAGCATTCCAACATTATTACAGAGAGCAAAACTATGAAGGGCTGGCAGTATTGTTTTAAAGACAAACATAAAGTTGCCAAAAAGACTATTTTATGGAAAACTCACACAGGGCAAGTGCTCACCCCGGGGATAGAAACATCAATGCAAGGACACTCAGGGTATCAATTAAGAGTATTAGAATTGGGGGGTGGCTATATGGCACAGTGAATAGAGCACCGGCCCTGGAGTCAGGAGTACCTGGGTTCAAATCTGGTCTCAGACACTTAATAATTACCTAGCTGTGTGGACTTGGGCAAGCCACTTTACCCCCATTGCCTTGCAAAAACCTAAAAATAATTATTAGAATTGATTGTGCAGCATGGGAGACCCTAGCACAGGACCATCCAATATAGCATAGTCTTATTGGAGAAGGTGATGTACCCTATGAGTACAGCAGAATGGAAGAGGTCATAGAATGAGTGGGATATGGGAGTTTAGAGAATGCTTCTCAGTGATTCACACAATCTACGTGTGCTGACTTATGTAAAACATTCTGAGCTCATATTGGTCCAATCTACCATACTTGGACACACTGTAAATTATCTCTACCATAGTGATGTCATTTTGTTGTTCTTTGATAGCAAAGGACAAGAATCAAACATGCCAACTTTGCTTCAGGCTAAGTGCTCAATTCTGGTGATTCAGAGAAAGAAAAGACAACTCCTATACTGAGAGGGAAAGATAACTTGAAAGAATTATGTAAAAAAATATAAAGGATAAATCAGGAGAATCTTCTCCTGTAAAAAAGGAATGCAGAAAGGCACCTAAATTAAGTGAGATGGAGAGGTTGAAAAAAAGCTCCTGGTAAATGTACAATTGTTATAATGAAATATGTCCAATTCTATGCCAAGGGCATGGGGGAAGGGGCTAAGTCATATGGAAATGCTGGGAAGGAATGAAAAGATTTGGAAAGGCTGCTGTGGTGAGTGGCATGGGGAGTCAGTTAGCAAGAAGTCAAAGGATGTGCCAGCTGAGATTATGTTGCCAAAATTTTTGTGGAGAGAAGCAGCCTCTAGGACACTGTGGGAGAGGATTAGGGGTATATAGGCCCACTGTCACATTTCTTGCTTCCCTACAGTATCTCACAAAGTAGTTGGACACCTCCTGGACCTGAAGCATTGCTGCCCAAGGTTTAGATCCCATCAGTTTTACCGGCTTGTAGGAGTGGGATGAATACTAGACACATTTGCAAGAAAACATTAAATTGTACCATTGAAAACTTAGGTGCTCTTTGCATTATCAGAGTGTCAGAGACTTCTCTACTTAAAGGCATTTAAATATCAAAACTCTGGCAGCTACAAACTATGCAGAGAACCATTATGATAACTTCTATGAATTACCCAAACTGTGCTAACATAGCCCTGATGGACAGAGACATAGAGGTGTTTATAATCCTAAAGCAGGAAAGTATTCATTAGGAGACTGGGCATCAGAGATATATTCGTGCTTCTAGGACTTCACAATGGCAGCCTCCTAATCCTGAGTCAGATGATAGTTCACTTTTAGAATCAAATGGTAACAATCATTGGTAACAAGGTTAAGTACAGAATGTGACAAAGTAAAGGTCAAAAGCATCCGAGCAAACTTGGATTGTAAACTAGTCAAGATACTTTTGAGAGTTCATTTTTCTTACTCTTCTTTAACTCCTCCTAGTACCACAATATCTCTTAAATGATATTACAGAGCTGCAAAATGGACCACTTCCACTGGTCACTTGTTTCAACTGTTGCTTCCACAATGGGCAGTATACACATGCTTCCAAATTGAAAGGAAATGCAATAACCAAAGAATTTTCCTATTTAAAAAAATAGGGTAATGGAGAAATGTTATTGATTACTATGGACAGAAGTTGACCAGCCGCTGAGTTTTACCTCTTGTGAGAGAGGTTGGTCAGGAACCTGTCATTCAGATTCAGCCCAATTTGAGAGAGGAATGAGAATGTTGGTTTTGTCTGTGTTGCAGGTCTGTTTTAGAGTCTAGTTGTATGTGAAACTTCTTGTAAATGAAATCCACCTGGACATGTGAATGCATATTCTGTTTTTGTGCCTGTTTTCTGACCAGTATTTTTTGTTTCCTTCAGATGGAAAGACCATGAATGAAATGAGGCAGACTACTTCCAAACTGACCATGTCTGAGGAAGCATCACAAAGGCAAAGATGGGTGAAAGATGCTCACTGTGACCTCCATCTGAGGGAAATCTGTGATTCTGATATGAAGACAGAGAAAAAGCAGAAGAGTCACTGTGATTTTGCTACAGAAAGGATGAGTGTCAGGCAACATTCAGTCCTAATTCACTGTAAGAAAATGTTATCAGGAAATGACTCTTCTCAAGACAAGAAATATAGTGAATGCTTAACTGAAGCGTTAGAGGCTGCTCAGTCTTGTGACAAATGTCCCAAAGTGCAAACTTATCAGTGTGTGATGGCCTTCAGCTTGAATTCAGAAATCATTGGACCTCAGAAGAGTCATATTGGAAAAATGCCTAATGTCTGTAATGAAGGCAAGATGGGTTTGAGCTGCAAGTCAGAGCTCAACGACCTTCAGAAAATTGAAAATGCCAAGAAACATAGTTCTAATGAATGTGGTAAAGCTTTTAAGCAACAGTCATCCTTCATGTATGATCAGAAACTTCATACTGGAAAAAAGCTACCTATATGTATGCAATCTGAAAATGCCTTTAAGAGACAGTCATCACTTACCTCCCACCAGGGAATTCTTGCTAGAGAGAAGCTCCATGTGTATGTTGAATATGATAAATTGTGCAGTGAAAAGTCATCTCTCCTTATCCATCAGAGAAACCAGACTGGAGAGAAACGTTATGAATGTAGTCAATGTGAAAAGACTTTCAGAAGGAGCTACAATCTTAGCAAACATAAGAGAGTCCACACTGGAGATAAACCTTATGGATGTAATCAGTGTGGTAAGACTTTCAGATGGAGCTCTTCTCTAACTACACATAAGAGAATCCACACTGGGGAAAAACCTTATGAGTGTAATCAATGTGATAAGACTTTTAGAGAGAGATACATGCTTATTGCACATCAGAGAATGCACACTGGAGAGAGGCCTTATGAATATACTCAGTGTGATAAGACTCACAGAGAGATTCAATCTTATTAATCATCAGAGAATCCACACTGTGGAGAAACCTTATGAATGTAATCAATGTGATAAGACTTTCAGGTGGAGCTCCAATCTAGTTAGACATCAGAGATTGCATACCAGGGAAAAACCTTATGAATGTAATCAGTGTGGAAAGACTTTCAGACAGTTACCATCTTCTTCAGCATAAGAAAATACACACTGGGGAGAAACCTTATGAATGTAATCAATGTGGTAAGATTTTCAGTGAGAGATCCAATCTAGCTAGACATCAGAGAATACACAGAGGTGAGAAGTCTTATGAATGTAATTAGTGTCATAAGACTTTCAGAGAGAAATCCAAACTTATTAACCATTAGAGAGAGATTCCACACTGAAGTGAAAGCTTATGAATGTAATCAATGTGGAAAGATTTGGATTGAGAGTGAAGCTTAATAAACATCAGAGAACTCACACAGGAGAAAAATCTTATGAATGTAATCAGGGTGCAAATGCTTTCGGCTGCAAGTCTCATCTTGTCAGTCATCAGAAAATCAAAATGAGAGAGAAGCAATTTGAATGTCATCTTTGTACAAAGAGAGTCCATGGTCATGAATTTTTGGTGATATAATTCTTTCATCCAGAAGCCTAGTTCTGAAGCAGTCTCCTCATTTCATGTCTGGTGTCTTCATCTGAAGGAAACAACCAATTATAGATGGGGAAACAGCACAAAATCATAAAATATAAAAATCTTTCTTCCACTGAATGAGAGATACCTGATTTATAGTCTATATGCCTAGTGTGTGGGACAAATGCCACTTAAATAAATTTCAGAGATCTCTCAAGGTATGAAGAGAAAGCTTTATTCATTTCTTGAGGAATGGGCCACAAAACAATTACAGAGACTGAGTTAAAAGGCCCAAGAATCACATTCATCCTAACCCACCTATCCCGCCCCCCTCCACTGACCCACCCTCTTTAATGAGGAATGTGGTTTTACAATCTAGACTGGCAAACTAATCTAGGGAAAAGAACCTAAAATTCAGACCAAAACCAGATTATTTCTTCAGCCCTAGGACTTCAACAGATAAGGTGGGGTCACTTGACTCTTCAGCAATATCCCAGAAAGTTGATTTGTGAAAGGAGGAGGGACACATAGTTAGGTATTCTCCAATCTATAATATTCTACTGAAGAAATTTTGGACTTTATCCCACTCACTAGGGAAACAGAAAAGTTTACAAAATTAAATGGGTAGGATCAATCCTTTGAAAATACCATTATTTCACCTATGTCTAGGTTGATTTAAGTTACAGATTTTCCTATTCAACTGAATTCTCATCAAAAACCTGCTTCACAGTGCAAACCAGAATACTCATTACAGCCTCAGCTCCTGAAGCTCAGAATGATAGTTATCAGACTTCTAGCTCAATCATGATGCTTGTTTTTTTCCTTTACGGTTTAACTATGATCCATTATCACATCTGTTTCTTCTAAATTTCATATGCCAATCTAAGAAATAGTTCTGTTTTTATCTAGTAATTTTCTATATTGTATTCCCCTTTTTTTATTCAGAACTCTTCAGATCTGTGCATAGATTTAGATACCTAGATGTACTTTCATGAAATATTCATCATTTCATTACTGATCACATCCATATGCATACTTTCCCTGCTGATCCCTTTTATCCTTTATTTATGTCTAAGGGCACATTATGATATCAACCTTGTTTTTTGTGTTTTATTCACATAACGAAAATTATGTTCTGTTCTAAGCCCATTCCTTTTTTAGGATAACATTATCAGCTTATTTTTGAAATTTTACCTTTGAATGCTTCTGCTCCCTCATTAGAAAAAGAAATCCTTCCAATAAACACAGTAGGAAAAAAATCATGTATTCCCTTGACCTAAACATGTTCTGTCAGAAACAGGACTACATGCTTCACTATTGCTCCTATTGTATGTTTTCCATTTTGTGCTCGATGAACCTTATGGGATTTGAAAAGAAAGGTTGAAAAGGTTTGAGCTAATAAATTATTAAATTAAATCGAGGACAGAAAAATTATTGTCGTAATTTGACATAAAATTTTCCTAGAAAAATTTAAAAATGTAAATCCTTCAACATTTTCCTCTGGAACAACCAGCTTGTTCATTTCCACCATACTTGTTGTTTCTGTTGGGAACCGAAAGTGTCATGATTGATACTCCAGTCCGTGCAGTGTAGGCCTCAGACTCGGACCACTTCTAAGTGCCACCTGTCCCTTCCGTTTCTCATTAAATTGTTTCCCCACGGTCCCAGGGGTTGGAAGTGCCAGGGCTCGGCGATTCCTGATGGATGGTCATACAGCCCTTCGATTTCTCTCCGTTCCCCAGAGGAGCTCCCACGTCAACCCCTATGGCCTCAGGATCGGCACCAGACTGAGACGTTGCAGATACTTGACTGTAAGATTTCTCTCCAGGGTGGATTCTCTGGTGGTCTCTGCATCTAGGCGTGCGTGTGCATGCATGTGCATGCGTGTGCATGTGTAGCTGTTCGGATCTGCACGGACAGGAACCACCTATCCTTGTAAATCTAAAAGCCGCATCATTCAGTGCTGCAGCCGCTAGGAAACGCACACAAGACAAAGGTGTTCGCATGCCAGGAGGCCCAGAGAGCAGGCACCGGCTCCCGTGGGCATCCAGCGCGGGGGGCTTCAGGCGCCGGGCGCTCGTGGGGGGTCTGTCTCTCCCTGGGCTGCACCGCTGGGCCGGGGGACGCGTGCCAGAGCCGGGGCTCCGGGAAAGGCCTCGGGTCTGAACCGGTCAGAGGGCGCGGCCCGATGCCCCAGGAGACCCGGCACTGCCCAGCTGATGCCCTCAGCGGGAGCAGGGAAAGTTCTAGAGACATCCTGGGGGAGGCTGGAGGCAGGAAAGGGTTACTGCAACGGAGCAGACGCCGTACAACGTGGAGGGCGGGGCTTAGGGAGGAGGGGCGGGACGATTGGCGGAACGGAGCGTCAGGTCCTGAGAGGGCGGGGCTTGGGAGAAGGGGCGGGACGATTGGCGGAACGGAGCGACAGGTCCCGAGGGGGCGGGGCTTGGGAGAAGGGGCGGGACGATTGGCGGAACGGAGCGTCACGTTCCGGGAGGCCGCGCCCCCGAGGAGCAGCCCGGAAGCGGGAGAGCTGGGAGCGGAGCTCCGGTCCCTTCCTTTCCCGCTTCCTCCCTGCAGAGCTGGGCGGCCCCGGGGGCCCCGGGAGCGGAGGCCACGCGGCTCCCCCCGGGCGCGGAGAGCGGCCCGCCCCGCTCGGAGCCCAGGTGGAGCCGACTTCCGGCCCGGCCCGCGCCTGCAGCCCCAGGTAGTGCAGACCGGGCCGCGCGCAGCCTCGCTTCCTCCTCCTCCGGGCGCCCCCCCCGTACCCCCGGTCCTCTCCCCGCGGGGGCCCAGACGCCCCCAGAGCCCCCGGCCTCCCCCAGCCGCCCTCGGGGGGGCCCCCATCTGCTCCCCCGAGTCAGGTCTCCCCCCGGGGGCCCGGCTGAGCCGCCCCCCAGGGCCCCTCCCCCTCCCCTCTGCCTTCCAGAACCTTCTCCCTCCGGCTCCCCGCCGCCTCCCGCCCCGGAAGGGAGACCCGAGAGAACCCCTCCTCCGGGACCCTCCTCCCCCGAGGGAATGGCCCCGCGCAGCCGCAGACCCCCAGCCCAGGTGAGTGCCCTCCGGCCCGGGTGAGTGCCCTCTGGCCCAGGCTGGCCCCGGGAGTGCCCGCGATGCTGGCAGTGCCCCCGCAGTGAGAGGAGCAGCAGCACCGCCCTCCGCGCTGGCACCTTGGCAGCCGATGCCCCGTGCCCGGCCCGGCGGGCTCCTGCCCCTCCTTGGTCTAAGTTCTGCCTCATTTCCACCGAGTCCCGCAGCCGAAGCCTCGGGAGACTGGGGTGAGAACCTGCAGAACGGTATGGAGCACGTACCGTAGCGCTACAGTAAGAAGGAGCATAAGCAGACTGCTGGAGACCCACAGGTTCGCTCTCTGGGCCAGGCCTTTCTGGTGATGACGCCCTAACAAGAGGAGAGAAAGGGGTCGACTTGGCAGGAGACTATGCCATTCATTGAAATCCCGGAGAGCCTTCTTTCCATATTGTTATTTTGTCAGAAGGAAATAACATTTTTTGGACTTTAAATACCATGGGGGCATCCAGGTGGCACATTGCACAGAGCATCTACCACACAGTCAGGAGGACCTGAGCTCAAATCAGGTCTACTTAATAATTGCCTAGCCAGGCAAGCCTCTTAACCCATCGCTTTGCAAAAAACAAACTAAAAAAAAGAGTTTAGTAGGAGGGCAGAGGGAGGAGTTGTGTTTTCCAACTCCGACGTAGAACAGAATTCTTTTCTGGATTAGGAGGGCAAGACTAGATCTTCCTTTCAAATTATCAAGGATACAGTTCTTTTCTGGATTAAGGAGGCCAGGACAAGCCTTCTTTCAGAGTCTAAAGAGAACGCATTCCATTCCTCCTTAAGAAAAACAGATCTTCCAAGAGGAATAATTTTAAAAACTCGAGGTATTTATCATATATTTATTATATGCTTTGACATTTTTTGCATTTTGATTAAAAATGATAGAGCAGGTTAGCCAGCAAACTTAATAACAACTTATTGAACCAATTGATTGCAATTTTTCAGCAATTTCCTAGGGCATGTTTCTTTTTTTTTTATCTTTTTGCAAGGCAAATGGGGTTAAGTGGGTTGCCCAAGACCACACAGCTAGGTAATTTTTTAGTCTCTGAGAAGGCATTTGAACCCAGGTACTCCTGACTCCAGGGCCAGTGCTTTATCCACTGCACCACCTAGCCACCCCCAAAGTTTAGCCATGTTCAGCAGAGGATGGTTTCAATCTACTGACTATTGGGTTATGGGCCCAGCACATTTCTGCTGCACCACTCTGCTAACGACCTAGGTCACATTTCTCAAAACCTAGGATGAAAACTGAATCTCTGTCCTCTACACCACATGCCCCCTTTTTTTTTTACCATAAACCCTGAGGAAATGACTGATGGAAAAGTTGTTGGTACAGGAATGTCAGGAACATTGGAAAAGAGAGGAAATACCTCAGAATTAGGAGTTAGGAGTGCAAGAGTAAAACCAGAAGAAGATTTAATCCTAACCCAACCCTATCAGCAACATGAGGGTGATGATCAACATTAATAGACTTCCTCACTCCAACAGTGCAACAATTAGGCACAATTTTAGGGAATTTATGATAGGCAATACCATCTGAATCCAGAGAAAGACCTGTAGGGATTAAACAAAGACCAAAGATTATTATCTTCAATTTTTAAATTAGTTGTTTGATGTACTACATAATTTTGTTATCTCCAATATTTTATTCCTTCCTCAAGGATATATGTGATTCTCTTATCACATTCAGTTTTGATCAGTGAATATCATGGAAACAAGGTGAAGATTATCAGATTGCCTTATCTTGGGAGGAGGGGGAAGGCAAACCAAGGACGAGGGGAAATTGTAAAATTCAAAACATAAAACAATGACTTGTAGAAACTACTATCATATATAATTGGAAAACTAATAAAATATTTATATAACAGATATTTTCCAGGTTAGGCTCCATAGATAATATGCCTTGAGTCAGATTTCAAATCTCAAGTAAGACAATTCCAAATATCATATTTGAGACATGAGTTAGGAATTTAGGAAAGTCCCAATCTCAGAACATGTTGAACAATTACTTCACCAACCTTTCTCAAGGAGCCTATCACCCACAAATATCCATGAAGCTCCTAGGGTCTCATAGTCATTAGTCCAGCCAAAATTTCCTTTTTGCTCAGATTTGAGACTCAAAAGATGAATTTTCACTCTCATGAGGTCTCTGAAAGCAATTTCCTATAATTAGACAGAGAATGAGTCCTATACTTTATAGTCCAAAGGATCAGAATATGCCACACAATAACTGTAATCTTTCAGTGGCAACAATAATATTCTATTAGAGAAGAATCTCACAACTTAATTCTGTCGTTGAACAAAAATGAAACAAATCTGGGATTAAAATGAAATCAACAATCCTCTTGAAACAGGCGTTATTCAAAAAGATGCTTTTTATAGTAGAATATTTAGTTATTAGTCACATTTAAAAATCAGCATAAATACAAAATGTCTTCAATAGTTTTAATAAATTATGAAAAATATTACTATTTCAAACAAAACAGCTTTAAGAACAATCAGATTTTCATCATTCTCAGGCAAAATTGTATTCTTCAGGAATTTAATCTTATACCTATGATGATTTCCAAATTCAACACCACTTTTGCTTTTGCCATGGAATGGGAACTTATTTAAATCAAAACAACATAAATGAAAATATACAAGGTTCTCTATCCCTGATTTCATTGCTCAAAATTGGGTTCAACAGTTATCATCAATATCAGATTAATATTACAATGAATTAACTTACAGATGGAAACTTTTCACAGAAGGGGACTTAAACACATTTTTATTTTTAATATTAAATAATCCCACATAGATGTTTCATCTTAATGTATATGTATATAAGTGTATTTATATATTTATAGATGAAACAAGCCTAGCAATTAAAATGACACAATTGTACCCCCATTTTTGCAAGAATTTTGCTAAAATTCTACAACACAAGTATTCATGCAACAGGGTTGGATTTTCCATTACATTTCCCTTTTATAACACTCAGAGTAACCCCAAACACCCAGTTCAGGGATGAGGTAATTTAAGGACATTGTGGATGAGCAGCAATAATTCAAAGATGTGATTCAGGCCAGCTCAGGGATCCATTGTTTTCTAAAAGGGTTTGCCCTATGCTAGGGAAAATCTTTGTCAGGGAGGGTTATTGACCTCATCTCAAGAACTTGAAAACTTAAATGGGTGAGGGACCTATAAACTTTTGAGCAATGTAAGATATGTAATCAATACAGAAGGAACAATTTAAGGAATTTTCAAAAACATTTCCCCATCCAAAATATATCATGGTCGGGGGTGGCTAGGTGGTGCAGTGGATAAAGCACTGGCCCTGGAGTCAGGAGTACCCAGATTCAAATCCAGTGTCAGACACATAATAATTACCTAGCTGTGTGGCCTTGGGCAAGCCACTTAATCCCATTTGCCTTGCAGAAACCTAAAAAAAAAAAAGTTTCTGAACAAAATATATCATGGTCAAATTACTCAAATGAATAATTTTCATACTAGCTAAATAATCTTAGGTCAAATTCCTTTATTAAATCCCTAATTTGTTTGAAACCCAGAATGATTCTCTTTTCAAAGAGTTTCAGGGCTCTCATTCCCCTCATTTGCAATAACTACAAAAGCCTCTAGGAGTCATGCAGTGGTCTATACTATACTTTTCCTCTGGTCACCCTGAGAAACTAGACTGTTTTTAACTCCTGTAAGATCAAGACAGTTAAAATTGATATGTGAAAACTCAATAAGATCATAATGTTAGGGCTAGATACGATGTTGGTGATCAACACAATTTTAATTTTCCAAATTTTAGTTTATAAGAGAATGTG
Source organism: Macrotis lagotis (assembly GCF_037893015.1). Classification (NCBI taxonomy): domain Eukaryota; kingdom Metazoa; phylum Chordata; class Mammalia; order Peramelemorphia; family Peramelidae; genus Macrotis; species Macrotis lagotis. The sequence goes on along the minus strand of NC_133658.1, from coordinate 928,940,283 downwards.
TCCTGTTAAATTTACCAGTAATTCTTTTTTTTTTTGGTGGGGGGGGGGGTGTTGCAAGACAATGGGGTTAAGTGACTTACCCAAAGTAACACAGCTGTGTGTAAGGCTATATTCGAACTCAAGTCCTCCTCACTTCGGGGCCAGTGCTCTCTCCATTTGACTATCAAGCTGCTACCAGTAGTTCTCAATATTATATTATTTAGGACACTCAAAAAAAAAAAAGCATGATCACAATTATGTATTTTTTAACTTAAAAATCATTCAAGTTAATGCAATAAACATGTTTAGTAAGGCACAGAAAATCAGCCTATATATCATCTAATTAAAAGGGTTATCATATAGCTTTAATATATTTTTTTTTTTTTTTAGTTTTTACAAGGCAGTGGGGTTAAGTGACTTTTAAGTGACTTGCTAAAAGTCACACAACTTTGTAATTACTGTGTGTCTGAGACTGGATTTGAAATCAGGTCCTCCTGACTCCAAGTCTATCCACTATGCTACCTATCTATCCCCTTTAATATTTATTCCTTTAGGTGGTCCTCTTTCTTTTTCCTTCTGAACAAAATTTTGGATTACATCAGGGTTGCCAATCAAATCCCTTTGCACTTCACCAAACAGAAAAATGCCAGAGCTCTACCCATAGATAACATTTAGGTCTAGAGGCAACTCCTCAGCACCCACCTGACCATTTAAAACCAAAACAATTCTCACCAACCAGTGAGAATTTGCAAAACCAAAGATACCCTCCCAGAGAAACTTCAGTTTCAAAGAAAACAACAGTTCAAACTAGAGCAATTTATTTGACAAGTTAGAAAACAATGACCTCAACCTTCAGAAAAGACCACTATGTCAGACTCTATCGGCCCTGGTTGTGGTGTTTGTCAGGAAGAAAAGTGTTTTCTTTCCAATCATGTGTCTAGATCCAGTCAACAGCACAAGTAATATTAACCTTATAAATAAAATCATAAAAATATATTTATTCCAAATTTTAAATGTATGTTATTTAAAAATAAAATGACAGATTATATAGATTAGTCATGAAGTTTTGTGCTCTGGGGTTTATCCTTACATGGAGGTGGAGGTCATTCTGGTACTGATCACTCAAGCTGAAGGAGAAGATCAGAAAACTTGAGTAGCAAGAAGGAGAGGGGAATGGAATATACATACCATCAGACAGAACCTTCAATTTAAATGGAGACCATTCTATTTTTTTTGATATCAAAGAGAACCATTCTTTTCTAATGGTATTTTGCCAGAGGGAGAGAACATGTCTTTTGAGTTTAAGTACCCAGAGTGCAGGACAAGTAACCTTTAAATTAAAAAGGATACAATAAGAGCACTGACCATGAAGTCAGGAGGACAAGAGTTCCCATCCAACCTCAGATCCTTGCTACTTATTTGCTGTGTGACTTTCGGCCAGTCACTTAACCCTCCTTGTCTCCAATGCAGGGCCATCTCCAGTCATCCTGATTCATATCTGGCCACTGGACTCAATTGACTCTAGAAGAGCAAGTGAGGCTGGTGACTTAGTACAGCCCTCCCCTCACTAAAATTCAATTCGTGTCATGGCTGCACTTCCCTGATATCATGAGATTCTTTGAGAATGAATGACAGATCTTAAGGACCACACATTCCATTCCTCACAATAGCTGTGAAACATCAACCTTTGACCAGGAATAGTTGTAAAAACTTCTAGTAATGATTTGACATACATGATACTTGCAAATGAAAGCAATCATAAAGCAAGGCTTGAGATGTTTTGTTTTTTTGCAAGGCAAACAGGGTTAAGCGGCTTGCCCAAGGCCACACAACTAGGTAATTATTAAGTGTCTGAGCCGGGATTTGAACCCAGGTACTCCTGACTCCAGGACCAGTGCTTTATCCACCCCGACACCTAGCCACTCCTTGAGATGTTTTCTTTATGATACTTGAAACCCAAGGCTACCTCAAGCCTTGGCATGACAATAAAGAGCTTTTTTTTCTTTGACTGAAAATAGTCTCCTACCATAGAGGTTGGTTCAGGTTGTGATTAAAATCTCTTAAGATTTCTCTTATTTTCATCTGAAGAGGACTTCATTTCCAGCACTCAGAAAAAGAGCAAGCTTTTTTAATCTTTACTCTCATTAATAATCACAGGAAAATTCACACTCTTCCATCCTAAACACATAGTTCCTTCTGACAACTCACCAAATCTTCATGAGCTTTGCTTTATAATATCTCACTTTTGTTCAATAAAGAAGTTATTTTACCTCACCTCTCCTCCTATAGTGATCCTCCTACATTTGTGATAGAAGATGTAACTTTTTGAATTCCTTAGGAAATTATTTATAGTAACACATTTATCAACTTTATTCCAAGTGCACATATCAAAAGCTCTCCTAGTATTGCATTGAATTTTTCCTGACTGTGATACTGTGTTGACTCTTATACTCATGAGGATAGGAAATTTGGGGTAATCCTTGTGTTTCAGTTTCCTCCTGTAAATTGATGAACATTGAACTATGTGAATTCTGAAGTCTCTTTCATCTCTAAATCTTGGTTTTATTCATGGATTAGGAGCTGGTGACTTTCAGCGATGTGGTTGTGGACTTCACTCCGGATGAGTGGGGCCTCTTGGACTATCCTCAGAAAGAGCTGTACAAGGAGGTCATGATGGAGACTGCCCAGAACCTGCACTCCCTAGGTAAGGGCAGTTCCCAGGGAACTGAATGTAACATCAAAGGAACTGCCTTCATTCTCTCCCTCATGTGCAGGATGTGAAGCATTTATCATTTCTTAGAAAGACCAAAGTGGTAGTCCTCATGCTGCCTTGTTTTTCCTGTAAAGGGTCTTTGCCCTGTGGAACAGGATACATGGACTTTCTGGGCCTGTGATTGTCTCTTGCTGATTCTAGGGATCCTGAGGTCAAAGATCACAGCAGTGTTGGAGAATCTCAGACTTGGAAGTAATCTTAGAGGTTGTATATAATCTACCATCTCTCTGAACATGAAGTTTGTCTGCTAAATCTCTGAAAACCGCGCAGGCAGTTTTTCCTTTGAGATGGGCAGTGCTGAAAAAAGCCTTCCTTTGCAAAGTAGTCTTGTCTTTGGAGGTTAAAAGAAGTCTAAAATTGTAGGTTCTTTCTCCTATTCTGATTCTCAGAAGGCTGGTTGAGCTAGTGTGTCATTGTCCTCTTTCATACTTCCCCCCAATTCTAGAATAAATGTTAGAAAAAGAAATGAATGAGGCAAGCATTTATATTGACCTAAGTGTGGCAAACAATGGGCTAAATGCTTTCATTATAACCATTTTCTAATTTGATCCTCAAAAGGAGAGTGTCAACTGATATAATCATCCCTATTTTAGATTGGAAGAAAATAAGGAAAAACAGTTTGTGTAACTTGCCTCAGATCCTAAGATAGTAACTGAGACTGGATTTGAAATTAGAGATGACTAAATCCAGGCCCAACACTTTTTTTTTCTGTATGACCAGCTGCTTCTTAATGTGTAGATGATGGAATCTATGAAATGAGTCAATCCTTCAATGAAAGAAGTGTAGAAAACTGATTTTTCTGCTTGTAAATGATTTCTTTCCCATCTCCCACCAAAGTTCCCAAATACAAAGACTATGAAAATGATCCTGGAGGTATCCTGGAAACTATCTGGTGACCCTTCCCCCATGTCATCTTACCCTGAAGAGATCCACATTGCATGTGTCTCTCCCTCCTCTTGCCTTTTATTTCCTACTCCCAGGTATTCCATTTCCAAGAGATGATTGGATCTTCCATTTGGAGAAAGGTGAAGGACCTTGCCTGCTGGAGCAAGAAAATCCCAGAATCTCCTGTCCAGGTGTGTTAAATGGAAGCAAATTCTTTTTTTTTTTTTTAAGGTTTTTGTAAAGCATTGGGGTTAAGTGGCTTGCCCAAGGCCACACAGCTAGATAATTATTAAGGGAGTGAGGCCAGATTTGAACTCAGGTACTCCTGACTCCAGGGCTGGTGCTCTATCCACTGTGCTATGTAGCTGCCCCGGAAGCAAGTTCTTGAGGGATATCAGAAGAGGCAGCTACATGTCACAGCGAAGGGAATGGTAGACTTGGGTGTAGGAAGATCTGATTGCTAATTTTGTCCAGACATTTTTGGCAATGGAATCCTGGGCAAGTCATTGAGGTTCTGAAACTCAGTTTCACCATCTAAGAAGTGAAGGGACTGGAAGGCATTGCCAGTGACTTCCTTTCAGGGATAAGGCTGTGATCCTGTCAGATCCATTGTTTGGAACTTTGGGTCATGGAACTCTCCTTCAGGTATCCAGAACAGATTCACCTTGTCTAGTACAACCTGGTTTGTAGACTCTCTTCAACTCAACAAGCATTTATAAAGTGATGGAGAGGGCATCAATGTCAGCTATCACATTGATGGTAAATTCTTCAACTTGAAATGGCTACAAGCCAAGCTCAAAGTGGAGGGAGTGTTGATGCAATGTCTTCTGTTTGCAGACGATGGTCCTCTCAATGCATTCTCTGAAGCTGAGGTGCAACAAAGTATGGATCAGTTCTCTGCTGCTGATTCTCATTATGAGAAGTCACTATTAACACCATGAAAACCCAGGTGCTCCAACACCCAGTAAAACATGACCCATATATGGAACTGCTGATTTTAGCAAATGGAGAAGTTTTGAGTACTTTGAACGAGTTCTTTTCCTTTGGCAGTGTCCTTTCCAGGGAGGTACACATTGACAATGAGGTTGACAGTCGCAGTGCTAAAATGTGAGACTCCTAAAGAAAGTGTAGAAAATCATAGGTACTGGACTGACTAGAAAATTGAAGCTCTACAGAGCTATTATATTGACTTATTGATGTAAGCCTGTCAAACCTGGTCCATCTACCAGGGTGACACCAGGAAAATGAATTGCTTTCATATAAATTGACTTAGGATAATTCTTAAGATTGGCTGGCAGGAGTAGATACTAGATACTGAGGTCATTTCTTGAGCATTCCAACATTATTACAGTGAGTAAAACTATAATGGGCTGGCAATGTTGTTCTAAGGACAAATATAAGTTTGCCAAAAAGACTATTTGTTGGAAAAGTCAAACAGGGCAAATGCTCACCATGGGGTCAGAAACAGCAATACAAAGACACTCAGGATATCCCTTTTTTTTAATTAAAGATTTTATTTATTTTGAGTTTTACAATTTTTCCCCCAATCTTACTTTTCTCCTCCCACCCCCCACCGAAAGCAATTTGTCAGTCTTTACATTGTTTCCATGTTGTACATTGATCCAAATTGAGTGTGATGAGAGAGAAATCATATCCTTAAGGAAGAAACAAAAAGTATAAGAGATAACAAGATCAGACAATAAGATATGTTTCTTTTTCTAAATTAAAGGGAATAGTCCTTGAACTTTGTTCAAACTCCACAGTTCTTTCTCTGGATACAGATGGTGTTCTCCTTTGCAGACAGCCCCAAATTGTCCCTGATTGTTGCACTGATGGAATGAGCGAGTCCATCAAGGTTGATCATCACCCCTATGTTGCTGTTAGGGTTTACAGTGTTTTTCTGGTTCTACTCATCTAACTCAGCATCAGTTCATGCAAAATCCCCTAGGCTTCCATGAATTCCCAGTTCCTCCTGGTTTCTAATAGAACAATAGTGTTCCATGACATACATTTACCACAGTTTGCTAAGCCATTCCCCAATTGAAGGACATTTACTTGATTTCTAATCCTTTGCCACCACAAGCAGGGCTGCTATCAATATTTTTGTACTAGTAATGTTTTTATTCTTTTTCATCATCTCTTCAGCTTATAGACCCAGTAGTGGTATTGCTGGATCAAAGGGTATGCTCATTTACACCTTTGGGTATAATTCTATATTTCTCTCCGGAAAGGTTGAATGTGTTCACAACTCCACCAACAATGTAATAGTGTCCCAGATTTCCCACAACCCTTCCAACAATGATCATTAACCTTTCTGGTCATATTGGTCAGTCTGAGAGGTGCGAGGTGGTACCTCATAGAAGCTTTAATTTGCATTTCTCTAATTAATGGTTTAGAGCAGTTTTTCATATGGTTATGGGTTGCTTTGATCTCCTGATCTGTAAATTGCCTTTGCATATCCTTTGACATTTGTCAACTGGGGAATGGGCTTTTAATTTAAAAATATGACTCAGTTCTCTGTATATTTTAGAAATGAGTCCTTTGTCACAATCATAGTTGTAATGATTGTTTCCCAATTTACTACATTTCTTTTGATCTTGGTTACTTTGTAGTGTTTTGTTTGTTTGTTTGTTTTTGCAAGGGTTAAGTGGCCTGCCCAAGGCCACACAGCTAGGTAATTATTAAGGTCTGAGACCAGATTTGAACCCAGGTACTCCTGACTCCAGGGCCTGTGCTTTATCCACTACACCACCTAGCTGCCCCAGTTACAGTGGTTTTATATGTGCAGAAGCTTTTTAATTTAATGTAATCAAAAATCATTTAGTTTGTTTTTGGTGATGTTCTCCATCTCTTCCTTAGTCATAAACTGCTCCCCTTTCCATAGATTTGAAAGGTAAACTAGTCCTTGATCTTCTAATTTGCTTATAGTATTATTTTTTTTAATGTCCAAATCCTGTATCCATTTGGCTCTTATATTGGTAAAAGGTGTGAGGTGTTGGTCTAATCTAAGTTTCTTCCATATTAACTTCCAATTTTCCCAGCAGTTTTTATTAACAAGTTTTTATCCCAATAGCTGGACTCTTTGGGTTTATCAAACAGCAGATTACTACAATTGTTTCCTGCTATTGCCCCTAGTCTATTCCACTGGTCCACCACTATTTCTTAGCTAATACCAAACAGTTTTGATGATTGATGCTTTATAATATAATTTTAGATCAGGTAGGGCTAAACACCCTTCTTTTGCAATTTTTTTTCATTAAATCCTTGGAAATTCTTGACTTTTTATTTCTCCATATGAATTTACTTACAACTTTTTCTAACTCATTAAAGTAATTTTTTGGAATTTTGGTTGGTAGATCACTAAACAGGTAGTTTAGTTTTGGTAGAATTGTCATTTTTATTATATTAGCTCGACCTATCCATGAGCAGTTGATATTTGCCCAGTTATTTAAATCTGATTTAATTTGTGTGAGAAGTGTTTTATAATTGTTTTCAAAAAATTTCTGAGTCTTTCTTGGCAAATAGACTCCAGGTATTTTATATTGTCTGAAGTTTCTTTGAATGGGATTTCTCTTTCTAGCTGTTCCTGCTCTATCTTGCTAGTCATATATAGAAAAGTTGAGGATTTATGAGGGTTTATTTTATAACCTGCAACTTTGCTAAAATTGCTGATTGTTTCCAGTAGGTTTTTGAATGATTTCTTGGGATTCTCTAGGTGTACCATCATGTCATCTGCAAAGTGAGAGTTTTGTCTCTTCCTTCCCAATTCTAATTCCTTCCATTTCTTTTTCTTCTCTAATTGCTGATGAATTTGAATTTGAACCCAGGTACTCCTGACTCCAGGACCAGTGCTCTATCCACTGTGCCACCTAGTTGCCCCCTTTTTGTTGTTGATATAATTGATTAAACTAACAGTTTTCCTAATATTGAACCTACCCTGCATTCCTGGGATAAGTCCTACTGGATCATAATGTATTATCCCAGTGATAATTTGTTGAAATCGTTTTACTAAGATTTTATTTAAGATTTTTGCATCTGTGGGGTGGCTAGGTGGCGCAGTGGATAGATTACTGGCCTTGGAGTCAGGAGTGCCTGGGTTCAAATCCGGTCTCAGACACTTAATAATTACCTAGCTGTGTGGCCTTGGGCAAGCCACTTAACCCCATTTGCCTTGCAAAAACTAAAAAAAAAGAAAAAAGAAAAAAGGTTTTTTTTGCATCTATATTCATCAAGGAGATAGGTCTATAATATTCTTTCTCTGCTTAAACTCTTCCTGGTTTAGGTATCAGCACCATATTGATTTCATAGAAAGAATGAGAGAGTTGTATCTTCCCCAGTTTTTTCAAATAGTTTGTAATGAATTGGAACCAATTGTTCCTTAAATATTTGGTAGAATTCACTTGTGAATCCATCAGGTCCTGGAAATTTTTTCTTAGGGAATTCAATGATGGCTTGTTGAATTTCTTTTTCTGAAATCAGGTTTTTTTAAGTATTTAATCTCTTCATTTAACCTGGGAAATTTAGATTTTTATAAATATTCATCCATTTTACTTAGATTGTCAAAATTTATTGGCATAGAGTTGGGCAAAATAATTTTGAATTATTAATTTAATTTCCTCCTCATTGGTGGTGAATTCACCTTTTTCATTTATGATGCCAGCAATTTGGTTTTCTTCTTTCTTTTTTTAATCAAATTAACCAGAGCTTTATCAATTTTATTGGGTTTTTTCATATAACTAACTTTTGTTTTTATTTATTAATTCAATAGTTTTTTGCTTTCAATTTTATTAATTTCTCCTTAATTTTTTAGAATTTCTAATTTGGTATTGGGGATTTTTAATTTGTTCTTTCTCTAATATTCTAGTTGCATATTTAGTTCGTTGATTTCTTCTTTCTCCAATTTATTCATGTAAGCATTTAAAGCTCTTGAGAGCTGCTTTGAGTGAATCCCATAGGTTTTGGTATGTTGTTTCATTATTGTCATTATCTAGGATAAAATGATTCTTTCTGTAATTTGTTTTTTGATCCACTCATTCTTTAAAATGAGGTTATTCAGTTAACAATTGGTTCTGGGCCTATATCTTCCTGGCCCAATATTGTATATGACTTTTATTGCATTGTGATCTGACAAAGATGTATTCACTATTTCTGTCTTTCTGCAGTTGATCCTTAGGTTTTTATGCCCTAGTACATGGTCAATTTTTGTATAAATGCCATGTACTACAGAGAAAAAAGAGTATTCCTTTCTATCCCCATTCAGTTTCCTCCATAAGTCTATCATATCTAGTTTTTCTAATAATCTATTTACCTCCTTAACTTCTTTCTTGTTTATTTTATGATTTGATTTATCTAGATCAAAGAGCAGGAGGTTGAGGTCTCCCACTAGTAGAGTTTTGCTGTCTGTGTCTTCCTGTGGTTCTTTCAGCTTCTCCTCTAAGAATTTGGATGCTGTCCCATTGGGTGCATATCTATTTAGTATTGAAATAACTTTATTGTCTATGGTACCTTTTAGGAGGATATAGTTTACTTCCTTATCTCTTTAATGCTATCAATTTTTGCTGCTGTTTTGTCTGAGATAAGGATTGCTACCTCTGCTTTTTTCACTTCAGCTGAAGCAAAATATATTTTGTTCCAACCTTGTACTGTTAGTCTATATGTAACTCTCTGCTTCCAATGAGTTTCTTGTAAGCAGCATATTGTAGGATTCTAGTTTTTAATCTACTCTGGTATTCGTTTACATTTTAAGAGAGAGTTCATCCCATTCACATTCAAAGTTATAATTACTAATTTTTTATTGCCCTCCATGCTATGTTTGTATTTTTCCCCTTTCCCCCCATTGTCCATATTTCCCAGTATTTTGTTTCTGAATACCACCCCCTTCTGTGTGTTTGCCCTCCTATAGCCACCCCCTCCTCTTTCTTTCCCCTTCCCTTCCTTTTTTTAGTTCCCCTTTTTTCTCCCCCTCCCTTTCTCTGTCCTCCCTCTCCTTTTCCCCTTTTAATACTTGAAAGGTCAGATGTTTTTTAAGTTAACTGAGTATGTGTGTGTAAGTTAACTTTAAGCCAAGTCTTATGAGAAGATTCAGGCCTTTCTCATCTCCTCCCTTCTTCCCCTCTGTTACCATAGGTATTTTGAATCTTAGTGTAATGAGATTTACCCTATTCAATCCCCTCCATCCTCCTTTCTTCTTCCTGTCCTCCTTTTTTAGGAGGAAGTGTTTTTAAATCATTCTGAGTCATAGAAAATTCTGAGTATCCATCACTTCTAGCTAAGTATATACTCTCTAATAGAGTTACAATACTTGAGAGTTATTAGAGTCTTTCTCCCAAGTGGAGTTAAAGCCAGTTTCATCCCATTGGATAGCAGTCTCATGGATAAGTCATGAGTGTCCATCACTTCTGGCGAGGTATATTTTCTCTTTTAGAGTTACAATTCTCAGGAGCTGTGAGAATCTTTTCCCCATGCTGGGATATAGCCAGTTTCAACTTATTGGATAGTAGTCTTTTTTTTCTTTACCCCCTCCCCTTTTTTTTTAACCTTTTCATGTGTCTCCTAAACCTCCTGTTTGATGTCCATATTTTCTATTTAGCTCTGGTCTTTTCATAAGGAATTTTTGGAATTCTTCCATTTCGTTAAATGTCCATCTTTTCCCCTGTAAAAGAAGGCTCAGCTTTATGGGATAGTGAATTCTCGGCTGCATTCCAAGCTCCCTTGCTCTTCTGAATATCTCATTCCAGGGCCTTGGGTCCCTTAATGTTGATGCAGCCAGGTCCTGTGTAATACTTACTGTGGCTCCTTGATATTTAAATTGTTTCTTTCTGGCTGCTCCTAGGATTTTTCTCTTTTATCTGATAGTTCTGGAATTTGGCCACAATATTCTTTGATGTTTTCATTTTAGGATCTTTTTCTTTCTTTCTTTTTTTTTTAAAGGTTTTTGTAAGGCAGTGGGGTTAAGTGGCTTTCCCAAGGCCACCCAGCTAGGTACTTATTAAGTGTCTGAGGCAGGATTTGAATTCAGGCACTCCTAACTCCAGGGTCAGTGTTCTATCCACTGTGCCACCTAGCTACCCTTGATGTCTTCTTTCAATAACTACTTTGCCCTCTGATTCCATGATATCAGGGCAATTTCCATCACTAGATCCTGTAATATTAAGTCCAGGCTATTTTTCTCTTCAATGTTTTCAGGAAGTCATAATTCTCAGATTGCCTCTCCTCAACTCTATTCTTGAGGTCAGTGATTTTGCTGATGAGGTATTTTACTTTTTTTTATGTTTTTTCTATTTTTTGATTTCATTTAATAGGCTCTTGCTTTCTCATGAAGTCATTAGTTTCCACAGACTGCATTCTTTTTTTTAGGGAGGAGTTTTCTTCATTTACCTTTTGCAACTGCTTTTCCAGTTGGTCAATTCTACTTTTGAAAGAGCTTTCCATTTGACCAGTTGAGATTCTGAGAGAATTATTTTCTTTGTGCATTTGCCCAATTGATGATCTGAGAGATTTATTCTCATTTTATATTTGTCCAATTGAGGACCTGAGAGATTTATTCTCATTTTGTATTTGCCCAGTTGTGGATCTGAGAGAATTATTCTCATTTAGCATTTGTCCAATTGTATTTTTCAATGATTTGTTTTCTTGTTGCAAGGTGTTGTCCCTCCCAAGTTTTCCAATTGATTTTTAAACTCCTTCCTGATTTCTTCGAGGAAGTCTTTCTGTACTGGAGAGCAGATCATATTCTCCTCAGAGATTCTAGGTATCTCTGAGTTAGGGACTTTTTCTGTGGATCCACTTTTCCCCTGACCATTCTTCATTTTGCTAAGACCTTGAGTTGGGGAGGGGCTAGTTCACAGAGGTTTAGTGTTGGGATCCCTAGAGGCTTTACTCACTGAGTGCAAGTTCTCCAGATAGCCAGTAGCAGGTACTGGTTGTTTTCTCTGGAGTGTCTGTGACATTGATTGAAGTCTACTCTGGAGTGAGCAATTGAAGCTGTTAAATCCTTTTGTCTTCAATCAGTGGGGGGCTTTACACTGGGGTGAAGTCATCCCTCTCCCTATTGTCAGCTGGATTGGTTCTTTTCACACACCTGTGCCTGGGGCAGAAGTAGTCTGTAATTTCTATTGTTCTGGGAAGAGGCCTCAGCTGGACTCAGAGTTGGTCAGACCAGAGGAGCCCTGGGATGGTGTCCAGAACTCTCCCCTTAGCCCTGTCAGCAAACTCCAGAGGGTCAGCACCAACACTATTGTCTCTGCTCCCTAGTAGACTGGAGCCCCCCCCACCCCAGCTCCTGTTGCTGATCAAGCAGGTCTGGCTCCCCGGGCTCCAACCCCACCACTAATCAGGCTGATCCGAGGCTGATCTACCCTCTGTATCCTGACTCACCCAGGGCTGCAGAAGACAAATCCTAAGGTAGATGTTCTTTGTCCTGGCTTTTCTTTCTGGATCACATTTCTGTGAAGAGGTTTGTTTCATGTCATAGATGGGGAAAGGTCGGGAGATTTTAGAACTGTGTCTGTCTTCTCTCTGCCATCTTGACCTGAAGTCCTTATGGTATCTCTTAAGAGTATTAGAATTGATTGTGCAGCATAGGAGATACAGGCACAGGACTGCCCACTATAGCATGCTCTCATCAGAGAAGGTGCTGTACCCTATGAGTACAGCAAAATGGAAGAGGTCATAGACTGAGATAAGGGAGTTTAGAGAATGCTTCTCAGGTGTTCACACAATCTATTTGTGCCTACCTGTACTGGAGCATTCTGAGCTCATATCGGTCCAATCAACTAGACTGGGGGGGGGTCAGCAAGGTGTCGCAGTGGTTAGAGCACTCAGGAGGACCTGAGTTCAAATCTGGCTTCAGACACTTAAATAATTACCTAGCTGTGTGGCCTTGAGCAAGCTACTTAACCCCATTGCCTTGCCTCCCCCCCAAAAAAAGTGTAATAGAAAAATCATACTTGTACATGCAGTAAATTGTCCCTGCCATAGTGATGTCATTTTGTTCTTCTTTCATAACAAAGCAGAAGAGTCAAACATGCCAACTATGCTTCAGGCTTAGTGCTCAGTTCTGGTGACTCAGAGAAAGAAAAGGCAAATCCTGTACTGAGAGGGAAAAACAACTTGAAAGAATTATATAAAAAACATAAATCAGGAGAATCTGCTATTGTACGAAAGGAATGTGATTTAAGTGAGATGGGGAGGAGGTAAAAGGAGCTGGTAAGTGTGCAGTTGTTATAATGAAATATGTCCAATTCTATGCCAAGAGCATGAGGGAATGAATTAAGTCGTAGAAATGCTGGGAAGGAATGAAGAGATGCTTAAAGGCTGCTGTGGTGAATGGCATTGGGAATCAGGAAGAAGTCAAAGGATTGCCTTCACATAGGGCCAGCTGAGATGACATTGCCTAAATTTTTTGTGGAGAGAAGCAGCCTCTAGGATACTGGGGGGAGAGGATTAGGGGTTTATAGACCCTCTGTCAGATTTCTTGCTCCCTTATAGTATCCCACAAAGTAGTTGACACCTGGACTTGAAGCATTGCTGCCCAAGGTTGAGATTCTACCAGTTTTAATCGCTTGTAGGATTGGGAAGAACACTGGACACAATTGCAATAAAAACTTAAATTGTACTTTGAAAACTTAGGTGCTTTTTGCATTATCAGATTGTCAGATAAATATCAAAGACTTATCTACTCAAAGGCAGTCATATCAAAATTTTGGCAGCTACAAACTATGCAGAGAACCATTATCATAACCTCTAAAAATCACCCAAACTGTGCTAACATAGCCCTGAAGGACAGAGACATAGAAGTGTTTATAATCCTAAAGCAGGAAAGTATTCACTAGGAGACTGGGCATCAGAGATGTATTCTTGCTCCTAGGACTTGGCAATGGCAGCCTCCTAATCACTTCCTAGAATCAAATGGTAATAATCATTGATAACAAGGTTAAAAAGTATAAAAAGTGACAAAAGTAAAGGTCAAAAGCATCCCAGCAAACTTGGATTGTAAACTTGTCAAGTTACTTTTGACAGTTCATTTTTCTTACTCTTCTTTAACTCCTCCTAGTACCACAATACCTCTTAAATGATATTACAGAGCTGCAAAATGGACCACTTCCACTGGCCACTTGTTTCAACTGTTGCTTCCACAATGGGCAGTATACACATGTTTCCAAATTGAAAGGCCATGCAATAACCAAAGAATTCTCCTATTTAAAAAAACAGGGTAATGGAGAAATGTTATTGAGTAATATGGACAGAAGTTGACCAGCCACTGAGTTTTACCTCTTGTGAGAGAGGTTGGTCAGGAACCTGTCATTCAGATTCAGCCCAATTTGAGAGGAATGAAAATGTTGCAGGTTTGTTTTAGAATTTAGTTGTATGTGAAACTCCTTGTAAATGAAATCCACCTGGAAATGTGAACTCATAATTCTGTTTTTGTGCCTGTTTTCTGATCAGTGTTTTTTCTTTCCTTCAGATGGAAAGACCATGAATGAAATGAGGCAGACTACTTCCAAACTGAGCATGTCTGAGGAAGCATCACGAGGTCAAAGATGGGTGAAGGATGCTCACTGTGACCTCCATCTGAGGGAAATCTGTGATTCTGAAATGAAGATAGAGAAAAAGCAGATGAGTCACTTGGACTTTGCTACAAATAGGATGAGTGTCACACAACATTCAGTCCTAATTCACTGTAAGAAAATGATGTCAGTAAATGACTCTTCTCAAGACAGTAAATATAGTGAATGCTTAACTGGACAGTTAGAGGCTGTTCGATCTTGTGACAAATGTCCCGAAGTGCAAACTTATCAGTGTGCGATGGCCTTCAGCTTGAATTCAGAAATCATTGGACTTCAGAACAGCCATATTGAAAAAATGCCTAATATCTGTAATGAAGGCGAGATGGGTTTGAGCTGTAATTCAGAGCTCACTGTCCTCCAGAACATTGAAAATGGAAAGAAACATTGTAGTTCTAATGAATGTGGTAAAGCTTTTAAGCAACAGTCATCCTTCATGTATGATCAGAAATTTCATACTGGAAAAAAGCTATCCAAGTGTATACAATCTGAAAATGCCTTCAAGAGACAGTCATCACTTACCTCCCACCAGGGAATTCTTGCTAGAGAGAAGCCCCATGAGTACGTTGAATATGATAAATCTCTCAGTGAAAAGTCTTCTCTCATACATCAGAGAAACCGCACTGGGGAGAAACGTTATGTGTGCAATCAGTGTGGTAAGACTCTTTCGCAGAAGTCCAGTCTATCAAGACATCAGAGAATCCATACAGGAGAGAAACCTTATGAATGTAATCAGTGTGGTAAGACTTTTAGACAGAGATCCAGACTTATTAACCATCAGAGAATCCATACTGGGGAGAAACCATATGAATGTAATCAATGTGGAAAGACTTTTAGACAGAGCTACCATCTTATTAATCATCGGAGAACCCACACCGGAGAGAAACCTTATGAATGTAATCAGTGTGGAGAGACATTCACTCGTAACTCCAATCTTGCTGTACATCAGAGAATCCACACTGGGGAGAAACCTTTTGAATGTAATCAGTGTGGTAAGACTTTCAGACGGAGCTCCCATCTAGCAAGACATCAGAGAATCCACACTGGAGAGGAACCTTATGAATGTAATCAGTGTGGTAAGACTTTCAGTGACAGATCCACTCTTATTGCACATGAAAGAATCCACACTGGGGAGAAACCGTATGAGTGTAGTCAATGTGGAAAGACTTACAGATGGAGGTCTGATTTTCTTACACATCAGAGAATCCACACTGGAGAGGAACCTTATGAATGTAATCAGTGTGGAGAGACATTCACTCGTAACTCCAATCTTGCCATACATCAGAGAATCCACACTGGGGAGAAACCATATGAATGTAATCAGTGTGGTAAGACTTTCAGACAGAGCTCCAGTCTAGTAAGGCATCAGAGAATCCACACTGGTGAGAAACCTTATGAATGTAATCAGTGTGATAAGGCTTTCAGTGACAGATCCTCTCTTATTAAACATCAAAGAATTCACACTGGAGAGAAGCCTTATGCATGTAATTGGTGTGATATGATTTTCAGTGAGACATCTACTCTTATTAAACATCAAAGAATCCACACAGGAGAAAAACCTTATGAATGTAATCAGTGTGATAAGACTTTCAGAGAGAGATCCAAACTTATTAACCATCAAAGAATCCACACTGGGGAGAGACCGTATGAATGTAGCCAATGTGGAAACACTTTCAGACAGAGGTCCACTCTTACTACACATCAGAGAATCCATACCGGCGAGAAACCTTATGAATGTAATCAGTGTGGAGAGACCTTCAGACGGAGCTCCAGTCTAGCAATACATCAGAGAATCCACACTGGAGAGAAACCTTATGAATGTAATTGGTGTGATAAGACTTTCAGTGACAAATCTACTCTTATTAAACATCAAAGAATCCACACTGGGGAAAAACCATATGAATGTAATCAGTGTGGAAAGACTTTCAGACAGCACTACCCTCTTATTAAACATCAAAGAATCCACACTGGGGAGAAACCATATGAAGGTAATCAGTGTGGAAAGACTTTCAGACGGAGCTACCCTCTTATTAATCATCAGAGAATCCACTGGAGAGAAACCTTATGAATGTAATCAGTATGGTAAGACATTCAGTGTGCGCTCCACTCTATAGACAGAGAATCCACACTGGGGAGAAAACATGAATGTAATTGGTGTGATAAGATTTTCAGTGAGAGATACACTCTTAATACACATCAAAGAATATACACTAGGGAGAAACCTTGTGAAGGTAATCAATGTGGAAAGACTTTCAGATATAGGTACCATCTTAATAAGGATTAGAGAATCCACACTGGAGAGAAACCATACGAATGTAATCAGTGTAGAAATACTTTTGACTACAAGTGTCATCTGGTTAGTCATCAGAAAATCAAAACTAGAGAGAAACCATTTGAATGTCATCTTTGTGCAAAGAGTGTCCACGGTCATAAATCTTTGATCTTGTGATTCTTTCACTCACAAGCACAGTTCTGAAGCCATCTCCCTCATTTCATATCTGGTCTCTTGATTGGAAGAAACCAACCAGACATACATGGGAAAACATGTACTAAAATATAAAATCTCCCAACTGAATGAAAGGTACTTGATTTATTGTGTATAAGCCTAGGGAAAGAGAAGAGTCCTCAAAGTCAAATGGGCAGGATCAATCAGTTGAAATTACTATTAGTTTCCATGTCTAAGTAGATATAAGTTAGAGTTTCATAAACAACTGGATTCTCACCAACAAGCCTGCCCACCAGGGAAAACCAGAATTCGCATTTCAGCCTCAACTCGTGAAGCTCAGAATGATTTACCAGACTTATACTTGCATCATGAAGCTTTTTTCTCTATTGACCAACTATGATCCATTATCACATTTGTTTTATATAAATTTCATATGCCAAGTTAAGAAATAGTTCTGTTTTTGTCTAGTAATTTTCTATATTGTATTCTACTTTTTTATATTCAGAATTATTCAGATCTATGCATAGACAAACATACCTAGATGCACATATATCAAATATTCGTATTACTTCATTACTGGTCATGTCCATATGCTTAGTTAATTTCTCTCCTGATCCCTTTTATCCTTTTTCTTGTTCTCATATGTAAGGCCACAGCATGATTGTCAACCTTGTTTTTTGTTGTTTTTTTAATGAAATTGAGAACAGAAAAATATTATACTTTCATAGAAAAATTTAAAAATATCAATATTTAGCATTTTTCTCTGGAACAGCAAGCTTGTTCATTTCAACCATAGTTGTTTCCTTTCTCCTGGGACTCCACACTGGCATGAATGAGCATACAATGTTGTTCTCGTCCATGCAGTGATTGCCTCAAATCCTCACCACTTCTGACTCAGAGCAGCATGTTCCTTCAGTTTCTCATCAACAGTTGTTTCCTCACAGTCATAAAGGTATGAAATGCAAGTGCTCGTTAACTCCTCATGGATGGTCATAGAAACATATAGTCATTTGATCTCTTTTACTGTACCAGAGTAGTTCCCATATAAAGCCATAGCACATCAGGATCGTCACCAGACTAAGATCTTACCGATAGTTGATCTCTGTAACATTCCCTTTGATTCTGTAAATACATTGTCCATTCTTCATATTTGTTGCCTCCCTGTTCTTCTAGTGACCTAGAGCTCTAAGACATGTTAACTCCCCCCCCCCCCCAATATGCCACTCATTTGTTCTACAGCTCTTTAGTTGATCCAAAGCTGGCATGTCAGCTGTGATCACAATGGGGGATAATGTAAAGTATAAGATTCTCAAAACTATATCATGGTAATGGCGAGGCTTTATATGGATCCCCTTGCTTCTTAGTAATAATAAGACTATAAAAATACACAGTCTAAGTTAATTACAAACACAGGAGGTGAATGAACAGGATGCAAAGAAACTGTCCTCCTGGGAAGAGGCAGTCAGAGGTCAAGTACTAATTGATGATCTTTGTAGATTGCTTTTGGTAAATGGATTGCACAGTTTCCATGGTCAAGTCACTAGAGATGTTAACTATTTTTTCTATCCTTTGTTTTTGCTTAAAAGACCAATTTCTTTACTATTGTGATCATCTTGGATTGTCTCCACCTATACGTTTTTATGGTAAATCTGAGAGAATAAAACTTGTTGTCTAATCTCTGTTTCTCTTGTTATTTTAACCCTGTGTTCCTTAGGTCCTTATGATTTTAGGATTCATTGTCTTTCCCATCACTTGCAGATTGGTTGGACAAATTATGTCATTATGATAGAATGCTATTCTGCAACAAAAAATGAAGAGTTGAACTCAGCAAATTCCATACTTATATGAATGAGCAGAGGCAAAGTCAAATATACTATTTGAAAAGTAACAGCATAATTGTAAAATAATCCACTGTGATTGATACTTTTTCTCAGCAATGTTTGCCAAGACAACTCTAAATGATTTATAATGAATAACATCCAGCCTCCTGACCCCTAATTGCCATCCCCCCAAGAGCACCCTTCTTCAGCCCCTCAGCCCCCTACTCCCATGAAATTTGTTCCCCTCTCCATAGATCACACTATTGATCTTATCTGAGGATAGTTTGTAAGAAACTCTGCTTATTTTTCAGAGCTTCCTAAGAAAAAGGCAACAGGATGAGAAAGATTTACACCTGAATGCTGTCAAAAATTTTTTAAAAATCAGGTAATTCCAATATCAAATAAATTATTTGGAATAGCAAGCAAAGGAGGGATCCTACCAACTCTTTTTCTGAAACAATCTTTTTCTTATTTTTCAGTTTTTGCAAGGCAATGGGATTAAGTGGCTTGCCCAAGGCCACACAGCTAGGTAATTATTAAGTGTCTGAGACTGGATTTGAACTCAGCTACTCCTAACTCCAGGACTGGTGTTCTATCCACTGCGCCATCTAGCTGCCCCCTGAAACAAAGTGATAATTAACTGGAAATTGTTGCAAAACTACTTGAGGGGAGTGGCTGAGCCTTTATTTTGATCAGAAGTGGCTCAGAAAAATAACATACACTCTCAATTGGGTATATATGGTATCTTGCAGGAAACTTAAGAGAGGAAAGAGATGGGAGAAAGTGGTCATGGGAAGGGAGGTAATGGTGATAGCAGAGGGAAGATTGTGGGAGAGAGTGGTCAGAGACAACCCACTTTTGAGGAGGCACAGGGTGAAAGGAGAGAGAATGGAATCAATTGGGGTGAGGGGAATAGGGGGGTGGGAAATAAAGCAACTTGCAAAAAATATTGAAGGAATTTCTCTGATAGACTTATGATAGAGTGCTATCCATTCCAAAGACCGAAGTGACAGTCTCTGAATACAGACTGAAGCACACTTAACTTTTTCACCCACTTAATTTTTCTTGAGGTTTCTCTTTGTGGGGTAGAGGGGATTGTTTTCTTTTACAGCTTGTCTTTTCTAGTAATATGTTTCATGGCTACACAATTTTAACCTGTATTAAGTATTTTGATTTCTTGATGGCAGGAGTGGGATGGAAGAAAGGGATGGAAGTCAATATTTTGGAAGAATTAACTTGCTTTAGTTTGTAGCTGGAGTTAAAAAAAAATAAGATACCCCATGAGAATACTTCAACCATATAGACTTCCGGCCAAGATGGAAGAGAGAAGACAGACGCTGATAGGTGCTCTCTCTTTCCCCTCAGAAATAACATGAGAAACTTAATAGAAATTCAATCAACAAAACCCAGAAAGAGAAGGTAGGAGAACCCCTACCAAGAAGGTCTGTCTCAGGACCGTGGGTGAACCAGGAGATGAGAGCAGAGGATTAATGCTGGGGATGGCAGCTAGGGGAGGCCCAGAGGGTCAGCCTCAGCCATGGAGACTTCCGGTAAGTGGCAGGTGCAAAATCCAACTTTGGCTGGGGGTTTTTTCGGGGTGGGGTGGGGAGAGAAGAGTAACAGGAGGGTGAGTTGCAGCACAGTCTCAGAACATGGCTCCCTTCCCCAGGGCCCAGCCCAGTTTTCAAGGTCAACTCAGACCCTTCTGCTAAGGACCTCACTATAAAGAAATCAACCAGCACCCCCTACTGGCTAGCCCTTGGAATTACTAAGCCAAAGTGAACAAAGCCTCTAGGATCTTAGAAAGCAAACCCCTGAGAGCCAGCTACCCCCCCAACACAAGATGAAAAAAGGTTAGCGAAAAGGGGCCCCATGGAGAAGTACTTAGAAGAGACAGATGCTAACCCAGAGAGATCTAGCACTGCTGAAGAGAATATGAATTGGTCTCCAGCCCAGAAAGACTTCCTTGAAGAAATGGGGAAGGAGTTTAAAGATCAATTGGAAAAATTGGGAAAAAGAAACTGAAGAGAAAATCAACATGTTGCAAGAGAAAATTCATATCATGCAACAAGAAAACAAAACCTTGGAAAATACAGTTGGACAAATATGAAATGACAATAACTCTCTCAAATCCTCAACTGGGCAAGTGCAAAAAAGAAATGATTCTCTCAAAACTACATTTGGGCAAATAGAAAAGTCCTTCAAAAATAGAATGTACCAACCAGAAAAGGATTTGGAAAAGATAAATGAAGAAAAATCTTCTCTAAAAAAAAGAATGGAATCGGCAGAAACCAATGACTTCATGAGACAACAAGATTGTGTTAAACAAAACCAAAAGATTGAAAAAATATAAAAAAAATCTAAAATATCTCATCAGCTAAACCACTGACCTCAGGAACCAATCAAGAAGGGAGAAATTGAGAATTATTGGACTTCCGGAGAACATTGAAGAGAAAAAAAAGCCTGGACTTAATATTACAGGATTTAGTGATGGAAAATTGCCCTGAAATCATGGAATCAGAGGGCAAAATAGTTATTGAAAGAATACATCCAGCCCCTCAGGAAAGAGATCCTAAAATGAAAACAAGGAATGTTGTAGCCACAAATCCTGCAAGCAGCCAGAAAGAAAAAAAAATTTAAATACTAAGGAGTCACAGTAAGGATTAAGCAGGACCTTGCCACAGCAACATTAAGGGATCAAAAGGCCTGGAATGAGATATTTTGAAGAGCAAGGGAGCTTGGAATTTAGCCAAGAATCCACTGCCTGGCAAAGCTGAGCCTTCTCTTCCAGGGAAAAAGATGGACATTTAATGAAATGTGAGACTTTCAAGACTTCATGATGAAAAGACCAGAGCTAAATAGAAAATTTGGACATCAAATAGGTGGGTCAAGAGACACAATAAAAGGTTAAAAAAAAAAAGAAACCAAAACTACTGTACAATAAGATGAAACTGGCTATATGCCCACGTGGGAGAAAGAGTCTCATAATTCTTGAGAATTATAATTCTATTAGAGAGAATATTCATAACCAGAAGTGATGGACACTCATGACTTTTCTGTGACACAGATAAAATGATTTAAAAACAATACCTCCTTAAAAAGGGGGGCGGTTGGAGGTTGGAGGGAGACTGAATAGGGTAAATCTCATTACATCAAGAGGTACAAAAGACCTATTGTAATTGAGGGGGAAGAAGGGAGGAAGTGAGAACCACCTGAATCTTCATCTCATCAGATTTGGCTTAAATTTAATTTAGTCACACTTAATCAAGTTAAGAAACCTACCTTTCAAGCATTAAAAGGGGAAAAGGGGAGGGAGGGACAGGGAGGAGGAGAAAAAGGGGAACTAACAGAAGGAAGGGAAAAAAGGGGAAAGGGGGGTGAGTGGCTAGATGGCGCAGTGGATAGAGCACCAGCCCTGGAGTCAGGAGTACCTGAGTTCAAATCTGGTCTCAAACACTTAATAATTACCTAGCTGTGTGGCCTTGGGCAAGCCACTTAATCCCATTGCCTTGCAAAAAAAAAAAAGCAAATGTTGGTTAAGTGAAGAAACCAGAGTTGATTGCTTAAAGATATCTAAATGAGGATTATTCTGTAGGCTAGACTATTCTCATGCATGTATTCAGCCTGCATGCATGTATTCTGGCTACTATCTGATAATTAACAAATTTTTCATGAATTTGAAATAATATTTGCCTTCTGAGTTATATAATCCAACGCTATTTAAGCCTTCATATGTTGTAAAAATGATAAAAAGTAAACCAGTGATATCAGATGTTTTTTAATTTTGAAATTCTTAAACATAAAATAACAAAATAATCTTATTTGATATTATCTTTTATTCCTTCTTTGCCCCTTTCTTGAGCTCCTCCAGGAAATGTTGAGCTGATGTGATTTAAGGAAAAATCTGATTCTTCACATTGTGGTCTGTGCTCCAGTTCCTGCACAGGTAGGACTCCTGATGTCTTCATGTCCTTGACCAAACCACTCCAGAACAAAACAAGGATCTGGGTAATGGGTGACATAACTGCCAAATATTTCTACATCCTGGTGACCAGTACTGCCTAATGAGACCCATAGAATCTCTCTGATATTGTTGTATCCAAAGTTCATAGCTAGTGCTAATTCCATTGCCCCATTTGTCCAATTAGCTCCCAACTCAATGCCCACAGACCTCTGTTTTCCTAAGTTGCCATAAGCTGAAAAAAATAATTGTGATTTTTTATGTCTTTTTTGTCACTATTTGTTTAACTTATTAAAGAGAAGTATATTTTAATTCTATGCAAGCACACTGGCCTCACTCCACCATCCCAGCCCCCATTTAGTTCTGTATATTGTATTTTTACCCTTTTTCATCATCTCTTCAGGGTATGGACCCAGTGGTGGTATCGCTGGATCAAAGAGTATGCTCATTTTTGTTGCCCTTTGGGCAGAGTTCCAAATTTCTCTCCAGAAAGGTTGGATGAGTTCACAGCTCCACCAACAGTGTAATAGTGTCCCAGATTTCCCACATCCCTTCCAATAATGATCATTATCCTTTCTGGTCATATTGGCCAGGCTGAGAGGTGTGAGGTGGTATCTCAAAGAAGCTTTAATTTGCATTTCTGTAATAAGTAATGATTTAGAGCAATTTTTCATATGACTATGGATTGCTTTGATCTCATCTGTAAATTGCCTTTGCACAACCTTTGACCATTTGTCAATTGGGGAATGGCTTTTTTTTAAAATATGACTCAGAGGGGTTGCTAGGTGGTGCAGTGGGTAGAGCACCGGCCCTGGAGTCAGGAGTCCCCAAGTTCAAATCTGGCCTCAGACACCTAACAATTACCTACCTGTGTGGCCTTGGGCAAGCCACTCAACCCCATTGCCTTGCAAAAAAAAAAACAAAAAAACCATAAAGATATGACTAACTTATGACTAACTTCTGTATATTTTAGAAATGAGTCCTTTGTCAGAATCATTAGTTGTAAAGATTGTTTCCCAATTTACTACATTTCTTGTCATCTTGGTTACAGTGGTTTTATCTGTGCAAAAGCTTTTTAATTTAATATAATTGAAATCATCTAGTTTGTTTTTAGTGATGTTCTCCATCTCTTCCTTGGTTGTAAACTGCTCCCCTTACCATAGATCTGACAGGTAGACTAGTCCTTGATCTTCTAATTTGCTTATAGTATTGTTTTTTATGTCTGTGTCCTGTAACCATTTGGATCTTATCTTGGTAAAGGGTGTGAGGTGTTGGTCTAAGTTTCTTCCATACTAACTTCCAATTATCCCAGCAGTTTTTATCAAACAGGGAGTTTTTATCCCAATAGCTAGACTGTTTGGGTTTATCAAACAGCAGATTACTATAATCCTTTCCTGCTATTGCACCTAGTCTGTTCCACTGGTCCACTACTCTATTTCTTAGCCAATCCCAAACAGTTTTGATTACTGATGCTTTATAATATAATTTTATATCAGGTAGGGCTAAGACCCCTTCTTTTACACCTTTTTTCATTAAATCCCTGGAAATTCTTGGCTTTTTATTTTTCCATATGAATTTACTTACAACTTTTTCTAACTCATTAAAGTAATTTTTTTGGAATTTTAGTTGGTATGGCACTAAACAGGTAGCTTAGTTTTGGTAGAATTGTCATTTTTATTATATTAGCTCGACCTATCCATGAGCAGCTGATATTTGCCCAGGTATTTAAACCTGATTTAATTTGTGTGAGCAGTGTTTTATCATTGTTTTAGTTACATATGTTGTGCACTGGATCAGTTTGATTTTTCCCAAGTTCTTATTTTTCAATATAACAAAATAGTTTATGATACAACTTCAGATTTGATCCTGCTGGATCCTTCTTAGAATGCTCTAAAAGGCTGTGGAAAAAAATATAACACTTTGCTTGAAGATAAAAATTTAGAATGGAAAGGGACAATAAAATTCAAAAAAGCAAAACTCCTCATTTTAGAGATGAGCAAATTGAGGGAGAGGTTATTCACTGACCAGGGTTATATAGCTTGAGAACATCTGAGGCAAGATTTGAACCCATAGTCCTACCTCTCAACACAGTGCCTTATCATTACCACATACTGATTTTCCTTACAGTGTTTAGAATATTAATTTGAATTAAAAGGACAGTGACTAAATTATCCAGTAAGACTACTAAGATACTTATGAGCCCCAAATTAATGATATGTAATAAAATTCTATCAATTTTTATTTGATCCTCTGCATCTAAGAAATCAGGTCTTTGGTAAGTTCTTGAAAGATACTATACAGACTTGCTCTCAGGTGGTCCAACAATTCTTAAAAAACCTGTCTTCTCAAACTTCTAAGTTGTCATGGGCTGGAGATTGTTCATCACATCCTCCTAATTGGGGCAGTGCACTCCAGAATTTGTTGGGAGTGCTTATTCATAAGTTGTTTGGGGGAGAATTTAGAAGAGATCAGATGAGCACCTGCCTTTATTCTGCCATCATGGCTCCTCCATTCCATTGACACACATTCTGTAGGTTGGAAAAACTGAAGTCATAATAGCTTAAATGATTTGTCCAAGGTCATACATCTAGTAAATTTCAGAGACTGAATTTGAACTCACATCTTGTGGTACCAGACAATTTAATGCACGTTCCAGTCACTAACTAAAAGAAATTGAAAAAGAAACAAATGTCCAATATTTAGCAAAATATGTATGCCAGAATTGTTTATATTAATAAAGAATAGGAATAAAAGTCAGTATTAACAAATTAGGAAATGTCTCATGAAGTGATAGCATATAAATGCTACAGGACATTACTGAAGAGTACTAAAAATGATAGTATTTTAGAGAAAAATTTATTACATTTATAGGGCATTATACACAGGAAGAAATTTAGGATCGCTTATTACTGAAGCAAAAAGGTTTCATGGTAGTTAAAATCTTCTTAAGTTTTATCTCCAGTAGAATTTCTCCAATGAGTATTCCAGGTTGTCCTTCATAATAAGACTTCACTAGAATCATCATTTTTAGGATTTCCCATTCTGTGTGACCATTCTGATGTCTAGGGATTTCCCTTTTCTACCCAAAGACATGTCCTCATTTAGCACATTCAATATGAATAATCTGATCTAAGAAAATAAACTCTAAATATTTTCCCATATTGGGTTCCCATAGACCTAGTTCTCAGAATTAATTTTCTGATATGTAACAGGCTCTAGGTTACATTTGAAAGCAATATCTCATTTATTACAGTGACAAGATTTATATTTAGTATGACTTCATTCCTGGAAAATAAGGGGTGAGTTGATGAAAGGTTTTTACCATACTGATTACATTCTTAAGGTTTTTTTGCAGTGTGGATTCTCTTATATTGAGCAAGCCAGGAGTTCCCTTTCTGGAACTCTTTCCACAAAGATTACATTTATAAAACTTATTTCCACTATGAATTTTTTGATGTATAAGATTGGAAGTTTGTGAAAATCTTTCTCCATTGATTACAACCACAAGAATTCTCGCCAGAGTGGATTCTTTCTTGTTTGGTAAAATTAGACTTTGAGGTGAAAATGTTTCCACACTGATGACACTAAAAACATTTCTCTCTAGTGTGGATTCTCTGATGTAGAAGAGGAATGAAACTATCTAAAATTCTTTCCACATTGATTAAATTTATAATGAGGTCCCTTCTTGGGACTTCAGGATCCCTAGAATCCTTAAGGGACAACCCCAGGGGCAAGAAAGGAACGCCCCTGATCTTTATTTATAACACTTTAGTATGGCTATAATCTTTTTTTGTTTGTTTGTTTTTGTTTTTTAGGTTTTTGCAAGGCAAATGGAGCTGTGTGGCTTGCCCAAGGCCACACAGCTAGGTAATTATTAAGTGTCTGAGACTGGATTTGCACCCAGGTACTGGGTTTCTAGTGTGATTCTCCAATAGAAAACAAGTGTTCTCTTGATTTGGAAACTCTTTCTGAAAGGATTCCATTCAAAACTTGTCTCTCCAATATGGATTCCCTGGTGACCAAAAAATGGAATTATGTCTAAAACTCTTTTCACTTTAATTCCATTCATTTCTCAACAGTGGGGATTTTCTGGAAAAACTAAACTAAACTCAAATGTCAAAGTCTTCCCACAATGATTGCATTCGTAAGGTTTCTCTCCTGTGTGGCTTCTCAGGTATATCATGAGGGATGACTTTTCACTGAACGCTTTACCACATTCATGAAACTCATACGACTTCTCTCTAGTATGAATTCTTTGATGGGAAATAAACCATGGCTGTTTCTTGGAAATCTTTCTACATTGCATAGACTTGTGAAGGTTTTTTTTTTTTGCTTGTATTAATTCTCAGATGGCAAATATAGGATGGCTTGTTTTACGGGTGTATCCCATCCATTATGTCTACAATTTACCTTTCCATTGTCAATGTTATGGTGGTTAATGAACTCTGAATTACTGGTCAAGATCTGGGCATATTCATTACAAAGATTGTGTTTGTCCTCTATGGCTGTTCTTGGGTCCAATGGAGTCTGAATTCAAGGTCACATTGTTATGTCTGCACTTCAGGAGACTTTTCAGTAAGAGGTACCAACTTCTACCTCTTCAGTAAAGGATTTCCTGTATTTCTTCTCCTGATCACACAAATTGCCTGACATTGTTTTTGTAGGGTGAATTAGGATTGAATATTGCCTGAGCCTCTCTCTTTCTCTCTCTTTATCACAGCCACAGGGACTCTTTTCTTTTTCCATCATCATCTTGAAAAATAGGTCTAGTTGTATTAATGTTGGGTCAAAGTTGTTGTTTTGGCATAATTGGCATAATTGTTTGGCATAAATACAGATTGCTCTCCAAAATGTTTCTATAAGTTCCCAATTAACAAAAAAAAGGAATGTGTCCCATTTTTCCTACACCACTCCACACATTTGTCACTTTCCCTTTTACTGCTTTTAGCTAATGTGATAGGTATAAAATAATATCTTAAGGCTGTTTTAATTTGCATTCCTCTAATCAATAATGATATAGAGCATTTTTCATATGTCTATATGTTTCTTCATCAGGCAACTGTTCATATCTTTGACCATTTATTTTATGGAAAATGACTCATATCCTTATGGATTTAGTACATTCTTAATATATTTAAGATATGAATTTTTTTTAGATTTTTGCAAGGAAATGAGGTTAAGTGGCTGGCCCAAGGCCACACAGCTAGGTAGTGTCTGAGGCCAGATTTGAACTCAGGTACTCCTGACTCCAGGGCTGGTGCTCTTTCCACTGTGCCACCTAGCTGCCCCAAATATGAGATTTTTTTCTGAGAAACACATAAACTATTTGTCCCAATTTTCTGCTTTGCTCCTGATCTTGGCCACATTGACTTATTTGTAAAAAAAGCATTTTTAATTTAAAGGAATTGAAATGATCCATTTTAGATCTTACACTGCTCCCTAGCTCTTGTTTATTCATGAATTGTTCACCTACCCATAAGTGTGATAAGTATGGCTACAGCTTTTCCATTTCAAAATGTCTGGCCAGTACTTTATTTTTCATAAGGAATGCTTTGAAAAATATATTTACTCCCCTCCACTCACACTCCCCCTTCAGACACACACACACATACACACACACACACTCTCTCTCTCTCTCTCTCTCTCTCTCTTCCACATTCACCCTATGGGATTACATTTAAGTTTTCCAGATAATTCATTCTTGGTTTTAAGCCTTTATCTTTTGCCTTTTGGAATATCAATTTCCAAGCTCTCCCCTCTTTAGAGGTGGCAGTTGCCAGATCTTACTCTGACTCCTTGTATTAGAATTTTCTTTTGGGCTACTTACAGCTTTTGGGTTTGGGTTTGTTTGTTTGTTTTTTGGTTCTAAGTAGCCTCAGGATCAGCATGAAGGCTAGGGGGACTGTGCTTGGATCAGGTTCTACTCTGGCACTCTTCTAGAAGGAGTGTAATAACAAAAAGTAGGCCTCTCCTTTAAGACACACCAGGTTGTTCTAGTGTTGATCCCTCATCACAGGGCTCCCTTTCATCACAGAGCTCTGGGGTACCCCACTTTACCAGGGGGCTCTTCCTTGAGGTGTTGAACTCCTATTGCAGCCTGGGAATCTGATCTTTGCCATGGGTCTTTCTCTAGCTTTGGAACTTAGGGATATTTCCTCTCATGTTGCCTCTATCCCTGTGGACTAGAAGCCCCACTCCAGGTGCCCAGGGGCTGTTGTGTGCTTTATTTTTCCAGTAGGGCATTTTTGTTTTTGAGTGGGGTGGACTCTATAGGGAATTCTCCTTTGCCAGTTAATCATTCATTTTTAGGTTGTTTTGGGGGGGAGATGGTGGGTGGAAAGGCATGTAACTGAGTTTCTCTAAGACCTAACACAACTGCCATCTTGCCCCAACTGTCTCATGCTAGGTATATACCCAAGGGTGTTGTAAATAAAGCTTAAAAAAAGTGAATGGATACAAAGCACTTTGCAAACCTTCAATTTATCCTCTTCTTCATGTTAAAATCATCAGGTCTCTAATCTAGTGATGAACTCCTTCCCTGAGTATTCTATTGCATTCCTGTTGAGCTCCAGCAATATTTAAGAAGAAATTAAGCATTATGAGAGCAGAACTGGATTGATGCTACATAGCAATTCTAATTCCCATATTTGTTGATCATGGCAGCTGCCCATTTAAAAGAGAATACACATACCCTGACTTAGTAAAAGAATCAAATTTAGAAGAGACCCCAGATGTCTTCAAATCCTACTCTTATTTTTTATTTATTTATTTTTTTTAGGTTTTTGCAAGGCAAACGGGGTTAAGTGGCTTGCCCAAGGCCACACAGATAGGTGTCTGAGACCAGATTTAAACCCAGGTACTCCTGACTCCAGGGCCGGTGCTTTATCCACTACACCACCTAGCCGCCCCCCCCCCCAAATCCTACTCTTAACAAAGCAAAAACAAACCAAATAAAACAAAACAAAATCCTTTACAATATACTATAAAAGTTGTCACCCAATTTGGTGTAGACCTTCAGTAAGGTTAGGAAATTCACCATATCTCATTTCAATGTGGGCTATCTTTAATTGTTAGAAAAGCTATTCTTACATTAAACCTAAATTCATTGTGTTTAACCTTTGATTCGAAAACTGTTTATGTACTTTCATCATTAGTGAGGAATATTTTTATTTATATTTTTATAGTAATTTTATTTATATTTATTTATAGTAATTTCCTACATATATTAAATATCACATCATGTATTGATTTTCAAGCATATTTAGGAAATAAAAGTTGTTCCTCCAATCTCCATTCTTTCTTTTTTGATTGCTTCTGCCCCCCCAAGTTATAAATGTAAAAGATTGCTCTTTCCATTCTTAAGAAAAAAACTGATTTGCCTTTCACATTGTGTAGTTATTGGAACTCAGTATGGTATACTCTGAATTCATTCTGAATCAATTTTCTACCAAAATGTTGTCTAGTTTTCCTAGCAGTTCTTGTCAAATCACAAGTCCTTCTGTAAGCATTTTCTTTGGATTAGTCAAATAGTGGGCTACTGAATCAGTGCCACTCCTCTAGATTTATAAGATTTTGTCCCTTAAGGCAAAAATAATGTATCTGAACCTCCTTAGGAATTATAATTCCTAAATTTGGAGATAAATGTCTCTCTAAACAAACGATACTGTGGTAAATAGTAGCCATGCTAGGGAGGAGAAGAGGAGTAAGCCCTTATACAAAAATGAATATATGAAATTCACATTTTTCACATCTTTCCAGCCAACTTGGCCTCAAGAAAGTTGGAGACAGGGGTGCTGCAAACCTCTAAGACTGCATTCAGATTAATTCGGGGGTTATAAGGAGGGTGGTAACAGCTCTAAACATGGTTTCTTCGTTTTCTCCCTTTTAATTATTTAATAGAAAAGATTGAATCTTCTGTATGTTAATTATCCTTCATTCTTAGGATCCTAGGTTAGTGACTCACAAAGCATTGCTACTCTGAGAACTACACCTTGGGATTGCTTATGTGTAAAGTGAACTAAATGGGATAAGGACCTTCATTTCATCTATCATTATACAAAGCATATTAAGAAGGAAGGTTATAAACATTTATTGAATGTCGACCAGAAACTCAATTAAGCTCTTTATAAAAGCCAGCTTATTCAGTCCTCACAACAGCTCAGAGAGGTAGATGTTGTTATTATTCCCATTTTATAGATGAGGAAACTGAAGCAGCTGTTAAGTGACTTGACCATGGTCATAAGGCTAGGAAGTATCGAGCTGGATTTGAACTCAGGTCTTCCTTTCTCCAAGTCCAGCATTCTGTGCACTGTGGTGTCTCCTAGTTATATCTTATTTATGATCCAGGTGTATTAGACCATATGGATCCAGGTGAACACACCAAAGAAATCATCATTTTGAAGATGGGAAGATTTCTCTCACTATATTACAAGTTTAACATCAAAAAATGGTTAGAAAATTTATATATATTTGCAAAATTAAAAAAAATAGCATACGTACAAGTCATGGCAACCCAAAATCCAACAAACATTTGTTAACATTTCCTAAGGCAATTGCTAAGAACTTGTGAGACAAAACAAAAAAAGATCCCTGTCCCCAAGGAGCTCATAGTCTAATGGGGTAGACACTGTATAGAACATAGTCAGACAAGAGAGAAACAGAATGGAGAAAAGGTAATGCTAAAAGAGAAGGCACTAACAGTAGAAAAGTGTTCCTGCAGGTGGTGGGATTTGTCTTGAATCCCGAAGGAAACCAAGGAGATGAAGAGGCATGGCAGAAAGCCAGGATAAAACTGGAGGATGGAAATGGGTGAGTCAGGCAGGGGTAAGGAACAAAATGACATCAGTGTAGCTGGACCCTAGGGAGTGTGGAAGAAAGCAATGTATAAGAAAATAAGAAGGGGTCGGGTCATGAAGGTGGATAGGATTTAGGTACCAACTGGAGTTAAGACAGTATTTTAGGAAAACCACTTTGGTAAGTGAGTAGAGGATTGCCAAAGTGGTTTCAACCCTAAACAACTTGGCCTTTACTAGTTAAAAGGCCTAGTCTTCTTGTATAATAGGGCAAAGAGCCATTAAGGGCCTATGATATTCTTTTTGTAAATGAAGGGGCTAGACACTCAACAGATTTCATATTAAAAGAGAAAAAAGAAAATGATTTTAGCGAAGTAAATAGAAAACATTCCAAAGGTTTTATTAAAAAGAATTTCTTGGTGAATATTATCATTTAAACAATTCACAACTCTAAGCTATGTCAACAGCATATCTGTTTTGCCACAAACATGCCAATATTTAATTTTGTCACTTTTCATTATCTTTTGCCAATTTCATGCATGTCGTAGGACAGAGGAATCAAACTTGCAAGCAGCCCACAAATGTGGAGAACCAAAATAAAATGCAATTGAGAAATGTTCAACAAAATAAATAAAAATACAATATAATAGGGATAATGCTAATTTGTGGTTCCCCAATCAATGTGCAAGCTGGCAGCAGCAATCAATTTCTCAGTAAGACACTATTTTCATTTGAATTCTTTCAAATAGCAGAGATTTGGAACATTTTTTCAGGTGGTGGTTGATATACTGTTTCTCCATTTGAAAACTGGCCATTCACATACTTTGATAAGCTCCTTATTGCAGAAAGGCTCACACAGCATTGATCTGTCAGATCCTTATCAACTTTTCAAGTCAGACTTTTATGAGGAGGCTGTGAAAAGGGAAAAGAGCTCTGGTCTGAAATGACAATACAAAACAAATCATCAGTAAAACATTGTAAGATGTGAATGCACTTATATACACTCATCTGAATACTTCCACTTGTTTTTAAAAACAAAGATTTTTTTTTTAAATAGTAGTTTAATTGCTATTGATTCTGCAGAGATCTCCCCAGGGGCACTGACTTGTGCAACTCCACTGCTATGTAGAGCCAGTTGATATACTGCAGTGAGGAGGTCCAAAGGAAGATGCAGCTTCTTTTCTCCCCAAATACCACAAAACCTTATATTGAGTAAGGACTCAGCATTCTTTTTTTTAGGGTTTTGTTTTTTGTAAGGCAGATGGGGTTAAGTGGCTTGCCCAAGGCCACACAGCTAGGTAATTATTAAGTGTCTGAGGCCAAATCTGAACTCAGGTCTTCCTGACTCCAGGGACAGTGCTCTATCCACTGCATCACCTAGCCGCAACTCAGCATTCTTGACTTTCAAGCATTGAACAAATGGCAGCCTGCTGTGTTGTTTTTCCCATCATTATATCTCTATAGTCTGAATTTGTGAAAATCATAGATATATCTATGAAGTCATTGAGCTCCTTTATTCAGAACAGGAAATGCTTGCATAGTTACACACAGAAGTTTCTGGGGCAGGATACAAACCCAAATCTCACTGGTTCCAAGTCCAACATACCATTAACAATACCACATCACCATGGTTACTGAATTGTAGCTGGGGGGGGCGGGGCACATCGTTCATTTCTAGAGATGTATAATGAAAAAGAGCAGTCATGACTAATCCTTTTAGGTAACCTTCCCATCCCTCAGTTCTTCTCCAAAATCAACCAAAAGATAAGAGTGCTCCATGAATCCCCATGGCCAATGCAAAGAAAATTTGACTCTTTGCATTCCCTCCTCTGAAACATACCTTGCCCCCAAGGCCAGAGGCTGACCAGTCATGAGCTCAACATGTTTATGAGTTTTCTGTCAGTTGGATGTTGTTAGAGCATATAAGAAGATACAAAATAAAGCTGTTCACAATGCAATAAAAGGAATTCTCTTTTGATTGCATAATCTTTTTATTCTGTATTAATTCTCTAACCCTTTTTCTGAAAGGGTTCAACTAGGGCTAATGATTTTCTCATTTAATTGCCTTTGTGGAGTTTATCAGTAAGGTGTTCTGGCTGAAGATTCCATATTCATTGTTTGAATGTATTTTCTCAAAAATGAGATCTCTAACATAGTCAATCATGAAGAATAACTGAAGGCTTTCTCGTATTCATTCTGGGATTAACTTAACCCCTAGCAAGAATTCTGCTTTGGTAATTTTCTTCATTTTAGAAAAGTTTTCCTACATTAATTACCTAAATAGGATTTTTCTCATGGGATTACAGATTTAGAGTTGGAAATGACTTTAGGAACCACTAAATCCATAATCCACCATTTTATAGATAACAACTGAGCTTGAGAGAGGGTAAGTAATGTGTGCAGTGACTCGCAATTAGGAAATCTTTGAAACAAAATCTAAACTCAAGTCTTCCTGGCTCTAAAGACAGAACTCTACCCACTGGACCACCTAGTT
The DNA here is from genome assembly GCF_037893015.1 of Macrotis lagotis. Classification (NCBI taxonomy): domain Eukaryota; kingdom Metazoa; phylum Chordata; class Mammalia; order Peramelemorphia; family Peramelidae; genus Macrotis; species Macrotis lagotis. Next base: position 928,906,568 of record NC_133658.1, on the reverse strand, counting down.
GCCTCCTTGGCATGGTATGAATTCTTATGTTTGATCAGTGATGACCTCTGGCTCAAGTTTTCCAGATTTATAACACTCAAAAGTATGAATGCTGATGGTCAGTAAAGGAATCTTTTCAGGTGAAAGCTTTCTCCATAATTGTATATAATGGGTTTGTCTCCACTACAATTCTCTGAATTTTCTGATATTCATTAAAACTGAGATTTATAGTGAAATTATTTCTCAATAATTTCCCTTAAAGGGTTCCTGTCCAGAATGAATTATCTGATGAGCAATAAATGATAGAGTTTCCAAATTCATTGTACTCAAAATGTTTCTCTCCTGTATGAATTTTCTGATGTTTAATAAATGATGATCTCTCACTAAAGTTTTTCCCACATTCTGGACACGCAAAAGATTTTCTTCTAGTGTGAGTTCTCTGATGTACAGTAAGCTGAGATCTGTTATAATAGGCTTTCTCACATTCATTACATTCAAAGGGTTTCTCTCCTGTATGAATTCTCTGATGTGAAATAAGGGATGACTTCCAGCTGAAGTTTTTCCAACAATCAGTACATTCAAAGGGTTTTTCTCCAGAATGTGTTCTCTGATGTTTAATAAGTGATGACCTCTGGTTGAAATTTTTTCCACATTCATTACACTCAAAGGGCTTCTCTCCAGTATGAATTCTCTTATGTGATATAAGTGATGATCTTAGGCTGAAGTTCTTTCCACATTCATTACACTTAAAGGGTTTCTCTCCAGTATGAATTCTCTGATGCTCAGTAAAATGAGATTTGTTGTAGAAGGCTTTCCCACATTCAGTGCACTCAAAGGGTTTCTCTCCAGTGTGAATTTTCTGGTGCTGAATAAGGGATGATCTTACTGTGAAATTTTTTCCACATTCAATACACTCAAAAGGTTTCTCACCAGTATGAATTCTCTGGTGTTCAGTAAGTTGAGATCTTCTGTAGAAGGATTTCCCACAGTCATTACATAAAAAGGTTTTCTCGCCAGTATGAATTCTCTGATGTAAAATAAGTTGGGATTTATCATAGAAGGCTCTTCCACATTCATTGCAAGTGAAGGCTTTTTTTCCTGTATGAATGCTCAGATGAGAAGTGAGTGATGATCTTTGGCTAAAATTTTTCCCACATTCATTACACTCAAAGGGCTTTTCTCCAGTGTGGATTCTCTGATGAGAAATGAGAGATGATCTCTGGCTAAAGTTTTTTCCACATTCATTACATTCAAAGGGTTTTTCTCCAGTATGAATTCTCTGATGTGAAATAAGTGATGATTTCAGGCTAAAGTTCTTCCCACATTCCTTACATTCAAAGGGTTTCTCTCCTGTATGAATTCTCTGATGTACAGTAAGCTGAGATTTGTTGTAAAAGGCCTTCCTGCATTCATTACACTCAAAGGGTTTATTGCCCGTGTGAATTCTCTGGTGTGAAATAAGTGATGACCTTTGGCTGAAGTTTTTCCCACATTCACTACATTCAAAGGGTTTCTGTACAGTATAAATTTTGTGATGTGCACCTAGTTTACACCCCCATTGAAAGGTTTTTTCACATTCATTAGAATTAAAGGATTCTTTCCCAACATGTGCTTTCTCATGTAGAAGAAAATTTCTCCCTGATTCATGAAAAAGATGGATTTTCTTTTGAGTATAAATTTTATGATAATCATTAGGGCTTCCCAAATGCCTAAAGGCTTTCTTGTTTTCTTTAAATTTACACTGTTTCTCTCCAGTATGAATCATTTCCTGTAAAAGAAAGCAGAAACTATTAATGAAGGCTTTCCAGCATCCATTACACTCCCAGAATTTCTCTTCTAGCAAGTATTCTCTAATTGAAAGAAATGCCCTTTTTTCTTAAGCCTTCTCAAGTCCAAAAGTCTAGGAAATGCATTATGGACTGGGTGTTAAATGAAGGAATTTCTCTATTTGTTGGCTTTATAACGTATTTTACCTAAAGACATTCTATTATAGCTAAAAAACTATATGTAGTTTTTTTTTCTGGTCAAGGATGTCGTATTTATAATGATTGATCCCAAACTGCAACAGCTCCCAAATGTTCTGAATTCAGTCATATTATTACAACTATTTCTTGGAGGGAACTTCGACCTACACCTGATCTGATCTGATCTAATCCATTTCTCTTCATTCTCTCTCTGCTACTAACCTAAACTGAAATCACATTCCCAAGTTCTCTGAGCACTTTGCCATCCCCAAGACCAACCTTTTGCAGATTCGCCTGGAAAGATGCTGTCAGACAAATAGTGTGTTGTATAGCTGGATCCGTGGTTTCACATTGCTGTTCCTGGTGAAGGGACCCTGAAGGAAATCAAAAAAGTCAATATTCATTTTTACCTGATCAAGGAAGAAGAATTATTTAACTATGAGAATGATGATTAAGTTGAAAAACACAGAACATTGATGTGGGGCATTGAAAACCCAAGTTGCTGAGGAGGGGTAATGGAAAACCTCATTCATCAGAATTGAATGAATTACATTCAAATACACTGAAAAACGCCTACAGACAGACTGTTGAAGTGCTTCCACCACATTAATACCCAATCATCCCCATCTTTTTTATATTATTTTCTATAACTTGTAACATTCTGCACAAGTAGGGCAGGCAGGAAAGATTGAGAAATAAAGGTGATATAAGAACAAAAGGCATCAATGACATTTTAATGCTTTTAGAGGATTTCTTAGTAAATTTCTCTTTAAAGCTAATGAAAACAGATATTGGGAACATTCCAGGAAAGAGAAGATATATTTTTTTCTTTCTGAAGACACACCTCTTTGGAGATTCTGGTCAACTTAATTCTAACTTAATAACTACTCTTTGGTTCTAGGATTCAATAATTTCCATATCTCCCAGAAGAAAAAGATATGAAAACTTTTATCAAGTGCTTTGCTGAAATCCAGTTAAAAACTATCTCCAACATTTCCTTGATAAAATAGATTAGAAAAAAGTAAAATTAGGCTCAGAATAACCATTTTTAAAGTTTTATTGAAATCTTTGGTTTTTAAATCATCTTAATTTCTGATTTTATTTTAGTAGTAATTGGAATTTTACATCTCTTTAATGTTTGTAAAAAGACTTTTCAAACATTATCTGATTTGATTTTCACAACAACCCTGGGAAGTAAATGCTGTCATTATCCTTATTTTACAAATGAGGAAACTGAGATGGAAGTTAAGTGACTTGGCTAGGGTCACACTGGAAATGTGTGAGGTTAGACTTGAGCTCATGTCTTCTTTCTACAAACTTCACACTGTGTGCTGTGGTAGCCCCTAACTACTGTATCCCACTTTCCTATCTAACATAGCAAAAATAACAAAAGTGGAGAAGGGGAAATACAATACAGCAAAAGAGCCCAACATGAACTGGATACTTATGATCATCAGGTAGCTGGTTCCTAGGCACCTTTCTGAGATTCAGGTCTGGGTTCCAGTACAATGAGCCATCCTGGATGAGGATGCATATCCGGATGGGTTGAGATCTTTATCCCAGATCTCATTATGTGATCTTTACCCCAAACCCTCCCCTGTTCATTTTGTGGGTGTTCAGGTGAGAGTGATGCCATTCTCTGCCTGCTCCTTCCTCTCCTTCCTATGGGTGGGTAGGTAGACTGTTCTCCTGCATGCTTCTTTCCACTTTCTCTGTTTCTATTGTGGGCATCACCACACTTCTAGTCCTGCAGGTTCAGACTCATTTCTCTAACTTATTCAAGCAGGGGCAAAAACATGTTGTCTCTGTCTCACTGGCCCTCATTACCTCATGCCTTGATTATTACAATGGTCTTATAACTGGCCCTCCTGCTTCAAGTATCTCCCTGCTTGAATTCATCCTATGTACAACTGACAAGTTTGTCTAAAACAAAATCACTGAGTTTCTAATCCTCAGCATTCGTGGCTTTTTCCTACTGCTGAGACCAAATATAAAATCTCATTGACATTTAAAAGCCTGCAAAACTAGGCCCCAAAAGATCCATCCACTGTCATCATACAATCATTATTCCCTTTCTGCACTCTATGACTGAGACCTTCAAGGTATTCCTCACACATAAAGAAATATCCAAATATAAACAGGAATTGAAGATATGAAACAATTCACTCAACAGAACCATGGAGATGAAAGAACATCAGATACTGAAAACCATAAACAATTCACTTGGGTACAGTGTAGTAATGACACTGTGATATACTCATGGTGAGGGTGATGCTCACTAAACTACTGGTTAATTAGTATTGGGTAACTTTTTAAAATTTTTATTTATTTGTGAGTTTTACAAATTTTTCCACAATCTCACTTCCTCCTCCCACCCACCCCCATAGAAAGCAATATATTAGCCTTTACATTATTTCCATGCTATACATTGACCTAAAATGAGTGTATTGAGAGAGAGAAATCATATCCTTAAGGAAAAAAAATAAGAGAAAAATTACATAATAACAATTTTTTTAAAAAAAAATTAGAGGTAATAATAATCTTTGGTCTTTGTTCAAACTCCACAATTCTTTCTCTGGATTTGGATGGTATTCTCCATCACAGATACCCCCAAAATTATCCCTGATTGTTGCACTGATGGAATGAGCAAGTCCATTAAGATTGAGCATCAAGCCCATGTTGCTGTTAGGGTGTACAATGTTCTTCTGGTTCTGCTCATCTCGATCAACATCAATTTCCAATTCTTTGCCACCACAAACAGGGCTACTATGAATATTTTTGTACAAGTGACATTTTTCCCCTTTTGTTATGATCTCTTCAGGGTATAGACCCAGTAATGGTATTGCTGGATCAAAGGGTATGCACATTTTTGTTGCCCTTCGGGCGTAATTCCAAATTGCTCTCCAGAAAGAGATTGGATAAGTTCACAGCTCCACCAATACTATATTAGTATCCCAGATTTCCCACATCCCTTCCAACATTGATCATGGTTCTTTCTGGTCATATTATACAGTCTGAGAAGTATAATGTGGTACCTCAGAGATGCTTTAATTTGCATTTCTCTAATAAGTATTGATTTAGAGCAATTTTTCAATATGACTATGGGTCACTTTGATTTCCTCATTTGTAAATTGCCTCCACATATCCTTTGATGATTTGTCAATTGGGGAATGGCTTGGTTTTTTTTTTATAATTTGACTCAGTTCTCTATATATTTTAGAAATGAGTCCTTTGTCAGAAATCTAGTTGTAAAAATTGTTTCCCAATTTGTTACATTTCTTTTGATCTTGCTTACAGTGGTTTTGTATGTGTAAAAGCTTTTTAATTTTATGTAATCAAAATTATCTAGCTTGTTTTTAATGATGTTCTCCATCTCTTCCTTGGTCATAAACTGCTCCCCTTTCCATAGATCTGACAGATAAACTATTCCTTGATCTCCTAGTTTGCTTATGTTGTTGTCTTTTATGTGTAAATCTTGTATCCATTTTGATCTAATCTTGGTATAGGGTGTGAGGTGTGTGTCTAATCTAAGTTTCTGCCATACTAACTTCATTTTCCCAACAGTTTTTATCAGAGAGAGAGTTTTTATCCCAACAGCTGGACTCTTTGGGTTTATCAAACAGCAGATTACTATAATCATTTCCTGCTATTGCACCTAGTCTGTTCTACTGATCTACCACTCTATTTCTTAGTTATTTTGATTGGGATTTCTCTTTCTGGGTCTTGCTGCTGTATCTTGCTAGTTTATATATATGTGTATATATATATACACATATATATAAATCCTAAGGACTTATGAGGGGTTTATTTTATATCCTGTGACTTTGCCAAAGTTGCTCATTGTTTCTAAAAGTTTTTTAGATGAATTTTTAGGATCTCTAGGTAGACCATCATATCATCTGCAAAGAGTGAGAGTTTTGTTTCTTCCTTCCCAATTCTAATTCCTTCAATTTATTTTTCTTCTTATTGCTTATTCACAATATTGAATAGTAGTGGTGATAATAGGCATCTTTGTTTCACCTCTGATGTTATTGGGAATGCCTCTAGCCTATCCCTGTTGCATTTAATGCTTGTTGATGGTTTCAGATAGATATTATTCATCATTCTAAGGAACAATCCATATGCCTATGCTTTCCAGTGTTTTTAGTAAGAATGGGTGTTGTATTTTGTCAAAGGATTTTTCAGCATCTATTGATATAATCATATGATTTCTGACAGGTTTGTTATTGATATAGTTAATTAAATTAACAGTTTTCCTAAACCCTGCATTCCTGGGATAAATCCTGCTTGGTTATAGTGTATTATCCTAGTGATAACTTGTTATAATTGCTTTGCTAATATTTTATTTAAGATTTTTGCAACTATGTTTTTAGGGAGATAGATCTATAATTTTCTTTCTCTGTTTTGACTCTTCCTTGTTCAGGTATCAGCACCATAATGATGTCATAGAAAGAGTTAGGTTGAGTTCTGTCCCCACCTATTTGCCAAAGAGTTTATATGGAATTGGAACCAATGGTTCCTTAAATGTTTGATAGAATTCACCTGTGAATCTGTCTAGCCCTGGATATTTTTTCTTAGGGAGTTCAGTGATGGCTTGTTGAATTTCTTTTTTCTGAGATAGGGTTGTTTAGGTATTTAATCTCCTCTTCATTTAACCTGGGCTACTTATATTTTTACAAATATTCATCCATTTCACTTAGATTATCAAATTTATTAGCATACAGTTGGACAAAATGATTCCACAGTTATTTTAATTTCCTCCTCATTGGTGGTAAATTCACCTTTTTCATTTATGATACTGGTAATTTGGTTTTCTATATTCTTTTTTTAAAAATCAAATTAACTAGAGGTTCATCAATTTTATTTTTTTCATAAAACCAACTCTTGGTTTTATTTATTAATTCAATAGTTTTCTTATTTTCAGTTTTATTAATTTCTCCTTTAATTTTTCAGAATTTCTAATTTGGTATTTAATTGGGGGGGTTTCATTTGTTCTATCTCAATTTTTTTTAGTTGCATGTTTAGTTCATTGATTTCTTCTTTCTCTAATTCATTCATAGAAACTCTAAAGATTATAATATATCCCAACAGCTGCCTTGAGTATATCCCATAAGTTTTGATATGTTGTCTCATTATTGTCATTTTCTAGGATGAAATCATTAATTCTTTCTATAATTTGTTGTTTGATTCACTCATTCTTTAAAATGAGATTATTTAGTTTCCAATTAGTTTTAGATCTCTCTCTCCCTGGCCCATTATTGCATGGGATTTTTATTGCATTATGATCTGAGGAGGATGTTTCACTATTTCTGCATTTTTGCATTTGATTATTAAGTTTTTATGCCCTAGTACGTGGTCAATTTTTGTGTAAGTGCTAAGTACTGCAGGAAAAACAGTATATTCCTTTCTATTCCCATTCAACTTTTTCCAAAGTTCTATCATGTCTAGGTTTTCTAACATTTTATTTATCTCCTTAAACTTCTTTCTTATTTTTATGTTTAGATTTATCTAAATCTGAGAGTGGGAGGTTGAGGTCACCCACCAGTAGAGTTTTGCTGTATGTCTTCCTGTAACTCATTCAACTTCTCTAAAAATTTGGATGCTATACGACTTCGTGTATACATATCTAGTATTGAAATTGCTTCATTGTCCGTGGTACCTTTTAGAAGGATATAGCTTCCTTCCTTATCTCTTTTTGGGGGAAAGATTTTCTTTATTTTGAGTTTTACAATTCCCCTCCCCATTCTTGTTTCCCTCCCCCCACCCCCACAGAAGGCATGTTAGTATACCATTGTTTCCATGGTATACACTGATCTCAGTTGAATGTGATGACAGACTTCCTTTTCTCTTTTAATGAGTCTCTTCATCTGAGACAAGGATTGCTACCCCTGCTTTTTTCACTTCAGCTGAAGCAAAATATATTTTGCTCCAACTGTTTACCATTACTCTGTAGGTATCTCTCTACTTTAAATGAGTTTCTTGTAAGCAGCATATTGTAGGATTCTAGTTTTTAATCCAATCTGCTATTTGCTTACATTTTGTGGGAAAGTTCATCTTATTCACATTCAAAGTTACAATTACTAACTCTTTATTGTCCTCTATGCTATCTTCCCTCTGTTTATATTTTCCCCTTTTTTTCACTTTTTCCATATTCCCCAGTATTTTATTTCTGAATACCACCACCTTCAGTGTGTTTGCCCCCTTGTATCCAATCCCCCTCCCCTTTCTTTCCCCTTTCCCTTTGCCCCTTCTTCCTCCTGTTGGTTCCTCTTTTCCTCCCCCTACCCCCTTTCAGTATTTGAAAGATAAGGTAAATTTCTCAACTGAGTGTGTGTATGTAAACTTTAGGCCTAATCTAATAAGTAAGATTCAGGCAGTTCTCACCTCCTCCTTTCTTTCCCTCAAGTGCAATAGGTCATTTGTACCTCTTTATATAATGTGATTCACCTCATTCAATTTCCTCCATCCTCCCTCTTTATTGTTCCCCCTTTTTTAGGGAGATATTATTTTTAAATCATTCTATCAGAGTCATGGATAAGTCATGGGTGTCCCTCACTTCTGGCTAAGTATATTCTCTCTAATAGAGTTACCATTCTTGAGAGTTAGAATCTTTCTCCCAGGTGCAGATATAGCCTGTTTCATCTTATAGGATAGCATTTTTCCTTTACCCTTTTTCTTTAACCTTTTCATGCGTCTCAAGTCTCCTGATGTCCAAATTTTCTATTTAGTTCTAGTCTTTTTTTAGGTTTTTTTTTTCAAGGCAAATGGGGTTAAGTGCCTTGCCCAAGGCCACACAGCTAGGTAATTATTAAGTGTCTGAGGCCAGATTTGAACCCAGGTACTCCTGACTCCAAGGCTGGTGCTTTATCCACTGCACCACCTAGCGGCCCCAGTTCTAGTCTTTTCATCAGGAAAAGTTGGAAGTCTCCTATTTCATTAAATGACCATCATTTCCCCCTGGAAGAAAAGGCTCAGTTTTGCTGGATAGTGGATTCTTGGTTGCATTCCAAGCTCCCTTGCTCTTTGGAATATCTCATTCCAGGCCCTTTAATCCCTTAATGTTGAAACAGCCAGGTCCTGCATAATCCTTACTGTGGCTTTAAATTGTTTCTTTCTGGCTGCTTGCAGGATTTTCTTTTATCTGATAGTTATGGAATTTGGCCACAAGATTCCTTGGTGTTTTCATTGTAGGATTCCTTTCCAGAGGGGATTGATGTATTCTTTCAATAACTATTTTGCCTTCTGGTTCCATGATATCAGGGCAGCTTTCCATCACTAAATCTTGTAATATTAAATCCAGGCTTTTTTTTCTCTTCAATGTTTTCAGGAAGACCTATAATTCCCAGGTTGCCCCTCCTCGACCTATTCTTGAGGTCAGTGGTTTTGCTGATAAGGTATTTTACATTTTCTTCTATTTTTTTCAATTTTTTTGATTTTAACAGAATCTTGTTGTCTCATGAAGTCAATAATTTCCACAGATTCCATTCTTTTTTAAGAGAAGAATTTTCTTCATTTGCTTCAGTTGCTTGCAACTCCTTTTCCCATTGGTCAATTCTATTTTTGAAGGAGTTTTCAATTTGCCCAAATGTAGTTTTGTTTTTTGTTTTTTTTTGCAAGGCAGTGGAGTAAATTACTTGCCCAAGGTCACACAGCTAGGTAATTAAGTGTCTGAGGCCAGATTTGAACTCAGGTCTTCCTGCCTCCAGGGCCGGTACTCTATCTACTGTGCCACCTAGTCACCCCCAAGTGTAGTGAGAGAATTATTTTCATTTTGTATTTGTCCAATTGTATTTTCCAAGGGTTTGTTTTCTTGTTGCAAGTCGTTAATTTTCTCTTGAGGTTTCTTTTCCCAGCTTTTTCAATTGATTTTTTTTAGGTTTTTTTGCAAGGCAATGGGGTTAAGTGGCTTGCCCAAGGCCACACAGCTAGGTAATTATTATGTGTCTGAGGCTGGATTTGAACTCAGGTACTCCTGACTCCAGGGTCGATGCTCTATTCACTGTGCCACCTAGCCGCCCCTCCAATTGATTTTTAAACTCCTTCCTGATTTCTTCAAGGAAGTCTTTCTGGAGTGGAGAACAATTCATATTCTCCTCAACAGTGCTAGATCTCTCTGGGTTAGAATCTGTCTAAGTACTTCTCCATGGGCCCCCTTTTCTCTGGCCTTTTTTCATCTTGTGTTGGGGGGGCGGGTAGCTGGCTCTCAGAGGTTTGCTTTTTAAGATCCTAGAGGCTTTGTTCACTTGACTTAGTAACTCCAAGTAGGTCAGCCAGTAGAGGGTGCTGGTTGCTTTCTCTGGAGTGTTTGAGGTCCTCTCCTTAGCCCTGGAGGGGGTGAGGGGCAGCAGCAAGACTTGAATTATCCTTGAACAATGTGAGCTGGGCCTTGGGGGAGATAGTTAATCTCCCTTTTGGCATAGAGAAGTCTGTTCCTAAACCTGAGGGTTCAGGGGAGGCTGTTACTATTTGTTCTGGGAAGAGGGTGCCCCTAAAAGTATGGAGCTCTGGGCCTCCAAGCCCAGTGGATCAATGTCCAGTCATGCTCTGGAACTCTCTGTGCTGGAACTCAAACTCCAGTCCATCTGGGACTCACCAGACCTCTGCTCCCCCAGACAAAGATTCAGTGGCTAAAGTTGGTCCTTGGATCCACTACTCACTAAAGCCTCTTACAGCTAAGGCCAGTCCTCTAACTTCACTCTGTTCCTCCCATTCCCCCTCTCCCCTCCCCAGCATTGGCTCTCTGCTCTCCACTCCTGGTTCACCCATAGTTCCTTGAGACAGTCCTTGGTGGTAGGTGCTCTTCTCCTAGCTTCTTTTTCTGGGTTTTGTCAATCAAATTTCTGTTAAGAGGTTTCTTTGATGTTATTTTTGAGGGGAAACCAGGAGACATTAGCACAGTGCCTGTCTTTTCTCTGCCATCTTGCCCAGAAGTCCTATTGGGTAACTTTTAATGAGTTTTTTAGGGTTCAATTTAGGTTCCAAGCTTTATCCCCACCCCCAAAAACACATACCAGAGAAGGTCAACACTGGACACAGATATGTATATATGAAACTATAGTACACAAAATTCCCATATCAGTTCTTTATCTGGAGGTGATGTTTTTCTTCATAAATATTTAATAGTTGATTTGAATACTCATAGAGACTAGAATAACTTGGTTATTCATGTTGACCCTTTAAACAATATTGATATTACTGTATACAACATTATCTTGGTTCTGTTCATTTCACTTCATTATTTCATGTAAATCTTTCCATGCTTTTCTAAAAGCAATGAATGCATCATTTTTTACAGCAAATAGTATTCCATCACAACCATAAACCATAACTTATTTCAGTCATTCTCCAATTGGTGAATCCCTTCAATTTCTATTTCTTTGCTACTATAAAAAAGCTGCTATGGATATTTTAAAATTGTTTTTGTTTTACTTTTTTGTTTTTGCAAGGCAATGGGGTTAAGTGATTTGCCCAAGGCCACACAGCTAGGTAATTAAGTGTCTGAGGTTGGATTTGAACTCAGGTCCTCCTGACTCCAGGATCAGTGCTCCATACACTGCACCATCTAACTGCCCCTGCTATGAATATTTTTTTTTTAGGTTTTTGCAAGGCAAATGGGGTTAAGTGGCTTGCCCAAGGCCACACAGCTAGGTGATTATTAAGTGTCTGAGACCAGATTTGAACCCAGGTACTCCTGACTCCAGGGCCAGTGCTTTATCCACTCCGCCACCTAGCTGCCCCCATGCTATGAATATTTTAAAGCATATAGGTTCTTTTCCTTTTCCCCTCATCACATTGTGAAACAGACCTAAAAGTGGTATTACTGCATCAAAAGGTATGAGCAATTTTATAAATCTTGGGCATAATTCCAGACTGCTCCCCAAAATGTTTGGATCAGTGTCCTAAAGTTTTCCACATCTCCTCCAACATTTGTCACTTCCCCTTTCAACATTTTAGCTAGTCTGATGGGTGCAAAATGGTATTTTAAAGTTATTTTAATTTGTGTATATCTAGTCAATAATGATTTACAGCATTTTTTCACAAAACTATATATAGCTTTGATTTCTTCCTCTAAATGCCTTCTGTTCATATCCTTTAACCATTTATCAACTGAGGATATATTGGGTATCTTTTAAAAAAAGAGATTCAGATGGAGTCAAGGTAGCAGAGTAGATGAAGCACTCAGCCAAACTCCACCATCACTCCCCTCCAAACAACCCTAAAATAATGTCTCAGATAAAATTCTGGAGCAGCAGAGGGTCAGGGTGAGGCATTTTCCAGGACAGGTGCAGGAGAGGTCTATCGAACAGGAGTGGAAGCCTGTCTGGAGCCCTGGAAGGGGCAACACCAGCAGTGGGAAATGGAGGCAACCACAATAACAGCTGCAGCAGCAGCTTCAAGAATCTTGGTTCAGAAAGAGGAAGAAGGTCAAACAACTAGTCAGAAAGGCATTACAGGAGACCCTTTGCTGTCACTGGGTACTGACTGACTGCTCTGCTGCCCATACACAGTTCTCAGTTGTAGTTCCAAGGCTGGGAGGAGCACTAGCACCTGTGACTACAGGTAACTAAGGGCCCTTCCTGTGGTAAAAACCAGAGCCCAGACAAGAAGAGCAGAGACTACACCTCTCCCCAGATCACACCACCTTGGAAACACCAAATACTTACAAACCCATAGAACTAGCTTTGAAAATAGTTGCACAAAAATGTCTTAAGTTTGGGACAGTGCTTTCTACCCTAAGGGAGTAGAGTCCAATTTTTTGCATAAAATTCAGTCAAGGAAGAGGCTGAAAAAAATTAGTAAACAGCTAATTTATTAACCATGAAAACCTACTATGGTGGCAAGGAAGAGTAGGACATAAACACAAAAGAAGACAACACTGTTGAAACATCTACAATCAAGGACCCAAAGAAAACTGAAGTGGACCTAAACCCAGTAAGAATTCCTGAAAGAGCCAAAGAAAGAACAAAACAACAACAGCAACAACAACTTGATTTTAAACATCTATGAGTAGCTGAGGGAAAACTGAAGGAAAATATGAAAACAGAAACACACACACACACACACACACACACACACACACACACACCTGAAGAAAACAACAGAATAGACTAAATCAAAGAAGAGGCACAAAAATCTCACTGAAGAAAATAATTCCTAAGAAACAAGAATTTGCCAACTCAAAGCTCCTGAGAAGACTCATATGAACTGAAACAAAGTGAAGTGAGCAGAATCTAGAGAATACTTTATACTACTATATGAGCAATACTGCGATGATCAACTGTGAAACACTTAGCTACTCCAATCAGTACAATTGTTCAAAACAATCCTGAAGGACTCATAATGAAAACTGCTATCTACCTCCAGAGAGCATTGATGAAATCAGTGCAGAATGAATGGGGATACATTTTGCATGACTTCACATCATATTGCTTTCCTTCTCAATAGGTGGGGAAGGGAAAGGGAGCAGGACTTAAGTTTTTACAAAATCTTAAAAAAAAGTATAACTATGAAAAATATTTTAAAGAAATTTAAATAAATTAAAGAAATATTCATCTAGTCAGCTTTTGACAGTGATTTAATTAACTGAAAAATTACTAAAAAGAAATGAATCATATTCGTAAACTTTTCTCTCACCAAAATATTAACCATTTGAATGATAAATGCTTAAATAAACCTAATTATATTTAAAATTCATAATAAAATAATTTAAAACTTTCCTTTCTCCACTTTAAAACTTTTTTTGTATATGCTTAATAACAATAAGGATGCCAGGAATAATTATCAACCCACAAGCACTTACTACATGCCAAGTTCTGGCCAAACACTTAAAATATATTATTTCATTTGATCTACACAAAACCAAGAAGAGAAGCAATGTGAGTTCAGGAAACTGAGCCAAAGAAAGGAAAGTGATTTGTCCAGGGACACACAGGTCATAAGTAGGTGAGATCAAATTTGAACTCAGATCTTCCAGACTCTAGGCTCTATTCACTACATAACCTATCTAACTACATATACATGGCACATGTGTATGAGTGTGCCTATGTGAATATATGATATATGTATGCATATGTATATATGACATACCCTATTAAATATTGATGCATAATATATATATTAGTACAGTATATAATAAACCACAAATACACACACACACACACACACACACACACACACACACACACACCCCTAGATCAGAGTGCCTGTTCAACATGTTTTACTGATAGGGATGTATGAACAAAAAAGTCTGGAGTCAGTGGTGTAGATAATGGATTGCATAATATGCATGCCTAGGGGTGGACTCACAAGGAATTCTGGAGAATAACTTCCTGGGGGATACCTTCTATTTTCAGATGTTTTATTCTATTTGGGCTAATTCCCAATACAACATGAAATTCTTTAATCCCACAATTCTTAAGATTCATTTGATGCAATATTTTCCTCCCCTCCTAAGTAATTCTTACTTTTTATGCTGCTTTCATTTTGTTTTTATTAAAGCTTTTCAATTTCATAAAATCAAAACTACCTTTCATCCTCCTTCTTTCACTAAGAATGGTATACCTAGAATTCAAATTCTGTTAGTAGTAGTCATCAAAAATATTTGCTCCTAGAGGAGGTACAATCAGGACCACACGTGATTTAGAAGTCACCACTATGAAAGAACAGAGAAGTTGGAATACAATATGCCAGAAGACAAGGGATAGATATGGGCTTACAGCCAAGAATGACTGACTGGTTGGTTGCTGTCCTTCATTCGCAAAGAGGAACAAAATGACTTCACTCTATGAGAGTCTAGGCACAGTGTGTCCAACTGTGACTAATCAGATCAATACAAGTTTAGAAGGCTCTACCACAGGTTGGGCATAAATTGTCCATATGAACACATGGAATGGAAATGTCTCTAATTTGTGTACTTCATGTTTCTTTGAGCTACTACAATTCTGCTTGGCTTAGAGAGCCCAGTGCCTTCTTTGATATAAGCACATCATATGCTGGTTGGTCCTGAGCCAGTGCCTCCTATATAATGCAATCAATTCCAAAGGTTTTCAGAGAGTGACCTTGTATTGCTTTTTCCTGAGCTCAAAGTGAGCAATTGCCTTCCGTGAATGCTTTCTTAAAATAATCTTTTAGGCAAGTGTATATTTGGCCAGCCTATCGGAGAAGCCCTCTCTTCAGAAGAGTCTAAATGCTTGGCAGTTCACCTTGAGAAACTCAGTATCCAGTACCTTCTCCTCCCAGGTGATCTTCAGAATCTTCTTCTAAGACAATTTAAATGGAAGTGATTCAGTTTGCTTGGTAGACTGTCTAGGTTTCACAGGCACATAGCAATGAGATCAGCACAGCAGTTCTGAAGACCTTCAGTCTGGTGGTTGGTCTAATACCTCTTCTCTCCCATGCTTTCCTTTGAGCAACTTAAACAGCCAGTTAGCTCTGGCTAGTTCATCATCTATGTGTACAGTCCTGAAAAACACACTGCCCACCTAAGTGACCTTGTCCAGTCTCCAAAATTTCCCTATTTGCTGTAGTGAATGGTTCCACATATGGATGGTGTGGTGCTGGCTGATGAAGCACCTGGGTTTCTTCGGAGTTCCTTGTTAGACCAAAATGAGCACAAGCAGCAGAGAATCGATCCAGACTTCGTTGCATCTCCGCTTCAGAGGCTGCATTGAGAGTACAACCATCTGCAAACAAAAGATCCTGCATCAATCCTCCCTCCACTTTGGTCTTGGTTCAGAGCCTTTCCAAACTGATGCACAATTGATGAACTTCTCTGGGTAACCACATTTTGCCATAATCTTCAAAAGATCCCCCAACTGATGGAATCAAAGGCCTTGGTCAGATCCACAAATATTGTATTCAGACTTCCATTCTGTTCATGGCATTTCTCCTGGAGATGTTGGGCAGCAAACGTATCAATTGTTCCTCTACTCTTTCTGAAGCCACACTGACTCTCCGAGGGGTGATCATCTTCCAGGTGAAGGATCAGGCTTCTGAGGAGGGCTCTGGCAAGAATCTTACCAGCAATGACTAAGAGAGAAAGAGAGATGCCACCCTCCTCCCACCATGATTGCCACAGGATAATTGATTCCCTTTCCCTTTATAGAGATGGATAGTAGAGGCATCCTTGAATTCCTGGGGGATAACTTCCTCTTGCCATATAACCCATAAAAGGTTATCTCTTGTATGAGCAATGAACTCCCAATGCACACATTATAAATCCCAGCTGGAATAGAATTTGCCAAGGGAGAGGACCAAACCTCTTGTTCAGTTGGAAACTTGTTTGGAGAAGACTGACTTCAACCTAAGGTATATGGTCAATGTTTGCATATTGATTAATGACAGTCTGTTAAGAACACTATAAAAGTGTTCAGCCTATCTCTCCAGGATCATGTCCTTTTCACTAATCAATGTGATTGCCACAGCACTGAATAGCTGAGAAGCACCATAGGTCTCCGACCCATAAATAGTCCTTGGGCCAACATAAAAACACTTTGATTTGTTAACTATGAGTATAAAACTGAATTTCATCTGCCTTCTTACTGAGTCAAGAATTCTGTATCTCTCTAAGCTTCATTTGCACTTTATTTGTGATGGAGTAAAAACACTGCCTTCTTAGAGATGAATGAACTAACCTGCTGGTAAATCCTGTGGAGTCCTTATTTTACATTTAACCAAGAATAACTTAGAGAGCAGAGCTGGCTAATCCCACAAAGGGAAAAAATGAGAGAAAGAGAGAAAGACTTTGCAGCAATCTTGATTTAAAAAAGGCCAGACCTAAGGAGAATCTTTGAACTTCAAAACAGGAGTGAAGAGAAACAAAAAAAAAAAAAGTAAACAGAATGAACAGTGATAAGTGACTACCCAAGGATAAACTGCCTGCCTGTGTCCAACTATGGGACAACAATGATGTGTCCCCTTTGAACCCTAACATCATCAGAGATTATAGAGGGGATCCCATTGGACAAGGCCTGGGAGGGGTTGTGTTGTGACTTGATGATCTTAAAAGAAAAATAGAAAGAGAGGGAAAGGGACATACACTGAGGGGAGGGGAGGAGAGAAGGGAAGGGACGGTTAAGGAAAATTATCTCATGTAATCCAGGCATATGGGCAGAAGTCTATTCAAATAAGAAGAAAGGAGAGTGGGGGACAAGAGCTGACACCTGAAACTAGCTCATCTAAACTAATAAAAAGAGAGAAGAACCAGAGATATACACAAAAGCATGGGGGAGGGGGCATCTAGGTGGCACAGTGGATAGAGCATCAGCCCTGGAGTTGGAAGGGCCTGAGTTCAAATCCAGTCTCAGACACTTAATAATCACCTACTCAGACCTTAATAATTACCTAGCTCTATGACCTTGGGCAATTCACGTAACCCCATTGCCTTGTGAAAAACAAAACAACAAAGGCATGAGGGACTGTGGTGCTGACTACAAAGCCTGGACCTCTGTGACTCTACTTTTCAGAGCTAGTTGACTAGCATTGAATGTGCCAGAGATACAAAGAGAGGAGAAAAACCAAATCAGTCCTAGCTGTCAGGAGACCATAGGCAAACACCTCCTAACAAAGAGATGGGAGAAACTGTAGAGAGTCAGCAGTGTGAAGACCCTGGAAGGAAAGGGTGCTGGGTAAGACGTCCTGAAGAAGAGGACACAGAGATCCACTGCTGGGCAGAGGAGGGAGAATGTAAGGGCAACAGCCAGAGAAAGCAATGGGAGCCCAGAGACAGAGGGCTTTGTCTGTGGACCAGACAAGGTCGCTGTCATCCCAAGGCAGGTGAAGGCAGTTTTTCCTTCCATTGAAGGCAGAGGGTGGTGCAGGAGACATTCCTGGCTTCAAGCTGGTACACAGCCATGGCTGTGATCAGGGGTCACCGAGGTTGAGGCTGAGATCAATGCTGCATCCTGGCTGAACATCCTTTCCATGACGTGGTTCAAGGTTCCCAAGATAGTGTCCAATTTGTTCCCATTCTACACCTGACCCACCAGACAGGTCTGAGCCAGGTCTATTTGCCATCTCCCTCACCTATTTCTGACTTTGTACTGATGTAGCTGTTTATCAGAGTCCAATGATGTCATTAGAAGCATCTCTGGAAGCTTCCTCAAACCCTTGTCACTAGCAGATAAGTAGTGCTCAGAAATGCTGTCACCATTTTGATAACATCCTCTCCCTGCCAACATGGCTTAGCCCCAACTCACCAATTTCTTTGCTTGTTTCTCAAAGGAAAACCTGTGAGTCAAGGCTCTATTGAGTCAGAGGCTCAGGATGAAAGGAAAGGCTCCTTGAGGAGCAGAAAGGGAATTCTCCTGCTGGACTTGAGGTAAGAGAGCATTATTTTAAACATGGTTTCTCGAGGGAATGTTAAAGAGGGAGGAAAAGAGGGATGTGCCATTTCTCTAGGGACTGAATGCCAGTTGTATGAGACCCCTGAAGGACATGGATGGAGAAACAGATACAGGGAGGACCCCAAGAATACAGCATCAGTCAGACAGGAGATCAAGCCAGAAGAGGAGCTCAAGTCCAGCTGTGATCCCAAGGCAGCTGGATCAGATGGAGGCCAAACCATGGAAAGGCCCAAGAGGCTTCATGAAACAGGGCCAGCAAACCCTCACTCTTGCCTTGCTTGTTTGTTTTTCATCTCATCTACCCGCAGACATGTCATTACTGTCAGTATTCTAGAAAGGAAGGACTTGGCTTCTTGGAGCTCTAGACCACTCTGCGTCCTCTAGACGGGGGGTCAGCCCTTAACCTGGGCCCCCAGACTGACAAGGGGGTCTCTGGAGGATGTCAGAAGAGAACATCTTTAAGACACAACAGAGTGGGTGGCTAAGTGGATGGAGTACTAGCCCTGGAGTCAGGAGGATGTGAGTTCAAATCCCGCCTCAGATACTTAATAATTACCTAGCTGTGTGACCTTGGGCAAGTCACTTAACGCCACTGCCTGAAATAAATAAAAATTCTTTTAAAAAAGGAAATGAAGGACAAACACCAAAAAAAAAAAAAGAGAGACACATCAGAGTCAGACAGGACTTCATCCTGACCCTGAGGTTTGAATAGGTTTAAATAATTATTATACAGAGACACTTCTCAAGAGAAGAAACAGAAACAACCAGCACCCACCAGAAGGCTCACTTCATCCCAGGATCGGCCCTTGGGGGAGGATGCCCTGCCTGCCATGAGTTCCATCAATTCTCCCTCCTGTCACTCACCTAGGTCAAGGTCTCTTGGGGCCATGCCCTTGAGAACCCATGGAGCTTCTCCTCTCTCCAGTCGGGAGATCACATCTGGTTTCAAAACCGGAAGTCCTGGTCATGGGGAGAGAAATGAAGACATTCTGGAGAGAGAAAAACCCATCTCAGAAGTCCCCCGGGTCCCTTTTTCTCCCCAGAAGCTGTGGCTCATCCTCTCTATAGGGACAGAGACAGCTCTAATTGGGACTCAGAGAGACCACTGATTCACTGACCACTCCCTGCCAAGAGGAGAGGACATTCTCACGTCCACTTGGGCCCTTGGATGGAGCAAGCTAGACCTGGGGAGACAGAGAGTTGGGAGGCCAGAGCATCACGGCCGGGAAAATGAAGAGGCAGCCCCCACAAAAGGCCAAGCCCTTCTAGGCACAAAGAACAGAAACAGCTTCCAGGATCTTCCCCCAGTCAATGGGCCCAGTTCAGGAGAGTTCATGTGTCACCTACTGGTGACTGCTGAGGGAGAGGCAGAAGCGGCCAGGCTGGTGCTCAGATCCTGGCCCAAAGGAGAGAGGGGTGTCCTTACCCAGGGAGACGAGGTTCTCAAAGTTCTCCAGCATCACCTCCCGGTACAAGGCCCTCTGGGCAGGGTCCAGGCGGCTCCACTCCTCCCAGGTGAAGTGCACGGCCACGTCCGGGAAGGTCACTGACTCCTGAAATGTCCAATGCATCCCCTTAGCCAGGAGTCTCCTGTCCTGATTCCTGGGGACAAACCCTGGGGAGAGCAGCTCCCACAGCTGGTGGAAGCTTGCCAGGAAAGGGCTGAGCCTCATTTGGGTCTCAAGGCCAGTGTCCTTGACTGTTCTATTTACCTGGGAAAACCCTTCATGTGAGGCCCAGCAAATGCTGCCTGCAGTCTGAAGGCCCGAGTGACTCAATCGTCCCCACTTTCTGGTTCAGGGCCCAATGTGAGCCCTGTATTCAGGTGCGATCCCTGACATTCCTGCTCAACAGAAGACTCATTTCTAAGAGGAGCAGCCTGGCCAGTGCCACTGCTCGCACCCATGTTTCCTGCACCGTGTCCTGGGGAGTTTCATTAACAAACCAGAGGGAGGAAACGCAGCTCCAGCTTGTCGTCTCCAGCCAAAAAAGGGCATCTCATCACCTGTCACACACATACACACTCTCACACTTACACAGACACACTCACACAACCACTCAATCACACACACACTCACATTCACACAATCATCCTCAGAGAACACGACATTCCCCATTCTTGTCCATGCAGTAGAAGTGGACCAAGGTGGTGTCCCTCAGAAGCCCGGAAGGGCTGTGGCAGAGTAAGAGAGAGAGGAGGGAGGTCTTCCCCCTCCTTGGTAGGGGTTGGGGGTGTAGGGGGGACCATGGGGGAGCATCTGCCCGCTCTTCCAATCGTCTGGAGGCTGGCTCTCGGGAGGGGATGGAAAGAGGAGGGTCTGGCAGCTGCGTGCATGTAGGGCAGTGATGCCAAGACTGGATGGAGAGCATGGTAAAGGGAAACAGGGCTGTGACCACTCCTGATGGGAAGAGGAGGGGACAAAAGAGCCGTTTCCTCTCCAGGGGTCAGGCTGGGCCATGTAGAGACATTCCGAGGTGTAGACGATGAAAGAAAATGAAACCCGGGACATTTCAAAGGATCCAGGTGGGTGATGGAGTGCCTCAGTGGCTCCTGGGGGCTGGCAGGGAGGGACGGGGGCAGGGTCTCAGGTTCAAGGCCCACCTCTGTTGGGCTTAAAGGGAGGATGGTGGGATTGGCGGAGACGGAGGCAGGAAACCTGGGGAAACGTGGATGGGGGAGGGAGGAAGCAGCATCTCGAGAGCACCGTCTGTTTGCCAGCCACAGTGCCGACCCCCACCGTGGTTCTCTCACTGGGCCCTTACAGCCATCCTGGGAGGGACCTCATTTCCATTTTACAGTCAAGGAAACTGAGGCAGGCACAGCGTGTGAGGCACACGTCTAGGTGGTGTCTGAGGCGGGATCTGAACTCAGAGCTTCTTGCTCTGCACCGCCCGCCACCCCTAAGGATGCCACGGGGGTGAGGAGTCTAGAAAGGGCTGCCCTGGGGGAGGGTAAGAAGGGGAGCGGGGAGCCTCGGATGCTGAGCTGGGGCTCCTTCCTCTGCTGCCCCCCCAGCGGAGCCAGAGACCTGAGTCTGCGCTGAGCTGGCCCCGTCTGGGGTAAGGGGGGCTGAGGCAGGGGGCCCGGGGCGACCCCTTCTCTTGGTCTCAGGCTCCCTCTCTGTGCCACGAGGGGTCCCTGCAGCTCCGGGCCGCCCCGCGGGGTCTCTGCCTCTTCGGCCCCCAGCCCCCCGCTTCTGAGTCCAGGCCCGGCCCTCTGCCTGAGTCTGTCTTGACCTGCTCCAGCCCTTCGGACAGATAGGGACACTGAGGCCGGGGCGGGGAAGCGGTGGGCCCCCCCTCCCAGGGGAGTGGGCAGCAGACCCCCGGGGGGGCGTCCGTCCCCGGAGGAGGGGCCGGTGCCCTTCGGGGCCTCACCTGGGGCCCGGGGGGCCTGGGCTCGGCCTCGCTCTGGTCCATGCCGGCGGGGAGGGGCCCTGAGCGGCGCCCCCGGCCTCCCCTCCCCCGCCGGCAGCCGCGGCTGCTCAGCTCCGGGGTCCGGGCGCCTGGGGGGCTTCGGGGGGCCCGCGGGAGCTGCTTCCTACAGTGCAGGGGGCGCTCGCCATGGGCTGCCCCTCTCCCCGGGAGGGGAGGACGGGCCCCGGGGGCTCCTGGGGGGGCGCTGACAGCGGGGGGGCCCCCCGCCCGCATTCACCCCCCGACGCTCCCAGGACCCCCAAGGCGCGGCGGCTCTCAGGCGGCGCGAGGACGGGACGCATGCGCCATCCGGAGCCTGCGCGCAGGGAACGTAAAAACTACACTACCCAGAATGCAACGGGGCGCCGCGGGGTCCGCTGGAACCTCGAGCCCGGCTCCGGGCTGAGGACCGCAGAGCGCCGGTCTGTACGGACGACGTCGGTCGCGGTAGGAGGGCAGAAGGGCGGGGCCGCAGCCGCTGCGCCTGCGCAGGCCCCTTCTGGACTCCTCCCAGAATGCATCGGTGTTTGCGGGCTCGGCAAGGCATCCTGGGAAATGGAGTCTTGCGCTCCTCGTTCCCTTCTCGCCCCAGAAATGTCTGGCGGACGGGGAGAGAGGAGCGGACTCGCTCCACGGACCGGGACAAGGGTCCTCCTCTTCCACGCGGAGCGGGGGGCGGCCCTCGGGGAAGCTCCACTCCAGCCGAGGAGCCCGAGTCCGGCTCTTAGAGCCTCCAGACTGGCAGGGGGCGGGGCCGGGGAGAGATGTGGGAGCTCCGCCCAATCAGAAGCCACGTCCAAGGCTCCGCCCCCAGCCCCACTCCCTATGGGGCGGGGCGTAGACGTTGAGCTCCTCCCTCTCAGGAGGGCGGGGACGGGCCGCTCCTTGCGCCGGGCGCCAGCCGGGCCGTCAGGACCCCGGACAGCGGCCGCCCTCCGCGGAGCCCTCCCGCCCCGCGGCCCTGGCCGTGGTCCTGACCGTGCTCCTGTCCGTGCTCCTGCCCGTGCTCCTGTCCGTGCTCCTGTCCGCGGCCCTGGCCGTGCTCCTGGCCGTGCTCCTGTCCGTGCTCCTGTCCGTGCTCCTGTCCGTGGTCCTGCCCGGGGCCCTGGCCGTGCTCCTGGCCGTGCACCTGTCTGTGCTCCTGTCCGCGGCCCTGGCCGTGGTCCTGTCCGTGCTCCTGTCCGTGCTCCTGTCCGTGGTCCTGTCTGTGCTCCTGGCCGTGGTCCTGCCCCTGGCCCTGGCCGTGGTCCCACCCGGGGCCCTGTCCGTGCTCCTGTCTGTGCTCCTGTCCGCGGCCCTGCCCCTGGCCCTGGCCGTGGTCCCGCCCGGGGCCCTGGCCGTGCTCCTGGCCGTGGTTCTGGCCGTGGCCGGGATATCGTTGGGACAGGCAGGGCTAGATTTTTCTCTCGCTACTATCTCTCTTCACCCCAATTCAGACCCAACGCCTTCCTCTCGGAATTGAGCTGCAGCGTTACCAGTTTTAGCCTAAAACAGATCATTTAAAAAGCCAGTATCGTTCTCCCAAAATGAACAGAATCGCTTCTACAGAAAGGCCAACTGAGTCTGAAGTCTGCCTCGGAGAGACTGTGTGACTATGGGCCCGTTACCCAATGTCCACCGAGGGCCATAACGTGGGCTCTTATTCCCGCTCTCTCTGCCCTGGGAGACCTTACAGCTGCTGTCAGTGAGCAAAGTGGGACACATGCCCCGCCTCACACAGACACTTCTGTAAAATGGGAACAAAACCAACCTCCTCCTCCTGCAGCTGTTTGTGAGGGCCACAATGGGGCGCTGCCCAAACTTAATGAGCTATAGAGACATTAGCTATCGTTTGGAGTTTTTAGCAATTTAGTTCTTCCACCAAGAACATACTGAAAACACAGAAGACAAAGTTGGGCCACAATTCAGTATATAAATGTGTGACCTTGGGCAAGTCCCTTAATCCTGATTGCCTTACATCCAGGGCCATCTCCACGCATATCTGATTCATATGTGGTCACTGGACCCAGATGGCTCAGGAGAAGAAAGTGAGGCTGCTGACTTAGCACAGCCCTCCACTCACATCCAATTCATGAGCTTATCCTGATATCGTGAACTTCTTCAAAAGTGAAGGACAAAGGACAGCTTGGGGGTGCAGTGGTTGGAGCACCGGCCCTGGAGTCAGAGGGCCTGAGTTCAAATTTGTCCTCAGACACTTAATAATTATCTAGTTGTGTGGCCTTGGAGAAGTCAACCCCGTTGCCTTGCAGCCCCCACCCCCCCAAAAAGAAAATGAATAACAAAAATATATAACTGTAAGAGGTAGGGTGTGGGGTTCACCTGTTTGTTTTAATGTTCCGAGAGGAACAGTTTCTGGGTTTACAGTGCTTTAGAGGAACCTCTGCTTCTGAAATAGCCAATACTGATTTGCATTTAAGTAGAGAAGCTAAACTTTGCTTTCTACTGTTAATTTTGAAAAAGGGAGTAGAAAGACTACTGGCAAATGCTAATAAGACTAGAGAGGATTTACTTTGGTATCTAGTACCATTCACTGGGAACAAAAAAGAAAAGAGAGAGAGAAGACAGAAGGGACTTCTTTACATTGTACTTTTACATTATGATTGCCAAGAATAAGTGAAGAAGAATTTGGCTAAAGCAGCAGAGTTAGATTTTTCTTAATGGCAGGAGAAAGGGCAATATCTTTTCCTAAAAGAGCACACAACTGTTTTATCTCAAATCACCAGCTAGACCTGAAGCTCTAAGGGACAGATACTAGAGCTGCTGGTGAAGAATAGTAACTGAGCAATGAAGCAGCAGTGAAAAAGGCAGGCATTCTCAGATACCTCCATGTCTTGATTGGTTTGGTTTCACTTTTTTGTTACAAGGGAATACATGGTGCACAGTGATGTGTAGGAAGACTGGAAAGGAAGGAGAAAACTAAGCCACAAGGGTTATCCCTAGTATACTGACAGTATTGAGGATAGCCATTGCCCTTTTTCTATGGAAATTCAAACTTACTGTATGGAGGTAGAGTAAGGAGGATATCAGATTCACAGAGAATGCCCCCACTGATACTAATTAATGAAGTATTCCTTCATTAATTAGTATCATTTTAACTCTTGGAAGCTGAGGGGCCCAGTGGATAGAATGCTGAACCTAGAGTCAGGATGACCTGGGTTCAAATCCAGCCTTGGATGAAGTCACTTAACCTGTTTGCCTCAGTTTCCTCTTCTATAAAATGGGGGACATTATAACATCTACCTCTTAGGAATGTTATGAGGATGAAATGAAATTGAAAAGTATCTTGAAAATAGCTGGTGCTATAGAAATGCTAGCTATTATTAGGTATTCTTTTCAATTAATGAAAGATAAAAGGATTATTCTAAAATCCCTATCTCAGTAGAAATTTTAGAATGGTCCATCTTCTCTAATAATGAATAAAAAATTGATAAAGTTTTCTTCTTCTTCTTCTTCTCATCCTTCTTGGTTAAAATCTCTTATTACTCCACACCCGTGATAGTATCTTGTGAAGACATGCTCAATAATTTCATTTCTCTAAGATGTTCTTTGCTGAAAAGTCCATTGTGAAATTCTATCTGCATTGCTAGTCATTAGTGATCCTGATTGTTTACATGGATTGCTTATTAACCTTCATCTTAATTTACTGATATCAATAGCTAATAATCCAAGTTTGTGTAACAGAAAATGGTCTGACTAGCCAAAGGAAAACTGGAAAATGCTTATTAAAATATAAATGTTTAAAAATGGATCCTGAAGATTTTCTCTATGTCCTTCCCAAAGCAAAGAACCCATCTCCCTAAAAAATTCCCAAACTAGAAATTCCTTCAAAGGTAAAATGTGCAAAAAACAATTCCTAGATGACAATGTCCCCACTCTGTCAATATATGGGGGGATATCCAGGTTAATAACTGCACAGCACCTTTTAGCAGGTGAACATACAGCTGCCTCCATGTCTCTGGGTAGGGATGTACTAATGACTTCCACTCTGATTCTTCTTTTGACTCTAACTGGATGATTGCTTACCTGATGATTCCTATGGCCATGTCTCTTTGAAGAGCAAGCTGCTCCTCCCTCTTGGGGAAAAACCTCCAATCTGTTCGCCAGTTCTAATTGTGGAGCTGCCCTTTCCCTTCCCCTTCTCTCTTCTCTTCAACTAAGCAAATGGAGAGTTTAGTCCTTGTTCCCTTGTTTGAACTCCATCTCACGGAAGGGGTCACCAGCCTAGTCACCCTTATTGGCAAAGGACTAGTTTTCTTGGATGGATCAGCCAAGGTTCCAGGGACAAACATGTCTCTTATCTGTTTCTACCTTTCTATCTTTTTCCCTTTTTTCTCTTCCTCTATTTCCTCCAACCTTCCTGGAGCCATTAGAAATAAAGCAGATACTGGTCTGTGACTATACACTGCCCTGAGATCATGGGGAGGCTGGCATGTGACACGTAATTCAGACCCAAAGCTGGCTAGTTGAACCACTTAACCCATCAGGAGGGAATCCTTTATTCATTTAATGGATTGAATCACCACATCAGTCTTGTCCTCATTCACATCAGACAATTCCAAATTAATAATGGAAGCTCATATGTGTATCAGTCAAAATAGACTGGTGTCCAATCATGGTCAAATAACTCTACCCCAAACATGGGGAACCCCCCTTTTTCTCCCTTTCTTTTTTCCTTATGAGCTTTTCAGGAAAACTTCTGTCTCATGTCATGTCTAATGTCTGCCAAATCTGTTTTCCTGGAAGATTTCTAAGGGAAAATGTCATAAAACTGCTGCAAAAACTGCAACCCAAGACTTTAGAATTCAGGAAAATTCATGAAAATCTAAACAGCTTTCTGTCATTTGATGCTACACTGTCCATACCAGGAAGCTATGAACTTACTCCTATAACAAGCCTTTAGTCAAAAATAAAGTTTTAGGGAAAATAGAAAAAAAACAAATCTGAAAGATACTTTCTCTCTGACATTTCAACCCTGACCAGTTTGGAATTAAGAGATAAATTCAGATAAGTTAAGAAAGAAAAACTTTTTCTTGGTGGGTAGAAATATATGTCATTATAAACTAGAGACTAAATGAGTAAGTGAAATGTAATATAATTGTTGTAATTTTCCAAATTATGGTTTGAAGACTTTTGTAAATGCTGTAATATTTTAAGAAAAAGGAGAATTTGAGAATGTCATCATAAATCTTTGGAAGAGAGATAAATGAAAGCAATAGGTTCTTTAATTTGAGGTACCGCTAAAAAAAGTCCAAAATCTCAATTTTCCCAAGACTTTTTTTAGATTTTTTTTTCAAGGCAATGGGGTTAAGTGGCTTGCCCAAGGCAACACAGCTAGGTAATTATTAAGTGTCTGAGGCCAGATTTGAACTCAGGTACTCCTGACTCCAAAGCCAGTGCTCTATCCACTGTGGCACCTAGCTGCCCTGAAAATTGAGATTTTGAATGATATTATTATTTTTAACTTTTTTACTTATTTTAAGGCAATGAGGTTAAGAGTGACTTTCCTAAGGTCAGATTTGAACTCAGGTCCTCCTGACTCCAAGGGCCAGTGCTCTATCCACTGAACTACCTAGCTGCCCCCTGAATATTTTTTAAATTGAAATTTCAGATTTGATTGTTGCAAAATTGAATTTTATTGGTTCCATTTAAAGTGAGTTGTGTCCTCCCATTCAGATAATTTTATAACTGTGTGACCTTGGACAAGTCACTTAACCTCACTCATTACCTTGCAAAAAACAAAAAAAAAGATTATTTTAATGTCTGATACTCTTGCCTTAGTGGAAAAAAAATTGATATTTGGCATTAAGTTGATACTTAGAAACTGCATAAATGAGAAAGAAAAGATTTTTGAATGTGATTAGCAGAGAATACCAAATTGATCTGGACAAACATTTAAATGAATTGATATTATTTGAGGGGCAAAAGTTTTGTTATGTTTCTAAGCCCATAATAAAATGTTATTGTTAGACTTGTATTGAATTGATTGAGAAAAGCATTATATAAGAAATTACTGTAAATGTAAAAAGTGATATAATTATATTATTGGAAATTAACTCTTCCTAGAGAATGTTAGATATATTTGCTCAAAATGAGTAAATAAATATAATTAATATAATTTTTTGGCAAAGGACCACAGGCTTTGTAAATGTCTAAAATTTTTTGTCCCCTGAATCTTAGACTTAGCATAGTCAGAAATCTCAATAACTCTGGGAAAAAAAAATTGTTGAAAGTTATATGGTGAAGTTCTAAAAATATTTTAGAATGAGAAACCAGGACCTCTTATAAGCAAAATAAAGGGACTTACTTATTAAGTGATTCTTTTCTGCTTATAAATTTATGAAAGTGCAACTGGAATAGTGTGCATTGAAGTTACATCTCAGATTCAACTTAGTATCAACAGCTTCTAGATTTAAGCATTTGATTTTTAGAGCTGATATGCAAAACTTTCTGATATGTCACCTGCCGAGCTTGGGGACCTTTACAAGAGCTTCATCCAGGACTATCCAGTGGTGTCTATTGAAGATCCCTTTGACCAGGATTATGGGGAAGCTTGTAAGAATTTTACTGAAACTGCAGGCATTCAGGTTGTAGGCGATGATCTCACAGTGACCAATCCCAAGTGCATTGAAAAGGCTGTGAATGAGAAAGCTTGCAGTTGCCTCCTGCTCAAAGTGAACCAGATTGGCTCCATGACTGAATCTCTCCAGGTGTGCAAGCTGGCCCAGCCCAATGGGTGAGGAGTAATGGTTTCCCATCGTTCTGTAGAGACTGAAGATACCTTCATTGCAGACCTGGTGGTGGGTCTCTGCACTGGGCAGATCAAGACTGGGGCCCCCTGCCAATCTGAGCGTTTGGCCAAGTATAACCACCTTCTCAGAATTGAGGAAGAACTGAGCAGCAAGGCTAAATTCGCTTGAAGGAACTTCAGAAACCCTCGGGCCAAGTAAGCTCTATGACCATGAAGCCTCAGAGCTGGTAGGCAACAGTCACCACAGTAGAAGTCCTCCAAAGAATGGGCAGTGCCAAGTAGTAGACCAGTTCTGTTTTGGGGATGGGGGCTCAGCGCTACATAACTCCACCCCGCTCTCTTCCACCTTTCTGTGTTCTCATTGCTTCTTCTGGTACCTGATCATTTGGTCCTTTTTTGGAAGACCTCATCTTGTGACTGGGTAGAATGATCTGTTCTCACCCCCACCCCCAGTGTTGATGTGCAGAGGCATATACTTGTGATGCAGCCCTACAAGCCCACGGGCCAGATCCTTTAGTAGCTTCTATGTGTAGAATAAAAGTATTCAGTAAAAAAACAAAAACAAAAAAACTTTCAGATATGGATCTCCATCAGACTTTGTTTTGGGCTTTGAGGTGAACAATCATGTATTAACTATATTGTGTAAGCAAAGAATGCAATGATTTTCTTAATTTCCAATGATTAATGTCTGCTCCAGGATGGATTTAAACTAACGAAAGATGAAAGAGATAAGACTTGTATGTGCTTATTTTTAGCTGTTATGGTAGCAACATGAGGAAACATAAGATCCCCATTTTTTTTTTAGTTTTTTTGCAAGGCAAATGGGATTAAGTGGCTTGCCCAAGGCCACACAGCTAGGTAATTATTAAGTGTCTGAGACCGGATTTGAACCCAGGTCCTCCTGACTCCAAGGCCGGTGCGGTGCTCTATCCACTGCACCACCTAGCCACCCCATGAGGAAACATAAGAAAACATTTCTTAGTATTTGATGCCATTCTGAGTTTTGATTTCAGGTACGATTGTCTGAATTGTCAGTAAGTCAACAATCCACCACTCAAGGATAATGTCACAAGTTACTCAAAGAGAGTGTGATCTGAAAACTGTTACAGGTGGATGTTTATGCCTGGGAAGACTGAGAGGATGACCTTGCAATAGTAGAATCCTCTTGACTCATTTTCCCCATTGTGGTATTTCCTTCTGAATGGGAAATGTTTCCACTTAAATAATTCTGATCCTGACTGTGATATCCTATGAAAAATGTGGAATTCTGTTATATGATTAGCTCTTCCAAAATAAAGGCCAATTATGACTCTTATCTTAAATTAATAAAGTTAACGAACCTTTATTCTGTTACGTTTATATCAGATCAATATGGGACCTTTAAGGGAGAATTTTAATATACTTATAACCATTTTCTTTCTAGCAAATTTTTTTAACAAGAATACACACATATTATATATTTCTATAATATATACATATATACATAGGGAGAGAGAGAGAGACATAAAAATACACAAGCCACATACACATATATGATGAATCATATTGTTACAATACTCAATATGTCTGAGTTACTATAATGAGAGGCAAGTAAGAAAGACCTAGTTTTGCTTTTGGTCATCTGATTCTGTGATCACTTATAGTAAGATATTCATGTATAAAGTCCTTAAAGTATCTCATTCTCTCTGGAGAATTTGAGGATGATGCTGTTCAGTCATTTTTCAGTAATGTATGACTCTAGGTAACCACATTTGAGGTTTTTTAGCGAGGATAATGGAGTCAGGGGCAGTTAATTTGTGCAGTGGATAGAGCACTGGGCCTGGAGTCAGAAGGATCAAATCCAGTCTTGGACACTTAATAATTACCTAGCTGTATGACCTTGAGCAAGTCACTTAACCCCATTTCCTTGCAAAAACGGGGGGGGGGGGCGGAGTTAATGGAATGGTTTGCCAGTTCCTTCTTCAGCTCACAGATTAAGAAACTGAAGCATACAGGGTTAAGCAACTTGCCTAGGTGACTTACACAGATAGTCTCTAAGACCAGATTTGAACTCAAGTCTTCATATTTCAATCTGGGTATTCTATCCATTAGGCTACCTAGTTTTCTCTGATATATATATATCGTCAAAGCAAGGACAGGAAAATTTAGGACAAAAATGTGATGTGATGAAACTATAAAAGTCTTACACTTCACCTGAGAAGTAAACTTCATTCTAAGGAAAGCAAAAAACTGTTTTTTCTAAGAATTAAGATTGTGTACACACACACACACACACACACACACACACACATTTTTAAGTATATGATTGTTTTTTAAATGTTTCTACCCAAAACAATGACAAAAAGACAAGTATAACATTAACTCCATAAATGAACTGGTTTATACCAAATGAACAAAATTTAAAAAGAACATTCTTCTAGAACTGCCTTGGAAAAGAGGCCTCTTCCAGAATTTCCAAGGGAAAATGTTTCCAAGTATCAGACAGCTACATACAACAGTTAAGATTCAAGACAGAGATGATTAAATGTAACCTGTAAGCTGTTTACCTAAAGAGTCTTTGGACTTTAGAGATGTCTGAGGTTATGACTAAGTTTGTTCAACTTTTTTGACATTGAAGAAAGCATGAGATTGTCAATTTTCTATTTTTAAAATTTTTTGTGATATTTGTGGCTGTGTACATTTTTTCAATGCCTCTTGTGTAGAGCACTTCTTCCCTAGTCCACATCTAAGTCCTCTGACATTCACCCAATTTGATCCCTCTGACGATGAGTTGCCACCATGTGGTCTCTATCCATAAAGAAATTCTCTCAAGCTCTTGAAGAGAGGGGCAGTGATGCAGACATCTCCCCAATGAGGATTATTTTTCCACCTTAGTCCAGCTCTCTGTGTTTGTAATAGTGTTTCTGTGACTACAGGAATGTTGGGCTTTAATCCCAAGAGGGGGAAACTGGGAAACTTGACATCACAGTGTGAACTTAGACCCAGAGGTCAGATTCATCTCATGCTTTCTTCACTCAGGACCTGGGTTATGCTGACCAGAAACTTAAAGATTACTATGAGTTTTCTCCCATCCTCTCTGCTGGTCAATCAGTTACTGTCTCAAACTTCTTTATTTTTTTGTCCAAACTCCATAAAATATGCAACTTCAAGGTCCTAGGGTGAGTGGGGCACCCTTTGCTGGCTCTCCTCTCCCCTGGACAACTTTCTAAATTATTTCAGTTCTGGGTTTTATTCTTTTCCATCTTGTGATTTTTGACTAATAACTAATTATTAAAATTGGGAAGACACCAGCTTTTTCTCTCTGTCCTATTTCCTTGTCCAATCAATCGAGGAAAGGGTTGATGGAAGATAATTAACATTCTCCTTGTTCTGAGTATCGCTATCCCGCCATCTACCTCAGACTTGGCTGGGGGTGCAGATTCTTTGTCTAGATTGCCCAAGGCTGGAGGTGGTCTGGGTAAAGAAATAGTCTCTCTGGCCAATAGTGACATGATGTCCCTCTCAGCCCCTCATTGGAGTGATCTCACTTCTCTTTGGAAAGTTACTAATCCGGGTTGATTGCCACCTTTGGGAACTCTCCTCTTCGAATGGGAAGATAAACTGAATCAACATCATGATTGTCTTTGGTATGTGAGAGGGTCACTGACTGCCTTTTATTAAAGTGTTGGTATTATTAATAAAATGATTAAATTACTCAGAAATAATGTCTCTCAAAATTTTTAAATAGAATGTTTTCATATAAAATGATGATTGTCAGGCTTGTATTTTCCTCCATTTCTTTCTTATAATTTTTTTTTTTTAGGTTTTTGCAAGGCAATGGGGTTAGGTAGCTTGCCCAAGGCCACACAGCTAGGTAATTATTAAGTGTCTGAGGCCGGATTTGAACTCAGGTACTCCTGACTCCAGGGCTGGTGCTCTATCCACTGCACCACCTAGCCACCCCACTTACAATATTTTTAAGTTTCCTTTTTAGGTCAATAATTTGTCCCTATAATGAATTTTGCTTAAATGATGATGAAAATGTTAAGAATGATAACAAAGTCAAACTGGAATGCTGTAAAGTGGTCAGCCAAGGGTGGCCCCAGTGAAGAGATATAAGAATGGATTGCTCTTCCTTTGGGGCAGGGGCTGGGGGTGGTAAGGAGGAGAAATTTCTCAGAACAATGGTCAGTTCTACTGGACTATTTTTTTTCTCTCTCTCATTCTTATAAGCAATGGAAAGTTGGATGATAATAGGAGGGAACTGAGAAAGGTGGAGCTTCCAGACCCAGGGAAGGCTTAGCTTCTCTGTCCTCTGCTCCATCAGGTCCCAGGTAAAAGCTTGGGTTCGATTCTGAATACCAGATTAGGAAGGCTACTGACTGCTGGACAGCTCCCTCAGAAAGGTAAGGAGGACAAAGGGCCTTGGGCTCATTCTACAGGAGATCAAATTAAAGCGACTGGGGACGTGGAGCCTTGGGAATAGAAGACAAGGGAATGTGATAGGCATCCTCCAGGATATGAGGGGTCATCATGAGGAAGAGGGGCAATCCCGAAGAGAGGTGGATGGTCACTGTAATGAGGCCGATCACCTTAATGTCAGGCAAATCTCTGACTCCTTACAGTTCTACCCAGGAGAAAAGGGCTCCAAGGTGACAGGAAAGTCTCTTCCTCATAAACTTTCAAGCCGAGACCCTCTTTGTCTCTTCTCTCTCAATCTCTCTGAAACCGTCTCATTCTGTCTCTGTCTCTCATTATCTCTGAGTCTGTCTGGATCTCTCTCTCCCTGGATCTCTCTGTCTTTCCCTGTTTGTGTCTCTCACAACTCAACTTGGAGTCACAAAGATTAAGTGGGTCTGGACAGAAGTACATGGAGAGAACAGGAGAAAGGTCTTTTATCTCAGAAAATGGTGACTAAAGCACAGGCAATTGGAGAACAAGAGTCTGCCAGTCCCATGTCATGGAGAGTCCTGCTGATCTAGGTGCTCACCCTCCAAGTTCCTGGAAAGACTAAATATTATTCTGGACTTGGGATATGGGCATCTGTGACCTCAAAAACTGGCAACTAGAAGGTGGCAGGAACCACGATTGCATGATGGTCTCTACCACTTCTTGGTGATCCCTACTCTAGGTTCCAGATGCCTTATGTCTAGATGGCCCATGTGAAGGATGCCTCATTTGAGAAGCCAGAATTTTGTTTCCTCAAAGAAAGGCATGAATGTTGGTAACTGCCAAAGAGGTTCAGGAACTCTAGCATCAGAACTCCCCTGAGGTCCTGCCTCTAGGACCTGCCCCTGGAACCTCAGGAATTTTTTATAAATGTTAAAGAGTGTGTTTCCCATCAGACAACTGATGCTACCATCTTTCAAAACCTCAGGAACAGAGTTCACAGCTTAGTTCTGGATCTGTCAGTTTACATGAGAGTAGGTTACTGTCTAAAACAACCCATGAAGTCAGAAGTGTCCTTCAGAACAGCCACGTACTTCTGGGAGGGCATAGGGGAATCTCTGGTTGCTTGGTGGGGGGACCAAAGAAAATGTATCCATGCTCTGAAAAGATAGATGAGAGTGAAAGTGAAAGAGAAAAGAAATTAGAACTCACCTGTTACCTGGTTGTCAGGAGCTCAGAGGGGATTTCCTCATCCCCTTCCTCCTCCATACTCCAGTCTAGGGGAAAGTCAGTGGTAGGGCTGCAGGGGGACAAAAGAAAGTCATGGCAGAGACCAAAGGTGACCAGGTCCCAGGGTGGAAGGCCCTTCCTAGTCCTGTGGTATAACCCTAAGGCCCAGAGGTTCCCAGGAGCCATCGAGACTTGGATGTCATGTTATTACTGCTGAAATGCCAAGTCTGGCTCCTGCAGGGCTTGCAGCAGATGCCTCACCTGCCTCCTTTGTTCCAATGTCTCTTCTCTCATCCCATACTCCACAATCACCCTCTTGAGAGTCCTATAACACAGGTCTGACCACACCACCTCTCAAACACCTTCATTGGTTCCCCACTGCCTCTACCAAAAGCATCAGTCCTTTACTTAAGCATTTAAAGACCCCCCCCCCAGAAAGACAATTTAGAATTATGCAAACAGCATGGCTAATGTGGAAATATGCATGTCCATGTGACTACACATGTCTAATCCATAGCCAATTGTTTGCCTTTTCAAAGAGAAACTAGGGGCCTCAAAATTTCAAATGAAAAGTTAAAATTTTGATTTAAATGAGAAAAAGATAAAATTAATGCTAAAAAATTAAATGTAGAATTAAGAGATTAAATGTAGAAACAAAGAAATGAAAATGTTCCTATACTTTGCTCCAGAGAGAAATGACTAGGCATATAGCTCTAAGATGTCAGTCACAAAAAGAAAGACCCCTATCCGCCCAGTTATGGTTTTATTTTTGTTTTTGTTTTTTTCCGTATGTATGGCAGCAAAGAATTGAAAACAAAGTAGGAGATTGTTAATTAGAAAAAGGTTCAGCAACTTATGGGATGCCAATGAGATGAATAAGTGACCATAAGGAATACAGAAAAGCATGGAAGACTCCTATGAGCTGTGTCAAATGAAGTCTATGGAAAACACATTGACTATGGCAGCATCGGTGGAGAGAAGGGCAGCTGTGTCCATTCAACATTAAGACCAAGTTTAGGGGCAGCTAGGTGGTGCAGTGGATAGAGGCCCTGGAGTCAGGAGGACCTGGGTTCAATATGGCCTCAGACACTGAATAACTGCCTAGCTGTGTGGCCTTGGGTAAGCCACTTAACCCCATTACCTTGCAAAGAAAAAAAAAGACCAAGTTTGACCCAAAAGAGGAGCTCTGAAAAGACACTTTGCCCTTTTCACTGAAGAAATGGGAGCTCAGCAATGTGGAATACTATAGATCGCATCAGACTTTGTTGAAATCCCTTGTTTTGCGGACTTTTGTTATCTCCCTCTTTCTAAAGGCTACAATTTAGCAGGAGGCTCTGCGGTAGGAGGAGCATAAAGAAGGCTGCCACCTACAATTTCTTCGATGGCTCCTCTTTGTGAATCAGACATCAGTCAAAGATGCATGCGGGGATACCGAGATACAGCCTCTGCAACACCTCTGGTCCATTCCCCTCTGCCTCATCTCCCCCCCCCCCCCCATATCTCTTCTTTTTTTTTTTTTTTTAAGGTTTTTGCAAGGCAGTGAGTGGGGTTAAGTGGCTTGCCCAAGGCCACACAGCTAGGTCATTAAGTGTCTGAGACCGGATTTGAACCCAGGTCCTCCTGACTCCAGGGCCGGTGCTCTATTCACTGGGCCACCTAGCCACACCGAATAATTTCTTGAAAGAGGATGTCTAGATGCTTTTTTTGGGGGGGGGGGAATCATCACTTTCAGATAGTTTAATAATTCTTAAACAATCTCTCCTAGATCTACAATTCCGTTAGATTTCCACTTGAGTTGTGTTTTTTCCAGAGTTATTTTAAGTTTTCATTTTTTCCCCAATCTTGTGATTTTGTTTCATTCTTTCTTGTTGCCTCATGGCATCGTTGGCTTCCACTTGCTCAGTTCTAATTTTTAAGCACTTATTTCCATTTGTTCGATGCTACTTTGTAGAGTTCGTTTCTTCAGTGAACTTTTGTCCATCTTTTTTCATTGGGTCAGTGACGTTTTCTTTTGTTTTGCTTTAGGTTTTTGCGAGGCGACCGGGGTGACGCGGGCCAAGGCCACACAGCTAGGTCAGTACTCAGTGCCTGAGGCCGCATTTGAACCCAGGTCCTCCGGCCTCCAGGGCCTGCGCTCTATCCACCTAGCCGCCCCCCACCTCTCGCCCATCCCCCCGGGCCCCTCCTCGTCTCCCGACCCCGGGGGGCATCACCCCTGGCCACTCGGGTCAGCCCCCGGCTGCAGCCCCCCGTGCCCGCTCCGGGGCTCCCGGCTCTTTGGGGCCCCTTGTCTGGCCCCTGACCCCCTCGGCTGCCCCCACCCCCACCCCCGGGCGCTGGCCGCGGGGCCGGGTACACAGCAGGCGCTTAAGCAATGCCCACGGGCCGCCGCCTGCTCGGGGGCCATCCCCGGGCGGGCCCCGGGGCCCCGGGGTTCACCCAGCGGGCGGGGGCAAGGCCCGGGGGGCAGCAGGGGCGCGGAGGAGACGGCGCCCCAAAGCCCCCGCCAGGCTCCGGTCTAGCCTCTGCTGGGCTATCCTCGGATGGTGGTCCTCCTCCGGAAGGCGGCCCAGGCGCGGGCAGTGGGAGCCCCCGACGCGCAGGCGCAAACACTCGCCTCCCCGGGGACACGCCCGAGGCCCTGCGGGACGCGAGAGAGCGGGTAGAGCGCATGCGCGCTCCCTCCCGCGGGAGCTGTGCCGCCCACAGGCAGCGCGCATGCGCGCAGAGAGCCCGGGAACTACCACTCCCAAGGTTCCCGGGGATTTGCTCACCGGCCACTCCGGGGCCGACCTTTGCGCTTGCGCACTCCAACCTACGAGGCGCCTTCACCGCCTACTGTACCTCAGCTCCGGACTACCATTCCCAGAAAGCACCGGGACATAAAATGGTAGGACTTAAGTCTGAGAGGCCAGGAAAGATTCCTGGGAAGTGGAGTCCTCCCTGCTTGTCTCCCCGGGTGGGCGAGGTGCGGAGCCAACATCTGAGTCCTTCCTCACCATTCTTTACTTCAGCACTAGATGGCGAGTTCGTGTGTGGACACACACAGACTCACACCCACACTTACTTTTACTTTAACATTCTTTTCTTTTTAAATTGAGTTCGTTTCTCCCCCCCCCCCCCCACATCAAATCTGCCTGATGCTTCACCTTGCGCTCGGGGTGCATCGGTTCTCTCTGCACCGGCATTTCCCCCCTTTCCCTATCGCTGCTCCTGGGCACAATGTTCTCCTGGTTCTTCTCCCTTCAGTTCTTCCTGAATCACCACCCCACCCCTTTCTTATAGTACAATAGGGTTCCACCACAATCAGACACCGAACTCGTTCAATTGATGAGCATTCCTTCCGTTTCTAATTCTTTGCCACCATGAAAAGAGTTCAATGAACACTTTTGTATAATATTATTTTTACATTCTACTTTTTAAAGTTTATTTTCCAATCACATGCAAAGATAGTTTTCAACGTTCACCCTTTTGCAAGCTTGCCTTCCTCCCTTCTCTCTCCCTTCCCCATGACAACAAGTAATCTGATATTGGCTAAACATGTACAATCGTGTTTAACATATTTCCATATTAGTCATGTTGTGAAAGAAGAATTGGAACCAAGTTGGAAAAGCCATGAGAAAGAAAGAAAAAACATAAAAGACGTTTAGAAGTGCATATTATGCTTTGCTCTGCAGTCTCCGTAGCTCCCCCTCTGGACGTGCATGGCATTTTCCATAACAGGTCTCTCTCAGGAGGGTCCTTGTTCATTGAACTGCTGAGAGGAGCTGCTTCCATCACAGTTGATCACTGTTTCAATTACTATGTACAGTGGTTTCCTGGTTCTGCTCACTATTCTCAGCATCAGCTGATGCAAGTCCTTCCAGGCTTTTCTAAAGTCTGACCATTCATGATTTCTTTTTTTTTCCCTTTTAAATACTTTATTTATTTTTCCAAGTACATGCAAAGATAGCTTTCAATAATCATCTTTTGGTAAGGTTTTGAGTTTTACATTGTTTTCTCTCCCTTCCCACCCCCCCTCCCCACAGAAAGCAATCTAATATAGGTTATACATGTATAACTGTGTTAAAATATATCTATATTAACCATGTTGTGAAAGAAGAATCAAATCAAAAAGGGAAAACCATAAGAGGGAAAAACCATAATACACAAGAGGAATTTTAAAAATAGTAGGCTTTGGCTTGCAATTTTCTTCTAGTTCTGCTCATTTCACTCAGCATCAGTTCAGGCAAATCTTTCCAAACTTTTCTGAGGTCCTGACATTATGATCTCTTTTTAAAAAAAAAAAATTCCAATAACATACAAAAGTAGTTTTCAGCATTCACTCATTTGCAAGTTTAAGAGATCCACCTTTTTCTACCACCCTTACTTCTGTCCCTCCTTCCCATGGAAGTGAACAATCTTGTAAGTTTAACATGTACATGTGTTTAACATATTTCCATACTAGTCATGTTGTGAAAGAATTAGAACTAAAGGGGTGGGGGGGAACTATAAGAATGAAAAACCATCCTACCCACATTTACAGTTCTGATTACTACTTCTGTATTTCTCTCTATGCCATCTTCCCTTATTTATTCTTTTCTCTTTCCTTTCTCCTTATCCCTCCTTAACATTTTTTTTCTGATTGCTACCTCTCAATCAGCCTTTCTATCAGCCACATTCCCTTTCTCTTTTACTTTCTTTTTGACTTTTATTTTATCTTTACCTTTACTTTTGCCCTTTTATCAGTCCCTGCTTCCCCTTTCTTAACCCTTCCCCTCATATCTCCCTGTAAGGTAGGATAGTTTTAAACTCAATTGGGAATGTGTGTTATCTGTTGAGAGTAAGATTTACTCAGTGCTCACACTTTCTCTTCTTTCCCTCTACTTTAATAGGTCTTTGTGCCTCTTCATCTAATATTATTTATCATCTAATGCCTCACCTCCTAGTATAATCATTCTTTTCATGTCTTCATTATTTTAAACCTGTCTTGTACTCACAGCCTCTATTAAAATATACTCCTTTTATCTGTCCTGACAGAAGTACAATTTCAAAGGTTGATTGATTGATTTATAAACAGCCTTACCTCATAGTCACTTCATATCCACAGCTTCTGTCCAAGCATACTCCTCTCTACTGTCCCAATAAACATCATCAAATTATAATCAATTTATACCTCATCCTCTTTCCAAGTACCCTATATAGAAATACAATTCTCATGAGCTGAAGTATCATGTTAAGCAAAATCACAAGAGCTAAAATTTGGATAATATCACAATCAATTTATACCCACACTCTTTGTCTAAATATGTTCCTTTCAGTTACTCTATGAGAAATACAGTTCTCATGAGTTAATATTTTCCCCCTTCTGTTTACCTTTTTATGAATTTCTCAAATCTTATATTTGGAGATCTAATTTTCTGTTCTGTTCTTGTCTTTTAATCAGGTTAAGTTGGGAAGTCCTCTCTTTCAATGAAAGACTATCCTTTACCCCTGGAAGAATGTGCTGAATTTTGCAGGGTAGCTCAGTGGCTTATGGAATATCATATTGCAGGCACTCTGATTCTTTAATGTTGAAGCTGATAAATCTTGCATAATCCTTACTGTGATTCCCTGGTATTTAAATTGCTTCTTTTTGACTGCTTACAGTATTTTATCCTTTAGCTGAGAGTTGTGAAATTTGGCTCTGATATTTCTTGGAGTTTTTATTTTGGGATCTCTTTCTGGGGTGATCCATGGATTCTTTCAAGGACTATTATATCTTCTTATTCTAAAATATTATGGCAATATTTCAAGATAATTTCTTGCATGATATTGTTTAGGCTTTTTCTGATCATGGCTTTCAGGTAGACCAAGAATTTGTAAATTTTCTGACCTGGAACTATTTTCCAGGTCAATCATTTTTCCTAAGAAGAATTTTATATTTACTTTTTTTTAGCATTTTGGGTTTGATGGAATCTTGGTATCTCACAGAATCATTCATTTCCATTTGTCCAATTCTCCCTTTTAAGGTTTTATTTTCTTTGGTTAGAATTTTTGTTTGGTTAATTTTATTTTCCAGATGGTAAATTTTACTTTTAAAATTTTCTTCAATTAATTATTCATAATTCTCCTATATGAATCCATTTCTTTTCTCCATTTTTCTTCTTCCTCTTTGGATTTTAAAATGAGCTCTTCAAAGAGGTGTTTTTGTAATTTAAACCAGTTTATCAAGCCCTTAGAGGCTTCACAAGTAGGCATTTTGTCACTGCTTTCCTCATCTAAGATGGTGTTTTTATCATTTCTATCAGAATAGTAGAGGTCAATGGTTGGCACTTTTTCACCCCATCATTTTGTCAATTGAACACTGGTCTTATGGTATAGGGTGTATAGTCCCAAGTTCTAATGTTTCCTGCACTAGTGTAGCCCCAAACCATGCCAGCTTCCCAGAGCTGGAAATCTTGCTCTCCAAGCTGGGGTTGGGTCCCTTACTGCTGGAGTGCTGTACCAGGACTCTAGCTGTGCTATGGTTAAAAGCCTCTCACTGACTTTCCAGATCTCCCTCCAACACTGGTCTAGATTCCCTTTACTTACATGACATCTTTTCCTGGAGTTTTTCCAAGATATCTTACTGAAGAGTTGTTTCACTGTTTTATTTTTTTTTTTGGTGGTTTCTGTCACTTTAGGATCTGTTTAGAGTCCTCATTCAAAGTTGTTTCACAAAAATCACTAGGAGCTTTCTAGTTTTGTGCCACCATCTTGGCTTATTTTTTTTATGTATTATAGAAGTTATTTTCTCATTTCTTTGATCTCTTTGGGGTAACAGTAACTAGGAATGGTTTTGCTGGGTCAAAGGGTATTCCAGAATGGATCAGTACACCACTGAACCAACAGTTCATTAGTGTACTTATTTTTCTGCATCCCCTCCTTTCCCTTCTTATAGGTATGAAAGTGGTATCTCAGTTATCTTAATTTTCATTTCTCTAATAAATAGTGATTTAGAGAGATGTATAGGGTATTCATGGAGAACTAGTACCTTTAGTGTGAGGACTTGCTGAACACTTCTCAGGGCTGCTCATCTACCTTTGATGTATTCACTGAACTCTCACCTGTGGCTCCAAGAAGCTGTAGTATGTGCAGTAGCCAAACCCCAGTAAAAGTGTTTTGGCAGATGGGCCAAGTTGAGGACAACCCATAGTCCTCAAACTCATCAATGAGTTAGGTGGAATGACTACCCCAAGCAAGTGAAGACTCGCGGAGAACGAGTTGATGAGAACAATTTGTTTCAATGACCATGAAGGTGTCCGAAGCAGGTTCTGTGGAGTGCTTAAGAATTTGGTCAGACATCAAATTATGCCAAAGATCCTCAACTGAATCCCTGGCAATCTCCAATTGTCTTAACTTTTTGTCCAGCCACTGCATTTTTATGACTCTGGAAGAATATAAGGGCAACAACTTTGTCTCACTTAAATCCAATTCACTCTAAAGTCAAAACATCACCCTTGTGATGTCATTGGTCCTCTTTGAAAAAAATGAAGGACAAAAACAACAGTTTAGGACTTTTATTTGGGGAAGAG
The DNA here is from genome assembly GCF_037893015.1 of Macrotis lagotis. Classification (NCBI taxonomy): domain Eukaryota; kingdom Metazoa; phylum Chordata; class Mammalia; order Peramelemorphia; family Peramelidae; genus Macrotis; species Macrotis lagotis. The sequence continues at coordinate 928,864,984 of NC_133658.1, read as the reverse complement.
AAATGTTGGAGAAAGGCTATGATAATGATGCAAAAAAAAGGTGCATCAATGAACTATTTAAATAACACACTGAAAGAAGGAAAAGGAAGGTCAAAAGGGGACAATAAAGGCACTAAGTCAACACACATTTATTATTAGCCAGGCAGTGGGCTGGAGATGCAAAGAAAGGCTAAGAGAAAAAAAAGCTTATTATCTAATGGACATGAAAATTTATATATATATATATATATATATATATATATATATGTGTGTGTGTGTGTGTGTGTGTGTATATGTACATATATACACATATATGTTGTAAATGATAGGTTTAACATTTCACATGCAATACTTTTTCTGTCCTATATATATGAAAATGTTCATGTGTGTTGATGACTATCAAATTCGTAACAAAAATATTCTTTAAAGGGTAATGAGATCTGGGAATGTCTCTAGAGCACTTTAAGACATACAAAGATAGCTAGCTGTGGTATGGGTGGGTATTATTGGGCAAGTAAGGAGAGGACTAGTTACTTTGTCTTTGACCACTGCGTATGTGAAGATGATGTCAGTCTTCCTAATGTCTCCCTCTGACCTCCCCCTCAGACATAACTTTTCCTCTAGTTACTTTTGACTCCACCTCTCAAGGGGTAGGTTTTCTTTTCATTCCTTCTGGGAAGAAACATGAGGAAGGGTAAATATCAGAGATGACCATCTCAGGGAGGCTCATTCTCCCAACAAAAATCACTTTTCTCATTTTGTCTAGGATGTATTTGGATCCACTTTCTCTTTCTATTTTTGGGAAGTTACTAAAGTATGAATCAAGGAAATCTCTTCTGCATATATCTAAGCCTGCAATGAGCCAAGAAATATTCCAGCAGTCGTAAGAAATGCCTCTTTCTTCTTGTATGTGTGTATTTATATATTTATACAGATCAGTAATTCACTGGCTAAGCTCTTTATATTGGATAAACTATGAGACAGCTGAGCAAAATAAATGGTTAGGAATTAAGGATCAGAAGACAAGTCATCTTTATCCTCCAAGAAATAATGAGTATGAGTGAAGACAGGGACTGGAAATTACTAGTTCCCCAGTCCTGTTCTCAGTGCCATGATTGACTCCAGTCACTCTGTTTCTGCCCTATGTTGCTACAGTCTTTTTCATGGTATCTCAGATTTTGCTCAATGAACAGCTGATTTCCGGTGGAGAGGATGGCAGCCATGAATGGCAGTTCAGTGCTAGAGACTCCAGGCTGATACAAGCATTTCTCATCAGTATGAGTTCTCTGGTGCAAAAGAAAAGACTTCTTATAATTGAAATTTTTCCCACATTCAGTACACTCAAAGAGTTTTTCTCCAGAATGAATTCTCTGATGAAATGTAAGTGATTTCCTTTGGCTAAAATTTTTCCCACACTGGGTACACTCAAAGGGTTTCTCTCCAGTATGAATTCTCTGATGTTCAGTAAAGCGGTCCTTTCGGGTGAAAGCTTTCCCACAGTTATCACATACAAAAGGTTTCTCACCAGTGTGAATCCTCTCATGTTTATTAAGTTGACTCTTTGACATAAAACTTTTTCCACATTGAAGACATGCAAAAGGTTTATGGCCAGTATGAGTTCTCTGATGTAGAGAGAATTGATATTTGTTGTGGAAGGTTTTGCCACATTCCATACATTCAAAGGGTTTCTCTCCTGTATGAATTCTCTGATGTTCAATAAGGTGAAATTTGTCTCTGAAGGCTTTCATGCATTCATTACATTCAAAAGGTTTCTTTCCTGTGTGAATTCTCTGGTGTGAAATAAGTGATGATCTCAAACTGAAGTTTTTCCCACATTCTTCACACTCAAATAGCTTCTCTCCAGTATGAATTCTCTGATGTACAGTAAGATAAGATTTGTCCCGAAAGGCTTTCCCACATTCATTACACTCAAAGGGTTTCTCTCCAGTGTGAATCCTCTGATGTGAACTAAGTGATGACCTTTGGCTAAAAGTTTTCCCACATTCATTACACTCAAAGGGTTTTTCTCCAGTGTGAATTCTCTGATGTACAGTAAGGTGGGACTTGTCACGGAAGGCTTTCCCACATTCATTACACTCAAAGGGTTTCTCTCCAGTGTGAATTCTCTGGTGTGAACCAAGTGATGACCTCTGGCTAAAAGTTTTCCCACATTCATTACACTCAAATGGTTTTTCTCCAGTATGAATTCTCTGATGTACAATAAGGTGGGACTTATCGTGGAAGGTTTTCCTACATTCATTACATTCATAGGGTTTCTTTGTAATATGATTTCTCTGATGTGAACTGAGAGATGACCTCTGGCTAAAGCTTTTCCCACATTCACTACATTCGAAGGGCTTCTCTCCAGTATGAATTCTCTGATGCGCTGTAAAGTGAGATTTGTCATGGAAGACTTTTCTGCACACATTACATTCAAAGGATTTCTTTTCATTTGGAATCTTCCTGTGTTTATTAAACTGATTCTTCCACATAAAGGGGTTTCCATATTCATTATACTCAAAGAGTTTTTCTCCAATGTGAATTTTCTGATGAGCATTGAGTTCATATCTCCATCTAAAGGCTTTGCCACATTCATTGCAATAAAAGAGTTCTTTTTCAAAGTGAACTCTTTCTTGTAGAGTGAATATTTTCCCGCATTCATTAGACATATGGAGATTCTTTTGAGCATAAATACTCTTAAAGTCATTAGGGCTGCTCAACTGTTTCTCACCTGCAAGAATACTCTCATGATACATATGTAGATGATTCTGACTGAAGGCTTTCTCATATTCATTCCATTTATTGGGTTTCTCTCTAGTATGAGTTCCTTGCTGTAAAAGAAAGCAAGAATTATTATTTCAGGCTTCCTTACATTTGTCATATTCAAAGGTGTCTCTTTGGTATGAATTTTCTGATGGGCAAAGGTCAAAAGCTTTGGCTGAGAGTTTTCCAAAATTCATTAAAAGGGCCCTTCCAGGTCTAGATCTATGATGCTATGGTCAATTATCAGGGCAAAGAATAGACCCCTGATCAGTTCTTGGGAGCTGGTCATTCCAAATTCCAAGCGATGACCACTTCCTAGCTCTAGTCATTCAACCACTTTTATGTCACCATAATGGTACTATCTTCCATTTCTACATACAAAGACAGTCAATGCAGACAGGTGGCCTGGGATGCTATGAGACTGATAAAATTCATAGGTTTTACCAAGAAAGGTTGGACTTTGTATCCAAGATAAGCTCTTTGATGAACACGAAGTCTTCTGAACTAAGGTTTTCCTATATTCACTAAATACTTAATGTTTCTCTCCAGGATACACTCATTGATAAAAATAGTCAGCATTTACATAGCATTTAAGGTTTGCAAAGCTCCTTACAAACATTATTTTATTTAATACTCACAACCACCTTGGGAGCTAAAGATTATTGTCCCCACTTTACAGGTGAGGAACTGAGGTAGAGGTGAAATGACTTGCCCAAGGTCAGACAGTTAAAAAGTATCTGAGACTGGGTTTGAACTCAGGTCTTCCTAACCTCCAGCAAGGGATACTTGTTTTCTGAAGGCTTTTTCCCTTTCATTACAGTCAAACACATATTTTCTAATATATAAGTATGAAAAGTAGTATTAACATTTTTTTTTAAGTTTTTTAACAAGGCAATGGGGTTAAGTGTCTTGCCCAAGGTCACACAGCTAGGTAATTCTTAAGTGTCTGAATCCGGATTTGAACTCAGGTCTTCCTGAATCCAGGGTGGTGCCCTGTCCACTGTTCTACCTAGCTGCCCCCAAAAAGTAATTTTGAAGAGATTCCTTCGTTTACTGCCCTAGCACAGGGTGTTCAATCATCTCTCAATAGGTCCTATCACTGTGTAATGTTCTCTTCAAATGTATCCTATTTATGCAGACTTATTATTTAAGGGACTCTCTTTTTTCTTTTTTTTTTCTTTTTTTGGCAAGGCAACGGGGTTAAGTGGCTTGCCCAAGGCCACATGGCTAGGTAATTATTAAGTGTCTGAGGCCAGATTTGAACCCAGGTACTCCTGACTCCAGGGCCGGTGCTTTATCCACTGCACCACCTAGCCGCCCCTGGACTCTCTTTTTTCAAACTTCTTCCAAATTTATTATAATCAGAAGCATTCTTTTCACTGACAATATTATTGGGGAAGAAGAATCCAACCCCGCCCACTCTTCTGTTTTCCTTTTCCTTCTCTACTTTGACAGCACATCTCTCAGTTTCTCCTAAATTGGAAACCCAAAGACTAACCTCTTGCAATCCTTCATCCCCCAATGTTCTCATGAGAATGTCTTGTTCTGGAACTGAGTCTTTGGTCTTGAATCTTTCGTCCTGAAAAGAACCTAAAAAAAAAAAAAGTCAAGTCATTCTTATCTGCATTAGGAAAAAGAAAACTATTTTACATTAAATGTGAAAATCTGGTTTTTTCCATCAAGAATGAAGATTAATTATGTCAAAGGAAGAACACTACTAAAGACAGCTGAGGAGGCAATAATACAGTTCTTATGCCCAGGTCAAAATGAATATGATAAATGTGAGAAAGTCTGAAAGCATTTATAAGATGTATTGGTTAGATTTGGGGAATTAGTTTTTTCCCCCGTTCTTTTTTTCTTTTTTCTTTTGGGCAAGGCAATGGGGTTAAGTGGTTTGCCCAAGGCCACACAGCTAGGTAATTATTAAGTGTCTGAGGCTGGTTTTGAACTCAGGTACTCCTGACTCCAGGCCCGCTGCTCTATCCACTGTGCAACCTAGCTGCCTCTCCCCTTTCTTTTTTATTTTTTACTTTTTGTCATCAAGAATGGAACTGGAGGGGCGGCTAGATGGTGCAGTGGAGTCAGGAGTACCTGAGTTCAAATGCGGCCTCAGACACTTAATAATTACCTAGCTGTGTGGCCTTGGGCAAGCCACTTAACCCCATTTGCCTTGCAAAAAAAAAAACCCCAAAAAACTTTTTTAGTTCTTATGGCTATTATTAGGGAACAGCTGCTTGGCATAACATATAAAACATTACATGTAGGAGTTAAAAAGACAAACTCAAATCTTAAATTTACTAGCTACATGTCTGGACAAGTTATTTAACCTCTCTCTGCCTCAGTTTCTTCATTTATAAAATGAGGAGGCTGGACTGGATGATCTCAAAAGGCCCTTCCAACTCTCGATCTATAATGCTATCAGAGTGAAGCACAGACCCCTGGTCAATTCTGCTAGAGAGACACCTGTTTCTCTTGGGAGCTGGTCATTCCAATTTCATGAATTCCAAGCACTGACCATTTCCTGGCTCGTCATTCAACCACTTTCATGTCCCGCATCTTCTATTTCTACATACAAAGATAGTCCATGAAATGGAGGCACTGCAGACAGCTGGGTGGCTGAGGCTAATAAAAGTCATAGGTTTTACCAAGAAAGGTTGGACCTCATTCCAATGAAGCAGCAGCAGGGAGATAATTATTATATGATTCACCACAAAATCATTGGACAAACCTCTCAGCTAATGCCTAATACTGAATCCGGTTTTGCCTCCTCTTTACAGGCCCAAAATCCTGGAAATAAACTGCCTTATCAGACTCAATGAGTGAAGTCACTCAGGAGGTTTTAGCTGGAGCAGGAAACAGAGGGATGGAGTAACAATGACAAAGAAAAAAAAGTCTCAAAAATACACAGGAAAGGATGGAGATCAGAAGGGTTCAGGCTAGAGGGGCAATACTGATACACTGCCAGGAGAAAGCTAGTTTCCATCTGAAATGCCCAGCTTCACAATTACAACCCTTTTTCTAACCTTTGGGTGTGGAAATGGTCCTGTTTCTTGATGACAGTCAGGTTTATAATAAAGAACACAGATGGCAAGAGGCCTAGAGCAGGAATTTCATGAATTCAGGAAGCTGCTGAGTAAGGAAGTTCCTCTCCTGTGGCAGGTCTCAGAAAGATACCTGACCCAGAGGAGCACTGAGAGGTGATGAGTCCTATCCAGCATCACACTCTCTGGAGGAGGCAGAAAAGGCAAGATAGGAAGTCATACCTTCTTGGTTACAAGATTGGTTCTCTAGCCACTGTATGGCCTCTCCAGAGAAACCAAGCAACCCCCCCCAAAAATATTTATGAACCCATATGCACACACACACACACACACACACACACACACATCTTTTATAAAAAATATATTGCATTTATATTCATTTAAAGATATCTACAGACATTTATTAATATATAAATATAATGTTCAAAGGAAAAAATGCCTGTAATGCCCACTTGCTCAAATAATTAAGTGTAAATCATTTTGCAACCAGTCAAGCATTGTATAGATGATGACCAAAACTACAAAGAGATGGTCCATGACTCTAATCTGTCTACCCGTCTATCCCTCTCTCACCTGGATCGATGTCTCTTAAGTCCACTCCCTCGAGCATCCATGGACTTTCTCCTCTCTCCAAGTGGGAGATCACATCTGGTTTCAAAACTGGAAGCCCTGATCACGTGGAAAGAAATGAAGTTCTAGTGACAACAAAACCATCTCAAAATCCACCATTTGGGGATGAAGCCCAGACCTGCTTGAGACTCAGAGACCCTGATTTACCAGCCTCCCTCCCTGCCAAGAGTAGAGGATCTTCTCGTGTCTTCAGGTCACACAGGCCCAGGGATTGAGCAAACTGCTTTGACCCGGAGAGACAGAGACCTGGGTGAGCCAGGGCAATGAAGGGGCAGCACACCCACCCTCAAAAGGCCAAGTCCTTTTGCTCAGGCACAGAGAGCACAAACAGCTTCCAGGATCTTCCCTCATAGAAGAGCTTGACCCCTCCATCCCCTGACTGCAGAAGAGAGTTCATGTGTCGCCTGCTAGTGTCTGCCCATGAGGAAAAGCAGCCCAGGATCAGAGCCCGACTCAAGGGAGAGAGGGGCATCCTTACCCAGGGAGACAAGGTTCTCAAAGTTCTCCAGCATCACCTCCCGGTACAGGGCCCTCTGGGCAGAGTCCAGGTGGCTCCACTCATCTTGGGTGAAGTCCACAGACACATCCTTGAATGTCACCGATTCCTGAAACATCAAACACATCTCTTCTGACCCAGGCCTCATGGAGGAGTCACAGAAATAACAGGAGAGAGCATGAAGAGAAGTTCTCCATTTCTGAGCTCTCTCAAACAAACTGATAATACCCTTGGCAGTTAGGGGGTGCAGTGCTTAGACCACCAGGCCTGGAGATGGGAAGACTGCTCTTCTTGAGTTCAAACCTGGCTCTGGAAACTCACTAGCTGTGTGACCTTGGGCAAGCCACTTCACCCCATTTATCTCAGCTCCCTCATCTCTAAAATGGACTGGAGAAGGAACTGGTAAACCCCAAGAGTAGCTCTCCCAAGAAAACCTCCAATGGGGTCACAGAGAATCAGACACAACTGAACACACACAACCCCCCAGGGGCCCTGAAGCTCAGGATCTCTGATGGATGGAGCTCCCTCCTGTCCATGCCCTCTCATATCACTGGCTCCTGGGGGCATCTGAGTTCCACCAGCTCATGAAAGAGTCCATGTGTAAGATCTCAAGAGCCAGTCCCAGAGCTTGGCTCTGTCCATGGGCAGGTTCTGCTGGCCTCTGATGTTGAGCCAGCCACAGGAAGAACCATGGAGGCTTCAATGCCGAAATGGAATTAGCAGGAGCAGAAGCAAAGGTTTCCATACCTGGAGACTTCATGAGAAGAAGAAATGAAAACTCACCTGGTAGTCAGAAGTCAGGAGCTCAGGAGTCATTTCTTCCTCTTCTTCCTCCTTCTCCTCCTCTTCATGTCGATCTTGGGAAAGAGCAGAGTCTTTGGAGGGCAGAGCTGCAGGGGAAAGGATAAGTCATCGCAGACATCAAGAGAAGGGCATCAGGGGCACCAGGGAAAATCCGCCTCACAGCATTTGGGGGGACCACCTTGGGCTCTACAGAATCAAGGTGAGGGGTTAAAGATACTGATGCTTAAGAGGGCATCTATACAGAAGGGAAAGGTCAAAGGTAGCCCTGAAGAACCCCAACATCTCCCAAGCAGAGAAAGGGCATTTATGCAGCACCTATTGTATGTCTGGCATGGCGATAAGAACTTTACCAAAATCACCTCATCTGATCATCATATCTGGGTGGAAGGTGCCTTTACAGCTGAAGAAACTGAGGCAGACAGAGGGGAAGGGACCTGCTCAGAATCACACAGGTAATGTGTATCTGAAGCTGGATTTGAACTCAGGTCCTCCTGACTTTTGGGCTAAGGGCTTGCTCCTGGCCATAAGAAGTCAATGATATTAACTGCTAAGATACCACTCATTCTTGGTCTCTCTACTTTCCATAGTCTACACAGGTGCCAACTTGATATCCCTAAACACAGAAGAAAACCAAAGAAAAATGGCTAAAAATTCCTCCTGCCAATCCAAGACTGCACAGGAAGCCTGCAGATATCTGCAGGGGATTGAAGAAGAGACAAGCTAGGGGAGGCAGAAGCCACACACAGCACCCAGGAGACCAGGGTAGGAGACACAGCCAGAGATGAGCTTTGCCAGAGTTCAGGTCTCCAGGGTCAGAAACATGGTCAGAGATGGGCAGTGCAGGACCCAGGCTACAAGCATCAAAAACACAGCCAGAGATGGGTTCTACACTGCCCAGGCTGCCAGGGTCAGAGACAAAACTAGAAATGGGCTCTATATTGTCCAGGTCACCAAGGCTGGAGACTCAGTCATAGATAGGCACTGCACTGCCCAGGCTGCCAGGATCAGAAACACGGCAGGAGATGGGCAGTGCAGAGCCCAGGAGGCCAAGGTCAGACACACAACAAAGGATAGCACCAAGGCAGCAAAGCACCTGCTACCAGCAGAAGTCAGCAATTCCTGTGGCAGGTGGGACTTTCTCTATTCTCCCAGTCCTAAAACATCAGAAGTGCAGCCCCCAGCCCCACAGAAAAGCCAGGATAAAACAAGGCCTGCTCAGGCCATCCAAGAAAACAGGATGAAGTCAACTGACCCACACCCCAAGTTCCAGTCTAGAGACTAAGGTAGCAGAGAGGAGGGAAGACAAGAAATTTCTAAGCCACAGGAATGCTATAAGTGAACCTAGAACAGAACACTTCCATAATAAGTACAAAGAAAGACTCAGAAAAAAAGATCAGCATGACCACAAAGACTAATAGAAAGGCTTCAAAAAATGAAACAAATGAATTAAATGAAAAAATGAAATTAGAAATGAAAAAAGAAGTAGGTGGGGAGGGATATGGCTTAAAACAGAAGATGGAAGATCCTCCCCAGTGATACCAGAAACAACTGACCTGGAAAACGGGTAACTTAAGGATTGGGAGCCTCTATGAAAGTCACAACCAAACAAAAAAATTGCTGTACTTCAGGAAATTATACATGAAAATTTCCCAGATCTAATATAACCAGAAAGCAAAGTGAAAGCAGAAGGAATCTACCAGTTACCTCCTGAAAGAAATCCCAAAAGGAAAAATCCTAGGAATATCATGGCCAAAATCCAGAGAAAAAAATACTGCAAGCAAACAGAAATAAAAGTCCAGTACCCCCAGGAACCATCATCAGAATCACATAGGAAGAGGCTGCAACTACTACAAAGTTGAGGAAATCCTGAATTCTTACATTCTAAGAGCTTAAAAGATAAAGGTTTACAAGAAGAATTACTTACCTTCCAATGAATATAATCCAACAGGGTAAGCGTAGAGATAGGACTCCATTCTATTTGTAGAATAGTGAGAAAAAATGATTCCTGACAAAAATATCAGACTTGGGTAGAATCTCTAAAATATAAAAACAGGAGATTTGGAAAAGCCAATCAGGTAAACTCATTTAAGAGAAAGTAGGGGGTTAGATGATCACAATGAGCTATGTGTTCAGTCCATCTCTGCTCAGTTTTGGTAAGAGTATCATCCATGAGAAGCACTCTAGGGCCATAACAGGAATAAAGGCAAAAAAAGGACCTTATTGCTTTTAACAGGAACTTTCTAAGGATAAAACAAAAGTGAAGGAACTTGTTCTTTTTCTTTGCAAGGCAGCGGGATTGAGTGACTTGCCCAAGGTCACACAGTTAAGTAATTATTAAGTGTCTCAGGTCCTCCTGATTCCAGGGACAGTGCTCTATCCAGTGTGCCACTTAGCTGCCCCAAGGAACTTCTTGTTTCTCATAAATGGGGCCTGCAAGTTGAGAAGAGTGCACAAATGTGAAAAGTGGGGTTGGGATCGAGAGGTTCTCATGGACATAACTCTTACCTCTACTGAGTGGAGGTGAACTAAACACACCTAGCAGTTTGGTGGATAAATACATTACATTCAATGAAGAGTAGACAAAAATGAATGAGACAATTTTGAATTATGCTAATTATGGCTAATTTTTGCCATAATTATGGCACCTAAATATTTATGCTGTTTTTTTGTATGTGAGGTAGCAAAGAATTGAAAACATGTGGCAGGCCATCAATTATTTACATGTTTTGCATGACTACACATGTCTAATCCATAGCCAATTGCTTGCCTTCTTAAGGAGAAACTATAAGGCTCAAAATTTAAAATGAAAAGCTAAAATTATAGTTTGAGAAAAACATAAAATTATTGTTAAAAATTAAATTTAGAATTATGTAAAAAGTGGCTAAAAGTTCCTATACTTTGATCCAGAGATAAATGACTAGGCCTATAGCTCTATGATGTCAGTCAAAAAAAAGAAAGATCCCCATGTAACTAAATATTTATGCTTTTTTTCCCTGTATGTGAATTGGCGAAGTGGGAGGCCATCAATTAGAAAAAAGGCTCAGCGACTAATGGGCCACCAATGAGATGGAATATGTGATCAAGAGGAATACAGAGAAGCATGGACAGACTCATGTACTGATATCTAAGATGGCACAAGACATGCTATGACAGCATCAATGGAGAGAAAGGCAGCTATTAACAATCCAAGTGGAAAATCCATTCAAAATTAAGGAAGTCAAATTTGGCCCAAAGAGGAACTCTGAGAAGACATTTCCCTGAAGACATTTTACTAAAGAAAGAGGAGAACAGGGGCAGCTAGGTGCTGCAGTGAATAGAGCCCCGGGCCTTGGAGTCAGGAGGACCTGGGTTCAAATCCAGTCTCAGACACCTCATAATTACCTAGCTGTGTGGCCTTGGGCAAGCCACTTAACCCCATTGCCTTGCAAAATCTTAAAAAAAAAAAAAGGTTACAATTAAGAGGGCTGGCTCATAGCAGCCCTGTTCATGATGGTAAAGAATTGGAAACCAAGTGAATGTCCTTCAATTGGCGAATGGCTTAATAAACTGTGGTATAGGTATGTCTTGGAACACTATTGTTCTATTAAAACCAGGAGAGATGGGAATTCAGGGAAGCCTGGAGGGATTTGCATGAACTGATGCTGAGAGAGAGGAGCAGAACCAGAAAAACACTGTACACCCTAACAGCAACATGGGGGTGATGTTCAACCTTGATGGACATGCTCATTCATCAGTGCAACAATCAGGGACAATTTGGGGTTGTCTGTGATGGAGAATCCCATCTGTATCCAGAGAATGAACTGTGGAGTTGTAACAAAGACCAAGGATTATTACCTTCAATTTAGGAAAAATCCTGCTATCTCATTGTCTGATCTCTTATACTTTATATTTTTTCCTTAAGGATATGATTTCTCACATCACACTCAATTTGGATCGAGGTATACCATGGAAACGATGGAAAGACTGGCAAATTGCCTTCTGTGGGGGTGGGGGGGGAGGGAAGCAAGATTAGGGGAACAAATTGTAAAACTCAAAATAAATAAAATCTTTCTTTAAAAGAAAAAGAGGGATGGCTCAGTGGGAGGGGGAAATATAAATAAGGCTGCCATTTACTATTACCGATAGTTTCTATTGCTCCCCTTTGTGAACTCGACATCACAAAGTTGTGGCACGGATCTCGATATACAACCTCTGGTGCGTTCCCCTCTGCCTCGTCTCCCGCCCCCCATCTCTCGCCCATCTCCCCGGGCCCCTCCTCGTCTCCTGCCCCCCATCTCTCGCCCATCTCCCCGGGCCCCTCCTCGTCTCCCACTCCCCATCTCTCGCCCACCCCCCCGGGCCCCTCCTCGTCTCCTGCCCCCCATCTCTCGCCCACCCCCCCGGGCCCCTCCTCGTCTCCTGCCCCCCATCTCTCGCCCACCCCCCCGGGCCCCTCCTCGTCTCCTGCCCCCCATCTCTCGCCCACCCCCCCGGGCCCCTCCTTGTCTCCCGACCCCGGGGGCATCACCCCTGGCCACTCGGGTCAGCCCCCGGCTGCAGCCCCCCGTGCCCGCTCCTCCTTCCTTGTGCCCTTTTGCCTCCTGGCTCTCCCCCGCCCCTCCGCTCTCTCCCGACCTCCCTGCCTTTCCCCCTTTTTTTTTAAGTTCTTTTAGTTTTTGCAAGGCGCTGGGGCTAAGGGACTTGCCCAAGGCCACACGGCTGGGCCATGATCCGGGTCTGAGGCCGCACTTGAACCCAGGCCCTCCCGCCGCCAGGGCCGGGCTCTGACCACTGCGCCACCTTGCCGCCCCTGAGTCGTTTTTCTTTAGAAAGACGTTATTGACTTTGCGTTTTCCGCCCCAAAGCAGTGGCCGGCCTTCCGACGGAGGAGCCCCGTCTAAGGGGTCACTAGATCCGGTCTCCCCCGCGGCCGCAGACGGGCCCCGGTGGTCGCCTCTGCCTCCCCCTCCCACCCCGGGGGCCCCCTGCCCCCCCGGGCGCTGGCCGCGGGCCTGGGTACACAGCAGGCGCTTAAGCAATGCCCACGGGCCGCCGCCTGCACGGGGGCTAGCCTCGGCTCGGGGCCATCCCCGGGCGGGCCCCGGGGCCCCGGGGTTCACCCAGCGGGCGGGGGCAAGGCCCGGGGGGCAGCAGGGGGCCCCGGCTGGGGGCCTGGCCTCTGCCGCGCTCCGCCCTCCGGGCGCCCGCGGCCTCGGTGTCCTCGTCCGCCGGGGGGCTCCTTCCTCCGGCCCCGGGCCCGCGCCCCGCGCCCCCCGCCCCGGGGCCACCCCGCGCACTCACCTCCCCGGCGTGCCTGCGGGCTCGGGGCGGGCATGGCGCATGCGCGCCGCCTCCCTGGGGCCCGGGCCAAAGGCGCCGCCGCCCGAGCGCCGAGTCCGGGCCCGCGAAGAGCGCGCCTGCGCACAGGGGGCCCCGCCGCCTCCCGTTCCCGAGATGCCGCGGGGCACGCAGCCAGCCCCGCCTAGGCCGCGCTCCGCGCTTGCGCACTCTCCCTCTCGCCACAGTGCGGCAGGTGTCTGGCCCTAATCCAACTGCAGACTACAATTCCCAGAAAGCATCGGGCCACCCGCTAGTAGGCCGTGAGGCTGCGCCTCGAGCAGGGTCTCCTGGGAAATGAAGTCTTCCCTGGTTCCCAGCTGGGGGAGGCGGGATGCGGAGCAGAATCGGAGGCTCTACCTGGGCGCCAGAGGGCGAGGCTCGCTTCACCCCCGCCTTATAAACATGGCATTATTTACTCATGTGTTACCTATAAGTGTGTGCGCGTGCGTGTGCGTGTGCGTGTGTGAGCTTGTGTGAGCGTGTGTGTGTGTGTGTGTGTTCGACTTCTATTCTGACATTCGTTTCCCGAAGGCAAACACTCCGGCCCTGTAAGCGGGGAGAAGGCATCAACACCTCAGCCTCCTCTCTCTCACACACACACACACACAGAACACACACAGAACACACACAGACACACACACAGAACACAGACGCAGACACACACTCACACACTCACACTCTCACACACAGACATACTCACAAACACACAGAGACACACACTCACACTCACACAGACACACATTCACACACACTCACACCCACCCACCCACACACACATTCACACAGGCACACACTCTCTCACACACACACTCACACAGACATACAGACACACACTCACACACACATTCACAGACACACATTCATACACACACACACACAGACACACACACTCACACAGACACACACACTCTCACATACCCACAGACACACACTCACACACACAGACACACACACTCTCACATACCCACAGACACACACTCACACACACAGACATGCACTCACACTCACACACACATTCACACAGACACACACATTCCCATACACACACACACTCACACAGACACACACACAGACACATACACTCACACTCACACAGGCACACACACTCACACACTCACACAGACACACACACATTCACACACACACTCACACTGTCACACACAGACACACACACATTCACACACACTCACACAGACACACATACAGACACACATTCACACACACACTCACACACACTCACACAGACACAGACACACACTCACACACTCTCACAACCCAGACACACACACTCTCTCACACTCACACACACATTCACACAGACACACACTCACACACTTTCACACACACAGACACACTCTCACACACACTCTCACAGACACACACACATTCACACACACACACTCACACATTCACACAGACACACGTTCCCACACACACTCACACAGACACACACTCACACAGACACACACATTCAGACACACACACTCACACACACAGACACACTCACGCACATTCACACAGACACACGCTCACAGTTACACACAGACACACACGCACCCACACACACATTCACACAGACACACACACTCACACACACAGACACACACACACATTCACACAGACACACTCACAGTCACACACAGACACACACACATTCACATACACTCACACAGACACACATACAGACACACACACTCACACACAGACACACACACTCACACAGACACACACTCACACACTCTCACACACTCAGACACACACACACTCTCACACACACAGACACGCACTCACACACACACTCACACACATTCACACAGACACACACTCACACACTTTCACACACACACACACATTCACACAGACACACGCTCACACACACACCTACCAAAGCAAGCTCTCCTCCCAGAGGCTGCGCACCGGCCCTGCTGGGTGGCCCTGGCTGGCCAGTGAGCCAGGGGTCTTGGCGTCTACTCCCCTGACCAGCCACTGTGGGGAGGCACCACTGGACCTGCTCGGTGACCAGGGGTCCCCTGAACAAAGGGCTTCACCCCCAGGGTTGGAGCGAGTGCCTGGAGTGAAGTGGGGGCTGGAAAGAAGGGGTGCTGTGGAGGGCAAGGCACGGGCTGCCCTTGGTGAGGAGGGGGCGCACTGGGACCAAGAGGAGGAAGGGTCCAGGGCAGTGGCCAGGCAGGTGATCTGCAAGGACCTGGTCCAGGGCACACAGAAGAGCTGGACTGGAGGCGGATGTTTGTCGGCCTTTCTCTGGTGGCTCAGCAGCAAGCAGAGGGGTGGGGAGCCAGCACTGGAGTCTGGCCATAAGCAGGTAAGAGTGAGAGATCTGAGAAGAGAGAGCAGAATAAAATGGAACCGCTTAATTATTGGGCCAAAATATATATATATATATACATATATATATATATATGTATATAGATATAGATATAGATATCTATATAGATATAGATATAGATATAGACATATAGATATATAGATATATAGATATATATAGATATAGATATATATAGATATATAGATATATAGATATAGATGTAGATGTAGATATATAGATATAGAGATAGAGATAGAGATAGAGATATTTTTTATTTTTGTAAGGATTAAGTAACTTACCCAAGGTCACATAGCTAGGTATATTAAGTGTCTGAGGCCAGAGTAGGAGGAAATGCCAGTGCTGGGTAACTGCAGAGCATGAGGATGAACAGATTTAGGGGAAGCAAGACAAAAGGAGAGATGGGAGACATGACACGATTAGAGGAATTTCTGAGTTCTGGACCAAAGAGACTGAATGACTCTGTGAGATGATGAGATCCAAGCTAAGGCCATCTCTGTGTGTATCTGGAATGATGGCGCACAACAAAGGGTCAAGGAGGCTGATGAACTGGGAGGTCAGGGTATCTGCACAGACACCAAAGATGCATTGACTTGTTTGGCAGGGGAAGAAAACTTAAAGTTGATGTATCCATGTCTCTTGGGTGATAAAGAAACATACCACAAAGGGGACTGGGGTAAGAGCATGGGCCCCACCTTATGACCAATTAGTCCCCAGTAGAGAGTGTGCTTTAATAAGGATCCAATGGTGGCAGTGGATATTGGCAAGCAGAGCAGGAAAGTGGCAGCAACGGTTAAATCAGCTTTAGCCAGGGAAGTGTTATGCTTCTGGACCTGGGCATACCCATGTAGATCAGGGGCTTTCTCATTTTGGGCCCATGAGGCATATCAGGTACAGGGAGCTAAAAAAAGATGATAGAAGAGTCTCTAGGGTTCATTTTTCCTAAGGGGTTGGGTGGGTCTTCATTATTGTCACCACCAAGAATAATTTTAGCTGACATTTGCACCCAACTCTTGGGCTTGAAAATTGCTTTATAGATTTTTATCTCATTTGATCTTCATTACAATATTGTGAACTAGGGGCAGCTAGATGGTGCAGTGGATAGAGCACCAGCCCTGGAGTCAGAAGGACCTGAGTTCAAATTTGGTCTCAGATACTTAATAATTGCCTGGCTGTGTAACCTTGGGAAAGTTACTTAATCCCTTTGCCTTAAATAAATAAAAATTTAAAAAAAAACAATATTGTGAAGTAGGTGCTACCATCTCCATTTACAAGCTGGTGAAACTGTGACTAAGGAGGAATAAGTGACTTTTCAGGGGTCACTCAACTAATATCTGAGAGATAATTAAAACCCATGTCTTCCTTGATGCCCAAGAGTTCAGAATCCCAAAGGCTCACACCACTGCAGTTGACTTGTGGGCACCTGTTACCAACTCCATGTTGCATGTTGGTTTACAATAGGAGCAGTAGAGTCATGGGTTTTCAAAAGGAGAGGAGATTAGACAGTGGTGCTGTATTCTTTGCAAGACCTATTCATGCTTAGGAGCTCGTCCACCTAGAATAGAGGTGTCAATCACATGGACAAACCAGATTAAAGTGTAATTGGGAATATTTAATAAAATAAAAATATAATTAAAAAGAAGATAACATTATTACACTTTTATCTAAATATAATAACATTATATTTAATACCTAAGTCAACATGTAGGCAGTGAGCATCTTTACATACAAATTAGGGGGATGTGCATATTAGTGGCTCCCACTTCTATTTGAGTTTGAACACCACTGATCTAGATTGTGGAGGATAGAACCATGTTATTTCCAAAACTCCAATCCTGCAAGCCTAGCACTGGGCTTCTTTCTCAGTAGGGCTACTTGTGGTTTCTTATCTGAATTGGTTATTGCCCCAATCCAAACTTCATGGCTATGGCTGGGACTTTGCAGGCTACCCAGGACCTTAAATATAATGGTTTTTGACGATGAAAATTAACATGTCATCAATATAAGGAGATGGCATCAGAGGACCCAGGATCCAATCTCAGCTCAACGTTGTGTGACCGTATGCATATCACAACCCTTCTGGGCCTGTTTCTTCCTTTATAATCTGAGCCTCAAGTACTTACTTGAGGTAGCAAAGAAGATGCCTTGTCCCAGTGAAGCAAGTCGTAGTAGAGGGCTGAGGGAAATATATACTCTTAGCAACAGGGTGAAAGAGTTGTGTTGTCCTTCCCAGGCAATATGGACCCAGTGGGACTATTGGGATGCACAGGTATAGGGAAGCAAGGCAAAGTCATTCCCACTACACCACACCACACCACACCATTCCTCTCCTTTTGGGAACCCATGGTCCTGCTGTTCCTATGGCACTAGGGAGACTCACTTGTTCCAAAGCGGTCATTACTGCATCCAAACCAAACTGGAATCCCCACTACCATAACTTGCTTTGCCACCTGATGCAGCAACATCATTCACTCTACAAGAGACATCAATACTAGGGCAGGTCACAGAAGCCAGATTTTTCTATGGAAGGCCACAGATTGTCCAATAGGTCAAGTTGGGAAGCACTAACTTCTGATACATCTTGCTTTTGATGAACTTGTTTTGGAAGAGGGAGAAATTCCAAGAGTTGGCCTTTCCCACTGATTCAATTTAATAAGTATTAATATATTTCCCATAATGAACAAGCATCTTGGGATACAAAGACAAAAATGAAATTGCCTATGACTGCAAAGCGTTGATGTTCTCCTGGAGTACATCTTCAGCAATACCCCATCCAGAAGGTGCCCATAGGAGCATTGCCAATTTCCCAGGATATCCATATCTGAAATCTCTATTCAAGAACCATAACTAAAGCAGAATATGGTTGGTTGGTTGTTGTCCTTCACTTGCAGAGAGGAACAAAAATGACATCACTATGTTAGTCAAGTTCCAATGCATCCAATTATGCATCAATTGAGCCAATATGAACCCAGAATGCTCTACCACAGGGCAAGCACAAATAGTCCATGTCAACACCCGGGGTGGGTTTTCTAAATTTGTCCAACTTGCATTTCTCTTAAACTACTTCCGTTCCGCTTTGCTCAGAGCTCATAGCAGCTGAGGCAGGTACACTATGCAGCGTGGTCTTGTCCTAGTGTCTCTCAGGTCCCCAAAACAATCCCAGAGTTCTTTAAAGAGACCTTGAGAATGTTGATTATTTTTCTGTGTGAGTTCTCCATATAAATAACATATATGACAATATATTTGGCAAACAATGCAACCAGCCCATCGGAGTTGAGCTCTCTGGAGTAGTTTGAATGCTTGGCAGTGCAGATTGACAAAGGATCTTAGTCTGGATTAGAATCAAGACCCTCATGATTTGGCCATCCTACACTCCAACACACATGAGACTCTCTTAAACCTTCGGAACATGTTAGGAATTGAGGAACTTTGAACTCAGTGTCCCAACAGTTCCTGAATGTTGTTCCATCCCTAAATGAAAAGTGTTTTAGTTAAGATAATAGAGGTGATAGCATGCTTTCCCATCTCCCTGGGGGTACTAGCCATCCTATCACCGGAGAATAAGATTCTTTTTTTTTTATTTTTTTTTGCAAGGCAAATGGGGTTAAGTGGCTTGCCCAAGGCCACACAGCTAGGTAATTATTAAGTGTCTGAGACCGGATTTGAACCCAGGTACTCCTGACTCCAGGGCCGGTGCTTTATCCACTACACCACCTAGCCGCCCTGAGAATAAGATTCTTGAACTGAGATGAGGATAAAATCAGAATGGGAAAGAGGAGCTGGGGTTGAGAAATAGAAAGTCTAAAGCCCCTTCACACCCTCACTAACTATACAGGTCCAAGAGAACTCTTACCTGGTTGACCATCTATCTTCTCTTTGAAAAGATTGCTGATGTCTCCAGGTAACCATAACCCTTTATATCCCCACCCTTCTTCTACCCCTAATCACCTCCCTTCCCTAAACTATTCAATATAATTATCATTTATCAAAATCTCTCTGGACCTCTGTATCAGTAATAGTGGGCAACTTCTAGTGCCAAGTTTAGGTAAGTTGATTCAAAAGATTATTCTGACCTGTCTTTGACCTTTTGCTCAGGGAGCAAAAGTGGTATCTAATTAAATCTTAGACAGAAGTTAGATCTTCCCAAAAATACATGCTCTCCCTGAACCAAGCAGACACCAACTCACCTGCAGTCTGGGAATAGTTCTACACTTCCTCCTGAGTCAGAGTTTTTATTCTTCATCTAGTCTTCCCACTTACATGACCCTCCTCTTGGTGGCCACAGACATGGATCCACAGTTGGGGAGGTTATCATAACTCAGGGAAGGATACACCAAGGGTGAACTTAAAGGGTAAAGGTTATATGGTGGCAAATTGATATCTTCAGTTCCTTCCTCACTGGATCCCTAAGCCTGGTCACTGTCATGACAAGGTTCATAATTCAACAGATCCATCCAAGGGGCCTAAGCACCTAATACATAGGGTCTGACCTTCTGGCATCTTTAAGCCACTGTAAAAACACTATAAAGTGGGACATGCCTTAGAAGCCTTCGCATTCCTGAAGGCTAAAATTTCCAATATAATTTGGGCTTGGAATAAGAGATGGAAGCCTCCTAAATGGGATCTGCCCACAAAGAAAATTTCCCCCTTTCCCAGGAGGAAAAAAATTAAGCAATGAAACTCTTGGATTCTGGAAGTGATCTGGTCCTCGGACTTTCCTTTTCTGACCTGTGTCTCAAGATACTTCCTTTTTTCTTTTTGGTTTTTGCAAGGCAATGGGGTAAAGTAAGTTGCCTGAGGTCACACAGCTAGGTAATTATTAAGTATCTGATGTCAGATTTGAATGCAGATCCTCCTGAATCCAGGGCCAGTGCTCTATCTACTGTACCACTTAGCTGCCCCACTTGTGATATGATCTCAAGCAGGAATCCCATTCTGCACTGTCCTCGTCTGATTCCTCTCAGCTCTCAATTCTTTAGTAACAGAGGAGCCTCATTTCACACTCATGCCTGGCATTAACAGCATGATGGGGTTCCTGTCCCAATTCCACAACATGATGGGGTTCCTGTTCCAATTCCTTCTCCCTAGGGTAGAGGATCCATGGTTTCTGCATGGAGAGACAGGAATTGAGTGCTACTGACCCTGCTTTTCATAGACCAAACTGTACCAAGAAACTGGCCTAAAGCCAGGGTTTTTCAGATGCTTCCTACTGGAAACTCCCATGTGGCCTTGGATTCTATCCTATCTTAGGCTAAATAACCATTTTTCCAACCAACCTATCCCCCTTGCTCTTTCCCTTCTACAATGTTCTTTCCCCTATCTCTGGGTTTGCCTCCCAGGCCAGATATGTGTATTCAATCACTACACCCTCTTAGAATCTCTAGTTCCCCAAAAGGCTACTGCAAGCTCCATCTTGCTGCCCCCCCAGCTGCTATTGCCATTCCATTCCTTTTGGTTTTTGTGGGGTTAAGTGACTTGCCCAAGATCAGCTAGTGAATGTCAATTGTCTGAGGTCAAATTTGAACTCAGGTCCTCCTGACTCCAAGACTGGTGCTCTATCCACTGCTCCACCTAGCTGCCCCCCACCCTATTACTTTGTAATTGACTATTTCCTCCCAAATGTAAACACCGGAGCACACACTATTTCAAGTTCATCCCTACATGCTCAAAGTCAGCATAGTTTTTTTTAGGTTTTTGCAAGGCAAACAGGGTTAAGTGGATTGCCCAAGCCCACACAGCTAGGTAATTATTAAGTGTCTGAGACCAGATTTGAACCCAGGTACTCCTGACTCCAGGGCCAGTGCTCTATCCACTGTGATACCTAGCCGCCCTCAAAGTCAGCATATTTTGAGGACTTCATAAATGGTCTATGAATTGATGTGTCAGCTAACCCCAGTTCTAATTTGTATGGTAAATCAGAAATTGCCTATAAAGCAGAGCTGGAAGGACACCTAAGGACATCCAGCCCAATCCAATCCACTGTTTCCTGGTCCCAAAAAGACACTATATCTGACAAATGATCATTGAAGTTGTGAGTGAAGACCTATGGTTGGCATGAAGGGGAAGGGATCATATTATCCAGAAGCATCCCATTTCACTTGAGGCTAATAATTATCAGGAAATCTGCCCCTACATTAACCTAAATCTTTGAAGACTGTTTTCATGTATACGCTTTCATTATCTACTGTGGAATGTCCTTGGTCTTAGATACTTGTATTAGTTCCCTACATGACTTCATATCAAACCTTTAAAATCAGAAATATTTCATACAAAGAGTTCCCTGGCCCCTAATCACTACTTTGTTATTCTAGCTACACTGATTTTGTTTGTGCTTGTTCGATCAAGTCCAACTCTTCGTGACCGCTTGAACCAATCTGTTCTTGGTGTTTCCTTGGCAAAGATATTAGTTTGCCATTTCCTTTTTCAGTGAATCACTTTTTGTCAGAGTTCTCCATTATAATCTGTCTTGTGTATCCCTGAATAGCATAGCTCATTGCTTAAACCTTTTTAATTTTGTGTGGTCAAAATTGTCCCTTTTTATGACTTCTAAGAATTATGTTCCACTATGAATTCTCTAATTTTTTAATATGAACTTTTCTTAGGTTAATGTATCCATTTAGAATATATTGTGGTAAATGATCTGTTACTCCACATCTATTTTTTGCTAATGTGAGTTTCAGTTTTTCCAAAAGTTTTCTTAGAGGAAATCTGTCCAAAAGTGGTTTATGTTCCTGGGTTTTTTGCTCACTTGGCTACTGAATCAATGCTATTTTTCTAGGTCTGTAAGGATTCTTTCATTACAATGAAGAGTAAGTTCTCATTTTCATTTCTACATTGGCAGTAAATCTCTCTCCCACTTATTAATCGGTGTCCACATTAGGGAGGGGGGAAAGGAAGAACTCAAGTACAAAACACACATATTCAAATCAGTTGCAATCAGCTAAAGCCTCAGAAAGGACTCCAGGAGACTGGAATGCTGCAAAGCTCCAAATCTACAATAAATTAATTCAGGGTTGGGTTCCTAGCAGTTCCAAAGATGGTTTTTGAGCATTCACCCTTTTTATATGAAAGGGTACCTCAGTAATTCATGTTAGTTTCCCTTGATTCCTCGGGGTT
Organism: Macrotis lagotis; assembly: GCF_037893015.1. Taxonomy (NCBI): domain Eukaryota; kingdom Metazoa; phylum Chordata; class Mammalia; order Peramelemorphia; family Peramelidae; genus Macrotis; species Macrotis lagotis. Next base: position 928,842,492 of record NC_133658.1, on the reverse strand, counting down.
TCTAAGGCAACGACTGTTAGAGAAGTGAAATGTTTCTATCCCTCCCCATAGTTTAAGTGTCTTGAGAGTATACAATTGACAACGAGAGAAGGGGGCATAAGATTGAAATTTTTTTTTCTATTTTCTCCTATCCCTACTCAAGGTCTGTTAACAACAGAGGCTAATATCTCATTTGTAAACTCTGGTGCAGGGGGACATTTTGGACCAAAGTAGTAACATCTATCAAATCATAACTTCAGAGATAGTGAAAGACCTCACTTGCCTTAGAGGTATAAGAAAAAACTACCAAGGGAAAAAACTATCCAGGTATGCAAATAATAAGGTCCTGGCATGGGCAAGTGTTCAAGGAAATTCTTGCAATCTTGGAAAGGTTTGGCCCTTGTCAGCAGATATCATGAGGATATTAGGATATCAAAAGAGAGATCAGGGTCTTTGCTAAAGGATTGTCTCTAGAGGTTTATCTTGGATTCTCTATATGAATGCTTGCTAGACAGTGGGATAGTGTATAGTAGAAAACATCTTCATAGGAACCTAATATTAGAGCAAGGAGTCAATTATTAATGTAGCTATATACAAAGGTGAGTACTAATGTATAACAACAAGCAAAAAAATCAATATATTTACATTAATAAAGGAAAGATCAACACAATGTCAGAACACTAAAGAGGAAATACAACATTCACCTACTCTACAAAGGGGATGAACATAGAATGCAGAGAGTTATTCGTTGGATGGCATGGCCAATCAGGGAATTTGTTTTGCTAGACTGTGCATACTTACAATTAAGGTATTTGTTTTTGTTTTGTGGAGGAGCAGTAAGAGGAAAAGATTATAAAACCATATAGAATGAATGGATGAAGCAAACAGAAAAACCAAAGGAAGGTATTTGCAATTATAAAACCGCTAAATTATGGTCCCCTTGTTACCCATAGTAATAAGGACTGACTTGGCAGATACTTAGTTGATCCCACTAACAGCTACTCATTGTAATATATGATTCCTGCTTCTCTAGTCTATTGCACATATATGCTTTTTAAATTTTTAATCAGCCCCAAATAGTTTTGAGGACTACTGTTTGGGTATATAGTTTGAGGTCTAGAAGATCTAAGTTTCTATTCCTACATTTTATCTCCCAGTATTTTCTCTGATTCTAGATTGTCCCCCAAAAGAAGGTTATTATTTTGTCTGGGGCAACAAAGTAATCCTTTGCTGCTTTCATTGGTAAAGTACCAACTGGGTAAATCAAAGTAATATTATTTTTGTCCTAGTGATACAGTCCAATCATAAATGAAAAATGCATGTTAGCTAAATGACAGGGGAAAGGAAAAATATTGGGAAATGGAAGTACAAAAGCTTTCAATAATATTTTTGAGAGGAAAGGAAAAGATCATTTGCAATAAGTAAATATAATATTTCAGGAGTTTAACTACAATTCTTAGTAATCTTAAATAATTCAATGACTTTGGGAACAGTATATAAACATATCTGTTTTTAATCATGACAATGCCAGCATTAAATTCTTTCACTTTTAACATATTTGCCAAATCCAGGGTTGAATAAAGAAAATCTCAGACCTTTTAGATTCATAGATTCTGAATATTGTTTCATAAAACTGTGGATAACTTGCATTTTCCTTTTTATATATCTGCCTATTCACATATTTTAATAACTTGCCCAGAAGGATTCCTTCTGGTATAAATTTATGTAAGGTCCTGTTGGATGTCAGACTTTTATAAGTAAAGCTCTATGGTGAAATGACCCACCATGTAAAAGCAAAAGATATCAATAAAACTTATTATAAAATATAAGAAAATTAATGGAGGAAGAAAGGTTTAATACATATATGTATTTCCCAGTTTTCTTCAATGTTCTTGTGACTGTTAAAAATAACATACACACCTTTTGGGCTGAAGTTTCTTAGGCATCTGAATGCTTGTCACTTGACAGTGAGAGTTAAAAATGAGGTATTTTTTTTAAGATGATAGTCTGTGATTTTAACTACTATCATATTTGATGTACTGACCAGTGCAATTCTACTGCCACATAATGGAAACCAATCTGAACTGCAAGGAATTCAGGGAAACAAAGGAAATTATTATACCTCTCAAAACACAACAAAACAGTGTGGTTGGTAATCAAGTCAACAATCTTGATTCTCCAGCATTAAACAAAAGGCATGTTTTAGGATGCTCCCATCATTATTACTTTGCTTCACTCAGTTCATCTCCAGCATGAGCTCTGTGATATTAAATAAAAGATAATTATATACCATGAAGATCTTCCCATTGTTTCTTGTATTTGTAACTTTTTCTTCTGCATGAATTCTCTGAGTCTTCCTAAGTGTTCCATTAGTACCAAAGATTTTCCTATAGTTTATTAAACTTAAGGATTTTTCTTACCATATACTCTCTGTATTCACTCAACTGTCCTTTTTGGCCAAAAGATTTTCTGCATTTGTTAGTCCTATGTAGTTTCTCTCAAATATGAGGTTTCTGATAACAAGTCAAGCATGAATTATGTTTCAAAGGTTTCAAGTTTACTCTCCAGCATGAATTCTCATTTAGTAATTCTGCAGGGCAAAGCTTTCTTACATTTTTCAGATTAATTACATTTCTCTCCTGTATGAATGCTTTTGTGTTTGCTAAGTAATGACCTTCGGGTGAAATTTTTCCCACATTCATTGCACTCAAAGGGTTTCTCTCCAGTATGAATTCTCTGATGTGAAACTAGGGATGATCTTTGGTTGAAGTTTTTTCCACATTCACTACACTCAAAGGGTTTCTCTCCAGTATGAGTTCTCTGATGGGAAACCAGTGACGACCTCCGGCTGAAATTTTTCCCACATTCATTACACTCAAAGGGTTTTTCTCCAGTGTGAATTCTTTGATGCTTAATAAGTGATGATCTCAGACTAAATTTTTTCCCACATTCATTACATTCATATGGTTTCTCTCCAGTATGAATTCTCTGATGTACAGTAAGGTGAGATTTGTTGTGGAAAGCTTTTCCACATTGATTACATTCATAGGGTTTCTCTCCAGAGTGGATTCTCAAATGGAAAATAAATGATTTTCTATGACTAAAGCTTTTCGCACATTCATTACACTCATAGGGTTTCTCTCCAGTGTGAATTCTTTGGTGAATAGTAAGTTGAGATTTGTTGTAGAAGGCTTTCCCACATTCATTGCACTCAAAAGGTTTCTCTCCAGTATGCGTTCTTTGATGTACAACAAGTTGAGATTTATGGTAGAAGGCTTTTTCACATTCATTACACTTAAAGGGTTTCTCACCAGTGTGAATTCTCTGATGTACAGTAAGTTGAGATTTGTTGTAGAATGCTTTCTCACATTCATGACACTTAAAGGGTTTCTCTCCAGTATGAATTCTTTGATGAACAACAAGCTGAGATTTGATATGAAAGGATTTTCCACATTCATTACACTCTAAGGATTTGTCCCCAGTATGAATTCTCTTATGTACAGTAAGCTGAGATTTGTTGTGGAAGTTTTTTTGACATTCATTACACCCAAAGGATTTTTCTCCATTATGAGTTCTCTGGTGGAAAAGAAAGGACTTCTTATAATTGAAATTTTTACCACATTCAGTACACTCAAATGGTTTTTCTCCAGAATGAATTCTCTGATGGAAAGTAAGTGATTTCCTTTGGCTGAAGTTTTTCCCACATTCAGTACACTCAAAGGGTTTTTCCCCAGTATGAATCCTCTGATGTTCAGCAAGGTGGTCCTTTCGGGTGAAGGCTTTCCCACAGTTATCACATTCAAAGGGTTTCTCACCAGTGTGAATTCTCTCATGTTTATTAAGCTGACTCTTTGACATAAAGGTTTTCCTACATTCAAGACATACAAAAGGTTTTTGTCCAGTATGAGTGCTCTGATGTACAGAAAGCTGATATTTGTTGTGGAAAGTTTTGCCACATTCAATACACTCAAAGGGTTTCTCTCCTGTATGAATTCTCTGATGTTCAATAAGGTGAAATTTATCTCTGAAGGCTTTTAAGCATTCATTACATTCAAAAGGTTTTTTTCCAGTGTGAATTCTCTGGTGTGAACTAAGTGATGATCTCAAGCTGAAATTTTTCCCACATTCCTTACATTCAAAAGGTTTCTCTCCAGTATGAATTCTCTGATGTACAGTAAGATGGGATTTGTCCCGAAAAGCTTTCCCACATTCATTACACTCAAAGGGTTTCTCTCCAGTATGAATCCTCTGATGTGAACTAAGTGATGATCTCTGGCTAAAGGTTTTCCCACAATCATTACATGCAAAGGGTTTTTCTCCAGTATGAATTCTCTGATGTACAGTAAGGTGGGACTTGTCACGGAAGGCTTTCCTACATTCATTACATTCAAAGGGCTTCTTTGCAATATGATTCCTCTGATGAGAAATGAGAGATGACCTTTGGTTAAAGTGTTTCCCACATTCACTACACTCAAAGGGCTTTTCTCCAATATGAATTCTCTGATGCACTGTATAGTGAGATTTGTCATGGAAGACTTTCCTACACACATTACATTTAAAGGATTTCTTTCCATTTGGAATCTTCTTGTGTTTATTAAATTGACTCTTCCACATAAAGGCTATCCCACATTCACTGCATTCAAAGGGTTTTTCTCCAGTATGAATTCTCAGATGGGAAATAAGTGATGACCTTTGGCTGAAATTTTTTCCACATTCATCACATTCAAAAGGTTGCTCTCCAGTATGAATTCTCTGATGCAGAGTAAGGCAAGATTTCTCACGGAAGGTTTTCCTGCATTTGTTGCATTCAAAGGGTTTTTCTCCAGAATGAATTCTCTGATGTGCAATAAGTTTACATTTCCATCTAAAGGCTTTGTCACATTCACTGCATTCAAATTGTTTTTGTTCCATATGAATCCTCTCACATTCAGCAAGGATTTCCCTTGGACTAAAAGCTTTTATACAGTTATCAGATTCAAAGGGTTTCTCTCCAATGTGAATTCTCTTGTGTTCATTAAGTTGGCTCTTCCACATGAAGGCTTTACCACATTCATTACACTCAAAGGGTTTCTCTTTGGTGTGAATTCTCTGATGGAGAGCAAGGCAAGACTTATAATGTAAGGCTTTCCTGCATTCACTACATTCAAAGACCTTCTTTCCAGTGTGAATTTTCTGATGTAAAATAAGTGAAGACTTAAGGCTAAAGTTTTTCCCACAATCACTGCACCCAAAGGGTTTCTCTCCAGTGTGAATTCTCTGATGTAGCATAAGGTAAGATTTGTCACGGAAAGCTCTTCCACATTCATTACATTCAAAGGGTTTCTCTCCAGTATGTATTCTCTGATGTGCACTGAGTTTACACTTCCATCTAAAGGCTTTGCCACATTCATTACAATAAAAGGGTTCCTTTGCATAGTGAACTCTTTCATGTAGAGCAAAAATTTTCCCATATTCATTAGGAAGATGGAGATTCTTTGGGGCATAAATTCTCTTACAGTCATTAGGGTTTCTTAAATCTTTCTCACCTGTAAGAATTCTTTCATGGTACATAAGGAGGGCATTTTGACTGAAGGCTTTCTCATATTCATTCCATTTATTGGATTTCTCTGTTGTATGAGTTCCTTGCTGTAAAAGAAAACAAGAATTATTAGTTCAGGCTTTCTCACATTTATCACATTCAAAGAGTGTCTCTTTGGAATGGATTTTCTAGCAGTAGAAGTCAAAAGCTTTGGATGAATTTTCCAAAATTCATTAAAAGACTTCTGTGTCCAAGGTGAGCTCATTACTGGTAGGTATTCATTAATACACGGAGTTTCTATCCAAAAAACTTCACTAATAAGAATGGCTAGCATTTACATAGCATTTAAAGTTTGCAAAGCTCGTGACAAGCATTATTTTATTTGATCTTTGTAACTCCTGGGGAGCTAAGGGCTATAATTATGCCCACATTACAATGAGAAATTGAGGCAGATGAAAAATGACTTGTCCAAAGTCATATAGCTAATAAGTGTCTGAGGTTGGATTTAAACTCAAATCTTGCTAACTCCTTACTGCTAGTAAGGAAGGGATGATGATGATGATGATATTTGTACTTGACATCAGGAGTATGAGGCCATGACAAGCACATGAACTGGATTTGAGTGGGAGGGGCTGTGCTAAGTCACAAAGCTCAATTTCTCCTCCAGAGCCAGTGGTCAGATATAGATCAGGATGCCTGGAGATGGCCCTGAATGTGAGGTAATCAGGATGAAATGATTTGCCCAAGGTCACACAGCTACTAAGTGTCATATATCTGAAGTTGGATTCAAAATTCCAACCTCCTGACTCCAAGACCAGTACTCCATCCACTGTGCCACCTAGTTGCCCTGGTAAAGAAGGGATATTTGCTTGATGAAGGTCTTTTCCCCCTTCATTACATCCATACACCCATCCTCTAGCATATAAATATGAAATTAAGTTCTGAAGAATGTCTGATTAGATTCCTTCATTTACTGCCTTAGTAAAGGGTGTTCTAGCCTCTCTCAATCCTATGTGATGTTCTCTTCAAACACATGCTATTTATGTACTTATTTACTTGGAAACTTCTTCCAAATGTCTTATAATCAGAAGCACTCTTCTTATGGATATCGCTACTAGAAAGGAATAGTACAGACCCAGCCCGTCTCTCCCAAATTCCTTTTTTCTTTTCTACACTGGTAGCATATTTCCCAGTTTCTTCTATATTGGCAACCCAGAAAACAACCTTTTGCAGTCTTTCCTTCACCAGTTTTCTCATGAGAATGTCCTGTTCTTGAGCTGAGTCTTTGGTTTCAAATATTTCCTTATGAAAAGAATCTGAAAAAACAAAGTCAATAATCGCTGCTATCTGTGTTAGGAAAAAGAAAACTACTTAATGTTAAATATGAAAGTCTGTTTTTTCCAACAAAAATGAAGACTAAATATGATGAAGGAAAAACACATCTAAAGACAGTGGAGGAGGTCATAATGCAGTACATATGCAAGACCTAAATAAATTATATTCAATGATACTGATAGCACTAATGAGATGTATTGTTAAATTTTAGGAATTGATTTTTTTTTCTCCCTTTACCTTTTAATTTTTATTTTTTTGCCATAAAGGATGGAGCTGGGAGTGGGTGGGTAGGGAGGAGGTGATATATTGGGAAATGAAGTTGATATGAAAATAAAAGTTATCACTATAAAAATTTTTAAAGCTCTTATAATTATCATTAGGGAACAGCAGTTTAGTATAGCATATAAAACATTAGATGTAAGAGTCAAGAAGACTTGAACTCAAATCTTACCCAAGACATTTACTAGTACCTAACTGAGCAAGTCACTTAACCTCTCTGTCTCAGTATCTTCATCTTTTAAATGAGAAAGACTGTATGACCTCAAAGGACCCTTTCAGGTCCAGATCTAAGATTCTATGGTCAACTATCAGGGCCATGCACAGATGCCTGGGAGCATTATGCTGGAGAGAGCTGAGAGCTGGACATTGCAATCTGATGAATTCAAGTCAATGAGCACTTCCTGACTCCTCTTTCATGTCTCCCTAATAGTATCACCCCAGATATTATGTTTCAAATGTTTTCCACAAGAATAACAAGGGAGACTTTTATTAAATGCTTTTGCTAAAATGCAAAAGTGAATTGTAACTATAACATTTCTTGGTTCAAGGAGAGTAACCCTGACAAAAAAGGAAGTAAGGTTAGGTTGACATGACCTTTTACATAAAATCTCTACGGATCTTTCTCTAAAATCACCTCATTTCTGAGTCCATTTTTCACCTCTCCTACCCAAGGAGCTATAAATTCTTATGATGAGATTTTTTTTTTAAAAAAGAGGAAAGAAAGCAGTTCAGTAAAGCCAAGCAACCAAGACCAAGTCCACCAGTGTATGGCAGGGTCTGTTCTTGATGAAAGAATGTGAGTTCTTGGGGATCATTCCTTTCTTTTCCAGATATTCACTCACCAAATCTTTAATAATATGACCAAGAATCAAGCACTATATGGATGATGACCAAAAATACAAAGAGATGGCCCATGACTCCAATCTGCCCACCCATCTGTCACTCACCGGGATCAGGGTCTCTTAGGTCCACTCCCTCAAGCATCCATAGAGTTTCTCCTCTCTCCAATTGGGAGATCACATCTGGCTTCAAAACTGGAAACCCTGATTAAATGGAAAGAAATGAAGTTCTGGAGAGGAAAAAGTTATCTCACAATATTATCTTGGTCCCTTTCTCCCCAGGGAAAAGAGGCCATGCTGAGAAAACCCAGAGGACAGGACTCAACCACCATTTGGGGATGGAGCCCAGACCTGATTGAGACTCTGATTTACCAGCCTCCCTCTCTGCCAAGAGTAGAGGATCTTCTCGTGTCTTCAGGTCACATAGGCCCAGGGATTGAGCAAACTGCTTTCACCCGGAGAGACAGAGACCTGGGTGAGCCAGGGCAATGAAGGGGCAGCACACCCACCCTCAAAAGGCCAAGTCCTTTTGCTCAGGCACAGAGAGCACAAACAGCTTCCAGGATCTTCCCTCATAGAAGAGCTTGACCCCCTCCTTCCCCTGACTGCAGAAGACAGTTCATATGTCACCTGCTGGTGTCTGCCCATGAGGAGAAGAAGCAGCCCAGGATCAGAGCCCGACTCAAGGGAGAGAGGGGCATCCTTACCCAGGGAGACAAGGTTCTCAAAGTTCTCCAGCATCACCTCCCGGTACAGGGCCCTCTGGGCAGAGTCCAGGTGGCTCCACTCATCTTGGGTGAAGTCCACAGACACATCCTTGAATGTCACCGATTCCTGAAACATCAAACACATCTCTTCTGACCCAGGCCTCATGGAGGGATCACAGAAATAACAGGAGAGAGCATGAAGAGAAGTTCTCCATTTCTGAGCTCTCTCAAACAAACTGATAATACCCTTGGCAGTTAGGGGGTGCAGTGCTTAGACCATCAGGCCTGGAGATGGGAAGACTGCTCTTCTTGAGTTCAAACCTGGCTCTGGAAACTCACTAGCTGTGTGACCTTGGGCAAGTCACTTCACCCCATTTATCTCAGCTCCCTCATCTCTAAAATGGACTGGAGAAGGAACTGGTAAACCCCAAGAGTAGCTCTCCCAAGAAAACCTCCAATGGGGTCACAGAGAATCAGACACAACTGAACACACACAACCCCCCAGGGGCCCTGGAACTCAGGATCTCGGATGGGAGCTCCCTCCTGTCCATGCCCTCTTGTATCACTGACTCCTGGGGGCATCTGAATTCCACCAACTCACAAGGAAGCCCATCTGTAAGACCTCAAGAACCAACCCGAGAGCTTGGTTCTGACATGGGTAGGTTCTGTTGGCCTCTGATGTTGAGCCAGCCACAGGAAGAACCATGAAGAAGGCTCAAATGTCAAAATGGAATTGGCAGGAGCAGACACAACTGATGCAGAAGCAAAGGTTTCCATACCTGGAGACTTCATGAGAAGAAGAAATGAGAACTCACCTGGTAGCCAGAAGTCAGGAGCTTGGGAGACATTTCTTCTTCCTCCTTCTCTTCTTCCTGCTGATCCCAGGGAAGGGCAGTCTTTGGAGGGCAGAGCTTCAGGGTAAAGGATAAATCACCCCAGATATCAAGAAAAGGGCATCAGGGTACCAGGGGAAATACCCCTCACAACATTTGGGGGGATTGCTACCTAGGGCTCTGCAGGATTGAGGACCTTTAAAAGGGTGTCCATATGAAAGGGAAAGGTCAAAGGAAGCTCTGAAGAGCCTTGACACTTACTAATCAGGGAACAATCATTTATGCAGCACCTACTGTATGTCTTGCATGGTGATAAGAACTTTACAAAATCACCTCATCTGATGATCACACCTGGGTGGAAAATGCCTTTACAGCTGAAGAAACTGAAGCAGACAGAGGGAAAAAGACCTGCCCAGAATCACAGGACTAGTGCATATCTGAGGCTGGATTTGAACTCATTCCTCTTGACTTTTGGGCCCAGGGCTTGATCCTGGCCATAAGAAGCCAATGATATTAATAGCTAAGATGCCACTCATTCCTGGTCTCCCTACTTCCAGCCTCCTACTTTCCATAGTCCACACAGGTGCCAACTTGACATCCCTAAACACTGAAGAAAGCCAAAGAAAAATGACTAAAAGTTCCTCCTGCCAGTTCTAGACTGCACAGGAAGCCTGCAGACATCTGCAGGGGATTGAAGGAAGAGACAAGCTAGGGGAGGCAGAAGCCACATACAGCACCCAAGAGGCCTGGGTCAGAGACATGGCCAGAGATGGCTAGTGCAGAGTCCAGGCCACGAGGATCAAAGATGTGGTCAGAGATGGGTAGATGGGCAGTGTAGTGCCCAAGTCACCAGGGTTGGAGACACAACAAAAGACAGGGCCAGGACAATAACAAGGTAGTAAAGCCCCTTTAGTGTCCTTCAAAGATACTTGCTAGGAGCCAGAAGTCAGGGATTCCTGTAGCAGGTGGGACCTCTACATCCTCACAGCCCCAGGACAACAGAAGTTCAGCCCCCAGACCACAGAGAAGCCAGGATAAAAGAAGACCTGCTCAGCCCATTCAAGAAAACAGGATGAAGTCATCTGACCCACACCTCAAGTTCCAGACTAGAGACTAAGGCTGGAGAGATGAGGAAAGAGAAGAGAGTACTGAGCCCACAGGATGTGGAGGAACTGAGCACCTTTATAACAAGTATGAAGAAAGGCTCGGTGTGACCAGATCAGTGGGACCAGAAAGACTACAAGAAAGGCTTCAAGAAATGAAACGAGATTTTTTTTAAAAAATGAAATTAGAACTGAAGAAAGTACTCTGGAGGAGAAAAAAATGAAGAATAATTGGCTTAAAACAGAAGATAAAAGATCTTTCCCAAACAGGGATATCAGAAACAAATGACTTGGAAAATGGGTAACTTGGATTGTTGGACTCCCTGAAACTACAACCAAACAAAAATCTTATTGTACTTCAAGAAATTATACATGAAAATTTCCCAGATCAACAGAGAGCAAAGTAAAAACAGAAAGAATCCACTAGTTACCTCCTGAAAGAAAAGTCACATAGAAAACTCCTAGAAATATCATGGTCAAAATTCAGAGCTTCCAGGTCAAAGAGGAAAAAAAAAATACAACAAGCAGGCAGAAATAGAGTCCAATACCACAGAAACCATCACCACAGTCACTCAGGAAGATGGTGCAACTACTAAAAAGTAGAGAACATTCTGAAGCATATGCTATTCCAAGAGGCTAAAGACTTACAACCAAGAATTACTTGCCCTCCAAAGAGGAGTTTACTTCAACAGGATAAGCATGTAGACAATACTCCATTCTATTTGTAGAACAGGGAGAAAAAAATATTTCTGATAAAAAGATCAGAGTTGGACAGATTCTCTAAAAGACAAAGATAGGTGATAGAGGAAACCCATTCAGGTAAACTCATTTATCAATGGTAAGGAGTTAGATAGATGATCATAATGATGTATGTGTTCAACCCACCTCTGCTCAACTAAGATAAGAGAAATGTCCATGAGAAGCCATATAGGGCCATAATGGGAATAAAAACAGAAATGGACCTGGAGTTCCATGTTAACACTTTTAACAGGAACATTCTAAGAAAAAAATGAAGGTGAAGGAACTTGCTCTTTCTCGAAAAAAGAGTCTACAAGTTGAGAAGAGTACAAATATGAAAAGTAGGGTAAGGATCAAGGGCTTCTCATGGACATTACTCTTACATAACCTGAGCAGAGATGGGCTGAACACGCAAACACATAATCTGGTGCAGAAATACATTATACTCAATGAAGGATAGACAAGAATGAATAAATAGCAACACCATAATGTCTGGGGTACTCAAAATATCCTTTTGAGAAGGAAATAAAACAAATAAAATGATAAACAAGAAAGAACGATCTGAAAAGAACATTTGGAAAAGGTAGAAATAATAGCTCTTACGTAATAAGACTAGAAGGAAGTAAACAAATTTCTCAGCTGTTTATGAACCATTACTAAAATTGACTTGGGTAAAAAAAAACCTAATAAGTAAATGCAGAAAAGCAGAAATATTAAACATATCCATTTCTTAATGAATACATACAATGAATAAAATTCTATTAAAGATTCAAATTTAAAAGCAGACTAGATAATTTAAAGAACTGGTAGGTCAAAGAATTGATGAGTCATGGGGTAGCTAGGTAACACAGTGGAGAGAGCACCAGCCCTGGAGTCAGGAGGACCTGACCTGAGTTCAAGTCCACCCTTAAACATTTAATAATTGCCTAGCTGTGTGACCTTGGGCAAGTCATTTAATCCTACTGTCTTAGATAAAAAAAATTAAAAAAAAAAGAATTGGTGAGTCAAAGATCAAATCATAGATATCTCCAACAAAAATAATAATGAGCAGGACAGTTAAGATCATATAGTGGAGAAAGCACTGGCCATGGAATCAGTAGGATCTGAGATCAAAACCAGACTCAGACATGTACTAGTTGTATGACCTTGAGTTATCTCCAGTTGCCTCACCCATAAAAAAAAAAAAGTCAATCACAATGAGCCAAATGCCAAAACTTTTGGGACATGGATAGACCAGTCCTTGGAGGGACATTTATATTTCTAAAAGCTTTCAACAATAAGAAAGAAAAGACAGATCTATGAACTAAGGGTGCAGAATTTAACAGACAAATCAAAAAACTCAAAGAAAATGTTTATCTAACTTTAAGGAGAAGAAAAAAGTTGGGGGGGGAACTCACAAGAGATCTAAAGAAAATAAAAAAATCCTTAGAAACTACTTTGTCCAAAAACTTTCAACTTACATAGTAAGCAATAATACATGACTATTTATAAAAATATCTAAAACCCAGGGTTAGCGAAACAAAAATTAGATGACTAACTCAACCTCTGAAAGAGAGTTATGAACTTGCAAAGAAAAACTCCCTTGCACCAGATGCTTTTATGAGGATTCTATCATTTAAAGAGCAATAGGTTCCAATTTCATATTCATATTTGCATGTAAAAATAGGCAGAGACAGTTTCTACTAGACTTCTTTCATGAGACAAATATAGTTTTGATGCCTAATTCTGAAAAAAAGCTGGTGGGTAGGATTATGGATGGAGCGAAGTCAGGAAGACCCAAGTTCAAATGAAGCCACAAATACTTTCAATCTGTGTTGACAGACTTCTGTCTGCCTTGGTTTTAATACCTCCCAAGGTTGTTGTGAAAAAACAATTAGAAATGGCTGTAAGTAATTTTGAAAATCTTATAGCGCTATGTAAATGCTAATTATTATGAATAAGACAGAGAAAGAAAACCATCAACCAACATCTCTAACAAATATTGAATAAAATATCAGCAGAGATGTTACAGAACTAGTTAAGAAAGATCATTCACCGTGATCACCTGGGGTTTAGATCAGGAATGCAAAGTTGGTCCAGTACTTCAGTTCAGTTGTGTCAGTTTTGTCTGACTCTTCATGACCCCATTTGGGGCTTTCTTGGAAAAGATCCTGGAGTGATTTGTCATTTTCTTTTTCAATTCATTTGACACATGAGGAAACTGAGGCAAGTAGGGTGAAGTGATTTGCCCAGGATCACACAGCTAGAAGTGTCTGAGGTCAGATTTGAACTAAGGAAGATGACTCCAGATCTAGTGTTCTATCTACTGCACCACAATAACAAAAACAAAATCACACGACTATATCTATAGATGCAGAAAAGGCTTTAAGGCAAAATAAAACACCATTTTACAAAGGAAATACTAGAAAGAAATGGGGAAAAACAGATGTTTCCTTAACATGGTCAACAGAAACTATCATTATCTACACTAGAGAAATGGAAAGGGTCTTTCAAAAGAGACAGGCAATAAAGTAGGAATATCTAATCACCCCCATTATTTGAAAAAGTTACTGAAATGATTAATGATAGCAATAAGAAAAAGACACTGAGAAAATTAATTGATCACTTTTTGCAAATGATACAATGGCTTAAAGAATTCCAGATTCAACTCAAAAATGACAAACCTGTATGCAACTAAACCATAAAGCCATCTATTTTTCTGTATTATGACAGTTCTGCGGTAATCTGTTTTGAAATTGTGAATTTGTTCCAGTATGATCCATCATAACTTAAAAGTTTGCTTCTAGGCAATGTCTTCCTGGAGGACAGTGAGAAGAGAGAAAAGTGCCTCCTGGACAAAAATTCACTTACAAGCTGGCCCCCCCCACCCAAGGACCAGCTTTGGGTCTTTGTCTTCTTGGACAGGGAAGAAGAGGGGCTGGTGAAGCCTTTGGGCAGTGCCTGGAAGACACAGTAGGTGCCACATAAGTTCTGGTTCCTCTCCTCTCTTCCATGAGCTTTACTCTGGTCCCTGGGCCTGAAGTTCTGGTCTGTCCCAACATGCAGCCCCAGGAACAAGCAACTTAGGGCCTCAAAGGTGTTTACTTATGATTTTCCCATTAATCCTATGGTTTTTACTGTGAAATTTTGAATAGCAAGATGCTTTCTAATAAAACAGGTTGTATTGTCAAGCAAATCCAACTCAAAGACATTGAAAAAGAAATCCTCTTCACAGTAGCAACAGAACCCATGATGCCTTGTAGTCCATCTACCAAGATACCAGAGAAATTATAGAAAAATAACAGCCTTGTCCCAGAAATAAAGGAAGACAAAGAATTTAGCAGATATTAACTGCTAAATAACTGCAGGGCCAATACAGTAATGGCAACACTACCAAAATTAATGTACAGATTCTGTGTCATGCCACTCAAAAAAATCAAAGGGTTACTTTATAGGAGTAGAAAAAAAAAACAGAATTCACCTGGAGAACCTCAAGAGAAAAGATGAAAAATCTTAAAATATACAATAAAGCAATAATCATCCCAACATGTTAGCATTGGCTAAAGATGTGAAAAATCTGATCCAAGCAACAAATTCTATACACATATCTGGAAGCCACTGAACTTAATAGCACAGTATTGATTCAAGCCAACAATACCTCCTTCTAGGCAAACAAAGGGCAGGTGGGGGCCAGCCTCTATCACATCACACATCCCTACAAGCTTCCAAGGAACATGGCCTAAATATAAAGGAGAGATCATAAAGACACTAGAGGAGCAGAAAGGAAATTCCTTTTATAATCATGAATAGGATAGGGGTGCTTTTAATAGATTCTTGGTATCTTTTTAGATCATCTAGATTTTTGATATTGTGCCTCCTCCCAGCTCCCAGGGAACCATTACAACAAAGAATGTTTTTTTTGGAAAGGCAATGGGGTTAAGTGACTTGCCCAAAGTCACACAGTTAAGCAATTATGAAGTATCTGAGATTGAATTTGTCCTCCTAATTCCAGGACTGGTGCTCTATCCACTGTACCACCCAGCTGCCTGACAAAGTATAGTTTTTTTAAAGGAGAAAATGATGTTTTTTTAGCAAAACTAATAGATGCATTTTTAAAAATCGATTATTATAGTCAGTGCCCCACAAAAAACAGGGTAAGTTGGGAGAGGTGTCAGCTCCTAATTTATCTTTGGGTTGGGTGTGTCTATAGTTTCCCTGGCTCTGCTTATGTCTCTCTGGGTCAGTTGACATCTCCATGCTTCACATATGTTTCTGATAGCATGATATTCCATTACACTCGTGTGTCATGACAGTTCTTCCTCAACTAGTAAGCATTTGTCTACAGCACTGCGATATTTTGTTCTATATGAACCTTAAAGAGGCATGTCAATCACTCTTTTACCCCTTTGTTCCAAATTGCTCTCCAGAACGGTTGGGCCAACTCACAACTCCATCAACAATTACAGTTTCTATCTTACTACAGTTCCTCCAACGTTAACTATTCTCATCTTTTATCACCTTGGCCAATTTGTAGAATGTGAGGGGTATTGATTTGCATCCCTCCTATTTACTACTGATTTAGAGACTTCTTTCAAATGAATGTCTGTAGTTCGTGATTCTTAAGAATTCAAGAATTCTTTGGTTATATTCTTTTCTGAACGGATATCTTGGATATTAAATCCTCACTAAGGGGTGGCTAGGTGGCGCAGTGGATAAAGCACTGGCCCTGGAGTCAGGAGTACCTAGGTTCAAATCTCAGACACTTAATAATTACCTAGCCCTGGGGCCTTGGGCAAGCCACTTAACCCCATCTGCCTTAAAAAAAAAAACAAAACCCCCCAAAAATTGTAAAAGCCCTGATCTAAATTACCTATTTTATGTTTCAATTAATTCTGTCCCTTGTTTGGTTAAGAATTCATATTTTGACCTTCTGTAAACCGCTAAACTCCTTTTCCTTCCAATTGTTTAGTGCTTAGGGAGTTCTTTTGGTGTTTGATGGGGTGAGTTAAATTATTTCTGATTCATCCTTTCCATCTGTTCTGATATTCTTCTATTTTTAACCAGCACCAAATGGTTTTGATTATTGCTGCTTGAGATCTGCCGACTGGCTCTCCTTCATTCTTTTATTTCCTTTGAAAGCCTAGATCTTTTGGTCTTCCAAATGAATTGTTTATTTAGTTCTGTAAAATAGCTTTTTTAGCCAACTAGCTTATTAAGCACTAAAAACATTATGAAGTCAGGTGGCTACCATTTTTATTATAGGCCTGTGGCATGTCACGAGTCCTCTAACTATATTAAATTGTTCTTTCTTTCTCTAAGGAGCCCTTGGTCGTTCTAGTTGTACATCTATTTAGCATCACTCTGCCTCCGGGACTTTATCATCACATAAAAAGGCCTTTGATTTTCTGTGGATTTGTGCTGGCGCCTCTCAGCCGCTCTCACAAGATTTTCCCAAGACCACAACGTTAATCCGAAGCGATTGTGTTTCCCTCCTGTCTACCTTTACGCCCCTAATTTCTGTCTCTTATCCCACTGCGTGCTGCCGTTTCTGATGCCAGCATTAGGGAAAGGGGCGCAGGCTTTTCTATCCATGGGCCAAGCTTCTGGAACATTCCCCGGCGGCCCGGCATCTGGGGGTGCAGCCTTCCTCCACGTGCCCGGCACGTGCTTGGCCGGCTCCCCTCCCTCGGGTGCTCGCGGCCCGGCCCGGCCCCAGGCCCGTGGTCTCGGTCCGGCCCGGCTCGGCCCCAGGCCCGTGGTCTCGGCCCGGCCCGGCTCGGCCCCAGGCCCGTGGTCTCGGCTCGGCCCGGCCCGGCCCCAGGCCCGTGGTCTCGGCCCGGCTCGGCCCGGCCCGGCCCGGCCCCAGGCCCGTGGTCTCGGCTCGGCTCGGCCCGGCCCGGCCCGGCCCCAGGCCCGTGGTCTCGGCTCGGCCCGGCCCGGCCCCAGGCCCGTGGTCTCGGCTCGGCCCGGCCCGGCCCCAGGCCCGTGGTCTCGGCTCGGCTCGGCCCGGCCCGGCTCGGCCCCAGGCCCGTGGTCTCGGCTCGGCCCGGCCCGGCCCCAGGCCCGTGGTCTCGGCTCGGCCCGGCCCGGCCCCAGGCCCGTGGTCTCGGCTCGGCCCGGCCCGGCCCCAGACCCGTGGTCTCGGCTCGGCTCGGCCCGGCCCCAGGCCCGTGGTCTCGGCTCGGCTCGGCCCGGCCCCAGGCCCGTGGTCTCGGTCCGGCCCGGCCGCGGCCGCTCCTTCTCGGACCCCGCTTTCCCGCCGGCGCTGCCTCCCGGGTCCGACGTCAGGGGGCGGTGAGGGTCGGGGGTGACTGTCCCCGGGAGACCCCCACGGGGCGGCCCGGGGGCTGCATGCGGGGGCCCGGCCGCCCTGGGCGGGGGAGGGGCGGACGCTGGGTCCACGCGCACCCACTCACCCGCCACGCCACTCAAGAGCCTTCAGCAGCGCGCATGCGCATGAGGTCCCGCGGCGGCCCGCCGGGGCCCGGCTCGAAACCGGGAGAATTGCGCCTGCGCAGCCGGAGACGGTGAACTACCATTCCCAGGAGGCCTCGGGCCCTGGAGCCTCTAGGCGTGAGCGAGCTTTGGGAGAGAGGACTGCGGAGGCTTCGGCCGCGGACGCCCCCGGGGCTGCGCCTGCGCACTCCCTCCGGCCCCTGCAGGTGCGGAGCCTACCGCGTTGGGCGGAACTGCGCCTGCGTACAAAGAAACCAAAACTACAGTTCCCTGATTGCTTGCGGTGTCCGACGATTGGGCTAGAAAAGTCACGCAGCCGAGTGCAAGGATTCTGGGAAATGTAGTCCGTCATCAGGAGATGGCCCTGAATGAGAGGCAGACAGGGTGAAGTGACTTGCCCAAGGTCACACCGCTAGTCAGTGGCCCCGTCTGAGACTGGATTGGAACTCGTGTCCCCCTGACTCCAAAGCGGAGCTCTCTGCACTGTGCCACCTCATTTCCGTAGAGGCCTTTGCTTCGGACCCGACCTTGTCTAATCACACATTACTCAATAAGCTTCAGTAACTCTCTAACCCTTGGGGATCCGACCCGGACGGCCCAGTGGCGATCCAAGGCCGCCACTAGCCCCCACACACCTGTCCTGACTTTATGCCACCCCCCCCTCGCACCCTCTCCTGCCCAGCCCCACCCGTGTCTTTGCTGCTCCTAGAACATAACTCTGCATCTCTCAACTCCGGGCATTTCCCCAGGCTGTGCCGGATGCCAGGAGCTCCAACCACCGATGCCCGACTTCCTTCCAGTACCCCTTCCTACAGGAGGCCTTCCCCAGCCCTGCTAACCCTAGCACCTTCCCGTCCTCGGTGTCTCCAGTGTGTGGTCTTCCCTAGTAGACCGAGCTCCTTTAGACGTCAGTTCTTCCCCCAGTGCTTAGGATCAACTGAGCGAAAGCCCAGATGGGACCTGGAGAGCCCCCCACCCTGAACAACCTGCCTTCGATGAACCCTTAAACTGATGTTGCTCTGAGGGGAGATGAGCGGAAAGCTAAAGAAGACCCAAGAGCAGCCCGGCTGGGTCCAAGATGCCCCCAGAGCTAACCAGGGATGTATGCTGGATGGATGAGGGAGGTATTGCTGGCGAGTTCCTAATCTCTGCTCCCACCCCCTACTCCATTCACCCTGACTCATCTACAGTGCCAGACTTTTGACGTTCATGATAATAAGGCAAGAAGGGCAGACAAGATGGGGCAATCTCCACCTTAAACCTGTCCACTCACGACCCTCATGGCCCTTTAATGTCAGACCCTAGGGAAACCAGTTCAGATCACGCCTTTTAAATAAGTAATTGTTCCAGGACAGTCTCCTCTTGACCACTTCCTGGCCCTCCATTGGGTTGGGTTTGCTGTTTCTGGAGGAACCCCAGCTCTGATCTCTCTAGCACTGATCACGTGAAAATTGGCCAGAAAAAGAGCAGGGTTCTTGGAACTGGCCCCAGAGTTGTTAAAAAAAACCAACTCCGCTCTTCATTCATAGACCTGGAAAGTTCACCACAGACCACAGAGCACAAGCAGTTCATAGAAACAACATGAACCTAGGAAAGAATTTAGTAACAATAGGAAAGAACTTAGAGGAAAGAAGGGAGAAGGAAATGGCGAGGAGAGAAGAAAAGTCTAGATCAACATAAATCTGGCCACCTGGAGCTGGGTCATCTTGCTCCAGCAGTACAGGCCGGAGCCCATGGTTCTAGCTTAGAGAGATAAAGGGGCCATCCCACCGGAAATGGAAAGAAGGGAGAAAGGAGGACTCTACTCCATGGTGGGTGGAACAAGGGCAGTGCTTAGGGAGTGGTTTAGCATTTGGCTCCAGGTATTCTCCAACATGGGTGCTCCAAGGTAGCCCCCCCACCCCAAGGAGCGGCTAAGACAGTACTCATTGCGCATGGGTGGTATTCTATGCATTGGTCTTTCCTATCCTAAAGGACATGACCTTCAAGTTCAAAGTGGCATTTCCCCCGTAGTCTGCTCCATGTAGGGTAAGCGGCTAAAGGACTAGCCTGATCCAAGATTTAGATGGATATCTGCCAGGAAGGGATTAAGGACTTTTCTAGGAAGAGAGGGAGAATCAGGTTGATTGGGTATTTGGAGGCAAATTGGAGCAAGAACACAAGGTACTAGTTGGGATGGACAGTTAAAGACAAGACCAAAGTTAACTGGCTTCAAGGGGTCCAGTCAGAGCAAGCCAGGGACAGAAACTTCTCCTTCAGCAAATCACCACCTCCAGCTGCTGCTGCTAATCAGTCTTCTCCAACTCACAAGGGGACCTCCAAGGATGGAGATGACCATCCTAGAAAGGCTGATCAGTCCCCTCAGGAAACAGAAATGAAGACATGTGGACCTTACACCTCAGCACCTTCTGCCCTCCTGATGGAGGAAGGGTTCCTCAGCTCCATCAGAGCTCTGAATAGCTCTATCTCCATTTTCAGGTGTCAGTCACATGAGAGGTTCCTTCAATGCTGCAGAATTCATATTTCTTCCACTTTTTATTTCTCTTGGGGACTGGATTTTGCTTGATATTGGAAATTGTGTTCTGTTTCAGAGGAGCAGGAGACTGAACCTCTCCGAACCTCTCTAAGCAATTCCTTGTATGTTTTTTTACAATAAAGAATGAATATTTTAATTAGCTCCTTGTAAATAAAAAACGAATTATAGCACCCTGGGCCCATCCTCCTTTCCCTCCTAGTGGGCAGAGTCCCTTGGGACCTCAATTGAGCGTTCTGGCACCCTGCTAGTTCCTGACTAACCACACCTTCATCTGCAGCCACCTTGGGGATAAAGCATTTAGCCCCAAATCTCTGCAAATGAAGGAGGTTCTACTAGACCTGGTCTGGGGCTGATCCAATTTCAGCCACATCAGCTCAGGAGCCACCAAGGGGATTCCCAATCTGGACTCTGGAGACCTGGGTTTCTAATATTTTTAAGACAACTTTTTTTTTTAGATTTTTGCAAGGCAGTGGGGTCAATTGGCTTGCCCAAGGCCACACAGCTTGGTAATTATTAGATGTCTGAGGTCAGATTTGAACTCAGGTTCTCCTGACTCCAGCGCCAGTACTCTATCCACTGTGACTCCTAGCTGCCCTGGTTTCTAATATTTGATGACTCTGTTTCAATATGATTGGCTTTCTCCATAATCCACCAGCCAAATGTTGTCGAAAGTCCCTGACCTTGACCCTTCCTGGGCTTCTCCAGTACTACATGAGTTCCAACTGTGGTTCAGGAGGGCCAGCCATGTGCATGAAGCAGTAAGAGTTCAGCCTGAAGCCAAGGGCAAGGAACCCAAGCCAACCAGTTGGGATCCTGGATCTTAGCCAAGTTTGGCCTGGGGGTGGGGGGCAGAAGGAGCTCAGTCATCAACCCTATCTAGTGGTGTTCCAGCTAATAGTCTTCTCCTCCACTCTTGGCTGGTGACTTCTGAGCTTGGAGAAAGGTTGGTCACAGTCTGATGTGGCCAGCTACAGGTACAGGTGAGAGGAATTGTAGGTGGAGTTGGTCTCCATTTGAGCCTGCCCCCATCCTCAGGGCTGGACCAGAGAGTAGCACCAACCCTTTGGGAGTCTTTAGGGATCCACACCCATCCCTCCTTCCAGTCCTCTTGCCTCCCTTCCCTCATCCACCCTATGCCCCCAGGAAACCACCCTATTCAGGGGTGGCCAGCCATAGTCCCTCCCTTCCTCAAGAACCCTCAGGGCTTCCTAGCACCTTTGGGTTGGAACCCAAATTTCACAGTCTGACAAAGGTTTCCACCAAGCCTGGACTTATTTCCCTTCGTTTGTCCCCTCCATTCACCCATAACCCATCTGGGAGGAAGCCTTAGTCCACACTGCCTCAGGTCAAGCTGGCTTTCTTCCTGACCCTTTGGCAGGTCCCCCTTTCCTCTGTCCTCCCTGGCTTCATTCTAAGCTCCTGGTTCAAGGGTCCCCTCCTTTCCTGACCCCTGCACCCCCCTCCCAGCTCCTGGAGCCCTGCCTCCCTAGAGAGGAGTTCTCTGTCTGGTTTGAGGACCGCTCCTTCCATGTGTTCATCTCCAGAGACTGGTGCACAGTAAGCAATTAATAAATGCTGTTTGTTGACTGATTCTGTTAGGCCAAGCACTGGGGAGAGCAGGGGTCTCCTCTTCAGAGAAACAGCAAGGGCACCCAAAGGACAGGGGGCCCACCCTCCCCTGACCATCCAGTCTCTCTCCATGGGGAGAGGTCAGTGCTCCCCCCTGGGGGGGTGGGGGGGGAGGCTGGTCCCAGGGCCTTCCTGGCATCCTGACCTGGGCACCCAAGAGAGCCAAGGCTAGAGAAAGAAGTCTGCCAGAGCAGGCTGCCAGAGTAGACCCCAGACCTGGCCCTGATGGGACACATTGATGTGTGTGGGGGGAAGGAGGCAGGGCCCCCGTGGGGCATCTTTGCCAAGAAAACTTCACATAGGGCTCCAGAGAATCTGAAAGAACTCAAGAATAACAAGAGAGCATTCCAACATTCATTTCATTCTACTGTAGATTTCACTCGTATAATAAATTCTTTCATGTTTGAGCTGTGGCTTAAGTTCTCCATGGACTCAGAAGGTTTTTCTCCAATTCAATAAAGCAAGAAGGCTTTCCTGCATTCGTGGCATTTGAAATATTTGTTTCCTTTGTGATTTATCTTATGTGGAAAAAGTGATGCTATCTGGCTGTTATTATAGTCAAAGGTTTTCTCCTCTATAGGAACTCTTTGATGGACAGTAAAGTGAGATTTGTCATGGAAGACTTTCCCATATTCTCTCCCTTTAAAGGGGTTCACGCCTGTATGAATCCTCTGATGGATAGTAAGAGGAAATCTGTTGTAGAAAGCTTCCTCCCATTCCTTACAGCCAAAAGGGTTTTCCCCCCGGATGAGTCCGCTGATGTGAAATCTGTGATGATTTCTAGCTGGAGTTTGCCCCACATTCTCACAAACTCAAAGTGTTCCTCAGCAGTAAGAGTTTTTTCCATGCACGTAAAGTTTCCAAATCAAAGAATTTCATTCCATCATGAATTTTCTGATGTATAGTAAGGTATCCTCTTCAATTGAAGGCTTTTCCCTACTTAGCTCTTTCAAAGGGTTTCCCTCCAGCATGAATTCTAAGTTCTAAAATCTATCCTCCCTAGACAGGCTTTCCCGCCTTCATGATGAATATGTGCCATATATCTTCCTAGATGAAGATTTTCCAAAGTTCTCACATGCTTAGGGTTGTTCAAGTTTTCTGGTGTGCCTTAAGGGTCTCTCCAACTGCTTTTCCCTGTTATCACCTTCAAAGGGATGCTCTACAGTGTGGATTCTTTAAAATGTTCCCTCCTTATGAATACTTTCCCAAATCATTAGAATCACAGTTCCATGTCAATATGAATTTTCTGATATTAAACCCTTTGGTATCCACTAATGCTTCAGAGATGGCCATATTCCTCCCACTTTAACATTACAGGACTTCTTGATAATATGGGCTTTCCTGGTCATGGAAAAGGTGCATAATCTAGTTTTTGCCTTTTTTTTTTTTTTGGCAAGGCAATGGAGTTAAGTGGCTTGCCCAAGGCCACACAGCTAGGTCATTGTTGAGTGTCTGAGACCGGATTTGAACTCAGGTCCTCCTGACTCCAGGGCCGGTGCTTTATTCACTGTGCCACCTAGTTGCCCCCAAAGGCATGCAATCTGGCTAAAGACTTTCATACATTTGTTGCATTTATGGGATTTCTCTCCTATATGCGGTCATCCCACTAGTTAGCATTTGTTCGTCATTTGAAATGGTGCTGCAGGACGTACCCTCTCTGCATTTGCTTTTTCCTGATTCCCCTGAACAGTTGTGAATTTTTGTTTATCCATGTTTTGTCCCCATCCTCAAGGTATGGTGTTTGTTGGTATTTTGATCAATGGGACATTAAATATATAGACTCAGTTCAAATCCAGCCTCAGACACTTCATAATGACCTGGCTGTGTGGCCTTGGGCAAGCCACTTAACACCATTTGCCTTGCAAAAACCTAAAAAAAAAAGTGTAAATATATAGATTCATTTGAAACTTGTTGGCTCCTCTACTGGTTAGCTGGCCCTAAACAAGCATCACCAAAGCTCTGCTGTACTCAGTGATGGGCAGAGACAAAGCAAAACAGTCCTTGTCCTACGGAAGCATTGTGGACATGAAGACAGCGGGCCCTTGGAGGTCTAATCTAGCCTAGTCAGTCAACAAATGTTTATTGGGTGATTCCTCTTCAGTTCCCACATGGCTGCTCTCCTAGATTTCACCACTGTGGCATCTCTTTGCAAGATGAAAAACCTGAACCTCACAGCCCATCAGCACTCCTGCCTCATGGCGCCCACCCTTCCTCTGGACTGGGTGGAGGATGGTCATTGGAGAGCTCCTTCCTTAACTTTCTTAGTGGGGACAGCCTGGGGCATCATTTCTGAGCTGGCCACAGGACTTCAGGGTACCCTTCCTTTACCACCATTCCCTTCATGGATGGACTTCCCTCCATGAAGCTCCATGAAGCCAGAAATTTTTTCATGCTTGCTTATCTCAGAGCCTGTCTCTTGGTAGGAGCTTAATAAATGTTTATTGATCATTATTGATCATTGTGCTAAATGCCAATGCTATAGAGAGACACATGAAGAAACTGAGGCACATAATTTGTGATTTCCCCAAGCTCACTCAAATAGAACATGGAAAAGCCAAGACAGGAAACCAGGTCAGGAGACTACAAATCCTACGTCTTTCTCACTACTTATTTATACTACTTGGTCACAGAATTTTAGAAGAAGGAACCTTGGTCAAAAAGTGAACCTTCAGTAAAAAAGGAAGATTGCTCCATAAATGGAGGTGAATGCAAAGCAGTTTATTGAGGGAAAGTACAACAGGCTGGATCTGAGCAGCCTCCAGCAGTGGGTAGTGGAGAGAGTATAGGATATGGGATATAGGAATCAGGATGGTTTCTATAGGGACTGAGAGCCGTTTGGGGGTATCTGTGGAGGATGTTTTGTTTGGGGTTCACCAAGGTGTGATTTGGAGTTTCTGTGGAGGTTAGGATTCGTATCCTTAGGAAAGGATAATCAATGGGGTTCTATTGGATGAAAGAATGAATCTCAGGCCTGGATTCAATATCTGTGCAAGCATTTATGGCTGTGTAGGTTGTGGCGTGTGAACCGTTTGTGGGCAGAGATCGTTTTCATTTTTCTTCTGTCCAATGCTTGGCACATGTTGCTCAGTCTGACTCCCCATGATCCCATGGACAAGATACTCAAAATGAATAAATTGTCCATTTCCTTCTCTACTGTGTCCCTATTTTACCAAGAAGGAACTGAAGCAAAAAAGGGTTACATGACTTGCCCAGGGCCACACAACTAATAAATGTCTAATGCTGGATTTGAACTCATCCTCCCCATTCCAGACCCACCACTCCTGTGCCACCTCCCTGATAGTAAGTGCTTAATAGTAATATTTGGTCATTCATTTCAGGTCCACCTTAAAAAAAACTATAGATGTCTTGGTAGGTTAATTCCTGGATATTGAATGAAAGAAAGCTATATTCTACTTTCTTGATTGCTCTTATTCATTATATTTTATTGTGGTTTCTTAAAATTAAAAACACCTTTGTCTTTATATTGGTCACTTTTAACCCCAATTCGTCCAGACTGAACCTTCCCTCCTAAGAGGAAGGAGACTGGAACAAACATTTACTTAACACCTATAAATGGTTGACAAATATATTAATAGTGTTTAGATAAGGTGAACAAATCATATCCTCCCCACAACTCTGGGAGGGAGGTGCTTATTATTATTATCTCCCTTTTACAGATGACATGCCCAGAGTCCCCCAGCTGGTCAAGGCTGGGGGCTGGATTTAGACTGGGGTCTTCCTGTCCACAGACCCAAGACTTTAGCTACCCAGCTACCTAATACCAAAATGAGCCAAAACACCCAATACCGAGACCTGACTGACAATATTCTGTCCTAGTAACTCAGTCCCCTTCTCTCTATCTTGAGGGAAAAGATGTTTCATTATCTATTAAACAGACCTTTTTAAAAAAAAATTATTTATTTTACATGCATTTATAATCTGCCCTTATCACATTGAACTAAAAAACAAAACCCTCACCATAAATATGCAGTTTCTACATTGTCCATACCTAAAAATGTGTGTGTCCCTGAATGTTGAGTTTGCTGCCTCTCTCATGGGAGGCAAATGACATGTTTTATCTTCACCATTCATAGTTAATTGCTACAGAGATCAGAGTTCCAAAATCTTTCTGAAATTGTTTTCTCAACAATGATGTGGTCATTGTATAGATTATTTACTGTCTTAGTTCTACTCTTCTTACTCAGCATAAGTAAAGAAAGGTCCTTCCAGTTTGCTCTGAAACTTTCTGTGTTGTCATTGCTTAGGGAGCAATAGTATCTCATTATTATATTCACATACTACAATTGTTCAGTCGTTATCCCAAAGGACTTCCTTTTCATTTCCAACTTTTGGTGATTATGAAAAGAGCAACTATATTTGTCATTTGGCAAATACTCTATCTCTTTAATCTCTCTGAAATAAAGGCTTAGCAGTAGTCTTTCTGGGTTAAAGGATATTCATAAATTAATAACTTTGGGGGGTACGGTTTCAGATTTCTTTCCAGAACAGCTGGACCAAATCACAATTCCACCAACAGTGTAAGAGTGGACCTGCTTTCCTATAGCTTCTCCAACATTTTTTTTTTTTACCAAGACTTTCATTGGTTTTTCCATTATTTCAGAGTTCAACTTTCCTTAATGATCTTCTCATTTTGGGTGTTGTAGTCAATGTGCATATGGTCTCTTCATTCTGCTTATTTCTCTCTGGATCAATTCATTGAAATGTTTCTTGGAATTCCTCACATTTTTCATTGCATTCTGCATAACAACATGCCATTCATGCCATCATTCATTGTTTTGGAGTACACTTCACAATCAATGGGCACTTATACCACAAAAGATACAGTGCTGAATGTTCTTGCCTACATAGGACCTTTGCTTATGTCTCTTACTTTCTTGGGGTAAGTGGCCAGAAGTGGTATTGTGGAGTCATAGGGCATGAACAATCTCATCAGGTTTTATTGGGGGTGGGGTATAATTACATATTGAAATCCAGAAGAGGACAACTTCACAGATTCACTAACAGTGCATCAGGTGTCCATGGTTTCACAGTTCCTCCAAAATTGACTTCCCATTGTCATCTTTGCCACTTTATAGTTAGTTATAAATCCTAGGGAGTGGGACCAGCTCAAACTGTTTCCCTACTATCTATCTATATTGTGTGTGTGTGTGTGTGTGTGTGTCATTTAAAATGATGAATCCAAGAATCTATACAAAGACTGAATTAAGGAAAAGTTGTTTTAAAATATTTTTAAAAATTTTTAAGGAGGTAGCACTTAATGTTGGTCTTTGAAGAAACAGATTTCAACACGCAAGATGAGAGAGGAGTAGGGTATTCCAGTCATGGGGAGGTAGCCAGAACAAATTCAGAGGTGGGAGAGGGAAGGACATAATGGAAAACGGGTAATTTGCTACTTTGACCAGAAGATTTTCTCAAGGTAATGTGGTATTACACTAAGAGCAAAGAGGGATAGCTAGGTAGTACAATGGATAAGAGTTCTGAAGGAGGAGTGAGGAAGACCTGAGTTCAAATTCAGTCTCAGTCACTTAATAGGTATGTGATCCTGGGAAAGTCACCTGACCTCTGTTAGCCTTGGTTTCCCCATCTTTGGAATGGGGATGACAATAATAGCATCTACAACCCAGGGTTGTAGTGAGGATCATATTGAGATAATAGTTTTAAAGGGCTTAGTACAGTAACTGGCACATAATATCATCAACATCATCCCTTGACCAAGTAAGAGATGTTCCTTCTGTAGGTCCCGAAGAAATTTTGAAATTCACTGCTCTACATTGTGTCTTCTGCACAGAGATGGCAAGGAATTTTTTTTACAAAGTCAAAGATTTCAGGAACTCAGATTCTGGTTCTAGAAAGAGAAATGAAAGCTTACAATGATATTCTTTTGGGGAGAAGACCACATGGGAAGCTACAAAAACTGAGAAGCTGCAAGGAACTTGGCTAGGATGTAGGGACAGCAACACCTGAACCTTGCCCCACACTCCTGAGTTGTTTGGAAGTGAAAGTCCAGTGAGAAGGGGGTTGCCTGTTAAGCAACCCCAAAGTTGTTTCCTTCCAGGGGTGAGTGGTCACATAGGATTGAGTCCTTGAGAGGTGATGAAAAAATTTACTCTAGTATTAGGGGCTGCCTCTTTAGAAACCACAAGTTGGTTTCCTTCTGAAGCAATTTGTTTATTGTTTTCTAAGTATTATTGCTTTTATTTTTAAATATATTTTCCTTTTGTCAAATATTTCCAAATTATATTAAAGAAATGTTGAACATTCATTTTCTAAATGTTTTTCTTCTAAATTCTCTCCCTTCCTGTAGTTCTTGCTTTTATTGAGTAAAACAACTGTATACCGCCAGACACTTTGAGGAGTTTCTTTCTTAGGCCAAGGTCACATGGCTAAGATTCAGCAAATTAAGGGCAAAGGGAAGAAGGGTCCCCAGTGGTGGGAGCTCAAGAACTGATTCTGATTTAGGAATCAACAATAATCCACATGTCTGTTTAAGCAACACCCCTAGAGAGAACTGGGAGATAAACGATTATTTCCTCTTCTTTGGGGGACAATTCTATTGCTATCCCTACTCACAAAGACTTTTTGGAAGAAAAACATAAAACCCTTGTAACCTATATGCATAGTCAACTAAAACAAATCTCCATATTAATCATATCCCAAACGATCTCATTCTGTATTACCTCTGTACAAGGAGGTGGGTAGCATGTCTCATCCATGATCCTCTAGAGTTGTCGTTGGTCATTACACTGATCAGAGTTCCTAAGTCTTTTTTTTATTTTTGCAAGGCAATGGGGGCTAAGTGATTTGCCCAAGGTCACACAGCTAGGTAATTATTAAATGTAGAGACTGATTTTGAACTCAGGTCCTCCTGACTCCAGGGCCAGTGCTCTATCCACTGTGCCACCTAGCTGCCCTGTTCCTAAGTCTTTCACTGTTTTTATTTACCTTGTTCTGCTCACTTCACACTGCATCAGTTCCAGTGTTTTCTCAGATTTCTCTGAAACTGACTCATCATTTCTCACTTGGAAAACAAAGACAAGAACAAAATAATCTCATAGAGTTTTCTCTACTAAAGTCACAGGATGGGCACGGCACTAGGTAGAGAGAATTGGGAAATCTTCACAGAGGAGGCAGCATCTGAGTTGAATCTTGAAGGAAGTTCCTGAAAGAATAGAGGCAGGGAGGAAGAGCATTCTGGCCATGGGGGACAGCACAGAGGCAGGAGAGAGACCCATTTGAGAAGTAACAGGTGGTCCAGTTTAGCTGGAATGTGACTTGTGCAGGCATGTAGTAACAACGTTGGAAAAGTAGGAAGGAGTCACCACATGGAAGTTCTTAAGCATCCAACTAAGGCATTTATCTTTTATCCTGTAGGCCATGGGGATCCAATGGAGGCTTGCAGGCAGGGTAACCATCATACCTGTGCCTTAAAGAGATGATTTTGGCAGCAGCGTGGAAGACAAATTGGAGAAGCAAAAGAACATAATCCTAAATACAATTCATGTACTTAAGTAACATGGTGGATGAGTGACTGGAGAGATAATTTAAGAGATATTTTGGAGGCAAAATCAACATTTGGGAACTGATTGGATATGAGCTTGAGGGAGAGAAGAATCAAGGAAGACTTTGGAACTAGACTTGGCTCTTTCCCCTTTGTTTCACCTTGTCACTGGTGTCCAGCTCTGGGTTGCTCTCTGGATAGTAGACTTTCAGTTCTAAAATATGAAAGAATGGATGCAAAGCAGGAAAAGAGAAAGGCCTCTGGGGCAGGTAGGGCACTTCAGGGTATGAACAGAAGCTCTCCCTGTAGAGTTCTTCCTGGATCAGACCCATTCAGACCAAGGATCTGACAGGGCTGTCCTCTTTCTAGCCTTGCCTTTGATTCCAAGGAAGCTTCAGTAACTGCAATGTTGATGCCCCAGACTGTTTGGGACCTCAATGAGGCCACATCCCTGCCAAACTCTAGAATTCCTTGAAGGCCAAGCTCCTACACCACTGAGATTTGCTCAGATTGGCCAGTACTCATATTCTGTCCCACAAACCACTGCTTTTGTGTTATAGTCTTCATTCCTAGTTTTGACTTTACCTCTGTTCAAAAGGCAAAAATGGGAGAGGAGGTATCTATTACCAGCAACTATAGTATGATAATTATCGTGCTCATACAGGAAGCCAAGAAAATAAAAACAAAATCTAGGGGCCTGTAGTCCTGGAGTTGGGAAGATTGAAGTTCAAATCCAGCCTCGGACACTTACTAAGTCACTTAACCTCTGTCTGTCTTAATCCACTGAAAAGGAAATGGTAAACAACTCTATTATCTTTGCCAAGGAATTTCCATGGACAGCACTGGCATGCTATGCTCCACAGGGTCACAAAGAATAGGACATGATTGAGCAACATGAAGGTTCAGATAAGGCTGGGCAGTATTGGGGTTAGATGCCCTTTGAGGTCCCTTCAATCAACCAACTAGTCTTTATTAAACACCGACTGTGTGCTAAGTGCTTCACAAATATCAGAACTGGCAGGGTGGGCAGTGGTAGCACATCAGAGAATAGGGCTACATATATCAATTTGGGAATCATTTGCATAAAGATAATAACGGAATCCTTAGGAACTGGGTATGCCCACAGTTAATGGATACGACATGAATCTTTCACAAGAGATGAAGGGAACATTACTATAATAGCACCAAGAAAGCAGGAGGTAGAGATGCATTATCACTTGGGGGGTGACAATAAAATCTGGTTAAGTCTGGGGGAGCTAATGAGCAAACATCTTTGCTTAAGCATGTGGCAGTGGTGAAAAAAGTCTAAGAAAATATGGTTATACAGAGAAGTTATGAAAACCCAGAAAAAAAGAGTATTTGGGAGTGCCAAAAGTAGCTGCAGAGAGGTCACAAAGGATGAAGAATGAGAAAAGGCCATTGATTTGGCAGTTGATGAGATTCTTTGGTAATTCTGGAGGGCAGAGTTTCAACTGAATCCTGAGATCAGGGGATTTAAAAGAGAGGAAGTAGAGACCCTGGATGTAGATGATTTTTTAAAGGAGCTGATCTGAGAGGAGGAAGAGCTATATAGGAAACATTGCAGAGGAATATGTAGAAAGGGAATCTCTCTGCCTTGTTTGAAGGCAGGTGGGGAGGTGGTGGTAGATAGGGAAGCTGGAGATAAGAGCAGGTAGGATGATAGTGGGGGAAAACTCCAGAAGAATATGGGATCAAAGATATATGAAGAAATATTTTTCGATTCCTTTCCTAGGATGAACAGTCATGAGGACCCCTAGACTGATGCAAAGGGCAAGGAATAGGGAAATATTCATTGAACAATTCAAATGTGTTGAATTGCCTGGTACATCCAAGACAATGGGAAACAGACTGAAAACTACAGTCCCTGCTTTCTAGAAGCCTCCAATCCAAGAGGCACGATAAGTCACACTCCCAAATACCAGATTAGAGTTCCAGTGTAAAGGGACCAAGCAAAATGCTGTAAGAAAAATGAAAAGTGAGATAATTTTCAGCTGAGGGTGGAGTTGGGTCATATGAGAAATGTTTCAATAGCAATTGTTGAAAAGAGTAGGTTTTTCTCTTCTTGGCTAATCTAATAGATGTATGAGAGGATACCTCATTGTTTTAATTTGGAGAGGTCATGGGAGGACTGTGACACTGGTGCATTGCTGGTGGAGTTGTGAAGTGATCCAACCTTTCTGGAGAGCAATATGGCACTATGCCCAAAGAGCAATAAAACTAATCATTCTCTTCTTCCCAGCAATTCCAATTCCAGGTCTATATCCAGGAAAAAAATTGTCCTACATATTCATAGCAGCTTCTTTTTTTAGGTTTTTTCCAAGGCAATGGGGTTAAGTGACTTGCCCAAAGTCACACAGATAGAGAATTATTAAGTTTCTGAGGCCACATTTGAAGTCAGGTCCTCCTGATTCCAGGGCTGGTGTTCTATATTGCAGCTTTTTGCAGTGCAAAGAATTGGAAATTGAGGAGATGCCCATCAATTGGGGAATGGCTAAACAAGCTATGGACCATGAATACTATGGAATATTATGGTTCTATAAGAAACCATAAATGGTTGGACTCTAGAGAAAGCATGGAATGACTTACAGGATCTGATGCTGAGTGAAGGGAGTAGAACTAAGAGAACAATGTACACATCAGCAGCATTATGAGATGAATATCCTTGATGGAAGCAGCTCCTCTCGACAGTCCAGAGACCTGGGCAACTGTATTTGACTGATTATGGACTATACTATCCCCAATCAGAGGAAGAAAAACAAAACACACAGAAAAAAGAAAAAAACCAACCTTTCTGAATCTGATGAACATTTTGTAAAAAGTATCTCTTACCCATAATCCTAATTCCTCATGCCAAAAAATTACTAATGTGTAACCATGTTTAACAAAATATGTATGTAACCTGCTGTTCCACTGAGGGGAGGGGGTGGGAAGGGAGGGTGGAGGGAAATTTTGTAACTTAGAAATATACATGTACATACGGATGAAAATAAATAATTTTTTTAAGAAAAAGAAAAGAATGCATTTGAGGCATGAGAAGTAACTGGCAGGAATGCACAGATGCCAGGAGAGGGAATAGTTTAGTTCAACACTGGGTGACTTGGTCAGTAGATGGCATCATTAATGAATGGAAAACAGAAATACAACCTTCTTTCAGGGGAAGCTTTAGAGAGATATTGGTAGAGCAAGAGGTTTGGATGGCACTGAGGAACAAGAACATGTGGACACTTTCTACTGACCCTGGGCTGTAGGACAGAAGCAGAAGGGCAAACAATGGAGAGGATGCTAAAGGACAGAAGTGACTCTAGGATTGAGATTGCAGCAAGAGGAGAAGAGAAGATGATGAACTACAGAGTGCCATAAATTCAGGGTGAGAATAATTGATCTGTTTAAAGAAAGGTTAGGAGAGTTAACTGAAGAAGCAAATCTTCACTTAGGCAGGTGGCAACGCTGAATGAGATGTTGAGATGTTGAGTCTCCTAGTCAGCTGAGAAATGGCAGAAGAGGAAGCAATGGTTTCTATGGTCTTGTAGATATGCAATAGAAATGCCAGACGTATTTACTGCAGCCTAGAACTGCCAATCCATGTAGACATAGGACCAGAAAATCATTTCTCCTTCTTCCTATAGGTCTCTCATGTGGTAGTGGATAGAATTTGGAGAAATGTTTTATTGATAGGAACCACAAACTGCAGGCCCTTGAATGTAATATCAGTTTCTGTCAAAATTCTAGAAATGCCTAGAAAATTAAGAGGGATAAGATTTGTTTGACCTCAGGAGAATTAGGAGTAATCAGTGGAAATTGGAGAATGGCAAACAGACTCCTGTAGTTACCCTAGCCAGGGGTCAGTTCCCTCAAGGGAGATCTCATACAAAGGCTTTCTTAGGAATGAGGATTCTTGTTCTGGGTCCAGATTCTCTAGAACAGGCACCACCAAGAATCTGCATGATTATAGAGAACAAGTTATGCCAGGATTCTCTTCCTTTCCTTTTTAAGCAGTTAGTGGAGAATAGGAATCCATTAGCTAGATTTTATTAAAATATTTGACAAAAAAAAATCACACTACTTTTGTTGGGAAAAAGCCCAAACTGATAATCTGGTAAAGATTGTTCCTAATTCTCCCATCTGATGTCAAACAAATCTAATTCCAATGAATTTTCTGGGCAAGTGAGCCTTCCTATTAATGGAGATATCTGTATCAGAACCACAAATCCCAATCTTGGATACAAATATCAACACTATGCTTTTCCCATGTGAATAAAAATTGGGTGAGTAAAGTTGTTAACATGTGGGATGATGATCTGAGATTTTGATAAGCCAATCAAATGACGATAAATGTTGTTTTTATACTTGTATTCAAAATCATCAACATGGGAGAAGCTGGTATAGGCTACCTAGAAGTTTCAGTGGGCTGAAAACTCCTCGCATCCACATGGTGGCTTGGCATCCCCAAACCCCCATGTGACTTCCAGGTGCATTACTGAAGGCCTGTCAATGTGGAAGAGGGATTAAGCTTGCTCCGTTTTATTTCAGATTGGAGAATCAGGTCCCCATAGATAAAAAGTG
Source organism: Macrotis lagotis (assembly GCF_037893015.1). Lineage (NCBI taxonomy): Eukaryota > Metazoa > Chordata > Mammalia > Peramelemorphia > Peramelidae > Macrotis > Macrotis lagotis. Next base: position 928,808,458 of record NC_133658.1, on the reverse strand, counting down.
TTAAGGGGGTGGCTAGGTGGCATAGTGGATAAAGCACCGGCCCTGGAGTCAGGAGTACCTGGGTTCAAATCCGGTCTCAGACACTTAATAATCACCTAGCTGTGTGGCCTTGGGCAAGCCACTTAACCCAATTACCTTGCAAAAACAAATTGAACTTGGGAGGGTATATTTTAAATATTAGGGCTGGCTAAATTATGATGCTCCAACGCCTTTCAAATCTGGATTGCAATTTGCTCAAAAAATGCCCATTTTCTACGATCCACATCTGTTTTGTTTTGCTTTTTGTTTTTTAGGTTTTTGCTTGCCCAAAGCCACACAGCTAGGTAATTATTAGGTGTCTGAGACCGGATTTGAACCCAGGTACTCCTGACTCCAGGGCCGGTGCTCTATCCACTATGCCACCTAGCCGCCCCTATGATCCACATCTAAAGGAAAAAACTATGGCCTGTGAATGCAGATCAAAAAGCATACTATCTTGGGGGGGGGGGAGGCTAGGTGGTGCAGTGGATAGAGCACTGGCCCTGCAGTCAGGAGTACCTGAGTTCAAATCCCGCCTCAGACACTTAATAATTACCTAGCTGTGTGACCCTGGGCATTGCCTTGCAAAAAAATTCCCTAAAAAAAAAAGCATGCTATCTTCATTTTTAAAACTTCAAAGTTTTCTCTTTCTCATGGTTTCCCTCCCACTTTGGCTCTAATTCTTCTTTTACAACATGACACAGAAATATGTTATAAACACAATTATACATGTTCAGCCTATAGAAGATTATTTGCTGCCATGGGGAGGGTGGTAGCAAAATGTGGAACTCAAAAGCTTACAAAAATAAAATATTAAAAAAAGTAAAATATCCATTTTCATATATCAGGATATGTTGAGCATTTTTTGGAATTGTGTTGCTAACCTTGAAAACATTATGTAGAAGTTATAATTTCTGTATTAGCTTTTCCCTAAAGAATATACACCTCGAGGCTATTTCTCTCACCTCTGGTCATTACTTAAACATAAAGAAAATTTCAGTAGGATGTTGAGGTTCTTGCTGGGATCATTTTTCGGTTTACCTTTGTTATTTATCACCGTTTTACTTTATCTCTAAAGTGATGAGATGGACATTTCTAAAAACTGAGTTCATAGCTAATCTTATTTACCATTCTACCTAGAATGAAGACACATCTCTGATAATAAACGTTGGAAATAGGGGCAGCTAAGTGGCGCAGTGGATAAAGCACCGGCCTTGGAGTCAGGAGTACCTGGGTTCAAATCCAGTCTCAGGCACTACCTAGCTGTGTGGCCTTGGGCAAGCCACTTAACCCCATTGCCTTGCTAAAACCTAAAAAAATAAAAATAAATCATCAGAAAGGTACCATTTTCTGTATCGAAAAGGAAAGCTGCTGAGTCCATTGGCGGTACAACCTCCCCAGTCAAGCTGCTCCCACCATAAGGTAAATGGAGATCTCTGGCTCCTACAATGGGGGAGACCCAATTTCAGATACAGATCAGAGAAGCCATGATGGTACCCCATCCCAATTTCTAGCATTCTCCAGGTCTGTCATGACTGAAAAAAGTATCCTTTAATAAACCTCATTAGGATACATATGCTCTACGCACAAAGTTTTCTTTCTCCATGGCTGTAGTAGTCAATTTATCATAAAATCATCCCTATGGGGCAGCTAGGTGACAGTGGATAGAGCACTGGCCCTGGAGTCAGGAGTCCCTGAGTTCAAATCCAGCCTCAGACACTTCATAATTACCTAACTATGTGGCCTTGGGCAAGCCACTTAACCTTGCAAAAACCTAAAAAAAAAAAATCCCTAATTCTGTTCAATCTAAAATGAGGGATGGGCAATGAACTAATTCTAACCTTGTAGGTTCCTTCTAGTCCAACAACTAAGCAGGATGTAACCAGGTCTTTTTGATTAATATTAGGAAATAACTTAGAATAAACAGTGGGCTGGAACTCACTCTGATCTTCCTCCCCTTCCCCCAAAAGTGATACTGGTGCTTGGGCATAGTGATAATGGTTGAGTGCCATATACCCAGAGGCCTTTGAGATATAGAGGGATATGAGAAAATGTGGTATTAAAAAAAGGGATCAATAAGACAAAGTAAATGAGTGCTTTTTTCATCCAGACCTATAATTTCATCAGTTAGGAAACCTCTCAGTGTAGAAATTACCTCCATTATCTCAGACAGACAACTTATTTGTAACTAACAGAACTTCAGAATTACTTGGGGGCATTCATACAGTTATAGATAAATAAGTTAGTTATGACCTAAACTCAGATCATCCAGGCTTCAAGACCAGCTGCTTAAGCAAATCATGTGATCCCATTCCCTCAATTTCTTTTTCTCACCGACAAAGCCACCGTCTAGAGGGATGTCAAACAGAAGTGGTGATAATGGATATCCTTGTTTCACTCAATTTAATTGGATTCTAGTTTATTCTATTATATATAAGGATAGCTTGTGATTTTGGATATCTACTATTTATCATTTTAAGAGAAGATCCATTTACTCTAGTGTTGTGGGGCTGTTTAATGGTTTTTGGTTTTTTGGGGGCAAGGCAATGGAGTCAAAGTGACTTGTGCAAGCTCACATAGCTAATTATTAAGTATCTGAGGCCGGATTTGAACTCAGGGACTCCTGACTCCAGGGTCAGTGCTCTATCCACTGTGCCACCAAGCCAACCCCCCCATTTTCCTTTTTGAAACCAAAATGGGTACTGTGCTTTGACATTTTCTGCTTCCTTTCAAATAATTTCATGGTATTTGGTGCTTTTGTTATTAATGTGGTTAAATCCACCTTGGTCAAGTAAACTTTTTGTGATGTCATTTTAGCCTCTTTGCTAATATTTTAGCATCAATTTTAATTATATACTGTCTTTTTTTAGTTCTTCCTAGTTTAAGCATCAAGCCAGTTTCTGTGTTACAGAACATATTTAGTAGGAGCCACTTTCTTCCTAGGCTTGTTTAATATTGGAATTGTTGATTGATAGAAATCAGGAAAGGAAATAACTACTTACATGGCACTTATATAAAAGATACTATGCTAAGCACTTTTTACAAATGTTATTTCATTTGCTCTTTCCAACAACTGTGAGATAGATACTGTTATCCTCATTTTACTATTGAGGAAACTGAGGCAAATAGAATTTAAGTGAATGGCCCAGGGTCACACAGCTTTGAAGTGTCTGAGGCTAGAGAACGCAAGTCTTCCTGACTTTAAGTCTAGCTCTATCCACAGTGTTTAAGAAATGCTTATTAAAAACAAAATCAGAATTTAATTTTTGGTAGTCTAGTGTCTGATAAAAAACAACCCTTCTGATATTAAGAATTATTTGATAAAACTGCAGGGAAAGTTGAACAGCTGTATGGAAGACATTAGGATTTGGACAAACTAATCCCATTTTATAATAAAATAATCTCTAAAAAGATATACAATTTAGATATGAAAGGTCACTATAAAAAGAGAAATTTGGGGAAAAAAAACCCAATCAGATCTATAGATAGAAGAAGAAAAGTTCATAATTAAATATGGTATAGAGGATCACAGAAGATAAAATGGAGAATATGGAAAACAATTTAAATTTTTTTTGATAAACCAATAAAATGAAAAGGGAAAGGAAAACTGAAAAAAAGACAACCCCCTTTGTATCAGGTAACTGCTAATAAAGCTATTTCCAAGGTATGACATGAACTGATTCGAATTCAGAAGAGTAAGAACCATTCCTCGACCGCTAATTGATCTAGGGATATGAGTAGACAGTTCTCAGAACTATAGCCATATGAAAAAATAATCCAAATCATTAATGATTGAAGAAATTCAAATTAAAGCAATTTTGAGGTTTTACCTAATACCCATGAGATGGACAAAGATGAAAAGAAGGAAAATGACAAATGTTGGAGATGCTGTGGGCAAACATATATTAATTTTTTTCTTAGCAGATCAGTGAATGGGAAAAAGCTTTCTGGAAAACAATTCAGAATAAAACTCTAAATAGTCTTAGTATCTTTTGACTCAGCTATACCACTAGCCTATACCACTATACCACATTTCCTCAGTGAATGAAAGTGGAAAAGGATCTTTATGTAGAAAAATAATGGTAGCATCTTTCTATGGTGACAATAAACCCTGGAAATGGAAGGCTGTCCAGTTGATAAAATGGTGACTTAAGAATATGATGGAATTCCATTATGCCTTAAAAATTGAGGAAATAAGATGATTTCAGAGACAAGGAAAGCCTCATATGAACATTTGCACAGCAGAGTGAACAGAGCCATAATTTATGCTATAACATCAATGTATAAAAAGGAAAATTTTGAATACTTTTATAATCTAATGAATGAAATCAGCAAAACTAGGACAAATTTATACAGGAACAACACTGCAGAGACAAACAATTTTGAAAGCAAGTAGGAACTAGGAACAATCCAAAGACTATCCATGATTCCAATAGATTGATGATGAAGCATGCTATCCACCTTGTATCAGAAGGGAAATGGATTTAGGGTGGTGAATGAGACATTTATTCTTTAACATAACCAGTAAGGGTATTTGTTTCGTTTGATTTTGCATCTCAGTTTCAGGGACCTTTTTTCCTTTTTTCCCCTGATGAAAGTGGGGGGGGGGGGGGGAGAATGAGAGGGAAACAAAACAGATTTCTGTTAATTAAAAAAAATAAAACTTTAATTAAGAAAAAAGCCCAAATTTTACCTCATTCAGTAAACTTATGGAATTTTTTCACCAGTAAAAATTCTCTGATGTATAGTAGGATATCACCTTGAGAAAAAGGCTTTCCCACAGTCTTGGCTTTTCTGTAGTTTGTCACCAGGGATAAAAAATAACAGTTCACAGTTATAAAATTGCTCTAAGGATTGCAAAGTGCTTTACATACATTACCTCATTTTATCCTCACAACAATCTAGTGAGGTGGGTGCAAACACCTTCATTTTACAGATTTGGAAACTGAGGCTTAGAGATTTTTGATTTGCTCAGGATCACATGGCTAGAAAGTGGCAAGAGAGAATTTGAACTGAGATCGGTTTTGACTCAGTACTCAGGTCTCTGAAAACAAGTCATTCAAGAACCATGACAAAAGCTATCACATTCAATAATCAAAGGTTTTACTTTTCGACATTAATTTCTTCTAAATTTTCCTTTCTGTTAAAGGCTTCTGTTCATTCATTTCACTAGTAGGCCTTTTCTCCATTATGAATTCTTTGATGTTTAATAAATGATGATCTGTGGGTAAAGCTTTTCCCACACCTAAGACATTCAAAGGGTTTCTCTCCAGTATGAATTATTTGATGTTTAATAAGTGATGGTCTATGACTAAAGTTTTTTCCACATACGCTACACTCAAAGGGCTTCTCTCCAGTATGAATTCTCTGATGTGAAATAAGGGAGGTCCTATAGCTAAATCCTTTTCCACATTCATTACACAAAAATGGTTTCTCTCCTGTGTGAGTTTTCTGATGAACTGTAAGGTGTGAATTCTGGCTAAACGTTTTTCCACATTCTTTACACTGATAGGGTTTCTCTCCAGTGTGAGTTCTCTCATGGGCAGTTAGGTGTTCCTTCCGGCTGAAGGCCTTTCCACAATCATTGCACTCAAAGGGTTTCTCTCCAGTGTGAATTCTTTTATGTGTATTGAGCTGTCCCCTCCCAATGAAGGCTTTTCCACATTCGTTACAATGATAAGGTTTTTCTCCAGTGTGAATTCTCTGATGGAGAGAAAGGTATGATTTCTGCCTAAAACCTTTTCCACATTCATCACAATGATAAAGATTCTCTCTAGTATTTGCTGAATCATTTGAAGTAAGTATTCCCAACTGGCTGGCTGTCTTCTTACCTTCATTAGGTTTACGGGGTTTCTCTCCAGTATGAATTCTCTGATGCCTCATAAGATGTGCACTCTGGTTGAAGGCTCTTCCACATTCATTGCATTTATATGGTTTCTCTCCAGTATGAATTCTCTGATGTGCAGTGAGGCTTGCCTTATGCATGAAAGCTTTCCCACATTCCTTACATTCATGAGGTTTCACTCCAGTATGAAATCTCTGATGTACTGTAAGTCGAGCATTATTGATGAATGCTTTCCCACACTGATAGCATTCAAATGGTTTCTCTCCAGTATGAATTCTCATGTGTTCAATAAGATTAGCTCTCTGACTGAAAGCTTTCCCACATTCCTTACAGTTATATGGTTTATTTCCAGAATGAACTCTTTGATGATAAGTAAAGGATGCCCTATGCCTAAAGTCTTTTCCACAATCATTACATTTATACGGTTTCTCTCCAGTATGAATTCTTTGATGTAAAGTAAGGCAAGAATTGTTGCTGAAAGTTTTTCCACATTCATTACACTCAAAGGGTTTCTCTCCGGTATGAATTCTCCTATGTGCAGTAAGGTTTTCCTTCCGTCTAAATGCTTTTCCACATTCATTACAGTGAAAAGGTTTTTCTCCGGTATGCATTCTTTGATGACAAACAAAGGATGCTCTGTGTCGAAAGGCTTTTCCACATTCTTTACACTGATATGGTTTCTTTCCTGTATGAATCCTCTGATGATGAATCATATTTTGTCGCCCACTAAAAGCTTTGCCACATTCATTGCAGATATAAGGCTTCTCTCCAGTATGAATTCTCTGATGCAGTGTTAGACAGGAATTGTTGCCAAAGGCTTTCCCACATTCACTACATTCAAAGGGCTTCTCTCCTGTATGAATTCTGTGATGTCTGATAAGAGTTCCCCTCTGGCTGAAGGTTTTCTTACATTCATTACACTGAAAAGGTTTCTCTCCAGTATGAATTCTCAGATGATCAATGAGGCCTCCCCACTGACTAAAGGCTTTTCCACATTCGTTACATATATAACGTTTCTCTCTATTACGTATTTTCTTACGTTGAGCACGGTATGGTCTTTTGCTGAAGGCTTTTCCATGTTCGTTACGTTCATATAGCTTTTCCCCAGCATATTGTCGATGAAACTGAATGAGATCAGAGTGATAACTGAAAGACTTTCCACATTTATTATACTTACAAAGCATTTTCCCAAGAGGGATTCTAGTACATTTAAATAGTTCTGAAAACTGTTTCATGCTCTTTGCAACTGTATGATTCTGGAGAGTTTTTTCTATAGGAGTTCTTTGTTGAGTAACAACGAGGGACCCTAGATTCAAACTTCTTCCAAATGTACTGCCTTCAGGCACACTCACCTTGTTAATTGGCTTTCCATTAGTGCCTATTATTTGTTTTGATGGTCTCTCCTGGTTGCACTTTTGTCTCCCTAACCTGGGGTCACACTCCCAAGTTTCTCCCACTTTGGAATACCAATTCTTTGCCAGTCTTTCCTTACAAGGGCCTCCTATAAAAATGTCCTGCTTTGAAGTCAAGTTGTTGCTGTCACCGCTAGTCTCCTGACTATGGAAACCTGAAAGAAATCAGAAATTGTCAATCACCTCTGTTCTGTGGGCTGTACAAAATGAAAATAAGATCTAGATTCTGTTTTCCAAAGATTAAGGAGAAAATAAAGTGATCTGTAAACAATTGCTAAGGGAAGGAATTGAGAAGGAGGATGGGGTTGCAAAGCCTCAGGTCCTGGGATATTTTTTACTTACGGACGCCAAGGCTTTTAGGGACTGAGATCTAGGCAGGGCTTACTAAGGGCCCAATGACTAAATAATACATATTTATACAATATACTTCGACCCAATGTATTTCTGTTATTTTAGAAATTAAAAATTTATGTTAAAATGTCACAAAATTATGCATTACAAATCTGTATCTGAATAAATAATGAATCTTGTAATGATTATGCCTCTTATAAAGTGTTAATTGGATCCATCATCTATTACTGAATTAGCTATGAGTCACTTCTTTTCTATGCTCTGAAAGATTACTGCAAAGAGTTACAAGTCAGAGCTCTAGATAAAAAAGAAATGCTGTGTCCAAAAGCTCCCCAAGCAATTGCTTGTACTTAACAAATAAAGATTAACTGTGACATTTTCTAATCCAAAATCAGAGTGGGGCTCAATTTCAACCCGAAAGACTCATTAATAAAAAGGCTACGGCCAATTCTATTCCAGATACTGAAAGCACTTCACCATATCCTCTAAGAACCCATGCTGATAATCTTTGGGAAAATGCCCAAATGCTCAGGAAGGGGACAGACTGAAGCAAGATAAAATTTTGAACCAATATTAGAGAGATTGTGAGCATATTAAAAAAGAGCTGATCAACATGGGGTTGATGATCAATCTTAATGGACTTGCTCATTTCATCAATGCAACAATCAGGGATAATTTTAGGGTATCTGGATCCAAAGAAAGAATTGTGAAGTTTGAACAGAGACCAAAGACTATTACCTTTAATTTTTTTTAAAAAAGGTATCTCATTATGTAATTTTGCTATCTCTTATATTTTATTTTTTCCTTAAAGATATGATTTCTTTCAACACATTCAATTTTGATCAATGGAAACAATGTTAAGACTATCAGACATCCTTCTGTTGAAGGGGGGTTAGGAGGAGGGAAGGGGCGGGGAAATTGTAAAATTCAAAAAACAATTTAAAAAAAAGAACTCATCACTAAGACCCACCAGCAGTTCTAAAAGGACAAATCACGTACAGTCAACCTCATTTTCTTTCCTGATAAAGATGTATCAATGGCTGGGATACTACAGATACTGAGTAGTTAGAGTTTAGTAAGGCATTTCACAAAGTGGTGAAGCATGATCTGGATGACAGGTCCTGACTGGATAACTTACTAAGCCAACAAAGAATGGATAGATGTCAATGTGATGAGTTGGCAGGTAGAAAAGGCAACAAGGGAGAGTGGAAAGAATGCTGGCTATGGACTTGGGAAATTTTTCCTGACTTTCAAATCAGATATTTCTAGGAAGAGGGGAGGAGTAGAAAGCTATTTCTTTAAAAACTAACTCAAAAGAGGTATTAAATTTTAAAAATTTTGTACAAACAAAACCATTACAAGTAAAATTAGAAGGAAAACTGAAAGCTGGGAAACAATTTTTACAGCAGTTCTCTGTGATAACAACAGTTACAGTAGTGCAACAAGTAACAGTGATCTGATAAAGGTCTCATTCCTCAAATATATAGAGAACTCAGTCAAATTTATGAATACAAGTCATTCCTCAATTGATAAATGGTCAAAAGATATGAACAGGTAGTTTTCAGATGAAGAAATCGAAGCTATCTATAGTCACATGAGAAAATGCCCTAAATAACTATTAGAGAAATGCAAATTAAAACAACTTTGAGGTACTACCTCACATCTTCAGATTGGTTTCTATGACAGAGAAAGAAAATAATACAGTTATCCTTTCCACATGGAGACTTTCCTCATCATAATTTCAATATATCGCAGGTTGGCATGATAATTTTTTTTTTGGCATAAAAATTCAAATGGGAATTTTGAGTTTTCTGGAATTAACAGACAAAATGCAAAGGCCAGTAGACAACAGAGAAAAAGTTTAGAAACTTAGAAATGCATACTATTTGTACTGTAATGCATTATATCAACATACTTCGTCTTTTTAATATCAAATAATTCAGAATTCTCTGGTACAAAGGGAGGGCCAAAATATTTTATGCAGTGGGACTCCACACCCCATGATGAGGAAGGGATAACTAAGTGTTGGAGAGGATGTGAGAAAACTGAGACACAAACACACTGTTGGTGAACTAATCTAACCATTCTGAAGAGCAATGTAAAACTATGCTCAAAGGGCAATACCACCGCTACACATATCCCAAAGAGACCATAAAAAAGGGAAAAGAAGCCACATACTATTTTCACTTTCTTTTTCATAGGTTTTTTTCTCCCCATCACTAATAAGGAAATCGTTTTTACATGATTGTATATATGTATGTATATATATATGTGCAAGACATAGATCAAATTGCTTCCCATCTCAGGGAGAAAATCTGGAACACAAAATTTTAGAAAAAATAAATTTAAAAAAGAGCAATACTACCTTCAGAAATTCGGTTTTTATTTTTTTTTAAATCAAGGGAACAAAGTCACTTCACTTTCTAAAAGGTATGGATCAAAAAAGCTGACTAAAAATGCCAAAAGGAAAACATATTGCTACACTAACTCTAACACTAGAAATAAAGTTATAATTTCCTCAAAGCACAACAAAAATGTACTGCTGGTAGAGATGTGAAAATTGGTTCAATCATGAAAACCAATATGGAACTCCATCCCAAAAGTCATTGAAGTTGGAAAACCCTCAGATCCATTGACCATTATTATGCCCCATAGAAATCAGAGAAAGAGGAAAAGGACCCAAATGTACAAAAATATTTAGAGCAGCTCTTTTAATAATGGCAAAGAACTGGAATCAAAGGTGATGCCAAGCAAGAGGGGCTAAAAAAATTATCATATGTGAATGAATGAAATACCCCTCTGTTATTCCATAAGAAATAGTGATGGAGAGAGCTGGTTTCAGAGAAACCTGGGAGGACTGGAATAAAATGAAACCAAGTGAAGTGAATCAAACAAGAAGAATTTATATAACAATACCATAGTGAAAGGTTTAAGAATTCTGATCATGATTATGCCCAAAGAGCAAATATGCAAAAATATGCATACCCTTTCATCCAGCAATACCACTACTGGGTCTATACCCTGAAGAAATTATGAAAAAGGGTAAAAACATCACAAAAATATTATAGCAGCTCTGTGTCTGGTGGTAAAGAAATGGAAATCAAGTGATTGTCTTTCATTTGAAGAATGGCTGAACAAACTGTGGTATACGTATGGCACGGAACACTTTTGTTCTATTAGAAACCAGGAGGGATGGGAATCCAGGGAAGCCTGGAGGGATTTGTATGAACTGATGCTGAGTGAGCTGAGCAGAACCAGAAAAATACTGTACACCCTAACAGCAACCTGGGGGTGATGATCAACCTTGATGGACTTGTTCATTCCATCAGGGCAATAATCAGGGACAATTTTGGGGTATCTGTGATGGAGAATACCATCTGTATCCAAAGAAAGAATTGTGGAGTTTGAACAAAGACCAAAGACTATTACCTTTAATTTAAAAAAAAGTATTATGTAATTTTGTTATTTCTTATTTTTTTTCCCTTTAAGGATGTGATTTCTCTCTCATCACATTCAACTGAGATCAATGTATACCATGGAAACAACGGAAACAATGCAAAGACTGCCTTCTGTGGGGGCTGGGGGAGGGAAGAGAGATTAAGGGGAAAATTGTAAACAACAAAAAAAATAACTTAAAAAAAAGAATTCTGATCATGGCAATGGCCAATTGCTATCAGAAAGGATGGATGAAGCCTTGCTGCTACCACTTCTGGACTAAAAGGGCAGGAGAAGGAGACAAAGACAAGGTGAAAATGTGCTTTGCTTAACTGTGGATGATTGATACAACAATTAATTTTTTCCTTTTTCCATTTAGGAGTTGGGGAAGAAAAGTTTTTTTTTTAAACTGAAAAGAATTAAATTTGAATAAAAACAACCCATAATAAAATGGGCTAACCCCAAAATGAAAAAACCCATTGAAAGAGTTTATTTTACTATAATTTTAGACCAGATCTGTGATTTGATTCCCAAAGGGAACTCCTTTGGAAAAACTCCTCTACTGTTGTAGAATCTTTCTTTTTTCATTGTCAAGTCTTGGGAAGTAGGTACCTGGGGCATGCTCTGAGAAATTCAACAATTTGTCCAAGACTGCTCAGTCAGACCTCAGCTGTCTTCCTGACTCTGAGGCCAGACCTCACTAAACCATGCTACCTCTTACTTAAACTATTCCAAAATGTAGTAAAAAAAAAAAAAGGAATCATGTGACTAAGAAATCTTAGGGCAAGATGAAGGTGGAAGGAACAGTTAAAAATAGACCTGGAAAACATAGACAAAATAACAGACAATGAAATACTGAATTATCTTTCTGGATGACAGAAAAATGGCAAAAACAGAAGGAAAAAACCTCCAAAAGAAATGGGAAAAGGAATTTAAAAAATGATTTGCTTGAAAAACTACTGGAAATTTAAGACAAAATGATGGCTTAAAAGGTGGTTATAATGAGAGAAAATGTAATTATGTCTAAGAGATTCAACAACAAAAAAAAGAATTAAAACAATAAATAGTTTCAGATAAAGCTTATTTAACTTAACATGACATGAGATACATCCATAAAATCTTCCCTTCCACTCTCTCTCCCCCTTCCTTCTCTGTCTGTCTGTCTGTCTGTCTGTCTCTCTCTCTCATCTTCCCTTCTTGGGGTGTGTGTGTGTGTGTGTGTGTGTGTGTGTGTGTGTGTGTGTGTGTGTGTGTGTGTGTGTGTGTGTATGTGTGTGTGTGTTTGTGTGTGTGTGTGTGTGTAACTTTATATGATTACAGAAAATAAGGGCATAAATTTATATGACAAATAGACATCAATACCCAAGAATTATAAAGAAACAAAAGAAATTAAGTGAAATTTGCATTGCTAGTTCTTAAACTAAAACTGTTGGTTAAAACAGCAACAATAAAAAAAATCTGGCCTGGGTTTAAAAAAAAGAAAACCAGATGGGACAATTCCAGAATTAGAATAGCAGTCACAACATAAATTAGAGTTAGCTAAATCTAAGCTAACCAAACAGTTAGGATGAGAATGACCCTTCAACAAACCTTTTTATCTGGTTTGCATGTAATACAAGGCTGGGAGAGATACTTAAAATGAAGGATAACCCAAATCAAGAACCAAAGAAATCCTGAAATGTTCCAATGGGTTGACTTGACAAAGAAAACAATCAACCCTATCCTTGAGCAGTTCAACTGAAAAAGATTTGATGATCCTCGTGGATTTCTTGCTTGGTTAGTCCCAAAACATGCTCACAAGGGGCCCCCAAAAGTGATGTGATCCTAGGCTACTCTGAGAGGCTGCTGGTTGGGGCAGGTTCTGTTGTCCATTGGCCTGGTCAGCCATATCAGGACACTATATAGTAGAAGGGACACTGATGAATTGGAAAGCAGTCGGGGGAAGGTGACAGCGAGGCAAAGGACTCTTAAGATTTTACCATACAAAGATCACGTGAAGGAAATAGGGATGTATAAAGTTTTTTTGGTTCTAAAAAAGACATTTTGGGATAGATATTCTAACAGAATTAAGATAACTGAAGGTTTATCACATGGTGGAGGGGTCAGACTTGCTCTAGATAGCCCTAGAGCATGAAGCAGAGAGGATGGATGAGACAGATTTTGGATCACAGAAGGAAGCAATGCTATCGATAAGCAAAATGGTGGGGTAGAATCCCGTTCTCTTGTGGGGGATACTGTCCAGGAGATTATGGCCAAGGATGGCTTAGACAGGATGGTTTTTAAGTCTTTACCAATTGTGATACATTGGGAGGGAAACACAGATTGGAATGTGGCCCCCCAAATGCAATCAGACCCATTTCACTTGACAGGTCTCATAAATTCCAAATCAACCATCCGAAGACAATTGTAAGGAAATAAAAGAGATATATTTATGACAATTGTAAGGGTAGAAAATCTCACCTCCTGCACAAGTAGGAAATCAATGGAGAGCCAAGCTGGGCAGTCTGAACCAACAAAGAGGAAAGTTTTCCATACAAAAGGCTAGGCTTCCAAAATAAACTGGAAAGTTCAGCTTGTGAAAACCAAATGTCGTAGGTGTACAAAAATCCTATTCTCTAGCACTTCTCCAACTGCCCAGGCAGAGAAACCTCGCAGGCCCCATGAAGCTGGAGCTGCTATGGGATGCCCTCTGGTTGACTTCCTCTTTACCCACCTGGACAAGCGGCCCCTGAGACTCCGCGTCGGGATAACCAGGGCACTTCACCCCTCTCGAGGCGGCAGATCATGTCTGGTTTAGAAACAGCAATTCCTGCTCCAGAGAGGAAAAAAAAAAGGAAAGTACTAGCGACCAAAAACTATCTCAAAAGGGAATAGCTCCCATAGGTGTTTGGGTTCAGAAAGATACAGAATACACTTGACCCCCCCTCCTCACTAGTCAGAGGATTTTCCTAAAGGATCTTTGGCCTGGGACTCATGAGAGGTGGGAGATTGTTGCCTTGGTCACATCCCTGAACAGGCCTTTCAGCCAGAGGCTGGCTTTTGGCCCTAAAGGACCCTGGAACCTGCCCACCTCAGAGCTCATCTTAACCATGGCTGCACTCAAAAATGCTGAATTCAGAGAAGCATTTGAGGGGTGGGTGGGTTCGGGTGGGTTCCCTCCCCTTCCTCTCTAGGCTTGAACAAGAGCAGATTCCAAGACATTCTAACAGAGAGCCCATTGCCCAGGCAGTTGTCCTTACCCAGAGACACCAGGTTCTCATAGTTCTCCAGCATCACATCCCTGTACAAGTCCCTCTGGGTGGCGCTCAGACGCTTCCACTCCTCCCGGGTGAAGTCCACGGCCACGTCCTTGAACGTCAGTGAGGCCTGAAACATCAAACACATCCCTGCTCAGGCTGCGAGCACATGGACAGAGAACAAGGAGAAGACACTGAGTTAGCAGAGTTTAGAAGGAGTTCTGAAGAAGAGGCAGCTAGAGGGTCCAGGATAGAGCCCCAGGCCTGGAGGAAGGAAAGCCCAAAGCTGGTTCAGACATCATTAGGTGTGTGACCCCAGGCAAGTCACTTCCCCTTAGTTTCCTCTTCTGTAAAACAAGCAGGAGAAGGAATCATTCTAGTGCCTCAGCCAAGAAAATCCAAAATGGGGTCAAAAAGAGCCCAACTTGACTAGAAAATGACTCAACAACACATGCCTCAGGAGATGATTGACTTCACTGGCCTCAGCTCTCCTCAGTGGCACAGGCATTCGAGGCAATCCAAGAGACTCATGACGGGGAAGGAGAACTATGGAGCATGGAGTCTCAATGCAGATCAAAGCAGACTAGTTTTCACTTATTTTTTTTTGTTTTTTCCTTTCTTGTGACTTTTCTCTTTTGATTCTTCTTTCACAGCATGACTAATATGCACATATGCTTAACATGCTTATGTGTGTATAACTGGGGTGGCTAGGTGGTACAGTGGATAGAGCACTGACCCTGGAGTCAAGAGGACCTGAGTTCAAATCTGACCTCAGACACTTAATAATAATTACCTAGCTGTGTGGCCTAAACAAACAAACAAACAAATAAATGATGTGTGTGTATAACCTACATCAGATCATCTGCTGTCTTGGGAAAGAAGGAGGGAGAAAATTTCACAAATTTTGTTTACAAAATTTGTTGAAAATTGCCCATAATTGAAAAAAATATGGTATTAATAAAAAAAATTTCAAAACCTAGGAGGAAAAACTAAAACAAACAAAAAAAAGAAAATCCATTTAAAATACCAACAAAATATATCAAGTACCTGGGATCCCACCTTCAGGACTGATATGAACACAACTAGAAGATATTCTTTTTTTTTTAAGATTTTTTTTTTTTTGGAAGGCAATGGGTTTAAGTGGCTTGCCCAAGGCCACACAGCTAGGTAATTATTAAGTGTCTGAGGCCGGATTTGAACTCAGGTCTTCCTGACTCCAGGGCCAGTGCTCTATCCACTGCACCACCTAGCCGCCTCTAGAAAATATTCTTTACAGAAATAGAGGAAGACTTCTTAGATAATTGAAGGAAAAAACTTCCTTCTTTCTGCCTGGATACCAACAGAATTAAAATGATGAAACTCTCAATTAAATGACTCAAACCAACTAAGTGGCTAATTGATAGAATAGACAAAAAGTCATTTAGAGGAATGACAATCTTAAAGCAAATAATGAAATAAAGGACTTAAAGCCCAGCTCTGGCTTCCAGCCTCTTCATCTGAAGATGGAAGGCAGCCTTCCTAAATCTACCATTTATGATTCATTCCATTTGCAAGCACAAAAACATCACTGGTGCTTTTACTCACTGAAGCTGGGGAAAATCTTGCCAGGAGACAAGTGACTGCCTGCAGGAAAACGAACACACCCAACCACAGGCCTGATTCTATCCACAACCCAAGAGGCCCCTGGCCTCTGGCTCGGTCAGCTCAGAAACCTCCATCCCTGGGAGATGGGAGAATGAGGTGAGTGAGTGGCACCTGGGATCTCAAGGGGGAGGAAACCTGACAGGCAAAGGCCTTTTGACGCTGCTCTCAATCTCCTCCTGTCCCAGGACAGGCTGGGAAAGCTAGAGGAACGTCTTCTCTGGCTCCACCAAGCAGCCCCCCACCCCCATTTCCCTGGCATGGTCTCAAGACCCTTTCCCATCATTTGCCCTGTTCTAGCTCAGTGCCTAAAAGGTGGTGGCCCACTACTGAAAGAATGCTGCTGCATCCTCGGGAGGATGAGTAGGAGATCTCCCAAGTGGAGGGAGCCCAAGTTCTAGTATTGGGGGGCTTTTCTGGCAAGCAGGGTGAGCCCCCAGATCTTTCTCGCTTGGAAATGCAGTTTGGCCACATCGCTCTCCTCCTTCACCTTCTGCTGTGTGGGAATTCCCATGACTCCTTCGGGTCCATGGTATTCTCCTGGCCCAGCCCCTGGGCCTATCCCACTGGTCTCTTTCTCAATCTAAATTCTCAGCAGAGAGCTGGGCTGCTCCAAGGCCCACCTCGAAGCCTCAGAAATCCCTGAGCCCCAAGAGGGGTCCTTGGACAGGACACCTCCCCAGTCTAGCACAAGAGAAACTTCACTGCGAGGAGTTCCTTAGTTGGAACTGGGGGGTGGGGATAAAGAGGACCAAGGTTCAAGTCAAAGAATCGATCTATATTTGGGGAAACAATATTTTAGGAGGGAGAAGAGAAATCTGATGAACTTACCTGTGGCATGGCTGGAAGGGGCCCTGAAGTCATCATGGTTTTCCTGAGGGTCCTCTGTGGGGAAGGGCAGAGCTGCAGGAAGAAAAAGAAACATGAGGGCGATGAAGCTGGCCTTGTAGGACCCAACCCCACTGGAGGGTCAGCCACCCCCCATCCCCCTGAGTAAGAGGGAAAAGTCCCAGGGGCAGTGGCAGGTATAGGGGATCAATGCCAGAGCCCTGGGCTGGTGGTGGTGGGAGTGGACTGGCCAGGGCCTACCCCGCTGCTCTCCACAGGGGACTCCTGACAGGCTGAGAACAAGTGACGACCTGTACAGCCGCCCTCCCGCCCTGCAGTCTATGCCCTCACCCAAGTGTCCAGGTCCAATGACAATCCTCATTCCCTTGATTGCCTTCTCTCTCCAGACTGGGTCCCTTCTCTGGCTCCTCCTCCTCCCCAGGCCCTCTGACCTCAGGTGAGGCCCAGGGCCCGGTCCTGATCCCCCACTCTTCCCCTTCCCCTCTAGACTAGCTCCTGGGTGATCTCAGCAGCTCCTTCAGATTTAATGACACGTCTCTGCTGGGGATTCTCAATTATGCCTATTGTCCCCTGACCCCTCTGCTGACCTCCATCCGCCCTTCAGACAGCTCAGCCTGGACATCCAGAGACTCAGCAGGCCCAAATAGAACTCAGGATCTTTTCCCCAGCCCTTTCCTGCTTCCTTCCTTCCCTGATACTGTGGGGGGACACCCGCAGTCTCCCAATCGTTCGGGCACCCATCGAGGGGTCATCCTGGGCTCCTCATTCTCCCACCCCCCCATACCCAATATGGTACCGAGGTACCACTAGCACTGTCCTGGTGCAGACCTTCATTGCCTCAGGTCTGGTCTATGGCACCAGCTGCTGGGAAGGGGGATGGTCTGTCTGCCTCCAGGCCATCCTCCACTCAAAGGGATGCCACCCCTACTCAACAAGTGGCTCCCTACTGCTTCCAAGATCAAATATTTTCTTTAGCCAGCCTAGCCCCGCTCCTCCTTTTCCAATATTCTTAGACTCCCTCCCCCCAAGATGGACTCTCTGGGTCTCCACTCCTGACTCCGGGCCCTTCTGTCCTTGTCTCTGACTCCTGGCTTCCTTCACCACCTGGAGAAAGACACCTTTCTGGGTTCCCCCTTAGCACTCCTCTCTCACTGGGCCCCTGCAGTTAGCGCTGAGTCTGGCCTGGACCCCATGTGAGGCTGACGTCTCTGAGAGGCCAGGCACGGGAGCGAGGACATCTGCGCTATGACTACAGAGCAGACAAATCCATGCGGACATCAGGGCTTCCATGGAGCAACACTATGGAGGAGGCAGCAGAGCCTGGAGGGAAGACCCAGAAGTTAGGGGACCCTGTTAGAGCCCTGCTGGCTGTGACCTGGCCTTGAGGCTTGGTTGCTGAGACTCAGTTTCTGGATCTGTAAAATAGGTAAGAGAGGAGAGCGTGTGCTCCACCATTTCAGTTTTTCTAAGGATAAGCCAGCAAGATGGACAACAAAGTGAGGACAGGAGAGAGGCCTGGGAAGGCCAGAAGCTGCTCACAGACAAGGGTCACACCATTGGGTTCCCCAAAATCCTGAGTCTGGAAGAGGGTCACCAGAACAGGCATCTCCTCTCCAGAACCCCAAAGTCTGGCTCATGACCCTGGGTTTGTCTCAGTCCCAACAGAGACTCCAGGGCACGAGGCCTGCTTTCCTTCTTGACACCACCCATCCAAGGCGAAGAATGCAGGAAAGAAGATGGGAGGTGGGAGACCTGCCGTGGGAGGCCCGCCGTGTCCTGCCAGATCCTGACTCCTTCTGGGCAGGGGAGCTGGCTGGCAGCTGGGGGGCTCGGAGGATAGAGCACCCGAGGCAAAGAAGAGCCAGATTCAAATCTGGCCAAGGCCCAGCTCCCGGATCAGTCACCCAGCCCCCCGTAAATGTGTGCCAGTGCTATGTTTTAATGCTCCTGCCCTCCTTCCATCCCAAGTTGCTGGATTAGGTGAGTGATGGAACCTGCCGGGAAGCCTCTCTTCTTGTAGCCCCTCACCCAGGGGCCGGCCCGAAATCGGGACCCTGGGCTGCAGCCATCCCTTGATCCTGTCTATGGAGCCTTCAAAGCCGTGGTCCCCCCCGCCCCAGCAATGGTTCGAAGGAACATGGATTGTTTTCTCTTCTTTCAAGTAAATTGATGACTCTCCCCTGGGAATGAGAGAGGCGGCGGCCAAGGGCTTGGAACAGGGTTGCCATTAAGAAAAATGCTCTGGGAAGCCACAGACAGAATTGCCTCAGATGCTCCGGATAGCAGGGCCTCGGTTGCCTAGAAACGGTCCTCATGGGCCCTCCCACAGGAGCCAGAGAAGGGGCGCCCCTTCTTATTTGGCATAGTTACTGAATTAGTAAAGCAAATAGAGAGGAGGAGAACGAGAGGGAGGGAGGGAGAGAGAGAGAGAGAGAGA